>NW_027362761.1:972608808-973216308 GCF_046119375.1 Phyllobates terribilis
GTGCACATAAGGATTTTTCCTTACAGAATTTGATGTGCGGAAAAAGAAGCAGCATGTCCATTCTTTGTGCGTTTTTGCCTGCGTTTTCCCTATACAATGCATTGGGGAAAAAAAAAACACATGGCAAATCCGCAGGCAAAAACGCACACAAAAAAAAAAAAACGCATGAAAACACGCTGAATTTCTGCAGCATTTTTTGCTGCCCAGCGATGCAGAACCTTGCAGAAACGTTGCAGACATTTCTGCAAGCAAATCCTGAATGCGCGCCCATAACCTGAACATATCAGAGTTGTTTTTAAATATAAATGCATGTTGTTAAGGTTATGTGCACTATCAGGAATGGTAGTGCACGCAGGTGAAGCCGCATGTGTTCAATGAACACACGTGGCTTCACCGCATCCTATACATTGCACTGGCCGAATTTCTCTCGCAGAGACCAGCGTCTCTGCAAGAGAAATAGACATGCTGCGGTCTGTGAAGACGAGCCGCATGTCTGTCTCCGCGGGTAAGCCACAGGAACACGGGAACGCATAGTGGGCATGGGATTTGTACAAATCCACTATGCTTCATCCACTGTGTTGTAATATCTGGCTGCTTGGCAGGAAATGCACTGCACTTAGCAGGAAAAGCGCTGCAGAAAAAAACGAGCGATTTTGTAGCGTTTTTGTACATCAATGAATGCTTTTTGGAACAAAATAAAGATATTTGAAAAAAAAAAAAAACACACGTGGGACATCGCTTTAATAACCCTTGAATTACCATCAGACATTGGGGTGAGTATATTGGTTAAATTAAATGATTAAAGAATGGTGTCTGTCGTATTTCAAATAAAGGGTTTAGTGTGTGTGTGTGTGTGTGTGTGTGTGTGTGTGTGTGTGTGTGTGTGTGTGTGTGTGTGTGTGTGTGTGTGTGTGTGTTTATTTAACTCTTCACTTTAATTAGGTTTAGTAATGAAAGGGTCTGATTGACACCTTGTCATTACTAAGCAAAAGGGCTAGGTGTCAGCTAATCCAATAAACCCAAGCTCATTAGCATTTCCATTCAAGCTATTTTTGGGGCAGCTGGGAGCTGCTATTTTTAGGCTAGGAAGGTTCCATTAGGCAAACATGTTCCCTGGCTATTAATAACAGCTCACAGCTGTTTCGTTAGCCACTATGTACCCCTGAACAGTAAACAGAAGTGCTTTGGACTCAGCATATTTTTGCAGCGTCCAAAAAGCTGTGTTCTAATGCAGCACTTTTGTTGTGAATACATGCGAATCCACCGCATGTAATGCATTTCAATCAGTCAAAATCTGCAGCGGAGACTAGCATGTCCGCTACAGAAATTGACATGCTACAGGCGAGTTTGGGTACGTGTCCACAATCAGGAGCTGCTGCGGGTTTGATGCTTCGTGTTTATGCAGCGTCAAACCCGCAGCATCCAGATGTTACAGCATAGTGGATGGGATTTCTAGAAATCTCAGGTCCACTATGCGTGCATCTGAGGCTGCGAATCACCCGCGAACGCTGACATGTGGTGCGTCATTGAGGACCGCAGCATGTTAAATTCTCTTGCAGAGTCGCTAGTCTCCGCAACAGAAATTTGACCAGTAGAATGTATTGAATGCGGTGAATCCGCACAGTTCAGTGAACACATGCAGATTTACCGGCGTTCATATAACACGTTTTGGACGCAGCAAAAATATGCTGCGTCCAAAGAGCAGCTATGTCCGGATCATGGGCACATAGTCTAAAATAAAAAAAAAATGGCGTGGGCTCCCGTATCATTTTCATAACCAGCAGAGGGAAAGCCAACTGCTGGAAGCTGATAGTAGAAAGGAAGGGGCCATTAGCCAAAAATGTTCCCTGGATACTAATAACAGCCCACAGCCGTCAGTGTGCCGCCAGGGGACATCAGAAGGACGGCAGACAGGTGAGAAAGGTGTTTGTTATTTTAATAGAGATTTATTTATTATTTTTTTTACACTGCGAACAGACGCTGTTTCGGCTGAGGAGACTACTACTCCCCTCAGCTGCGCTGCTCTCGCTGTTATCAGCGGGAGCGGCGGTTGGATGATGGGAGAAGTAGTCTTCTTCCCCGCATTCTTTGTAGCGTTTCTGCAGCACAAAAATGCACAAAGAATGGACATGCTGCGGATTTTAACGCAATGATAATCCTGAGCGGAAAATTCCGGATCATGTGCACAGCACATCAGGATTGTCATTGCATTAGCTGGCAGATTACCTAGCATTTTTGGTGCATTTCCACGATAAAAAAAAGCGCACAAAAAAACGCACACAGTGTGCACATAGCCTTAGGGTATCAGTTCATAAATTTTCTGCAGGCCGCTAAAAAGAACTAAATTAGGTTTCATTTGAGGTCAATATTACTCCGAATTAAGTCTCCAAAATTGCTTTACATCTCTTGATCTTTTCTACAAGAAACTACATTGTATGTATATGCACTTGAGGATTACAGAATTGCTGATCTATACATTATATAGTGTCCATGCTGATAACAAAAGCCTAATGCAGAAAATGTTTTATTAAAGTGATCCTTTCAGTAGATACAAGCAGCCAGATTTGTTATCTTCTGACATGTAAAAAGAGGGGAAAAAAATGTAAAAAAAAATTGGTTTTGTTGAATACAAATGTTATTACTCTCAGAATATGGATAGTAAAAAAAAAATTCAATGTCTAATAGTAGCAAAACATAAAAATAATATAAAATTGACATATAAATGGCATTGCTGTAAATCTTACTGACCCGAAGAATACAGCCGCCTTACCACTTGGGTAAAAAATAACTGAACAAAAGATTCTTGAAAAGTTGTATTTCTTCATTTTGCCTCCCAATAATAAGAATTAGGCCACGTTCACACATTCAGTATTTGGTCAGTATTTTACATCAGTATTTGTAGCCAAAACCAGGAACAGGTGATAAATCCAGAAGTGGTGACGTGTTACTATTATACTTTTCCTCTGATTGTTCCCCTCCTGGTTTTGGCTTACAAATACTGAGGTAAAAAACTCACCAAATACAGAATGTGTGAATGTGGCCTAAAGGTTGAATTTCTTTGCGGGTTTTTTTTTTTTTTTTTTTTTTAATTGTTTAACCCCCTTAAGTTAAAATCTACTTTAGGCATTAAAGAGAACCTATCAGCTGATATATGCTGCTCACGGTTTGGGCAGCATCTATCAGCCACTGGCTGTCAGATCACAGCCATGTATGTTTGTCTCTGAAACACCACAGCCGCCAGGTACCGAGCTGCACGGGTGACTTGTCGTACAGGCGAGTCCTTAGTGGCTTCTCCAGGTAGAGCTTTGCCAGTCACCGTCAGTGGGCAGGAAGAAGCCATCTGGGACTCGCCTGTACACTGTGACCATGGCCTTACAATGAGACCCTATTCACTTGTAGTGCGCTGCAATGTAACACAAACAGCTAAAACAAGCAGAAAAAAACCTAACACATACCATGAGCCCCATGGTGGCACACGTCCGCTTCATACCAGCGCACAGATTTAGGTTTCCTACGAGCCTGGACAGCTGGAAGGACCCAACAGATGAGCTCTTTAGTGGAAAAAAAAAAATCTACGAAATGACTCAATGAGAAATCTCAAGATGACACTTTGAAAAAATGCTTGGTGACCATCAGCACCCTCTAATTTCTCTTTAGGCCATGATGCCACAATCAGTAAAATGCAGCAGTTTTTTTGCTGTGACTTTTTGTGCAGAGGCACACTGCGCATGACCGCAAGCCATTTTCTAAACCTCCTGAGAGGTGCAGTGCCTTTGAAGCCGGGAGGCGTACACCTGGCTACAGAGGAACAGTGACGCTGACGGAATAAGTGGCGCACAGTCGCAAGATTTGCATGAGCAGCGATAACGCCACTCATGCAAATTATGTTATCACGCCTACAGGGGCACGATAACATGAACAGAGGGCTGACTAGTATGGGGCAACTAAGGCCCCATCAAGTAGTCAAAGCCCTCATTAGCATAGTCGACATTATAAATGCTTTTTTTAAACCTTATTTTCACTCAATAACGTTATACAGGGAAGGTTAGGCAGGGAATTTGATGATACGTAGGTGAATGCTTCTGGGCTAAAGGGTATGGGGGGACCTGACACGTTCCCTTTAAGGGTCTGTGTACATGTTAAGTATTTGCTGCAGACATTTCTGCCCCAAAAACGTATCTCTTGACAGGAAAAAAGCAGCATAAAAAGGGAGTACCTTTGATGCGTTTTTTTCCCCAGTCTTTAGAATGTTTTTCATCCAATCTAAGAATTGATATGCTGCAGATTTGAAACTATTAAAGGTTATTGTAAATTATAGATGGACGGACCATTTGCACAACAAACCATAATACAACACTGATAGTCCAATGAAGTCAATGCAAATCAGTAAGGAATCCTATTCAAGACTACAGGTTATGCGGTGTACAAAGATAAACTGATGGCTGCTCACACTGCTGTCCACCCTGTTTACCTGATTATACTGGAGATACCAGGGGTGCTGAGGTAAGAGGAGGCTGCTCACACTGCTGTCCCCCCCTGTATATCTGATCTAATACTGGAGATACCAGGGGTGCTGAGGTAAGCGGAGGCTGCTCACACTGCTGTCCACCCAATCTATCTGTTCTAATACTGGAGATACCAGGGGTGCTGAGGTAAGAAGAGGCTGCTCACACTGCTGTCCACCCTATCTTTATTATCTAATACTGTAGATACCAGGGGTGCTGAGGTAAGAGGAGGCTGCTCACACTGCTGTCCACCCTGTCTATCTGATCTAATACTGGAGATACCAGAAGTACTGATCGAAGAAAAGGCTTTTCAAACTGTTGGCCACCCTGCCTGTCTGATCTGATACTGGAGATACCAGGGGTACTGAGGAAAGAAGATGCTGCTCATATTGCTTACTCACAAATATCTTTGTTAAAAGGGGTGTCCACTACTATTCAAAATAGCCCAATGTGTTTTTATGATGAAAAGAAGCTTGTTTTTAATTACCTCCCGCTGCTGTTTCTGCCTGTGAGCGGCGCTATCGGTGGCCGCTCACAGGCAGCATGTGACCCCTCGCTGATGTCACGCCAAGTTAGGCGTGACTCAGCGCTGGAGTCCCAGCACTGGCTGCTGGGTTGTGGGCGGGGTTACCCCGCACATCACACCCAGCATCCACCGCACGCTTTCCCAATGAATGGGGAGAGGCAGCGCGCGGTGGATGTCGGGTGTGACATGCATGGTAACTCCGCCCACAACCCAGCAGCCACTTTGGAACACAGAAGAGAGAGACCCCCGGCTGCATCAGGAACCATGACGTGACATCAATGGATGTCAGAGCCAGCTGCAGCCGGGGATCACGTGATGCCTGTGAGCGGCCAGTGATAGCGCCGCTCACAGGCAGAAACAGCAGAGAGGTAATTAAACTCAACATTTAAATGGTCTCAGGAGCAGTTTTTCAAAGTGACAATGCCAGGCCGCAAATTCCTCGTGCTACAGTGAGTAGCCTGTGTGGCCTAAACTTGCTACCATGGCCTGCAGTCTCCGTACCTGTCTCACATCGAGACATCATTGCTTGGCAATTGCAAAAGGAGATGCCAGCAGCGGATCTTGATGACTTCCCAAGTGCATTCAGTGTGCATTCTTCAGACAACCATTAAAAACCTCATTGATAGCCGCTAAGATGTGTAAGTGAGTATATTTCTGCATGTGGAACTCATGCTCGATAGTGGCTAAATTGAGATGTTTGGAAAAGGTTGTTTAAATTTGTCCATTATTTGCATGTTTTTAACATGTCTATCCAACCTGAGATTTCAATAATTACATGAGTTTTCCTTCTGGGTGTTGCAATTACAATACAGAGGAGTGTATTTAATATGAAACAATGAAAAATCACAAATTCTTTCAGATTTAGCAATGTCCTATGTTGTCACAACAGATGCAATAGTGGGGTACAGATATGAAAGCCTCCTTATTAAGGGAATATAAATTAAAAGCTCATATCATGGTTATTCAAAGTGTCCTTGCACATAAATTGATTCTACCCAAATACACGCTGTTCCTCCAGGTCTTAAGTGCTTGATAGCCCCTTAATCCTTCCTATGCTAATCACAACATCCAGAGGCCTTTGTGAGGGGAAGGAAAAGGAGGTGACGTGTGCGGAATGGAAATTATCAAATGATGAATATAATTGCCGCTTTCTGTAAGCCCACGTAACATAAACCATACTACGGCTGCCTGAAATCTAATTTCGAAGGACATTTCTACTATACAAATGGGAGCACGTATCCAGCAATACCGAGAAAGCAAAAAGCATAAACAAAGTCACTATAAAGTAATGTGAACATATTTATTATTAAGACAATCCCACACATAAAGAGGATATGCCAAGGAATATAAAACAAGAGCACTGGAGTCCATATCTGAGGAGTGTACTCTGGAGATGAGCAGCTCCACACACATATACAGCCCGCAACTGCCTGAAACCGTAGTGACCAGAGCCATCTCCAATCGCTGCTGTATATATGCCACTGTCAATCACTGATGGTGGCATGTAAATGTGACGTGTGCTCGCGCCCATCACCTCCTCTCCCCACCGTGATGAAATCACAGGGTGCGGATAGCCTCCATGGCTACCTTGATTTTGCTGTGAAGCCCAAGGCTGGGGGATTCAATTCAGGGCAGCGCTCGCTCTGGTCAAGTGAGTTTTGTCGATCAGTATGAGGAGAGGTATGCAGCATTTGTGATTGAGGAGACGAAACAGTGCACTGAGCCCTTGGCAACACCAAGAGTGCCCTCATTTGCATAATAAATAAAACACATTTTCAGAAAAACTATGCAAGTAAAAACTATACTGCTAGGATTTGTAAAGACGCCATAACCCCCAGCTGTTATGGCAGCTCCACTCCAATCTCGTTTGTTAAAGACAGATGATGGCTGATTAAATCAGCCATCATCTGTTAGGAATGATGTGGGCTCAGCGTGTGCGTTCGCATCAAAGGCAGAGATACAATTTCTGACGTTATTGTAAGTCAAAGGTCGTGAAAAAAAAAAGAAAAAGTTAATATATAATTATATATTAAAAAACAAAAACATTTGGCATCACTGCAAGCACAAAAGTCCGGTCTATCAAGTGTTAGAGATCAGCTCACTCTGCTGCACATGGAGGTAGACACAGGAACACTGTCTCTTTAAAGCTTCCGCTGGTTTATTAAGAGTACTGCATAAACCACGGCAATGTTAGCAAAACAAACACTGCCTTCCCAGTCTAACAGGAAAACAAAACATGACATATGGCACAGTCCTTCTCGCTACGGGAAGTTGCCTGCTTCGGGAACGAACAACCGAAGGTTTAGCTTTTCTTCACATGACAATACAGCTCCAGAGCTTGTGTCTCCAGGCCCACCCCACACCAAATGCTCTGAAAGGCTGGGAATTTATCCTCCTCCCTCTCTACAGGTGTTTAATCACCCTAGCACTAAACAAGGCTGATTAACCCCTCTCATCACTTCGTGTGCTGGAACATTTCTCCCATGTTTATATTACTGAAGACTTTGTCACACAAGGTATTGAATTAATTAACCTCTGTGCCAAACCGCCCTTAAAAAATGCAATAAAAAGCAATCAAAATATTGTGGGTATCCCAAAATAGAATCAAAACTATAGCTCACTGTTCTAGTTCTTGAAAAATTGGTTCTTGCCAAATTTATCTATAAAAGTCTTATTAGTTATTTTGAATCATGTTCCGAGGTCATTTTCATCGCTCACAATGAGCACCATAAAAACAAAGTCCCAACCTCCCACCCACCGCAGAATTGCATTTTTTTTCTCACCATTTAATCTCAATTGGAACATTTTTCCAGTTTTTTAGTACATTAAGTGGTGTCATTCAAAACATCAATTTTTTCCCCGGAGAAAAATCCCCAAACCTTCATATGGTTATGTCAATGAAAAAAATAAGAAAAGCTATAGCTCTTGGGAAAAAAAAAAAAAAAAGTATGAAAATGAAAGTTGTCCAATTGTTAAGGGATTAATATGGTAATGTGGGAGACAAAAAGCGGTCCACAAACCTGTGCATAGTTTGGAGGGGGGGGGGGGGGGGTAGGTCAGATATTAAAATAAATAGATCTCATGAAAATGAGTGTCATGATGAGAGTGACAACATCCCATTTGGGCATATGGACTTCATAGTATGGAGCCCCCAAAAGAGCCTTTAACCCTAGAACGCATACCTGGGGCCTCGCAGGCCCGCCCTGTTAATTGTTTTCTATTTTCTGCAAGATTACTTTAGTTAGAATTTTGAAACTCTAGGTATTCCTCAGGTATATAGTTGTTTGTCATTTTTGTTTGAGTTATTCCATGTTATTTGCACACGGGCCTCAAAGGCCCCAGGTATGTGAAAATGTAGATTTTTATGGTCATGAATTCTAGGGTTAAAAGGGGTTGTTCACTACATTTTATTACCCCCTCTCAATGTATCCCCCGAGGCCCCTAAGTGGTTTTGTAATTACCTTGCGGTGCTGTTTCTGCCTGTGAGCGGCGCTATCACTGGCCGCTCACAGATATCACGTGACCTTGCTGCAGCCGGCTCTGACATCCGCTGAGGTCACGTCATGATTCCGGATGCAGCCGGGGGTGACTCAGTGCTGCGTTCCACGGTGCATACTGGGTTGTGGGCGGGGTTACCCTGCACGTCACACCCGGCATCCACCTCGCGCTCTCCCTCTCCTCATTCATTGGGAAAGAGAGCGGTGGATGCAGGGTGTGACGCGCAGGGTAACCCCGCCCACAGCCCGCCGTCCACCGCTTGGACCACGACACTGATGTCACACCTCACTTGATGTGACATCAGTGGCCGGTCACGTGATGTCTGAGCACCCAGCGGTAGAGCCGCTCACAGGCAGTATCTGCAACACAAGGTAATCACAAAATCCCTCAGGGGCCCTGGGGGTATACATTGGAGGAAGGGGGGGGGGGGGGGAGATAATAAAAAGTTGTGAACAACTTCTTTAACAAACCCTTGTGGACTGATGTATTTCATGGTTTGTAGTTCATCTGAACGGCTGGCATGAAATATTACATCTCCCTGCAACAGCTACTGCGCAGGGAAAGTAATGTCAGCTCCACCTTCTGATCTGAGTAACCACCAGACAAGTCAGATATGTGTCCTAAATTCTGTTATTGTTTTGTTTTTTTTTTTGTTTTTTTTAAATGAAACTTAGCAACTTTATGTACAATCCCCATATTATAAGGTTTGTCCATTTATTAAAGCAACCCTCCAGGTCACAATAAATGCATATTGCACAGTTATAATAAACGGCGCCCTCCAAATCTGTGTGTTCTGGTTCCTCAGATTCAAACTCCTTTGAAAGCTACCAACTTTTTAGACTACTCTATACACAGTGCGCTTTGGTAGGCTGAAACTTTTCCCTATGGACCAGCTGCATGTAGGAGAAAAGGAAAACATGATGCAATCAGGGCCCAATCTGAGCAACTTTGTATCTGTTGTCCTGCAGTCATCCAGAGTTATTCTGTGCTGTAATTCAGAGCTGTATTCACAATTCTGTAGACTTCAAGGTTTGTTCAGGTTATTTGTATTGGTGAAGGTATAGTAGTCTTCTACAGACAAGACTAAGTGTACAAAGATCTATCATAGGAAAAACAAACTCTACCACTACATTATAGTAAGTCAACTAAGTAGTCAGGGATCTGTTTGCTGACAACCATTTCCGGCAGCAAACAGAACAGGCTAATAATTCAGGAGCAGTGACATATATAATGCTCTGTCCTCCAGGCTTCTGAACTCTTTATGTGGTCTAAGGGGTAACGTTTCTCCTTGTGGAGAGTGAAAAGCCAAGCTTGGCATGTCACAGTGAGAAGACTTATATACAGCGTGCATGCTCCTCTGGGAAATTAAAAATGCAAATTGCCTCTTGAGAGAGGAAGAGGACAAGAACTTTAGTGCCACCTATAGGAAGTAGCAATTCTAAAAGTCAATATAGACCCTTTAACGAGCCTTGCTATACGACTTGGGATAAAAGCCAAACCAGAATCCCAATTTGTAGACATGGTGTTTCACGGTGTTGCCGCTCATCAGTGCAAAGTATGAGATCTGATACGGTGTCTGCAATTGAGATTCTGGTTTGGCTTTTATCCTAAGTCATATGACAAGGCTGGTTACAGGGTCGATTTAGACTTTTGGGATTGCTACTTCCTATAGGTGATATTAGAGTTCTAGTCCCCTTACTCTCTGAAAAGACAATTTGCATAGGAACTTTTCATGTAGAGAACATGCAGGATCGGTGTTCATAGATGGCCAAATGGTTGCTAAGTTAAACTTTACCTTTTTGAGCTGCTGTACATAAAGATGTTGTAGGGAATATGTTGTAGTACATTCAAATGATGTCACAATTCACTATTGCATTTTTTACATTCATTTTACAGTCTCCACATAAACTGCTTTAGGAAACATGTCTTCATTAGATTAGGGAGTGTGCACACAACATCTTCTTTCATGCCCGCTGAGTCTTTCTAGATGAGGAAGCCTCAGGAAAGCGCCGGCGGTCTTTTTCCTAAAGAGGTTTACCTGGTGGCTTTGCCCTCAGCCGTCATGGTCTTTTCTCTGTATTTTCCACTGTAGTGGAGAGCGCCTTCCCGGAGGAAGCTGCCCAAAGAATGTACATGCTACTTATTTTAACCACGTCAATTATTCCGAACTCTTCCGAACTCTGAAGTAGCAAAATACTGAACATGTGCACAGCAATGTAGTTTTCACATTGCTGTGCACATTAACTTTTTGCAGCGCTTTTTAAAAGGAGAGTTCCATGGGGAATATCTCTCAAAATCTCAAATGAGATTCTGGATTGGCTTTTATCCTAAGTCATATCGCAAGACTCGTTAAAGGGTCGATTGTGACTTGTAGGATCGCTGCTTCCAACATTGGCATGCCAGAGTCGGTATGTCACTCTCCACAAGGAGAAACATTACCCCTTAGACCATTTACTATTTAAGCATTCTGGGAGGATTTCCATCTTTAACCCCTTAATAACATCTGACGTACTAATACGCGTCTGTGCCCTGGGACTTAAGAGCCAGACCCGTATTAGTACGTCATATCTTTAATGCGGCACCGCGACTTAAGTCGCGGTGACAGCATTAAAGTTACGGTGCCATCTTACCTCCTGGTAGATGGCGTCATCATCCCGGGGGCTGTCGCCGCCCCCCCGCACCAGCGATCGCTGTGATTGGCTGTTCAAATCTGAACAGCCAATCACAGCATTTCTCACTGTTTCCGGCAATGTGATTGCCGGAAACAGTGATCTGCAGCCTAGGATCGGTGCTCCTATGAGCACCGATCCTAGACTGTTGCTAGGACACACCAGCACTGGCCCCGGACTGCTATGATCGGTGCGATCGCCGATCGCACCGATCGTAGCGCGACCGCGCGGTGACAGGGCGGTCATGGGGCGGTGACCGGCTTGTGACCTGCCTGTCACCGCCCCATGACCCCCTGTAATGTGACTCAAGCCCCCAGACTGCTGTGATTGGAGCGATCGATGATGACATCGATCGCTCCAATCAGAGTACCTGAATACAGGTGACCAGGCGGTCACAGGGAGGTGTCACCCCTCTGTGACCCCCTGTGGTGCGTGCTCTGCTCCAGCCATGTCTGATTGGTGCAATCAGTGTCACCAATCAGATGGCTGGGGCACAACATGCACCACAGGGGGTCACAGAGGGGTGACACCTCCCTGTGACCGCCTGGTCACCTGTATTCAGGTACTCTGATTGGAGCGATCGATGTCATCAATGATTGCTCCAATCAGATTACCTCCACCTGTCACCACCCCATCATCACCCTGTGACCGCCCTGCAGACCCTCACATTTGGTGAGGATTTCTACAGAGCGATCACATCTGATGTATCTGTGCTGGGCCTTGTAGTGCCACAGAATATTCTGTGACACCACAAGACCATCTTCTCACTGTTCCAGTCGCTGCTGCTGCCGCTGCTCCTGGATCTTCTGTTCCAGCGTCCTGGATCTTCTGCTCCTGACCTGCTGTGGTTCCTGCTCCAGAGCCTGCTGCTGATCCTGCAGAGAAGACTTTGGTAAGTCTGTTCTCCCCTCATCCACCCCAATCCCCCCTCCCCCCTCTTTTTACCCCCCCTTACCTTTTTTTTCTGCGTCCTGCAGCGGTCTCCAGCTCTGGTCCGAGTCTCCAGCTCCACTCCCGGTCACCAGCGCCGGGCTCCCGGTCACCAGCGCCGGGCTCCCGGTCACCAGCGCCGGGCTCCCGGTCACCAGCGCCGGGCTCCCGGTCACCAGCGCCGGGCTCCCGGTCACCAGCGCCGGGCTCCCGGTCTCCTGCTCTGGGTCTTCGGTTCCAGTCCTGCTGACCCTTTGGTAAGTCCATCTCTGATCTCCCCTCATTCACCCCAATCCCCCTCTTCCCACTCCCCTGTCTTTTTACCCCTCTTCCCACTCCCCTGTCTTTTTACCCCTCTTCCCACTCCCCTGTCTTTTTACCCCCCTTCCCACCCCAGTGTCCCTGTTAATTCTTTTGCTTATGATCTCCAGCTCCTGGTCTCCTGGTCTCCTGCACCGGGCTCCTGGTCTCCTGCACCGGGCTCCTGGTCTCCTGCACCGGGCTCCTGGTCTCCTGCACCGGGCTCCTGGTCTCCTGCACCGGGCTCCTGGTCTCCTGCACCGGGCTCCTGGTCTCCTGCACTGGGTCTTCTGTTCCAGTCCTGCTGACCCTTTGGTAAGTCCATCTCTGATCTCCCCTCATCCACCCCAATCCCCCTCTTCCCCCTCTTCCCACTCCCCTGTCTTTTTACCCCTCTTCCCACTCCCCTGTCTTTTAACCCCCCTTCCCACCCCAGTGTCCCTGTTAATTCTTTGGCTCCTGGTCTCCTGCACCGGGCTCCCGGTCTCCTGCACCGGGCTCCCGGGCTCCTGCTCTGGGTCTTCTGTTCCAGTCCTGCTGACCCTTTGGTAAGTCCATCTCTGATCTCCCCTCATCCACCCCAATCCCCCTCTTCCCACTCTCCTGTCTTTTTACCCCCCTTCCCATCCCAATCCGCCTCACCCCAGTGTCCCTGTTAATTCTTTTGCTTCTGATCTCCAGCTCCAGTACCAGTCTCCTGCTCCGTGCTCCTGGTCTCCTGCTCCGGGCTCCCGTCTTCCTGCTCCGGGCCCCCGGTCTCCTGCTCCGGGCCCCCGGTCCTGAAAGAACAGAGAGGACTTTGGTAAGTAATCTGATCTCCCCTCATCCAACCCAATTCCCCTCTTCCCACTCCCCACACATTTGTGCGCACATCCAGCAGCCGCCGAGTATTGATCGGTGGCATAGTTCACCAATCCACACTCGTGCTCGCTGTTTGCACCACATACAGTATTTCCTTTTTCCACACACTCTAAATAAAGTACTGACACACACACACACACTCTCAAAGAATTGACACACACGCACCACATACATAACAAACAATGTCCTGCTCATCCCAAACTCATTATTCAGCGGAGGAGGCATACGCTATTCTTGCCTCCGACACTGACAGTGAGGGTGAGGATCCCACATTTCTTTGTTTTTCCGACTCCTCGTCGTCTTCCTCCTTCTCTTCTTCCTCCTCTTCCTCAGGTTCTGCTGGCCCGCCCCGCCGTCGTCGCAGGAGAGATGTTCCAGCGCCCCCCACTACTGAGCCTATATGGACTTCGCCCCCCGAAAATTATGAGCCGCTGATTCCTGATTTCGTAGCGGAATCAGGAATCAAGTTTGACACCACCGGCCTCACAGAAATAGACTTTTTCAAAGTCTTTTTCTCTGAGGATTTTATAAACCTCATGGTGGGCCAAACTAATTTATACGCTCATCAATTTTTAGAACAAAACCCCTCTTCATCATTTTCTAACTGGTCTCCTGTAGACGCAGTAGAAATGATGAAGTTTTGGGGCCTGGTCCTTCTTATGGGGATCTTGAAGAAGCCCGAGCTTCGGCAATACTGGAGTGTTGACGTTTTGTATAACACTCCAGTGTTCCGAATGGTCATGCCCCGGACACGTTTTCAGGCCATCTACAAGTTCTTGCATTACCAAGATAATGCAAGGTGTCCTGCACGCGATGACCCGAACATTGATCGTCTTTTCAAAGTTCGGCCGGTCATCGAACACTTCAACAACAAGTTTGGTGAAGTGTACGTGCCCCAAAGGGACATTTGTGTGGATGAGTCCTTAATTTCTTTTAAGGGGCGGCTTGGATTCCGGCAGTACCTGCCCAGTAAGAGGTCAAGGTATGGGATCAAGCTGTATAAACTTTGTGAGAGTACCTCAGGATACACTCACAAGTTTAGAGTTTATGAAGGGAAGGACTCCCGGATTGAACCCCCTGAATGCCCCCCTGTTCTGGGAGTGAGTGGGAAAACTGTGTGGGACTTGGTGCACCCACTGCTTGATAAAGGTTATCACCTCTACGTGGATAACTTTTATACAAGTATCCCGCTCTTCCAGTCCCTCTCTGCGCGACGTACCGCAGCCTGCGGTACTGTCCGCAAAATTCAGAAAGGCCTCCCAAAGACGCTAATTGGGCAGCTGCTCAAAAGGGGTGAGAGCAGAGCCCAATGTAGCGACCACCTGTTGATGGTCAAGTACAAGGACAAAAGGGATGTCCTTTTCTTGACCACCATACATGGTGATGGCAGCACACTCAGCACTGTACGAGGTTCCACTACACAGGTCGTCAAACCAGACTGTGTAGTGGGGTACAACAAGTACATGGGGGGGGGGGGGGTTGATCTCTCTGATCAAGTCCTCCAGCCATACAGTGCTTTGAGAAAGTCCAGAGTGTGGTACAAGAAGCTGGCCGTGCACATTGTACAGATGGCAATGCACAATGCTTTCCTTCTGTCACAATGTGCAGGCCAGACTTCTGCGTCGTACCTTCAGTTTCAGGAAACAGTTATCAAGGCCCTGATATTTGGCAGCGGTGACAGAGAGGGCCCCAGTACTTCTGGAATTGAAGGACCAAGAATTGTACCAGGCCAGCATTTCCCAGGGCAGATCCCTCACAGCGGAAAAAAAGGAAAGTCACAAAAGAGGTGCCGAGTGTGTTATAAAAGTGGAATACGCAAGGACACCATTTATCAATGTGACACCTGCCCTGACAAACCTGGCCTGTGTATGAAAGACTGCTTCAAAAGGTACCATACTTCGATGGACTATTGAATTAATTTCTGAAGTATAACAACCTGACGAACACTGCACAGCTGACGTAGTGTTCGTCAAGTTGTCATACATCAGTTTGTCCTACACAACTGATGTATAACACTACATTACAAAATTCAAAAATCAACTAACACTACCAAAAAGGGGGCACTTGTTAGGCATTTCACTGTTTAGGCACATCAAGGGCTCTGAGAACATGACATGACGCCCGCAGACCATTCCATCAAAGTCTGCGATCAAAAGCGTCACTCCTTCCCTTCCGAGCCCTTACATGCGCCCAAACAGTAGTTTTTTTCCAACACATGGGGTATATGAGTACTCAGGAGAAATTGCACAACAACTTATGGGGTGCAATTTCTCCTAGTACCCTTGTGAAAATATTTTTTTTTGCATTTTTGTGGAAAAAATGTTTTTTTTTTATTTTCACAAGTCAACATTATGATTTTCTGAGAGGCACCTGGGGGTTCAATGGGCTCACCACACATCTATATAAGTTCCCTGGGGGGTCTAGTTTCCAAAATGCGGTCACTTGTGGGGGAGCTCCAATGTTTAGACACACAGGGGCTCTCGAAACGCAACATGGTGTCCGCTAACAAATTGGAACCATGTCGCGTTTGGAGAGATCCTGTGTGTCTAAACATTGGAGCTCCCCCACAAGTGACCCCATTTTGGAAACTAGACCCCCCAAGGCACCTATCTAGATGCATAATGAGCACTTGGAACCCCCAGGTGCTTCACAAATTGATTCGTAAAATTGAATAAGTGAAAAAAAAACACTTTCATTTTTATGGATCAATTTGTGAAGCACCTGGGGGTTCCAAGTGCTCACTATGCATCTAGATAGGTGCCTTGGGGGGTCTAGTTTCCAAAATGGGGTCACTTGTGGGGGAGCTCCAATGTTTGGGCACACAGGGACTCTCTAAATGCAACATGGTGTCCTCTAACAAATTTAACGGAAAATCGGCTCAAATTGTTAGCGACACCATGTTGCGTTTGGAGAGCCGCTGTGTGCCCAAACATTGGAGCTCCCCCACAAGTGACCCCATTTTGGAAACTAGACCCCCCAAGGCACCTATCTAGATGCATTGTGAGCACTTGGAACCCTCAGGTGCTTCACAAATTGATTCATAAAAATGAAAAAGTGTTTTTTTTTTTCACTTTTTCATTGTTACGAATCAATTTGTGAAGCACCTGAGGGTTCCAAGTGCTCACTATGCATCTAGATAGGTGCCTTGGGGGGTCTAGTTTCCAAAATGGGGTCACTTGTGGGGGAGCTCCAAAGTTTGGGCACACATGGGCTCTCCAAACACAACATGGCGTCCGCTAATTATTCAAGAAAATTTTACAATCAAAAAGTCAAATGGCGCTCCTTCCCTTCCGAGCCCTGCCGTGCGCCCAAACAGTGTTTTTTCCCCAAATATTGGGTATCTGCGTGCCCAGGGGAAATTGCACAACAAATTTTGGGGTCCATTTTTTCTTGTTACCCCTGTGAAAATAAAAAAAATTGGGTCTAAAGTAAAATTTTTGTGAAAAAAGTTAAATGTTCATTTTTTTCTTCCACATTCAAAAAATTCCTGTGAAGCACCTGAAGGGTTAATAAAGTTCTTGAATGTGGTTTTGAGCACCTTGAGGGGTGCAGTTTTTAGAATGGTGTCACTTTTGGGTATTTTCTGTCATAAAGACCCCTCAGTGACTTCAAATGTGATGTGGTCCCTAAAAAAATGGTTTTGTAAATTTTGTTGGAAAAATGAGAAATCGCTGGTCAACTTTTAACCCTTATAGCTCCCTAACAAAAGAAAATTTTGGTTCCAAAATTGTGCTGATGTAAAGTAGACATGTGGGAAATGTTATTTATTAACTCTTTTGTGTGACATATCGCTCTGATTTCAGGGCTTAAAAATTCAAATTTTGAAAATTGCTAAATTTTCGCCAAATTTCCGTTTTTTTCACAAATAAACGCAAGTGATATCGAAGAAATTTTTCCACAATCATGAAGTACAATATGTCACGAAAAAACAATCTCAGAATCAGGGGGATCCGTTGAAGCGTTCCAGAGTAATTACCTCATAAAGTGACAGTGGTCAGAATTGTAAAAATTGGCCCGGTCATTAACGTGCAAACCACCCGCGGGGCTTAAGGGGTTAAGGAATAAGTAAATGAATTTTTTTTTTTTTTAAATATAATTTTGTTCAGAATGGAAAGTTTTAAAACTTGGAAAATCACTTTATTAGAGGATTTGTCTTCATTCCTGTGAAAAAAAATTGCACGCATGTGATTTCGAAATGAGAATGTCCCGATATAGATGCAGCAGAAGGCAGGCAAATAGGAGGTCACTGACTGCTTAACAGGAATGAAGACAAATCCCTTAATAAACTGATTTTCAAAGTTTTAGAACATTCCCTGCTGGAACTAAATAAAAAAAAAAAAAAAAAGTTTAGTTCCTCTTTAAATAAAATTGATGGAAGTGAGATTTTCCATAAAAATCTATTACACATGTTAAAAGTTCCCAAAAGATATGCCATCAGTGTCTTATACAGTTATAAAGGAGGCATCATTGACCCCCTTATGCAAGCCTATAAGGAGAGTTGGCCATGCATCTACCTGCACAAGAGAAATTTCGACTTCTCATACAGCCTGTTATCAATTAGAAAGCACCATGGCCCAGAGTCATCATTTGAGTTTTACTTCAAGTCACTTTTCTTTTTTTGTCTTGTGGTATTCGTTGCCATTTTTGTGCCAAATACTTGAAAGTAGCGAACGTGGGTCATTAAAGAAGTTGTCCACTACTTATACACTGATGCCCTATCCGCCTCCCATTGAACGGAATAGGATGTGTAGTACCCCACGGTGGCCACCACAACTAGACAGCCAGGCCAAGCTCAGCAAGTAAGGACTTCCGGCCAGTGGCCACCACTGATAACAGCTGATCAGCGTGGGGGTGCCAGGTGTCGGACCCCGGCAGATCAGACTTTGATGCCCATTGGCATCAATGTATAAGTAGTGGACAATCTCTTTAATTTTGTGCATAAATAAAATATGATCTATATTTTTGGCACCTTTTGACGCTAAAAAGTTAACTATGACATGCAACTAACTAACTTTTGTGCTGAAATTTCTGTGATATAATAAAAAAAAATATAGAGTACATTTGCGAGTGTAGTGCGTTGTTTCACACACACCCACTGACTTGTATGGGTGCGTGCGATCCGAATCTCGCAGCCATTCGCAGCATGCAATAGACTATTCTCATGCTGATTTGGCATGAGAAAATAATCAGAGATGTGAGATGCCCCATAGTATAACATTGGACTAAGTCCAATCCGATTTTTTTATTGGATTGCACTCGTCTGATTTAATCGCAGGTGTGAGCGAGCCCTTATAGGTTGTAGAGTGAGCATAAATCACACCCAAAGTCCACACATCCTGGATACACAACATGCTGCCAGAACTCATTAAACATGGGGTGAGGAGTCCCCGAAATATGCTACTGTCTGACAATCAAAAAGGTCACACTCTCTGAACGGCTATGGAATCTAGAGCATACAAGGACCAAACTAAAAAGTTTTAAGCTTTAATCTAAAAACTACAGTGGTTACAAGAAAAGGCATAAACGCGAAAAATAAAGCAACACACAATTAAGCAAAACAGTTATAAAATAAGAAGTGATAAATAACAAATACATAAACATTCCACCTGAAGTTATTCTTCTGTTTCCTTGAGGGTAGGAAAAAGGGTTTATGGATCACATTCAGCTGACGCTGACCCCCACATGCGATCACCTTTCCATTATATAACCCATCTTTTATATGGCTGGGCTCAAGTTTCCAGGATGGCCTAGATTGTAATATTGAAATCGCAGGGCAGCGACTTGCCCGTGGGCTAATAAGTGGCGAGCACCTGTTCAGCCTGGCCATAAGAGACCACCAAGGGACCACCTGCCCAAAGCTTTGAGGCTCAGGCTTACCAAGCATAGGTGTCATGAATGACACCCTTTGTAGTCTCGGGGAAACCCCCCTTGGTTCTTAATTCATGCAGTAAGAGACATAGAGGTTATGTCCTTTGTGTCAATCATGTGAATGACTGATTTAAACTAATGTTATAATTTCCCTTACAGCTGTGAACGGCGGGATTACAATAATCACACTGAGAGCAGAGCAAAAAAAGGAATTGAAACAGGAAAAACTAGACAAAAATAGATTGATGCAAAAATCAGGTCAAATATTTCTAGCTTTTTTTTTTTCACCATAAAGGCCAATGTACAAAAGCTGTAGACATAGTCTCATGGGAGAACATAACCCGACAGCGAGATGATTACTAGGCGGCTCTTAATCTGAAGCTATATATTTCTTAACAAGTGTTTGCTTTTCTGCTGATATCTCCAGCACGGATTGTCCATGTTGGGTTTTGCCAAGCAGTAAACAGCACTAATTACGGACATGGAGGTCGGCCATGAGCTAATTGCACAGAGATTGGTCCCCTTGACTCTGCTTTTGCATTGTGCACATACTGCGCGGCCCCCCTGTCATTAGCATGCAGCCGGCACACGAGCCCCCACATCCAGCCATGTAAAGGTTTATATACAGGTTACATGTGGCAATTTGTGAGGGCACCAGCGCCACAGGTCCACATTCATTTCAGAAAAGCAATTTACAGATACAAAGTAAGCCACAATAATAGGTCTGTGCCACTTTCCCCTTACACAGCGAGATATTAGTTACATGACGCTTTTCATGCAGGTAAAGGAACATTTATGTGACAACTCATACAACTTGCACGGTAACGCTAAGCCCACCGTCCCTTGCACACACTCAAGACAATCTTATCAAATAAGTCAGTACGCGTGCCCATTTTATCAGCCAGACTGTCGGCATGTGTTGAACAATGGCAGCATGTTGTAGTCTAGTCATTTTAAAGGGGTTTTCCGTTTTGGAAAATTCTTGTCCCACAACTGCAGTTTGTTTAAAAATAAAAAAAATAAATAACTGCGCTCTACTCGTCCTCCCCAGGTCTAGCGCACTGACATCACATCACCAATAACTGAGCTCAGCGGCTCGTGCTGTCAATTTAGGGAGAGCTGTTAACCTTAGCGATTGGTTACAGCACTGCGAAAATGATGTCCGCACTGCAGACAAAAGCAGAGATGGGAATGCCGCATTGGACCTGTGGAGAGTGAGTAAAGCTCAATTTTTTTTTAAATAAACTGCAGCTGAAAGATGTGTTTTTCCAAAACTGGAATAGCCCTTAAATGGAATCTGTCAGTAGGATCAACCCCCACCCCCTAAGCTATCTATATGGGCATGTAGGTCATAGGAAGCTGAATAAAGTGATAGCTTGATATCGACGATGTCGCATTCCAGAGTAATCCACATTTTTCTTGTAAGTAAATTAGCTGTTAAGATCTATGGGCTGGACACTGATCTGCATGAGAATCTGCCTTTAGAGCTTATTTCAAGTGAAAGGGGGAGTTACCAGTGTGAGACATGTAGATCAGGAGAGCAGACTGTCAGTCATTACATGTCTCACACTAGTAATGTCCCCTTTCACTTAAAATAATCTCTGGAGGCAGATCCTCAGGGAGATCAGTGTCTGGCCCACAGCCTGAAACAACTCATTTACAGATAATATTGATTTCTCTGGAATAAGACATTCATACAGATATCAAGGTATAATTTTATTCAGCTTCCTATGACCTACATGTCCATACAGACGGCTTAGAAGGGTTGATCCTACTGACAGATTCCCTTACCAACATATAGCATACAGTTACGTCATACACAGGCTCCCTGACTTTGATGCGTGCTCAGGAACTGAGCCTGTATCTTTCCGGTAGATGATAGCTGTGATATTCAGCAGCATTTACTGCGCTGGTCGGGAAGGGTGCGTCATTCCATATGCCCATTAGTGCTCCTCTGGCGCAATCGTGAGGCATAGATGGGTTGCCATGGCAGCCAGGGGTCTGCTGAAAATCCCCATGTCTGTCATGACAGTCTTGTGTTCATAGGAGACCGTGATTTTTGCTATATATGGCAGTACTGTGGTATGTGACTGCTGCAGCGTTCACATTCTGTACAGGTGGAAGAAGCCGCCCAGAAGGAATGTGAAAGTGGCAGCTAATCAGGAGCCGCTGACTGGCTACAGCGGTCATGTACACCCCCACCAGATCTTGATGCTGGAGGACTGAAAACAAAGGAACGACAGTCCACGAAGTGAATGTAGGTTTTCTAGCTTTTTTCTGCACTGCTCTGAGCCCATTAATATTGACCTGGAAAACCCGTTTATCACTGCCTATTCATTACATCAATTTCTAAATAGTTTTTTTCCAACAATAAAAATTCTTTCAAATCTACTAAAAATATTATATATATATATATATATATATATATATATATATATATATATATATATATATATATATATATATATATATATATATATATATGCAATTTATTACTGAGAACCGCCCACCTCATCCATGCCGCAACACACCGACCCACAGCCTGCACAGGTCGATACGCTTATATATTCTTGGCATACACTGCCAGCATATACCGTTGTTATCACATAGTACTGCAATACAGTGCTGAGCCACCGCCACCATACAGTTCCCAAAGAACTCCTCCATAGACACTTTATAATGACACAGAGCTAAATCATCAGTGCGCATCATGTAGCCATCCATGCCCACATAGTGAGAGATGCCAATACCCACATACAGGGCCGTCTGCTGGTCTCCATCACTGTCCATGTGCGCAACACACCAGAATAACCTACAAAATTCTGACCCGTGTCATTACAAATAAGTGTATACATGGACAAAAACCCACAAAACATAATCCTCATCGTTTTCTTATTTAATCCACAACATCGGTCCAATAGTGATGACTTCCCATCCACACCTGCCGCACATTAAAAAATCACCGTAGGGACCAGTGATTGGCTGCAGGGGTCATATAAATTAGGGTATAATCACTGCAGGATTGGAGGGGGATTAGAGTCAGTATATAAATGTCATGATGTTTCACATTTCCAGCTCAATTTATTGAAGGTCCCAACAATCGATCTAAACTTATTATGAGACCCAAACAAAAGATATTAAATCTCACACACTAGAAACCCTATTAGGTGGGATTCACTGAGCTACGGGGGCAGTGACTGACAGGCAGCAAGGTGTGACCCTGGCTAATGGGCTATGCTTGCCCCTTAAAGGGATTGTCCGTTGAAAATAAGTTATCGCCTATCCACACGACAGATGATGAATTATTGATTGGTGGCGGTCCAAGTGCTGGGGCCACTCGGCAGAATGGCATCATTTTACCCCAATTAGAATGGGGCGGCAGTGAGCATGTGTGATCTAAGCTCCGTTCATCCCCTATGTGGCTGCTGAGCGCAGCACTTGGCTTTTTCCAGAAGCCCTATCGCAGATGAATGGAGCGGGTTCAATATGAGGATTGCGGATCCATTCTTATAGATATAAAAGCTCCACGTTCTGCTGATCAGAGAGGGTCCCTACGATTGGACCCCCTGTGGATAGGTGATACTTGTACTCCCACGGACAACCCCTTTAAATATCTGACCAACTAGCAAAAAACTGGTTGGAGAAATCAAATGTACATAGCAAAAAGGAACTATCCATCTAATGTATCAAAGGCAGGGAGTGGTGGGAGAACCGACCCAGCTCCTGTATACAGGGCCACTATGTGACAATTCCCATCATGTGCCCACCTGTGCAGTAATAACAGCACCCATCATGTGCCCACCTGTGCAGTAATAACAGCACCCATCATGTGCCCACCTGTGCAGTAATAACAGCACCCATCATGTGCCCACCTGTGCAGTAATAACAGCACCCATCATGTGCCCACCTGTGCAGTAATAACAGCACCCATCATGTGCCCACTGTGCAGTAATAACAGCACCCATCATGTGCCCACTGTGCAGTAATAACAGCACCCATCATGTGCCCACTGTGCAGTAATAACAGCACCCATCATGTGCTCACCGTGCCAGCAGCATCAGCTCTGTAGGTGTGAGTAGCAGTGCAGCCGGCAGTGTGCTGTGTGCGGGGCTCACCTGTGTGGGGATCCTGGCTCGGGTGAAGTCTGGGGGTCCCGCCTGGCGGCCGGCACAGTGCAGGGCGCACACCGTCCCCAGCAGCAGCGCGCACACAGCGCCCCCCAGGTACACGGCTCCGCGCAGCAGCAGGACAGTGGGGCACAGCTCCCCGGCAGCGCCCCCTCCTGGCTGCCCAGACTCCTGCCCCAGGTGTATCAGCGACAGGAGCAGCAGCCCAAACACTGCGGCCAGCATGAGAAGAGAGGACGAGCCGCGGGAGGCTGCACTCTGCTGCTCCGGGAACACGTCCGGGGAACATCGCTTCCAGGGAGCCTCCTCTGTGCAGCCGAGGATGCCCGGGGCTCCCCTCTCCCTGCAGATGGCTCCGGAGCCCGGGTCAGTGCCGGCTAAGCCATGCCTGCCATGGAGATTCATAGCGCTCCAGCATCCCCTGCCGCAGCCAGGCTGCTCATCTCTGCCCGGGCCGGCTTCTCTCCTCCGCGTACTCCGTGCAGTCTCCGCCCTAATCCCCGCTGTCAGCCGCACTCCTCACACCCTGCCCCCAGAGAGGCGGAGCCTGCACGGAGCCAGATGTGGTGTGCGGCTGTAACTTGAGGCTGTGACCTCTGCCAATCCGGCGGTGATCTCTGCTGTGATGTGCCGCTGTGTGACCTGTCCTATGCCGGCCGTGATGTGCCGCTGTGTGACCTGTCCTATGCCGGCTGTGATGTGTACTGTGTGACCTGTCCTATGCCAGCTGTGATGTGTACTGTGTGACCTGTCCTATGCCGGCCGTGATGTGCCGCTGTGTGACCTGTCCTATGCCGGCCGTGATGTGCCGCTGTGTGACCTGTCCTATGCCGGCCGTGATGTGCCGCTGTGTGACCTGTCCTATGCCGGCTGTGATGTGTACTGTGTGACCTGTCCTATGCCAGCTGTGATGTGTACTGTGTGACCTGTCCTATGCCGGCCGTGATGTGCCGCTGTGTGACCTGTCCTATGCCGGCCGTGATGTGCCGCTGTGTGACCTGTCCTATGCCGGCCGTGATGTGCCGCTGTGTGACCTGTCCTATGCCGGCTGTGATGTGTACTGTGTGACCTGTCCTATGCCGGCCGTGATGTGCCGCTGTGTGACCTGTCCTATGCCGGCTGTGATGTGTACTGTGTGACCTGTCCTATGCCAGCTGTGATGTGCCGCTGTGTGACCTGTCCTATGCCGGCTGTGATGTGTACTGTGTGACCTGTCCTATGCCGGCTGTGATGTGTACTGTGTGACCTGTCCTATGCCAGCTGTGATGTGCCGCTGTGTGACCTGTCCTATGCCGGCTGTAATGCGCCGCTGTGTGACCTGTCCTATGCCGGCTGTAATGCGCCGCTGTGTGACCTGTCCTATGCCGGCCGTGATGTGCCGCTGTGTGACCTGTCCTATGCCGGCCGTGATGTGCCGCTGTGTGACCTGTCCTATGCCGGCTGTGATGTGTACTGTGTGACCTGTCCTATGCCAGCTGTGATGTGCCGCTGTGTGACCTGTCCTATGCCGGCTGTGATGTGTACTGTGTGACCTGTCCTATGCCGGCTGTGATGTGTACTGTGTGACCTGTCCTATGCCAGCTGTGATGTGCCGCTGTGTGACCTGTCCTATGCCGGCTGTAATGCGCCGCTGTGTGACCTGTCCTATGCCGGCTGTAATGCGCCGCTGTGTGACCTGTCCTATGCCGGCTGTAATGCGCCGCTGTGTGACCTGTCCTATGCCGGCTGTAATGCGCCGCTGTGTGACCTGTCCTATGCCAGCTGTGATGTAAAGTTTTGTCAAAGCCAAATACCAAGAAGTATCAAAACCAAAGCAGCTTTATGTAAAGCACTAGATGGTGGCCCGATTCTAACGCATCGGGTATTCTAGACTATGTATGCGGCTGACCGGGCGCGACTAATCAGCGAAGCAGTATTTAAATGGGTTGTGCACTACTTTAAATTAACCCCCCAATGTATCCCCCCGGGGCCCCTAATGAATTTTGGAGGACCGGGGAGCGAGGCCGCCGGTCGGGGTACTTCTGCTGCGAGCAGCCGTGAGATGACCGGCTAGCACAGGGTGTGCGGGTGAGGGTGAGCGTGTAGAGGTGTGCGTGTGAGGGTGAGCGTGTGGAGGTGTGCGTCTGAGGGTGAGCGTATGGAGGTGTGAGGGTGAGCGTGTGGAGGTGTGCGTCTGAGGGTCAGCGTGTGGAGGTGTGCGTCTGAGGGTGTGAGGGTGAGGGTGTGCGTCTGAGGGTGAGCGTGTGGAGGTGTGCGTCTGAAGATGAGCGTCTGAGGGTGAGCGTGTGGAGGTGAGTGTGTGGAGGTGTGCGTCTGAGGGTGAGCATGTGAAGGTGTGCGTCTTAGGGTGAGCGTGTGGAGGTGTGCGTGTGGGGGTGAGCGTGTGGAGGTGTGCGTCTGAGGGTGAGCGTGTGGAGGTGTGCGTCTGAGGGTGAGCGTGTGGAGGTGTGCGTCTGAGGGTGAGAGTGTGGAGGTGTGCGTCTGAGGGTGAGCGTCTGAGGGTGAGCGTGTGGAGGTGTGCGTCTGAGGGTGAGCGTGTGGAGGTGTGCGTCTGAGGGTGAGCGTGTGGAGGTGTGCGTCTGAGGGTGAGCGTGTGGAGGTGTGCGTCTGAGGGTGAGCGTGTGGAGGTGTGCGTGTGGGGGTGAGCGCGTGAGAGTGTGCGTGTGGGGGTGAGCGTGTGAGGGTGTGCGGGTGAGGGTGTGAGCAGGTGTGAGGGTGAGCGTGTGTGGGTGTGAGCGGGTGAGGGTGAGCGGGTGAGGGCGAGAGTGTAAATTTGGCGCCAATATCGCTGATTGGTCGCGATGCATCGCCGCTTACCTCCGTGCGGCAGATGAGCCGCTAACGGCCGCCATCTTGTTCTGAAATCCTGCGTCGCTGATTGGCCATGGCCGGACCAATCAGCGACGTGGGATTTCCTGGACAGAAGGACAGACAGACGGGATAAGACAATTATATATATTAGATGACACACCAACAAGAGACAAAAACCGCAGAGTCAGAAACGCAATTAAAACACATGTTAAAAAAGCACACAAAAATGCAATAAAAAACACACGTAACCTAATTAACATAATGTATGCAGCAATTCTGCAGCATCAAAAAAATCACCAAGACCTCATCAAGGGAACATAGCCTAAGGGATCCTGAACACAACCTTATAAATCGGACGAGTGCTATCCAGATCGCACTCGCTAAACTGGCAAAACTTTTTTTTTTTTTCATCTCTTTACTTCTGAGAAAATTGGATCACACTCTGTACACCCTCTGATCGCACTCTGTACACCCTCTGATCGCACTCTGTACACCCTCTGATCGCATCTGTACACCCTCTGATCGCACTCTGTACACCCTCTGATCGCACTCTGTACACCCTGTGATCTCACTCTGTACACCCTCTGATCACATCTGTACACCCTCTGATCGCACTCTGTACACCCTCTGATCGCACTCTGTACACTCTGTGATCTCACTCTGTACACACTCTGATTGCACTCTGTACACCCTCTGATCAGAGTCTGTACACCCTATGATCGCACTCTGTACACCCTCTGATCACACTCTGTTCACACTCTGTATGCATTCTGATCGTACTCTGTACACCCTCTGATCGCACTCTGTTCACACTCTGTACGCATTCTGATCGTACTCTGTACACCCTCTGATCGCATCTGTACACCCTCTGATCTCACTCTGTACCCTCTGATCGCACTTTGATCGTACTCTGTACACCCTCTGATCTCACTCTGTACACCCTCTGATCGCACTCTGTTCACACTCTGTATGCATTCTGATCGTACTCTGTACACCCTCTGATCGCACTCTGTTCACACTCTGTACGCATTCTGATCGTACTCTGTACACCCTCTGATCGCATCTGTACACCCTCTGATCTCACTCTGTACCCTCTGATCGCACTTTGATCGTACTCTGTACACCCTCTGATCTCACTCTGTACACCCTCTGATCGCACTCTGTACACCTTCTGATCGCACTCTGTACACCCTGTGATCTCACTCTGTACACCCTGTGATCGCACTCTGTACACCCTCTGATCAGAGTCTGTACATGACGCGCCCCTGGGCCTGAGTCGCGCAGCGTCGCGCACGCGGGAGCCTACCCGGAGCCGGATCTGATAGGGGTAGTAGTCTCGTGGCGGTGACCCGGTCCGTGCCCAGGGAGTCAAACTGAGTGGCAGTATTTAGCAGTAGATGTTAGAATGTTCGACTACGCCACCCGTGGATTGCGGTCATGAGACCGCCGCTGCAAGGGCAGACCGCCGAGGCTGGTGTTGTTGGTGCAGCTGAGAATGGAACGACTCCCCACGGGAGGAGTATTGCCTCAGGGCAGCTATTGTAGAGTTGATGATGGGGGTGATGGTGCGGATGTCCCAGTACTGGTGGTGCAGGTACGACGATGAAACACGGAGTCTGGTAGTGCAGTTTCAAAAGCTTTACTCACGGTTCTTTATCAGGTCGCTTGTGCACAGTAGGACCACCCGAGTCATGCTGCGTTCACCAGGTCAGGGACTCGGCCAACTCCCAGGCAATTCCAGAGCGTGGTCCAGAGCTCCCCTCTCTTCCTTCCTACTGGCCGTCCCCACCAGGGATCCACCTTTGTCCGGCTCCCTCGGGCCTTCTGGTGGTGAAACCTTTCCCGGCTTCCCTGACCCTATACGTGGTTTGCCTTCCTGGTGGATGTGGCGAGGGGTCGCGCCAAAACTTGTCCACGACCTCCGGTTCCTGGCTAAGGATAATTGGCCTCCACCAGTTTGGGATCCGGTACCCTGTTCTGCCAACCCTTCACCCGTTTTCGTTCTCTTGTGGGATCTCAGGGTTCCCTCTATGCTTGCGTCTCTGGGCCTTTCTTTGTGTTTCTCCTCTTCCTTCTCTCTCCTCTCTGCTTCAGGCCTAGCTCTGGAGCTGGGCCCAGACGGAGCCACAGCTCCCTGTCAGCCCTCTCTGGCTGAACTCTCCCTCAGCTTCTCCTCAGACTGAACCCTTGTTCCTAGATGGTGCCCACCTTTATACTCCCTCTGACACCCGAGCCCTGGTGACAATGCAACCAATGGGCTCCTACCTATGCCCAGAGTCCCTCCCCTGTCTGCTCCTACACCACTGGGATGTCCCCCCCCCCCCCCCCCACTCCAGCCAGGGACAGACGCTGTCGTACCTGCACAACTATCTGGTGGGAGTACCGTTGTTCTGTCCCCCGGAAATGGGGTGAGTGTAGTGCATGCAGCTAACTGAGCTCTGTTCCATTCTCCATCCTTACCCGGGAGTGGAATACCACACCTCTGGTTCGAGGTGCAATACCCCTGTAGCAGCCGAGTCCTCGGGGTGCTACATTCCCCCCTGGTAAATCACAGCACGTCCTCGGGCTGGAAAAGAGCAAAACAATTTAGACATACAAAAATTTTAAAGTGTACACTTGCATGTAAGATATATTAACTTTCAATCATCCCTTTATGGTAGGTACTTTTCTTCTTTTAACGTTACAGGTATAAAACATTACGGAAACATTATTAGACTTTCTGCACACACTTATAATATACCATCAACTTTTTTTTTAGCAAAAACTTTTTCATACAAAACATTCTTGACCAACACATTCTTGATCTCTGGTCACCGTGCAACTTGTGACCAGGTAAAGTGCAACAGTCTCTAGTAGTAAAACAGTTCCTTATAAAACCAGTAGGGGGCGCCTTAGGAAGCGCAACTATTTACAGGGTGGCCGCTCTCAGTCCTCGGCCAGTGGGGAATAAGAAAAATGGCTGCTCACAGTCCTCAGCCTGGTTAGGGATAGGGGCACACAGGAAACAGTTCCTTTAAACAGTTCCACACTAGTCCCAACGGGGACCACACTTCAATTAGCAGCATGTCAAGTACCCTTACGGGTAACTATATACAGTACTTTGTTTATGCTACTTCCCTTCAGTAGCGGTGTCCTCTCCTCGTTTCCTCCTGAGGGTAGTCTTCAGACCCATCCGGGTCCGCTTGGTCTTCCTCATCCTGCATCTCTTCCTCAGTCAGCCGGTGTACGTGAAGGGCGTATGGTCCTTTAGCACACTGATGCCGGGTGAAGGTGACCACATCACCCGGGTAAAGGTCACGTCCGCGGTGTCCCTCCGGCAGGTGGCTCTCAACATCCCTGCGGGTGACAAAGACGTCGCCGGGGGTTCGGTGATCCCGGATAAAGCCCCAGCCATGCTCCAGCTGGAACTTTATTACGGTCCCGGTGGCGCGGGGACCATGGGCCGTACGGGGGTTTCGTCGGGCCCGGCGTTTCTGCTCCGCGCTTTGGACCTGCAGCCGTTCCTCGCGGATCCGCCTCTCTCGCCGTTCTCTCCCAAAGACCTCTAGCTGTTGACGGCAGCACTCCTCACGCTGGGCTGCGGCCGCCCGGGTCTCTTGGGTGAACCCCATGAGGTTTTCACCGGTGGGGTCCCATGCAAATTGGGCCTCCTCCAATGGGAGCGGGACAATTTTAGCGGGCGCCGGAGCCGGGATTAGAGGCTCACACAGGGGCCGTTCCTTCCGGAGTCGGGGGTTGATGTACTCCGGTGGCCACACGAAGGGCAGCCCGTCCGGGCTAGTATGCTGCGCAAAGAGATCTTCGCCCAGGGGCAGCACTGCGGAGGTCGAGGGCGCTGTGGGGGCAGCGGCGCCCGGAGGTACTCGGCCTTGCGTTCAGGCCGGAGGCATCCTCTGTGGATCCAGGTATGGCACCTTTGGGGAAGAGGGCGCTGGAGGGGCAGCGGCGCCCGGGTTCACCAGGCCTTGCGACCAGGCCGGTGGCACTGTGGAGGTAGAGGGCGCTGTGGAGACCGCGGCGCCCGGGGGTACTCGGCCCTGAGACCAGGCCGGTGGTACTTCCTGCTTTGCCGCACTCAGGGTCAAGGGGCATGGCGTAACAGAGGGCGTGACCGCGGCTCCTGCCGCTTGAGGCCTAGTTAGGAGCGGTGGCGGTGCGGCAACGGGCGCGGTGAGTGGGACTTCGGGCTCTGCGACGGGGAGCTGGGGCAGGCTTTCGGCTACTGGGCTCGGGGTGATGACGTCCCCATTACCTGCTTCCATCCCTGCGGCTCCCTCCGCGGCGTCGTCTCCGGCCTTCGTCCCTCTTGCACCATCCTCAGGGGCAGACATGCTCCACGTTGCGGGTGGCGTCCTCTGCTGGCGGGTTCCAGCCTGCTGGACCATCTCCCTTCTCCACTCGGCCAGTGCTTCTTGCTGCACTCGGGCCATCTTCCGGGCCAAGGCCTCCAGCGCGGTCTGTGCACGCTCCCGATCTCTGGGGAGCTGTGCCAGGATCTCCACCAGGCCTTCTGGGGTGGCAGCCTGCAACAGGTTCCGGACCACAGGGTCGGTGCTGCTCGACTCTCCCTCCATCTCCGGGTGCGATCTGTCCAGACTCCTCCAGGCCGCACCCATCCTCTCTGTTTTGTTCCCTATCCGCCCCCATTGAGGGTGGTCCCGGGGCAACTTAGTGACAGTCAGTTCCAGGGGCAGCCCCCTCACGCTGATGGACATTTCTATCATTGCAGTCTCTGCTGGTGGGGGCGGTTTCCGCTTTTGGCGCCATTCTTGGACCTGGCCCACGATGGGAGGTGGTCTTTTGCCACCCTCTGGCACGCCCATAATGGCGTCCGCTCTGCCAGGGCGGGAAATCATCTCAGATGGCGGGAATCGTCTCCCTATGGCGGGAAACTCCGTGGATGGCGGGCAAAGGCTGCAGATGGCGGGCAAACGGCGGGAAACGACCCGAGATGGCGTCCGATGGCGGGGACCCTCTGGAATTGGCGGGAGACTTCTTCTTACGGTACATGTGAACTTTTCTTCAGGCACGCAGTACCCGGTGGTTGCGGGCACGTGATCCTGCCGACTACGCCAAAGTTGACGCGCCCCTGGGCCTGAGTCGTGCGGCATCGCGTGCACGGGGGGGGGGCTTACCCGGAGCCGGATCAGATAGGGGTAGTAGTCTCGTGGCGGTGACCCGGTCCGTGCCCAGGGAGTCAAACTGAGTGGCAGTATTTAGCAGTAGATGTTAGAATGTTCGACTACGCCACCCGTGGATTGCGGTCATGAGACCGCCGCTGCAAGGGCAGACCGCCGAGGCTGGTGTTGTTGGTGCAGCTGAGAATGGAACGACTCCCCACGGGAGGAGTATTGCCTCAGGGCAGCTATTGTAGAGTTGATGATGGGGGTGATGGTGCGGATGTCCCAGTACTGGTGGTGCAGGTACGACGATGAAACACGGAGTCTGGTAGTGCAGTTTCAAAAGCTTTACTCACGGTTCTTTATCAGGTCGCTTGTGCACAGTAGGACCACCCGAGTCATGCTGCGTTCACCAGGTCAGGGACTCGGCCAACTCCCAGGCAATTCCAGAGCGTGGTCCAGAGCTCCCCTCTCTTCCTTCCTACTGGCCGTCCCCACCAGGGATCCACCTTTGTCCGGCTCCCTCGGGCCTTCTGGTGGTGAAACCTTTCCCGGCTTCCCTGACCCTATACGTGGTTTGCCTTCCTTGTGGATGTGGCGAGGGGTCGCGCCAAAACTTGTCCACGACCTCCGGTTCCTGGCTAAGGATAATTGGCCTCCACCAGTTTGGGATCCGGTACCCTGTTCTGCCAACCCTTCACCCATTTTCGTTCTCTTGTGGGATCTCAGGGTTCCCTCTATGCTTGCGTCTCTGGGCCTTTCTTTGTGTTTCTCCTCTTCCTTCTCTCTCCTCTCTGCTTCAGGCCTAGCTCTGGAGCTGGGCCCAAACGGAGCCACAGCTCCCTGTCAGCCCTCTCTGGCTGAACTCTCCCTCAGCTTCTCTTCAGACTGAACCCTTGTTCCTAGATGGTGCCCACCTTTATACTCCCTCTGACACCCGAGCCCTGGTGACAATGCAACCAATGGGCTCCTACCTATGCCCAGAGTCCCTCCCCTGTCTGCTCCTACACCACTGGGATGTTCCTCCCCCCCCCCACTCCAGCCAGGGACAGACGCTGTCGTACCTGCACAACTATCTGGTGGGAGTACCGTTGTTCTGTCCCCCGGAAATGGGGTGAGTGTAGTGCATGCAGCTAACTGAGCTCTGTTCCATTCTCCATCCTTACCCGGGAGTGGAATACCACACCTCTGGTTCGAGGTGCATTACCCCTGTAGCAGCCGAGTCCTCGGGGTGCTACATACACCCTATGATCGCACTCTGTACACCCTATGATCGCACTCTGTACACCCTCTGATTGCACTCTGATCGCACTCTGTACACCCTCTGATCGTACTCTGTACACCCTCTGATCGCATCTGTACACCCTCTGATCTCACTCTGTACACCCTCTGTTCACACTCTGTACACCCTCTGTTCACATTCTGTTCGCACTCTGTACACCCTCTGATCTCACTCTGTACACCCTCTGATCTCACTCTGTACACCCTCTGATCTCACTCTGTACACCCTCTGATCGCAATCTGTACACCCTCTGATCGCACTCTGTACACCCTCTGATTGCACTGTGATCGCACTCTGTACACTCTCTGATCGCATCTGTACACCCTCTGATCTCACTCTGTACACCCTCTGATCGCACTCTGTACGCACTCTGATTGTACTCTGTACATCCTCTTATTGTATCTGTACACCCTGTGATCTCACTCTGTACACCCTGTGATCTCACTCTGTACACCCTCTGATCTCACTCTGCACACCCTCTGATCTCACTCTGCACACCCTCTGATCTCACTCTGTACACCCTCTGATCGCACTCTGTATGCACTCTGATCGTACTCTGTACATCCTCTTATCGTATCTGTACACCCTCTGATCTCATTCTGTACACCCTCTGATCTCACTCTGTACACCCTCTGATCGCACTCTGTACACCCTCTGATCTCACTCTGTACACCCTCTGATCGCACTCTGTACACCCTCTGATCGTACTCTGTACACCCTCTGATCGCATCTGTACACCCTCTGATCTCACTCTGTACACCCTCTGATCTCACTCTGTACACCCTCTGTTCGCACTCTGTACACCCTCTGTTCACATTCTGTTCGCACTCTGTACACCCTCTAATCTCACTCTGTACACCCTCTGATCGCACTCTGTACACCCTCTGATCGCACTCTGTACGCACTCTGATCGTACTCTGTACACCCTGTGATCTCACTCTGTACACCCTGTGATCTCACTCTGTACACCCTGTGATCTCACTCTGCACACCCTCGATCTCACTCTGCACACCCTCTGATCGCACTCTGTACACCCTCTGATCTCACTCTGTACACCCTCTGATCGTACTCTGTACATCCTCTTATCGTATCTGTACACCCTCTGATCTCACTCGGTACACCCTCTGATCGCACTCTGTACACCCTCTGATCTCACTCTGTACACCCTCTGATCGCACTCTGTACACCCTCTGATTGCACTCTGATCGCACTCTGTACACCCTCTGATCGTACTCTGTACACCCTCTGATCTCACTCTGTACACCCTCTGATCTCACTCTGTACACCCTCTGTTCGCACTCTGTACACCCTCTGTTCACATTCTGTTCGCACTCTGTACACCCTCTAATCTCACTCTGTACACCCTCTGATTGCACTCTGTACACCCTCTGATTGCACTCTGATCTCACTCTGTACACCCTCTGATCGCATCTGTACACCCTCTGATCTCACTCTGTACACCCTCTGATCGCACTCTGTATGCACTCTGATCGTACTCTGTACATCCTCTTATCGTATCTGTACACCCTCTGATCTCACTCTGTACACCCTCTGATCTCACTCTGTACACCCTCTGATCGCACTCTGTACACCCTGTGATCTCACTCTGTACACCCTCTGATCGCACTCTGTACACCCTCTGATCGCACTCTGTACACCCTGTGATCTCACTCTGTACACCCTCTGATCGCACTCTGTACACCCTCTGATCGCACTCTGTACACCCTCTGATCAGAGTCTGATTAGCATAATCAGATGGGTTTTCTCAGATGGAGAAAAAACGGTCATCTCCACCTGCCCAATAGGAAGGTCAGCTGTGGGGAGAAAATGAAGTTGTATTCTCCCTGCTGCCGCTCACGTCCAGTCATTGGGGCGGAGCAGGAGCTGTGATCAGTCAGCGCTTAGTATATAGTGAGCGCAGTTATCTCTGCCCCTGCACCTTCACGGACATCCTGTGCTGTAGTGTGTGCAGAACAAAGTGTCAGTCAGGTAGCAGAGGGAGTGATTACAGCGCGATCACTCTGTACAGAGCACTGACTTTTCACAGCCCCGGCTCTGCCCTGAGCACTAGAAGAATACTACTTCATTCTCTCCCTGTAGACGAACTTCCAATTAGCCACATATATTTAAAACTGTATTTACCTGCAGACAAAATATTTACTAATAAATCACCCTTTTCCTTTTAGCAGTTTTTATTATTTAACAAAAATAAAATAATTTAAAAAACACAAATACTTAATATTGCCATGTCCATAACAATCCCAGAGGGGACACATGTGCTGAGCTGACTCTTTCACTGCCAGTATCAGTACATACCAGTGCAGCTGAATGCAGGCAAAAAAAGATTGTAAAGCGGGGTTTGGAAGCCACTTACTTGCAATTTTTATTAACTGAAATGAATAAAATGATTAGCGATGTTTCATAATTTTTCATGTTGGACAAATTTATTATAACACCACGCCAGCGTTTTTTTATTTTACTGCTGGAGTTGTCCTTCTAATCTAAGGTCCTTGCCCTAGTCTTATCTGACACGTCTTCACCTTTATCACCGTCGTCGTTCCCGTTGGTCTCCGGCAGTTTGTGGCCTGCTGGATCACTCCAGTGTTTACTGGGCGAGTCGGATGTCACAACTCAATACAAGTCTATGAGAGCCTAGTTCTGGCTCATACACTTGCATTGAGAGTGTCATGGGTTTACCGCGACAGACAGGAGTCAGAAGACAGCAGCGTCTGAGTTCACGTACTCCTACATTGAATAGAAGCACTTCTCCCTCTTATTAAATGGTGCTAGTTTCTTTCAGCAGTGCAGGAGTTAATCTGCTCTGCTTTGAGTCTCTGTGGCTTCTATTTGGAAGTTCTCAGCTGTGCAGCATTACTCAGCTGGGTATGGGGAGAACACAGCGTATAACGACAAGGAAAAGGGAAGGGTGCCCTACAAGTAGGGAAAGGTGGAGTGGAGACCCCTAAACAGCTCAAACGACAAACCCTGTCTCCCCTATGGACCCTATATAGGTTCTGCACCGATCGCCAAACAGGAAACCTGGCCCTAGCTGTCCCTAAAGCTAGGCCCTAGGTAGGGAGGGGGGAAGGGTGAGCACTAGTCAGCCCCACTACAAACTAAAGTACACACAAGGGAAACAAACAAGGGAATACACTTAGCTTTAAGATGACACCGGAGCGAACATGTCAACAATCCACAAAGGAACTCCAAGGAAATTCTAGGGCTGAATAGAAGAAGAACACTTCATCACCAGCAACTCTCTGGAGAAACTGAGTTTATTAAAGGATACAGCAAGGGTGTGGTAATTAGCAGCATAAGGTGAGGATCACCGCTGGGTCCTAAAGGTAATATCCCCAAGCAAGGTGAGGATCACCGCTGGGTCTTAGAGAGAGAGGGATCATGAAAGGATCAGGAAGATGTTTTCAAGGTCAAACACAGTGACCTTCTACAGCCGGACCCTGTATGACTGTCAAACTTGACACACCCGTGAAAAGCGTCTGCCACTCCCCTCTCATATATAGTCTCTGTGCTGGCTATCTGGGATTGCCAGTGTTAAGTCTTGTAATGCCTGGTGGGGGGTGTTTAAGGAAAGTTGTTCTGTGACTGTTGCTTGGTGTTTTGGCTGTGTGCATAGTCCCATCCTCTTCTATTTTTTTTTTACCTTACTAATCCCCTCGGTGTTTCCCGCTGTTGTCTGTGAGTGCATATTTTGTGTGATTGGTATTTTCATTTACCCGTCCTTCCTTGTTTGTGTATGTACATACTGTAGCGCCGGCGTCCCTGCCCTCTGCTAGGCAGGGACGCTGTTCCCCTCACCCCTCTGCTCCGAGCCCGGCGTCCTCCTCCCGCTCTGCTGGCAGCGCGCGCTCCTTCCCGGCCACTGTGCTTAGGGCGCGCGCGCGCGCGCTCCCTCCCTCTTAAAGGGGCCGCGCGCGCCGTCCTAAGGAGTCCCCGGCCAATGGCCGGAGGACTTCACCATATTTAAGGCACCTCCTCCAAAATGGAGATGCCCGAGCAATGTTGTTGCACTGTTCACTACTCTGCTTCAGCCCTCAGGTCCCGTTGCCAGTTACCTGCCAGATTCCTGCCAGTTGCTGTCTGATTCCTGCCTGATATTCCGCTTACCTGCCTGCTAGCCTGAGGTCCGACGGTCTGCCTACCGACTCCTGTCAGTCTGTCTAAGGACCAGCTTGCCCGCTCACCTGGGAGCGCTCTTCTGCTACCTGCCTGCTAGCCTGAGGTCCGACGGTCTGCCCCCCAACTCCTGTCAGTCTGTCTATGGACCAGCTTGCCCGCTCACCTGGGAGCGCACATCTGCTACCTGCTTGCTAGCCTACCTGGAGGCTCCGCCGTCACGTGCTGTGACCACCTGCCATTCCAGAGACTCCTGCCCGCTCACCTGGGAGCGCACACCTGGTACCTGCCTGCTTGCCTACCTGGAGGCTCCGTCGTCACGTGCTGTGACCACCTGCCATTCCAGAGACTCTCGCTTGCTCACCTGGGAGCACACATCTACCATCTGCCTGCTAGCCTACCTGGAGGCTCTGCCATCACAGGTCGTACCTACCCTTTACCCAGAGACTGCCCCGGTCACTTGCCGTGACCTCCTGCCCGTTCATCCAGAGACTGCCCCGGTCACTTGCCGTGACCTCCTGCCCGTTCATCCAGAGACTGCCCCGGTCACTTGCCGTGACCTCCTGCCCGTTCATCCAGAGACTGCCCCGGTCACTTGCCGTGACCTCCTGCCCGTTCATCCAGAGACTGCCCCGGTCACTTGCCGTGACCTCCTGTCCGTTCACCCAGAGACTGTCCCGGTCACCTGCTGTGACTGCCTGCCCGCCTTCCCTGGTCGCCACCTGCTCCCTTACAAGGACCGCCCCCTTGTATAGTAGCTCAGAGGTTCCGCCTCCCAGACCCGTTACACATACACTATTCCTCCCCACTTCCCTGGGTGGGGGGGGGGGGAACAGATAAGGGCTGATTCAGGAGTACAGCAAGGTATGTGGCTCCAGCATCTTCGCCATATGAAGTAACCTAGGGAACATGGTTACTTAGTGTTAGGGACTGGTTACTCCTGGGACATGGGTTAGGGACATGGTTACTCCTAGTGTTAGGGACAGGGTAGGAGCCTATGGTCAGACCATAGCAATGTGATAGAGGACTTGTGACATAACTTCTAACTTCTGGCCATGCAGAAGTTGGAGCCATAAAATGGCGCTGCGGGACAGGAGCGGTGCCAAAAAAAGTGCAGATGCCAGAGGATGAGTGTAAGACGGGGGCAGGGACCTTACATTATAAGCACCACTTCAGTGCTGAAAAAAAACTGCTGGAGTTGTGCTTTAAAAAAAATAAGCAGAATTACAGGTAACCTGTCACTAAGTTTGGGGCCTAAAGTAACCGGCATGTTGTTATACAGCTAGGGTTTAGTGTTCTTAAAGAGGTTGTGTAATAATGGACACCCATTTTTTATGGATGTGAATATAGCTGCAGTTCCCCGCACATCCTGGCGTTTCTGGGATTGTGTAGTCGTAGACTAAATTGCTGCCAAAAGTGCCTACATGGGCAAATTGGCATCAAAACTGAACCATGGACGATAGAAGAAGGGGACTCCTGCTCAGGTGAAGCATGTTTTTGTTTTACAACATGTGGACAGCCTGGTGTTTTATTGTCGTCTACCTAACAGGAGATGGGAGGAAGGAAACCTGGCAGAGGCCGTGTGAGACTGTAGGCCCTGTTCAGCTAGGAAATATGGGGTCTTGGCATTCTGGTTTGTGGACGTTGGGGTTCATTCACATTGTGCATGGTGTATGTATCAGAAAAGCTTCAGGCATCATATCAATAGGCCATCATCACCCAAAAAAAGCCAGAAGTTAGTCCATTTCGCATCCACTAAGCTGGTATACAATTTTGCAATATGGATGAGTGTGGGGTACTTTTTCTCAGCATGGGAGCCTATAGGCAATGTATGCCACTGTAGCAATGTATGCCACTGTAGGACTCTAGAGTGGTACCCATCAGAGGAATACTTTGGGGAATGCTTTAATGTACTCTGCAAATGCTGTGTGAAACCATCTACCTAACTTCTGGAATGGCATCAATGTGAGAAGTGAGTATATATTTCTTTATATTTTCTATAGGGGCATGAATTGATTAAGTTGGGGTTGTGTAGTAGTTGACAACCCCTTTTCATCCACAGCATATGACGCGCCCCCTGGGCCGTGGGGTACTCGGTGCCGGGCTGGTCGTTGCTAGGGGTGATGTCACAGTGGCGGGGACCCGGTCCGTGACCCAGGGCGGTCAGTAAAAAGGGGGATTTTATAGTTTTTTATGTATGCAATTCGTGACACCACCTGTGGTATGCGGCTATAGGTAGCCGCCGCTGCAGCGCAGGTCCTCTGAAGCTGGTGTTTAATGCAGCAGAGTTGGTTTGGCTCTCCACAGGTAGAGCTTAGCTCCAGGGCAGTGTAGAAATGTTGTAGATGTTATAGGTGATGCTGGGCATTGTAGGGGTGATGGCGCAGTTAATAATCAGTCCACAACTCAATGGCGGTTTCCTCTTATGTTTACTTGCGGTGATTAGGCAGACCGGGACACGGGTGCTGGCTAGCAGTGGAAGTCCGGGCAGCCTGGAAGCAAGTAAGGAATCCACCTCGCCAGGTGAAGTTGGAGGCCTTCCCTTTTCCGCTACCTCTTTGGCTCTGCTGCTTATAGCTGTGCGGTGGCCCTCGTCCCTCAGTACAACGTCCTTGTGCTCACCCGTATGGCAGGCAGCTCGGGCCTTGCTGATGCGTCGCTCCCACGTGGCGGTGCTGGGCCCTGCGGTGCTGCTAAGCCTCCGGGCGTCTTGTGAGGCCTGGAGACCTGCAGTCTCCTGCCCTCCGGTTTCTGCTGCTGGGCCTTCGGTGCCCCACAACCTCGGACTCCGGTGTCCGGTTCCTCCGTGCTCCTATCCTCAGGGGTGAACTGCTGCGCAGCTCCACTCCCTAGGTCTTTCCTCTTCAACGTCCTGACTTCAACTCCTCTCTGTTCTCCTCACACTAACTAACCCCGCCTCCAGATCCATTTGCTAAGGGGAGGATTTCCCCTTGCTGGTCTGGAGCCAGGAAAGTGTTGCATGCTAGTATACCTGACTAGGGGACCCCTGCTTGCTTCCAGGCATGGCATCACCTCTTGTGAGGGAGGCAATGCCACTGTGGCAACCGGACTCCTGGGGTGCCACACATATCAATCCCTTAAACTCACATATCTTGTCAATTTACTCTGTGGATATTTTTTTCAGCATGTCCTTGCGATTTCTGAATATCACATGCACTATGCTGGCACCGGCAGTGGAAAATCAGCTGTGTTTTTGCACCATGGGAATTTAACCTAAAGAGCTACACCAATGTCCCAGTGGAAAAAGCAGGTATGTATCCACTTTGTGAGTAATTAGATTCCTTATTCCAAAATAGGCCTTCACTTCCCTAATAGCCACAGTAGCTCCCTCATCAGTAATCATAGCCACTAGTGTTGAGGGAACGTGCTCAGGTGTTATCCAAGTATCTTCAGCGTGCAGTGGCATACCGCCAATGGCGGCAGACCACGTGACTGCTATGGGGCCCGTGAGCCGGAGGGGCCCCATAGCAGTCCAGGGATGGACATACCACCGCCGGTGCAGCTGCGCCGGGTCCCCACCATGCAGCTGCACCAAGGGGCCCCGCAAGGTGCAGCTGCTTCCTGCACGCGGCGGTCAGGGAGCGATCCCTGCAGCTCCGCTGCTGTCAGGAGGAGAATAGTAGCGGAGCTGGAGGGTTCGTCCTCTGTTTCCTCCCTGACCCAGGCGCGCACAGCTTGATGACGTCATCATGCAGCGCGCGCCTGGGTCAGGAAGAAAGCTGCCGGCAACCAGGAGGATGCTGCTGCAAGGGAGCGAGATGAGGTAAGTTGTTTTTTTTTTGTTTTGTTTTTTTACTGAAACATTGGGGAGGGGAGGTGGGGGGAGAGCGATGGTGGGATGGTGGGGCAGGGAAGAGCAATAATGGGGCTGATGGGGCTGGGGAGAGGAATGATGGGGCTGGGAAGAGCAATGATGGGGCTGGGGAGAGGAATGATGGGGCTGGGAAGAGCAATAATGGGGCTGATGGGGCTGGGGAGAGGAATGATGGGGCTGGGAAGAGCAATAATGGGGCTGATGGGGCTGGGGAGAGAAGTGATGGGGCTGGAAAGAGCAATAATGGGGCTGGGAAGAGCAATAATGGGGCTGATGGGGCTAGGGAGAGCAATGATGGGGCTGGGAAGAGGAATGATGGGGCTGGGAAGAGCAATAATGGGGCTGATAGGGCTGGGGAGAGCAAAGATGGGGATGGTGGGGAAGGGGAAAGCAATGACGTGTTGCTGGGAGAGAGAAATGACGGGGGTGCTGGGAGAGAGCAATGATGGGGGTGCTGGGAGAGAGCAATGACGGGGGTGCTGGGAGAGAGCAATGATGGGGTGCTGGGAGAGAGCAGTGATGGGGGTGCTGGGAGAGAGCAATGACGAGGGTGCTGGGAGAGAGCAATGACGGGGGTGCTGGGAGAGAGCAATGACGGGGGTGCTGGGAGAGAGCAATGACGGGGGTGCTGGGAGAGAGCAATGACGAGGGTGCTGGGAGAGAGCAATGATGAGGGTGCTGGGAGAGAGCAATGACAGGGGTGCTGGGAGAGAGCAATGACGGGGGTGCTGGGAGAGAGCAATGATGAGGGTGCTGGGAGAGAGCAATGACGAGGGTGCTGGGAGAGAGCAATTATGGGGGTTTCACTTTGCTTGTACTGTGAAGCCTAGTATGTTTTCCGTGTGCACAGAGCCTTACAGTTAATTGGAGAGAGTCACAGAGACTGAATAATTTATATTATTGGCTGGTGGAGATTATAGTTAATTGGGGGTACAGTGCTGCTTATCACTTTATATTTTGATTACTAAGTGGCTAACAGTATATTAATGGGGGGTACATATCTGTATTCAGGGGCGCAGTGCGGGGAGACACATGTATATATACAATATATGTGACCTTGTTATTTTCTAGGCTGGAGATCAATGTGACAAGACGAGTCGTGGCTGGGAGATGTCGACATGAAGGTCCGACCAGATGGAGAAGAAGCAGCAGAAACCGACTCTGATCAGATGAGATGTCAGCGGTAAGTGCCTGGATGTAAATATTATTCTGTATCTGCACTGTGTGACTTGGAGTGATAATGTTATCTGTAACATCCCTTAGGCCACATTCTCACATTTGTGTGAAATGTCCGTGTGCTGCCATATTTTTTTATCGGATGGTCCACGGACTCGTACAGTTTTATAGATCCATTCACACATCCATGAAAATCACAGATCTGAGAATGAGATCTAAGAGGGTCAGAGAATGTCCTGTTCTGATCTGATTTTGAGGATTAGAATAGGACATGCTCAATGCGTCGGTAAAACAGGGCAGCACACCGACATTGCACACAGATGCAGGAATGCAGCCTTATTATGTATAGCATAACCTTACTATATAGTGTACGCACCTATTATGTACAGCGCCATCCTTAGTTATATAGTTTCCTCTTTTATTATGTGTAACACCCTCCCTTATTATGTACCATCCTCTCTAGCTCTAGGGGCTCACAGTTGGGGGATTATACTGTGTTGGGGTCAGCATACTTTGCCCTGGGAGTTGAGGTGGGGTACAGTAGGGCCATTATACTACACTTGTGGAGGAATTCACCATGGGGGTATCATACTGTGTTTGGGGGCCCCTTTTATTGGAATCACACTTTATGGGGCAATGAAACAGAGATCTAGGACTTCAGCAGGAGGAATATTACTATGTAAAGGATGGAAAGTTGTGAGATCTGATCTTTGATGACCCCGACAATTATTAACTTTTTTTTTTGGGGGGGGGGGGGCAATTAGAGCTTCTGCTATGGGGCCCCATGATTCCTATGTACGCCCCTGTCAACGTGCTCTGATAATATGTTTATCTCCCTGCGGCTGCAGATGTGTTGCATCTGTCTACCAGCGCAAACATGCAGCCGCAGGGAGGCAAACATATTATCAGAGCACTCCGAAGATAGTTGGATAACACCTAATAATAATGTGCTATCCGAGCACGTTCCCCACCACTCCTACTTCCTCAGTAATCACATCAGCTGCCTTTTCTTCTCCCGTAGTTCAAGCAGCCCCTCTACTTTACAGCAGGACCATCTCCAAGCACCGTCCCAGGCATAGCAAGCATCCTCTACTACAAGTTATTTTCTTGCATTGTTCTTTGTTGAAAGTGAACTCCCCATAATCACACAATTTGGGGCTACAAAACTACTAGGCTAGCGTGCCCTTATGCAGTTGGGGTTTAGCATTCTAAACATGCACATGCACAGGGGTTGTCCAGCCTTAGGCTACAAGTCGACAATCTCTCTATGTGACCGCAGACTTGTGAATACTCACATCACACAATGTGAGGATTCTCCGGCGCCGGTAGCAGGCGGTCATGTGAAATTAGCATATTTCTGGCCACATTCTAACTAGACTGTGTCCAACCTCGCTCAATACACTTGCATTGAGCGAGGTTGTGCCAATCTTGTTGGCATGTGAGCGCATGTGTAGCGTCGGCGTCCCTGCCTCCTGCTAGGCAGGGACGCTGTTCCCCTCACCTCTCCGCTCCGTGCCCGGCGTCTTCCTCCCGCTCTGCTGGCAGCGTGCGCTGCTTCCCGGCCACGGTGCTTAGGGCGCGCGCGCGTGCACTCCCCCTCTCTTAAAGGGGCCGCGCGCGCCGTCCTAAGGAGTCTCCGGCCAATGGCCGGAGGACTTCACCATATATAAGGCACCTCCTCCAAAATGGAGGTGCCCGAGCAATGTTGTTGCAAAGCCTTCACTCTGCTTCAGCCCTCAGGTCCCGTTACCAGTTACCTGCCAGTCACCTGCCAGATTCCTGCTTGTTACCTGCCAGTCACCTGCCAGATTCTTGCTTGTTACCTGCCAGATTCCTGCCTGTTACCTGCCAGTCACCTGCCAGATTCCTGCTTGATACCTGCCTGATATCCACTTACCTGATTGCAAGCCTGCGGTCCGACGGTCTGCCTTCCGACACCTGTCAGTCTGTCTATGGACCAGCCTGCCCGTTCACCTGGGAGCGCTCACCTGCTCCCTGCCTGATAGCCTACCTGGAGGCTCTGCCGTCACTTGCCGTGACCACCTGCCTGTCCAGAGACTCTTGCCCGCTCACCTGGGAGCGCTCACCTGCTACCTGTCTGCTAGCCTACCTGGAGGCTCTGCCGTCACTTGCCGTGACCACCTGCCTGTCCAGAGACTCTTGCCCGCTCACCTGGGAGCGCTCACCTGCTACCTGCCTGATAGCCTACCTGGAGGCTCTGCCGTCACTTGCCGTGACCACCTGCCTGTCCAGAGACTCTTGCCCGCTCACCTGGGAGCGTCCACCTGCTACCTGTCTGCTAGTCTACCTGGAGGTTCTGCCGTCACTTGCCGTGACCACCTACCTGTCCAGAGACTCTCGCCCGCTCACCTGGGAGCGCTCACCAGCCACCTGCCTGCTGTCCTTCTACCCAGAGACTGTCCCTGTCACTTGCCGTGACTACCTGCCCGTCTTCCCTGGGAGCCACCCGCTTCCTTACAAGGACCGCCCCCTTGTATAGTTGCTCAGAGGTTCCACCTCCCAGACCCGTTACAGTTTGCTCGGGCCATGGAACCCGGTGGCACCCAAGCTCCCTCGCTCTCGGACCTATGTCATGAACTTTCCCATCAGAGGTCCCAACAGGAGTCCATCCTGAGTCACCTGCGTGGTGTTAACTCCCGTCTGGACACATTGACTACCTCTTCGGGAGCTGCCTCCACTCGCACACTTACTACCCCGGCACCGCCGCAGCCCATCAACACCATGGCATCTCTTCCCGGTCCTCGCCTCTCCGCCCCTCCTCATTTTGGCGGAGATCCCAGTCAGGCACGGGGCTTCATTAACCAGTGCACTCTGCACTTCAAACTGTTGACACACCAGTTTTCCAGCGACCGAGCCAGAGTAGCCTTCATCATGTCCCATCTCACAGGAGAGGCACTGGCTTGGCTAAATCCTCTATGGGAGAGAGGAGACCCCCTGGTGTCCAACCTGCCAGCCTTTCTCACGGCCTTCCGGAAAGTCTTCGACGAACCAGGACGGAAGACCTCATCCGCATCATCTCTGCTACGCCTCCGTCAAGGAAATCTCTCCGTGGGCCAATACGCCATACTGTTCTGTACCCTGGCTTCGGAGCTGGCCTGGGATAACGACGCCCTGGTGTCTGTCTTTTGGGAGGGTCTGTCCGGCCGTATTAAAGATGAACTCGCCGGTCGGGACATTCCTACCACTCTCGACGACTTAATAACACTTGCCACCCGGATTGACATCCGGTTCCAGGAGCGCGCCAAAGAGGTCACCCGTGAGAGGAGGTTTCCACGTGTAGCCCCTACCTTCCAGAAACCTGTCACTTCTCCCGTTACTACCCAGGCGCACTCACCTGAGCCTATGCAGGTCGACCAGACCAAGATGGTCAAAACCCGTCAAGAGTTACGCCGAGCCGAGGGGAGCTGCTTCTACTGTGGCAGTAAGGAGCACCGGATCCGTTCCTGCCCGGAGAGGTCGGGAAACGCCTGTGTCTAGGATCGCTCAGAGAGGTCGTCCTAGACAAGAGTAAACCCTCTCCATCTCTGTTGCTGTCGGTCTCTATCATCTGCGGGGAGAACAGTTATTTTGAACTAGCCCAACTTGACTCTGGAGCTGCCGGAAATCTCATTTCTCAATCTCTGGTAGAGAAATACCGCATTCCCACCAAACCTCTAGCTGTACCCTTATCTGTCGCTGCCGTGGATGGGGGCCTCTTACCACATCCCATCCAACTCATCACCGAATCCATAACCCTGCAGGTGGGAATGCTGCACTCTGAGAGCATCTTCTTTCATGTTCTGCCTGGACTCTCTCACGCCCTCTTACTAGGCCTACCTTGGCTTCAGAGACATGCACCCGTGCTTGATTGGCAGACCGGAGAAGTCCTTCGCTGGGGACAGGACTGCCATAAGACTTGTTTAGTTCCCGTCCATCCTGTCCGTCCTTCTCCTACTCCAGCCAATCTACCTGGTCTTCCGGCTCCTTATTGGTCGTATGCGGACGTCTTTAATAAAAAGGAGGCAGAGACATTACCCCCTCATAAACCATACGACTGCCCAATCGACCTGATGCCCGGCGCTACTCCTCCCCGTGGGCGCATTTACCCTTTGTCCACTGCTGAGACCCGATCCATGTCAGAATATATTGAGGAGAATCTGGCCCGGGGATTCATCCGGAAATCTACTTCCCCGGCGGGAGCAGGCTTCTTCTTCGTCAAAAAGAAGGACGGCTCACTCCGTCCCTGTATAGACTATAGAGGCCTTAACCAGATCACGGTGAAGAATAAATACCCCCTTCCGCTCATTCCGGAATTATTTGACCGTCTGAGGGGGGCTAGAATCTTCACCAAGCTGGACCTCTGTGGGGCGTATAACCTGGTCCGTATCCGTCAGGGGGATGAATGGAAGACGGCATTCAACACCCGGGACGGCCACTATGAATACCTGGTAATGCCCTTCGGTCTCTGTAACGCTCCCGCCGTCTTTCAAGAGTTGGTCAATGACATCTTCCGGGACCTTCTCTACTCCTGCGTAGTGGTGTACCTGGACGACATCTTGGTCTTCTCTCCGGATCTCCCCACACACCGGAGGGATGTTCGTCAGGTTCTGCCCAGGCTCAGGCAGAACCACCTCTACGCTAAATATGAGAAGTGTCTCTTTGAGCAGACCTCGCTTCCGTTTCTGGGCTACATAATCTCTCAGACCGGCCTACGAATGGATCCTGAGAAACTGTCTGCCATCCAGAAGTGGCCCCGACCAGAGGGGTTGAAAGCTATTCAGCGGTTCCTGGGTTTCGCCAACTACTACCGCCTCTTCATACCGCACTTCTCTTCCCGGACTGCCCCAATCTCTGCGCTCACCCGTAAGGGCACTAATCCCAGAGAATGGCCGCCCGAAGCAGAGGAAGCCTTTCTTTCCTTAAAACAGGCTTTCTCTTCCGCCCCGGTGCTGCATCGTCCAGACGGCAACAAACAATTCTTCCTGGAAGTTGACGCCTCCTCCTCTGGAGCCGGAGCGGTACTTACCCAAAAGTCGCCTTCCGGAAGAATGGTAACTTGCGGCTTCTTCTCCAAACTCTTCTCCTCTTCTGAGCGCAATTATTCTATAGGAGATCGAGAGTTATTGGCCATTAAGCTGGCACTGGAGGAGTGGCGTTACCTGCTCGAGGGGGCTCTTCACCCAGTAATTATTTACACGGACCACAAGAACTTGGCTTACCTCCAGAGCGCCCAGAGACTTAACCCGCGCCAAGCCCGGTGGTCCTTGTTTTTTGCCCGCTTTGATTTCGTTCTTCATTTTCGCCCGGCAGACAAAAACATCAAAACTGACGCCTTGTCCCGATCCTTCCTGGTGTCTGATCTAGAGGAGGAACCGAAGCACATCATTGATCCTGCCAGAGTAATGCAGGTGGCTCCCGTGAATCTAAATCGTCTCCCTCCCGGTAAGACGTTCGTAACAGTACCTGATCGGAAGAACGTCCTACTCTGGGGTCACTCGTCTAAGCTAGCTGGCCACGCCGGTCAGAAAAAGACCCTCCAGCTTATTACCCGGCATTACTGGTGGCCTACCCTGCACAAGGATGTAATAGACTTTGTTTCAGCCTGTGTGTCCTGCGCCCGCAACAAAGTTCTGAGACACCTGCCAGCCGGTCGCCTCCTTTCTCTTCTAGTACCTGCTGCCCCGTGGCAGCATATAGCTATGGACTTTAGAACGGATCTCCCTGTCTCTGCCGGTTGTACGGTCATTTGGGTGGTCGCTGACCGCTTTTCCAAGATGGCGCACTTCATTCCCCTGCCGGGTCTCCCGTCTGCACCCGAACTGGCTAAAGACTTTATCCGCCACATCTTCCGTCTCCATGGCCTGCCCCTCCACATCGTGTCGGATCGTGGGGTTCAGTTCACCTCACGCTTCTGGAGAGCCACATGTAAGCTGCTTGACGTCACCCTGGACTTCTCCTCCGCTTACCACCCACAGTCCAATGGTAAAGTGGAGCGGATCAATCAGATCCTGACCAGTTACCTCCGGCACTTCGTTAATGCCCACCATTCGGACTGGGTGGATCTCCTACCATGGGCCGAATTCTCTTACAATAATCACGAGAGCGAATCTTCCTCCAAATCCCCGTTTTTTGTAGTCTTTGGTCAGCATCCTCAGATCCCATTTCCCGTCTCCACCTCGGTGGACAATCCGGCTGCGGAATCTCTCATTAGCGAATTCTCCTCCATTTGGGAGAGTACCCGATCCGCACTCCTTCAGTCGTCCGAGCGGATGAAAAAACACGCTGACAAAAAACGCGTGGATCCTCCACAATTCCGTCCTGGAGATAAAGTCTGGCTCTCGTCCAAGTATGTCCGGCTCAAGATTCCCTCCTACAAGTTAGGGCCTCGGTTCATCGGCCCACTGGAAGTTATCAAACAAATCAATCCGGTGGCCTATAAATTGAAACTCCCGGCCAACTTACGGATCCCTAACTCCTTCCATGTATCTCTCCTCAAACCCGTGGTGCCTAACTCTTTTTCCAAGTCTACAGGTACGCCTCCTGCTCCGGTTTCCGCTGAGAACGAGTTTGAAGTAGAGAACATTCTGGCCACCAAAAGGGTAAGAGGAAAAACCTTTTTTCTGGTAGATTGGAAGGGGTTTGGTCCTGAAGAGAGAACGTGGGAGCCCCAGGAGAACATCCATGCCCCTCTCATCCTTGATAAATTTCTCTCTGGCCTAAAAAAGGGGGGGACTAAAGGGGGGGGGGTACTGTAGCGTCGGCGTCCCTGCCTCCTGCTAGGCAGGGACGCTGTTCCCCTCACCTCTCCGCTCTGTGCCCGGCGTCTTCCTCCCGCTCTGCTGGCAGCGCGCGCTGCTTCCCGGCCACGGTGCTTAGGGCGCGCGCGCGCGCTCCCCCTCTCTTAAAGGGGCTGCGCGCGCCATCCTAAGGAGTCCCCGGCCAATGGCCGGAGGACTTCACCATATATAAGGCACCTCCTCCAAAATGGAGGTGCCCGAGCAATGTTGTTGCAAAGCCTTCACTCTGCTTCAGCCCTCAGGTCCCGTTACCAGTTACCTGCCAGTCACCTGCCAGATTCCTGATTGTTACCTGCCAGTCACCTGCCAGATTCCTGCCTGTTACCTGCCAGTCACCTGCCAGATTCCTGCTTGATACCTGCCTGATATCCGCTTACCTGCTTGCAAGCCTGCGGTCCGACGGTCTGCCTTCCGACACCTGTCAGTCTGTCTATGGACCAGCCTGCCCGCTCACCTGGGAGCGCTCACCTGCTACCTGCCTGCTAGCCTACCTGGAGGCTCTGCCGTCACTTGCCGTGACCACCTGCCTGTCCAGAGACTCTTGCCCGCTCACCTGGGAGCGCTCACCTGCTACCTGCCTGCTAGCCTACCTGGAGGCTCTGCCGTCACTTGCCGTGACCACCTGCCTGTCCAGAGACTCTTGCCCGCTCACCTGGGAGCGCTCACCTGCTACCTGCCTGCTAGCCTACCTGGAGGTTCTGCCGTCACTTGCCGTGACCACCTGCCTGTCCAGAGACTCTCGCCCGCTCACCTGGGAGCGCTCACCAGCCACCTGCCTGCTGTCCTTCTACCCAGAGACTGTCCCTGTCACTTGCCGTGACTACCTGCCCGTCTTCCCTGGGAGCCACCCGCTTCCTTAAAAGGACCGCCCCCTTGTATAGTTGCTCAGAGGTTCCACCTCCCAGACCCGTTACAGCATGTATGCAAATCACATGCTTGCGGTCACGCTTCTAACGCTGGCAACGGAGAATCCTCAAAAGTGCACAGTGTTCGCAATGTGAGTATTCACAAGTCAGTAGTCACATAGAGAGATTGCAGACTTGTACCTTAACCACTTTGCAGCCTGGGGCGTATTAGTACATAAATAAAAAACAACCTATACATGTTTGGTGTCTACGAACTCGTAATGACCTGGAGAATAATAATGGCAGTTCAGTTTTAGCATTCAGTGAACGTGGTAAAAAACAAAACAAAACAAAAAACATCTGTGGTATTGCACTTTTTTGCAATTTCACCACACTTGGAATTTTTTTTCCTGTTTTCCTGTACACGATATGGTAAAACCAGTAATGCCGTTCAAAAGTACAACTCATCACGCAAAAAATAAGCCCTCACACGGCCAAAGGATCAATATATTCTTTAGATAACTCTGTAAAATAGATACAGCAGCAACAGGCGTGTGCACATTGTCCAGAGGAGGTAGAGGACAGAGTGCGCATGCGCCTGCCACCACTAATCTCATCTCAAGAATGTATAATTCCTTTTGCTACCGAATAGTAAAACTGCTGATATTGACATGGGAATATCAAAGTAGTTTTCCAGTAGTGGACAATCCCTTCTTAGTGTTTATCACTAAAAAAACAAATGCATACTCAGCTCCTAGCCCGGTGCTATTCCTCCAGTTTCAGCGGTATTCCACTCTGAAGAAAAGCTGTAGCTAATCAGCAGCCACTGATTGGCTGCAGCATTCACTTGACATAACAACTTTAGGTGACCGCTGGGAACATTGGATCCATTTATGGATCCATTAGGGGCACCGCTGTGTAGAGGGGAGCACACGGGACCGCTACCATCACACTGTGTGCCGGGACTATCTTTTCTTCACCCAATGCCCCCTCTACTATTGAGGATTGAGACCTGAGTGTGTGCTGCAATGGAGGATTTGCTGTACGCACTGTTACGCCATCCCTTGGACCAGGACCGACACTAACCGCACTAACCGCAACCGTAGATCCAGGTTAACAGACTCACTTTTACTGTGGACTTCTTCCATACACGGCTGCAGTATACAGATCAAGACAAGATCTTTGGTTAGTGAAGCCCCCTTGGGAATGTGCCTTTCCAGTATCTGTTCTCGTCCCTTCCTGAGACTCAACATCTTCCACATCTTCTGTGACCCGGCTGAGAGACTCCCCTCTAGAGAAACAGAGGCATCCACTGAGCACCTCTTACAGGCCATGAGCCTAGGACATAGCCAGCGTCCAGATTTTGTCTCAAATGTGCCCGCATTCTGTTCCGATAACTTGTACTACTAAAACACCTCTTCACTGCTGATACTGCAGTTGTAATCTGCTTTCCTTCCTGCTCGGTTGTCTTCCACACTCCGTCTCTCTCTGTCTATGGGAACAGAACCTACCCCGGTTCTGTGCACTCGGGTCTTGAACCCAGGAATGGAGTGGCCTGACACAGGCCTCTCCTAACGGCAGGGGCAGGCATACACTGCCTAATGTTCCTCACTCTCCCCCAACTGGACTGTCTGTAACCAGGAAATTATTTACATGCCCCCACTTCAGAACTTAGTCATCCCCGACCATTCTATATATACATATACTAATAAAAACATTTTCAACTTTATCCAAACCCCATCTCTCTTCTCCTGTGAACAACGCCCCGGTCTCTTAGCATGGTCGGCCATTGCAGAATAGCCCGTGCGTAGTGTCCACTGTCCATGTGCAGAACACATTGTCCTGGTCAGCAGGGCAACAGGCCTCCAGGTGGTATAACGCTGCAAGTGGCAACAGCCAATCAGGGAAAACAGGAACACTGTCCCGGACAGTAGCAGTAGATCCTTGTGGTTTAGGCTGTCCTCAAACTTCGGCCACAGAGGAAGCCTTCAGGAGAACAAAAATAAACTCACTTCTTCAGCTTCTTAAAGTAGTCATCCTGGATCAACCGGACACAGGTGTTTGAAGATGGAGGGTGATCCCACCTCCACGGGGCATCGGAGTATCTGTCTCCCCTTGTCTACTTCTTGGGCATCCGTCCCGGTCATAAACACATTGGTGGCGTTATTAATGTAGATGCTTGAGACGGTCACTGGGGGTGCTGCAGGTGCTGAAGCTCCGGCCTCACCGGGTTGAGCAGAAGCTGGAGTGTAGCCATCAGGTTCCTGGGTTTGGGTCCCCGTCTCCATGGTCCGAGATGGTTTCTGGGTATCGGAATGCTGACCTCTGGGCTGAATGGGTACGGTGGAGTGTCGTCGCTCGCTCAAACGCTGCCTCCTCTTCCCAGCGCGCAGTCTCTTCAACCGAGGAGGGGCGCGTGACACGCACCGCATACCAGCCTTTCCAACACCAGACTTCGACTCCGAGCGCCGGCGTGATCAAAAGGTTAAAAGCGGGTGTCAGCGCTATGTGAGAGCTGACACCCTGCGTCAACACCAACGATCAGTGCTAGCGCTGATCGCGAGCGTTTAATCCCTTGATGCCACTGTCAATAGTGCATTAATCGAGTTGCAGAGGAAGGGAGCTCCCTCTCTGCTTGACACAACACGATTGTGAACGCGTTTTGTGCCCATGGTCTCCATGGTGACCTTGTGCGAAAAGATGGCTGAGGGCACATCCAGGTATGGTGGCATGTAAGCTGCTGAGAGCTGAACCTGACACGCTTCCTGCCTGTGTGTGATTCACTGATTTAATATCCTGAAATGCAAAAGCATTGCACAGTATCAGACTAGCAATCAGGGCAATTAGCATATGGCGGGGCTACATTGGACCCCATTGCGGTACCTTGCACCTGGAGAAAGAAGTGCGGCGATATTTTTTCTTCCTTTTACGTCACTTCCGGTGACGCGCATTGTAAATTATCATGTGACCCGCGGTGCCTAATCAGCGCCGCGTCCCGGAAGTGTGGGGACAGTATATAAACATGCCTTACACCTGGGGCATACAGCGCATTACATACAGCACGGTAGTGCTTTTCTCCCCATAGCGCCTTTTACCGATACACTGTCTCTCTTCCTGACCCTGGTGAGTAATGCTAAGTTGCAGAGGCTGTACATAAGTGTCATGATACAGCTGTCTACACATGTATAGTGATTTATGCCATCTTACGCTCTCTTGCAGCCACTGGTTGAATCTCCTTGTACCCACTGGGCAGCTCCTTGGTAACAATTGTCTTATACACTATTTCTTTTGTTGCTATGTTTATTATTCTGTCCTATGTCTGGTTATCATCTCCATGGAATGTAGCCATTATCTTCCATATCAATAATGACTTTGATTATTGTTTTCTTTTTTTACATAGTGCCTCTGTAACTATTACCTTACATTTTTTTTGATTCATGTATTAATTATTTTTCTGTATATGCTGAGCTATGGAGTTTATACTCACATGTACTTGTATTAATTATATTCACAGTTCTGATGAAGGCCGCATGAGGCCGAAACGTCAACTTAAAACTTAATTTTGATGAATCATGGGTGGTGCAGTGGTTAGCACTGCAGCCTTGCAGCGCTGGGGTCCTGGGTTCAAATCCCACCAAGGACAACATCTGCAAGGAGTTTGTATGTTCTCCCCGTGTTTGCGTGGGTTTCCTCTGGGTTCTCCGGTTTCCTCCCACACTCCAAAGACATACTGATAGGGAATCTAGATTGTGAGCCCCGATGGAGACAGCGACGATAATGTATGTAAAACGCTGCGGAATATGTTAGCGCTATATAAAAATAAAGATTATTATTATTATTTATAAGAAATTATTTTTGAAATTTTCTCACTGAAATTTGGAGTGCCAGATTCTTGTTGTAGCTTAACACATGTTGAATTATATACTTAACAAAAAAGTGTGAAACAACTGAAAATATGTCTTCTATTCTAGGTTCTTCAAAGTAGCCACCTTTTGCTTTGATGACGGCTTTGCACACTCTTGGCATTCTCTTGATTTGCTTCAAGAGGTAGTCACCGGAAATGGTCTTCCAACAATCTTGAAGGAGTTCCCAAAGATGCTTGGCACTTGTTGGCCCTTTTGCCTTCACTCTGCGGTCCAGCTCACCTCAAACCATCTCGATTGGGTTCAGGTCTTGTAGTATCGGCATCTCTGCCCCCTGACTGGCAGAGACGCCGTCTCACTTACCACCGCGCTCCCTGCCCGGCGTCCTCTGGCGCTCCTGCCTCTGTTGCTGCTGACACGCGCAGCTCCCCGGGCACTGTGCTTAGGGCGCGCGCGTGCTCCCTCCCTCTTAAAGGGACCGCGCGCCCTGTCCTAAGGAGTCCTCGGCCAATGGCCGGAGGACCTCTCATATAAAAGGCACCTCCTCCAAAATGGAGGTGCCCGTGCAAGGTTGTAGCTTTGTGTGTTATACTCTGCTTCAGCCCTCAGGTCCCGCTGCTAGCCTGACTACCAGTCCAGCCCTCCAGCCTGACTACCAGTTCAGCCCTCCAGCCTGACTACCAGTCCAGCCCGCCAGCCTGACTACCAGTCTAGCCCGCCAGCCTGACTGCAAGTCCAGTCCGCCAGCCTGACTACAAGTCCAGTCCGCCAGCCTGACTACAAGTCCAGTCCGCCAGCCTGACTACAAGTCCAGTACGCCAGCTTGTCCACTATCCAGCCCGACAGTCTGCCTACAGTCCAGTCCGCCAGTCTGTCTATGAGCTCTGCCCGCCTGCTTACCTGGAAGCACCTGCCTGTTACCTGCCGTACCTACCAGCCAGCCTACCTGGAGGCTCCTGCCCATTACCTGCCATGCCTGCCAGCCCGCTTACCTAGAAGCACCTGCCTGTTACCTGCCGTGCCTACCAGTCAGCCTACCTGGAGGCTCCTGCTTGTTACCTGCCGTGTCTGCCAGTCCGTCTGCCCGGATCACCCGTCAGCCTGCCAGCCGTGCTCATCTGCTGTACCGGTCAGTCCCTGCCTTCTGACCCGTGGGAGTCACCTGCTCTAATACAAGGTCGGTCCCAGAGTAGCACCTGGTCCCTCTGCTCAGTCGTTCCCTGGTCACGGAGTCGATTGAGCTGCCGTACGACCTTGGTCAGTCCGAGTTGATACCTAGTTACGCCCCTCTGGTACTCCTTGCACCGCAGCACAGAGGTTCCACCACCCGAATCCGTAACAGGTCTGGTGACTGTGGAGGCCAGGTCATCTGGCGTAGCACCCCATCACTCTCCTTTTTGGTCAAATAGCCCTTACACAGCCAGGAGGTGTGTTTGGGGTCATTGTCCTGTTGAAAAATAAATGATGGTCCAACTAAACGCAAACCGGATGGAATAGCATGCCGCTGCAAGATGCTGTGGGAGCCATGCTGGTTCAGTATGCCTTCAATTTTGAATAAATCCTCAAAGCAAAGCACCCCCACACCATCACACCTCCTCCTCCATGCTTCACGGTGGGAACCAGGCATGTAGAGTCCATCCGTTCACCTTTTCTGCGTCACACAAAGACACGGTGGTTGGAACCAAAGATCTCAAATTTGGACTCATCAGACCAAAGCACAGATTTCCACTGGTCTAATGTCCATTCCTTGTGTTCTTTAGCCCAAACAAGTCTCTTCTGCTTGTTGCCTGTCCTTAGCAGTGGTTTCCTAGCAGCTATTTTACCATGAAGGCCTGCTGCACAAAGTCTCCTCTTAACAGTTGTTGTAGAGATGTGTCTGCTGCTAGAACTCTGTGTGGCATTGACGTGGTCTCTAATCTGAGCTGTTGTTAACCTGCGATTTCTGAGGCTGGTGACTCGGATAAACTTATCCTCAGAAGCAGAGGTGACTCTTGGTCTTCCATTTGTAGCATCGGCATCTCTGCCTTCTTCCAGGCAGAGACGCCGTCCCTCTCACCACGCTCCCCGCTCTCCTTCTCAGCCTGCTGTCTTCGCGCGCAGTCCCCCGGGCACTGTGCTTAGGGCGTGCGCGCGCACTCCCCCCCTCTTAGAGGGGCCACGCGCGCCGTCCTAAGGAGTCCCCGGCCAATAGCGTAGGGTCCTCCCATATATAGGGCACCTCCTCCAAAATGGAGGTGCCCGAGCAAAGTTGTTGCACAGTTTCTGATCTCTGCTTCAGCCCTCAGGTCCCGCTGCTAGCCTGACTCCTCGTCCTGCCTGCCAGCCTGTTATCTGCCTGTTACCTGCCGAGCCTACCAGCCTGCTCACCTGGAGCGCTCACATTTTACCTGCCTGTTACCTGCCCTAAACAGTGAACCGAACAAAATGGTATAACATTAATAGCATATTAAATGCTAGGGATACTCCCAACTAGACACATCTCCCACAAATAAATGGAGTATAAATCCCACAGGACAAAGAACTACTAAAATATAAATTTTATTAAATTCCAATATAAAAAAGACACACACAATTTGCTTAAGACATTAAATAGGTCCATTGGGGTAAGAATCACACAAAATCAGTTTGGCAAATAGATCTGGGTTCAGATGGTGTCATTCAGGAAATATGAAAAATATGAAGACGGGCACTAAAGAAATATATCGCGAGTCATCAGTCCACAGCAACAAAATCTATATGTATAGAATACCAAGATCCAAACATTGTCTCTGGCATTGGAGGGCTGTGTGATCCAGTTTGCAAGTTCATTGAACATTATCTTCATCCACTGGTGGAGACGCTGCCCTCCTATGTCAGGGACACTGGTGACGTCCTGAGGAAAATAGAGGGTTTGCATTTGGATACGGATATGACCCTGGTGGCTATTGATGTGGAGTCACTCTATACGAGCATAGGACATGAGGATGGCTTACGAGCCGTTGAGTTCTTCCTGGAGTCTAGTGATTTAAATGCCCCACTTCGTGCACTGTTGATGGAATTACTACAATTTATACTGACTCACATTTTTTTCATTTTCAAAGATAGGTTTTTTCTTCAGAAACGCGGCACTGCGATGGGCGCGGCGTGTGCCCCATCTTACGCTAATCTTTTCCTCGGCTTTTGGGAGAGGGAGATTTTCGAGGATCGGGCAGGCGCCGCTTCCCATGCGCAGTGCTGGTATAGATACATTGACGACATTTTTTCTATTTGGCAGGGTCCCGAGCCTGAGCTTCATGAATTCATTTCCTCCTTAAATCATAACGATCGGAACATCAAACTTACATATAAGTACAATCGGAGTGAAATTGAATTTTTGGATATTAGGATTACTGTCCAGCAAGATGGCAGGATGGAGACCGACGTCTTCCGCAAGGAGACGTCGGTCAACTCTTTGTTGCATGCTACTTCAGCACATACTTCTTCCACCATCCGGGCCATCCCTGTAGGACAATATCTAAGAACGAAACGCATTTTTTCTTCAGAGGTGGCTTTTGAGGCTCAGGCTCGGGACCTTAATCATAGATTTCGGGACCGTGGATACAGTGCACGAAGTATCAAAAGGGGCTACAGACGTGCAAGGAGGACTCCACGAGTCTCCCTCTTAGTAAATACAAAAAAACAGGAGGAGAGAGACTCTCCCATCAGATTTATTTCCACCTACAATAACCGCTGGCGGGAAATACGTGAGATTCTATCTAGACACTGGCCCATATTAAAAACGGAACCGACACTTAATCAAGTCTTACCTGAGAGACCATTAATGACAGCAAGGCGGGGTAAAAGCTTAAAAGACTCTTTGGTAAGAAGCCACTATGTCGCCCCCTCAACTACTCTGTTCGGAGTTGGAAAACCAAAGTGGGGTTGCTATCCGTGTGGGTCCTGTTTGGCTTGCAGGAATATAGAGAGGGCCATGACATTCTCATCTACGGATGGCGCACGGAACTTTAAGATTACTCGTCATATTTCCTGTAGCTCCACGCATATTATTTATGTGGCCCAATGTTCCTGCAATTTGAGTTATGTGGGGCTTACATCTAGGGAATTTCGGGTCCGAGTGAGAGAACACGTGCGAGCTATAGTGGCGGCACGTGAGGTCTCTGATTTAGCGCTACTTAAGACCATCCCGCGGCACTTCAAGCTGCGCCACAACTGTGACCCCTCATGCCTCAAATTTAGAGGCATTGATCAGATACACCTCGGTAGTCGGGGTGAGGACCACAAGCGTATTTTGGCGCAGCTGGAGTGCCGCTGGATAGCTGTCCTGGACACTGTGACCCCTAGGGGTCTCAATGAGCTCAATAGTTTTGCTCCTTATTTGTAGATTGATCCTTTTTCTTTCTCTCTCCCCTTTTTACTTATGTGTGGATTTTAAACTATTATTTGTTTTATTGTCTTTTTCAGTATATTTGCTTTTTGGGTACATACTTGGACCATAATTTGGACTGATTTCAACTTTATCTGGACATGCCCTTCTCAGTATGGATGAAATGAATCCCTTACATGTTAAACTTTGGATACCATCAACATAATATGATCTACACAAAAAAAGCCCCATTGATGATACAGAGGACATATATCTTTATTTATACTTTTCTGACTATGAGATGTGGGTATTAGAACTTTGTGGACTGATAATTTATGATGACTATATTCATTTCTCCTTCTTTTTGGCATGTCCTGATGGCACATACAATGGGTGTTTATGCTGTGCTTACATATACTGTTACCAAATGCATGGCCTGTATGTATCTAAATACTTGCCCAGTCGCTATTTCTTCCTTACGTTGTCTATCGCTGAGCTGCGCGTGTGCAGGTCCGCCCCGGCCCGTCGCGTCATGAAGGCTTCCGTATGATGGGGAGGTGGGCCTCTGACGTCACTGGAACGCATTGTTCCGGCCCACAGCCCCGTCAGGAAATGGCCGGATATGACGCGTCTCGGGGGGGCGGTAACTCTCACACGCGCCGCATACACTGGCATTGACACCGGCATCTTAATTATTCTGGGCATTTAAAAATGGCGATCCACACGTTCTATCACAGCCTCCAGAAGAAGCAACACGCGAAACGCGCGTCGGGGCTTCAGTGCGGCATAGGGGTTACTGCACAGATGGGTGAGTCATTCAGGAGCTTGCATCACATAACCTGTACCAACCTTATGGCACATAACTTGATGGGGTAGTCTAATATGTACAGCTTACATTATCTTTTATCTCATCTGAAGGATGATGATTTTTCTAGCCATATATATTTATATTGTATTTTTTGACTATAGAATTAGCACATTGTGGCTTACCTTTATCTCATATGTTTGGATCTTGGTATTCTATACATATAGATTTTGTTGCTGTGGACTGATGACTCGCGATATATTTCTTTAGTGCCCGTCTTCATATTTTTCATATTTCCTGAATGACACCATCTGAACCCAGATCTATTTGCCAAACTGATTTTGTGTGATTCTTACCCCAATGGACCTATTTAATGTCTTAAGCAAATTGTGTGTGTCTTTTTAATATTGGAATTTAATAAAATTTATATTTTAGTAGTTCTTTGTCCTGTGGGATTTATACTCCATTTATTTGTAGGAGATCTGTTACCTGCCCTGTCTGCCAGTCCGCTCACCTGGGAGCATCCGCCTGTTACCTGCCCTGTCTGCCAGTCCGCTCACCTGGGAGCATCCGCCTGTTACCTGCCCTGTCTGTCTGTCCGCTCACCTGGGAGCATTCATCTGTTACCTGCAGAGTCCATCAGCCCGCTCACCTGGGAGCGCTCACCTGTTCCTGCTGAGTCCGTCAGCCCGCTCACCTGGGAGCGCCCACCTGTTACCTGCCTTGTCGGTGTGCCCGCTCACCTGGGAGCGCCCGCCTGTTTCCTGCCAGCCTGCCTGGAGGCTCTGCCGTCACTCGCTGTGATCACCTGCCTGGTAAACCTAGAGACTACTACCTGCTCTGCTGTCATGTACCGTGACCACTTGTCAGCTACCAGAGACTTCTGCCTGCTTGCCGTGTCCATCCGTCATACCGGTCAGTCCCAGCCATCTGACCCGTGGGAGCCACCTGCTCTCTTACAAGGTCGTCCCCAGAGTAGCACCTGGTCCCTCAGCCCGGATCCTCCCTGGTCACGGTGTCGTTTGCTGCCGTCCGACCAGGGTCGGTTCGGGTTGATACTTAGTCACGCCCCTCTGGGTCCCTCCTTGCACCTCGGCACAGAGGTTCCAGAACCCGGACCCGTAACAGTTTGCTCGGGCCATGGAACCCGGTGGCACCCAAGCTCCCTCGCTCTCTGACCTATACCACGAAGTCTCCCGTCAGAGATCCCAACAGGAATCCATCCTGAACCACCTGCGGAGTGTCAACTCCCGCCTGGACACACTGACTGCTCCACCAGTAACCACAGCTAGTCGCACGACTCGCACTCCGGCAGCGCCGCTGCCCACCAATACCATGGCATCCTGCCCCAGACCCCGGCTTTCTGCACCTCCTCGTTTCGGAGGCGAACCCGCTCTAGCTCGGGGCTTTATAAACCAGTGCACCCTGCACTTTGAACTCTTGCCTCATCAGTTTATCTCCGACCGGGCCAAAGTGGCATTCATCATGTCGCATCTCACTGGGGAGGCACTGGCATGGCTTAACCCCCTGTGGGAGAAAGGGGACCCCCTGGTGTCCGACCTGTCGTCTTTCCTCACTGCTTTCCGGAGAGTCTTCGATGAACCGGGACGTAAGACCTCATCAGCCTCCTCTCTGCTACGTCTCCGCCAAGGGAGTCTCACCATGGGCCAATATGCCATACGGTTCCGCACCCTCGCTTCTGAGCTTGCCTGGGATAACGAGGCCCTGGTGTCCGTCTTCTGGGAGGGCCTTTCCGGTCAGATTAAAGACGAGCTCGCCGGTCGGGACATTCCTACCACCCTGGATGACCTGGTGTCGCTGGCTACCCGGATTGACATCTGGTTTCAAGAGCGCACCAAAGAGACCACCCGTGAGAGAAGGTTTCCCTGCCTTGCTCCTACTTTCCAGAGACCTGTCTCCTCTTCTGTCACTCCCCGGGCGCACTCACCCGAGCCCATGCACTTTCCAGAGACCTGTCTCCTCTTCTGTCACTCCCCGGGCGCACTCACCCGAGCCCATGCAGATCGACCAGACCAAGATGGTCAAATCTCGCCAAGAGTCACGCCGAGCCGAGGGGAGCTGCTTTTATTGTGGCAGTAAGGAGAACCTGATCCGTTCCTGCCTGGAGAGGCCGGGAAACTCCAGTGTCCAGGACCACTCGGAGAGGTCGTCCTAGACAAAAGTAAGCCCTCTCCATCCCTGACTTTGTCTGTCTCTATCTCCTGGGGAGAGAACCGTCACTTTGAACTCGCCCACCTGGATTCTGGAGCCGCTGGAAACCTAATTTCCCAGTCCCTGGTTGAGAAATACCGGATTCCCACCAAGTCTCTGGCTGAACCATTGTCAGTCGCCTCCGTGGATGGAAGACTCCTTCCGGTGACCATCCTGCTCGTCACGGAACCCATAACCCTGCAGGTGGGAATGCTGCACTCTGAGGTAATCTCCTTCCATGTGCTACCCGGACTCTCCCACTCCCTATTGCTAGGCCTACCTTGGCTCCAGACACATGAACCCGTGTTGAACTGGCAATCCGGTGAAGTACTCCGGTGGGGACCGGCCTGCCATAAGACCTGCCTGGTTCCGGTTCGTCCACCACCTGTAAGGCACACGCCCGGGCTGAACGGCGTGTGCGTGTGATTCCACTGGACCGTGCCGGAGAGTGAATGCCTGGAGGGGCGTAACTAGGTATTCACCCGATCCGACCAGGGTCGCACGACGGCATACGATGCCAGTGCACCAAGGAGGAACCGAGCAGAGGGACCAGGTGCTACTCCAGGACAGACCCCGGACACGGCTGTTGACCCACACAGGGGAATACAGGAACAGACTGCTTAGGCTGGCACACAGACTGGTGGGTATAGGCAGGCATGACTGGTATGCAGGCAGGCGGGTATGCAGGCAGGGGGGTACAGGCAAGCACGGCTAGAGTGCAGACAGGGAGGCACTAGCAGGTAGGAACACAGGCGGGATAGGACCCAGTACACACTGGGACTCAGGAACAGAACCACAGATGTGGCGGACAAACACAGCAGAGTGAGGCCGCCCAGAGAGGTGAGCGAAAGCAGGGCAGGACGAGACCGCCTGGAGCGGTGAGCAAGAGTAGAGCAGGACGAGGCCGCCTGGAGCGGTGAGCAAGAGTAGAGCAGGACAAGGCCGCCTGGAGCAGTGAGCAAGAGTAGAGCAGGACAAGGCCGCCTGGAGCGGTGAGCAAGAGTAGAGCAGGACAAGGCCGCCTGGAGCGGTGAGCAAAGGGTCAGAGCTGAGCGAGACTGCCGGAGCAGTGAGAAAGAAGTCAGAGCAGAGCGAGACTGCCGGAGCAGTGAGCAAAGGAGTCAGAGCAGAGAGAGACTGCCGGGGCAGTGAGCAAAGAAGTCAGAGCAGAGCGAGACTGCCGGAGCAGTGAGCAAAGGAGTCAGAGCAGAGCGAGACTGCCGGAGCGGTGAGCAAAGGCAGAGCAGGCTAGAACCGCCGGAGCGGTGAGCAAAGGCAGAGCAGGCTAGAACCGCCGGAGCGGTGAGCAAAGGCAGAGCAGGCTAGAACCGCCGGAGCGGTGAGCAAAGGCAGAGCAGGCTAGAACCGCCGGAGCGGTGAGCAAGGCAGAGCAGGGGGGACAGGGCTCTGTTCACACGGAACAGACAGGAAGGGAAAGGCAGAAATAGACACCCACAGGGTACTTGCAGTGAAGTAGCGAGTGGACCACAAACTCACAAACGGAGTACAGTGACAACGAGCAGGAGTTAGGTACGAGTTCAGACTCTGCAGAAAAAGGAAAAGGTACGGACATAGAGAAACACGGGAAACAGGCTAGAAGAGTATACAGATAAGAACCGACACAGTAGCAAGATACAGGAGCGGGTCTAGGTATGCGGCCCCTAGAGGGCAAAACGAACAGGCAAGGAGCGTGTTTCAGACAGGCCTGGAAATACAGCCTCCAGGATAGGCAGACAAGAGAACACAGAAGGGGACCTGGCACATTCAGAGTGAAAGACCACACTGAATGAAACACAATGCTCAGGCATGGGTTAATTGGAGCAGCTGGGTTAAATACCAGGTGACAGACAGCAATAGGCTGAGGACGCACAAGGGGTGTGCCTGCAGCAGGTACAAAAAGCAGGAAGTGATCGGGCGCCGCCCTTAAGCAGCAGAAAGAGAAGACAGCATGGAGGGAAGCCAGAGAGACATTCTGGATTGGAGATCAAGTGCGCGCTCTTGCACAGTGGGAGATGGACCACTATGCAAAGACGCCGCCAGGTATGTTACACCACCTACCCCAGGTAATTTACCCGGTCTTCAGGCTCCTTACTGGCCCTATGCTGACGTCTTCGGTAAAAAGGAAGCAGAGACATTGCCACCTCATAGGCCATGTGATTGCCCGATCGACCTGGTACCTGGCGCCACTCCACCCCGTGGGCGTATTTATCCGTTGTCTGCGGCTGAAACCCGGGCCATGTCTGAGTACATAGAGGAGAATCTGGCTAGGGGATTCATCCGGAAGTCTACTACCCCGGCTGGAGCCGGATTCTTCTTTGTCAAAAAAAAGGATGGCTCGCTACGCCCCTGTATTGACTATAGAGGACTCAATCAGATCACGGTTAAAAATAAATACCCCCTGCCGCTCATCTCCGAGTTATTTGATTGCCTTAAAGGCGCCAGGATCTTTTCCAAGCTGGATCTACGTGAAGCGTATAACCTGGTCCGTATCCGTCAAGGAGACGAGTGGAAAACGGCATTTAATACCCGGGACGGACACTATGAGTACCGTGTGATGCCCTTCGGCCTCTGCAATGCTCCCGCCGTCTTCAATAACTGGTCAACAACATCTTCCGTGACCTTCTTTTCTCCTGCGTGGTGGTATACCTGGACAACATCTTGGTCTTCTCTCCGCATCTTCCCACACACCGGAGGGATGTTCGTCAGGTCCTGCTTAGGCTCAGGCAGAACCACCTCTATGCTAAATGCAATAAGTGCCTTTTTGAGCAGACCTCTCTTCCATTCCTGGGCTATGTCATCTCCCAGACAGGCTTGCGTATGGATCCCGAGAAGCTCTCTGCTGTCCTAAAGTGGCCCCGTCCGGAGGGGTTGAAGGCGATACAGCGATTCCTGGGCTTCGCTAATTACTATCGTCTCTTCATTCCACACTTCTCGTCTTGGACTGCTCCCATATCTGCGCTCACCCGTAAGGGAGCAAATCCCAAGGTATGGCCACCCGAAGCTGAGGAGGCCTTCCTTTCCCTGAAGCAAGCCTTCTCCTCTGCCCCTGTGCTGCACCGTCCGGACTGCAACAAACAGTTCTACCGGAGGTTGATGCTTCCTCCTCTGGAGCCGGAGCGGTGCTCACCCAAAAGTCTTCATCCGGGAGAATGGTAACCTGCGGCTTTTTCTCCAAAATCTTCTCCTCCTCTGAGCGCAATTACTCCATAGGAGACCGAGAATTGCTAGCCGTCAAATTGGCGCTGGAGGAGTGGCGCTATCTGCTTGAAGGGGCTCTATACACGGTGATCATCTACACAGATCACAAAAATATGGCATATCTCCAAAATGCCCAGAGACTTAATCTACGTCAGGCCCGGTGGTCTTTGTTTTTTGCCCGCTTCGATTTCATCCTTCATTTCCGCCCGGCGGAATGTCAAAGTTGATGCCTTGTCCCGATCCTTCCTGTCCTCCGATCAAGAGGAGGAGCCTATGCACATTATCGACCCCTCCAAGGTGATGAATGTGGCCCCCTTGGATTTGACTCGTCTTCCACCCGGCAAGACGTTCGTAGCCGTTCCTGACCGTGAGAAGGTTCTTCGCTGGGGTCATTCTTCTAAACTAGCTGGCCATGCCGGCCAAAAGAAGACCTTCCTGCTCATTTCCCGGCATTACTGGTGGTCTACCCTGCGTAAGGATGTGGTAGACTTCGTCTCTGCCTGTTCATCTTGTGGCCGCAACAAAGTTCCCAGACACTTACCAGCCGGTCATCTCCTGCCGCTTCCCATACCTGTTGCCCCGTGGCAACACATCGCTATGGACTTCATTACCGATCTCCCTGTTTCTGCCGGGTGTACTGTCATTTGGGTGGTCACGGACCGCTTTTCTAAAATGGCCCACTTTATTCCCCTGCCTGGTCTCCCATCTGCACCTGAGCTGGCTAAGGACTTTATCCGCCATATCTTCCATCTCCATGGCCTACCCCTCCACATCGTGTCGGATCGAGGGGTTCAGTTCACCTCACGCTTCTGGAGAGCCACATGTAAACTGCTGGATGTCACCCTGGATTTCTCCTCCGCTTACCACCCTCAGTCCAATGGTCAAGTGGAGCGGATCAATCAGATCCTTACCAGCTACCTCCGGCACTTTGTTAATGCCCACCATTCTGATTGGGTGGACCTCCTTCCTTGGGCCGAATTCTCTTATAATAACCACGAGAGCGAATCCTCTTCCAAGTCCCCGTTCTTTATTGTCTACGGCCAACACCCCCGGATTCCGTTTCCCGTCTCTGCTTCTGTGGACAACCCTGCCGCGGAGTCTCTTGTCAGCGAGTTTTCTACCATTTGGGAGAGTACTAGGTCCGCACTTCTTCAGTCCTCCGAGCGGATGAAGAGATATGCTGATAAGAGATGTCTGGATCCGCCTCAATTCCGTCCGGGAGACAAGGTTTGGCTCTCCTCCAAACATGTGCGGCTCAAGATACCCTCCTACAAGTTAGGTCCTCGCTTCATCGGCCCTTTCGAAATCCTCAAGCAAATTAATCCAGTGGCCTACAAGTTAAAACTCCCGGCCACCTTACGGATTCCCAACTCCTTCCACGTATCTCTCCTCAAACCCGTTGTCTTTAACTCTTTTTCCAACAATCCAGGTACTTCCCCTGCTCCGATTTCCGCTGAGGACGTCTTTGAGATAGAGAGTATTCTGGCCACTAAGAGGGTAAGAGGGAGAACTTTTTTTCTGGTGGATTGGAAGGGGTTTGGCCCTGAGGAGAGAACTTGGGAACCCAGGGAGAACATCTACACCCCGCTTCTCCTTGAAAAATTCCTTTCTGGCCTAAAAAGGGGGGGGCGTAAAGGGGGGGGGTACTGTAGCATCGGCGTCTCTGCCTTCTTCCAGGCAGAGACGCCATCCCTCTCACCTCCTCGCTCCCCGCTCTCCTTCCCAGCCTGCTGTCGGCGCGCGCAGCCCTGTAGCTTCGGCGTCTCTGCCTCCTGCCGGGCAGAGACGCCGTCCCTCTCACCAAGCTCCCCGCTCTCCTTCTCAGCCTGCTGTCTGCGTGCGCAGCCCCCCGGGCACCGTGCTTAGGGCGCGCGCGCTTCCCCCCTCTTAGAGGGGCCACGCGCGCCGTCCTAAGGAGTCCCCGGCCAATAGCCTAGGGTCCTCCCATATATAGGAAACCTCCTCCAAAATGGAGGTGCCCGAGCAAAGTTGTTGCACAGTTTCTGATCTCTGCTTCAGCACTCAGGTCCCGCTGCTAGCCTGACTCCTCGTCCTGCCTGCCAGGCTGTTATCTGCCCGTTACCTGCAGAGCCTGCCAGCCTGCTCACCTGGAGCGCTCACCTGTTACCTGCCTGTTACCTGCCCTGTCTGCCAGTCCGCTCACCTGGGAGCATCCGCCTGTTACCTGCCCTGTCTGCCAGTCCGCTCACCTGGGAGCATCCGCCTGTTACCTGCCCTGTCTGTCTGTCCGCTCACCTGGGAGCATCCATCTGTTACCTGCAGAGTCCGTCAGCCCACTCACCTGGGAGCGCTCACCTGTTCCTGCTGTGTCTGTCATACCGCTCACCTGGGAGCACCCGCCTGTTACCTGCTGTGTCCATCAGCCCGCTCACCTGGGAGCGCCCACCTGTTACCTGCCTGTTACCTGCCTTGTCGGTCTGCCCGCTCACCTGGGAGCGCCCGCCTGTTTCCTGCCAGCCTGCCTAGAGGCTCTGCCGTCACTCGCTGTGACCACCTGCCTGGTAAACCTAGAGACTACTACCTGCTCTGCTGTCACGTACCGTGACCACTTGTCAGCTACCAGAGACTTCTGCCTGCTTTCTGTGTCCATCCGTCATACCGGTCAGTCCCAGCCATCTGACCCGTGGGAGCCACCTGCTCTCTTACAAGGTCGTCCCCAGAGTAGCACCTGGTCCCTCAGCCCGGATCCTCCCTGGTCACGGTGTCGTTTGCTGCCGTCCGACCAGGGTCGGTTCTGTTATGTTCTGCTACCAAAGCTAAGGAAAGAGAGGAGATCTGTCCCTACTATAAGACTCAGCTGAATCCCTACGATGTAACAGGGAACCTGATCCTGCGATCAGACCTGCTAAAGTCCTAATCTAGTCTGTACGGAGACCTATAGATTTGGGGAGGGAATCCCTACAAGTACTAAGGACTGGGAGGAATATGGGACACCTCCTAACAGAAAAAGTAGCAGACAGACGAACAAACAAAATAGATAGAACATAGAGGTCCGTAGACCAAGCAAACTAACAGAGTTAGATACAGAGCACAGGCTAGCTAGAAAGTAGATATACAATGAAGTCCAGCAAAGCCAGAAGGGCGGAGCAGGATTAAATAGGCCAACAAGGTCATGTGACCAGCAAAGGAAAAAAAACCTAACAGCAAGGTTCTAACAGTACCCCCCCTTCTAAGAGGATCCTCCGGATCCCCTAGGACCAGGCTTATCAGGAAATCTCCTGTGAAACGCTCTGATAAGTCTGGACGCGGAAACATCATCTGACCTCACCCAAGAGTTATCCTCGGGTCCGAAACCTTTCCAGGCCACAAGATACTGCAAACTACCTCTATACCGTCTAGAGTCAAGGATGCGAGAAATTTCATATTCCCCGTCCTCCACCACCGGAGGAACAGAGGCAGAGGCGTCACCATCCGACACAACAGCTTTTTTTAACAGAGAGACATGAAAGACCGGATTAATTCACCAGGAGGTAGGAACCTCCAACCTAACAGCAGATTGGTTGACAACCTGAAGCACCTTAAAGGGCCCTACAAACTTGGGACCCAATTTCTTAGAAGGAATCCTCAACCGCAGATTCCTAGAGGACAACCAAACCATGTCACCAACAGCGAACAAAACCTCCTGTCGTTTCCTATCAAAGTAGTCTTTAGATTTTCTGTTGGCCTCCTGAAGATTACCACGCACATCCGTCCAAACTCTTTCCAAATCACCGGAAAAATTCTCCTCCTCAGGCACGGCAGATCCCAACTTGGAGAACGACCCAAACGACGGATGTCTCCCAGAACAACAAAAAAAAGGCGAACAACCAGCAGAAGAAGATGTATGATTGTTCAGAGCAAATTCGGCAAGTGGCAGAAACTCAGACCACCCCTCTTGATTGTCTGCCACAAAACAACGCAAGAACTGCTCAACATCCTGGTTTTTCCTTTCTGTCTGGCCATTAGATTCAGGATGATATCCGGACGAAAACGACAAATGAATTCCCAACCTGTCACAAAAGGCACGCCAAAAACGAGCCACGAACTGAGGACCCCTATCAGAAACAATGTCAGTAGGAACGCCATGAAGTCTGACAATTTCCTTGACAAAGGCCTTAGCGAGAGTTTTAGCGCAGGGCAGTTTGACGAAGGGAACCAAGTGACACATCTTGCTAAAACGGTCCACGACCACCCAGATGACAGTAAAACCCTCAGAGGGGGGAAGGTCAGTTATAAAGTCCATAGCCAAATGTGTCCAAGGAGCACTGGGGACCTCCAAAGGACAAAGCAACCCCGCAGCAGGAGTATGTGAGGACTTAGATCTAGCACATATAGTACATTGGCGCACCCACTTAATGACTTCCTTCTGCCATCCAGGCCACCAAAAACTGCGACCCACCAGTCTCTTGGTCTCAGAGATTCCGGGATGACCTGCCAACCGAGATTCGTGACACTCAACAAACAAATCTCTCCTAAAGGTCCCAGGCACAAACAACCTCCCATGAGGAGTGTTAGATGGGGCATTCTCCTGAGCTTTAAGAATCTCATCTTCCAAAACGGAGTCTAAAGCAGCTATCACAACACCTTCTTGTAAAATGTTTTCCTCTTTCTCAGCACCGACTATGGGAGAAAAACTGCGAGACAAGGCATCCGCCTTAACATTCTTAGTACCAGGGATGTAAGTAACGGAGAAATTAAACCGCGAGAAAAACAGTGCCCACCTAGCCTGACGGGCATTCAGGCGCTTGGCAGCGTCAAGATATATCAGATTTTTATGATCCGTAAGAACCTGAACGGGAAATTCCGCACCTTCCAAGAAGTGGCGCCAGTGTTCAAATGCGAGTTTAATAGCCAATAATTCCCGATTACCAATATCGTAATTCAATTCAGTCTCCGAAAATTTTTTTGAAAAAAATGCACAGGGATGTAATCCATCCCCGTTATCCTGAGACAATACTGCGCCAACCCCCACAGAGGAAGCATCAACCTCAACCAAAAACGGCCTAGTAACATCAGGCTGCATAAGGATGGGAGCAGAGGTGAACCTCTCCTTGAGATACACAAAAGCTTCAATGGCCTCAGAAGACCACTGAACCGCATCAGCACCTTTCCTGGTGAGATCAGTCAGAGGTTTGACAATACTAGAAAAATTTTTTATGAATTTTCTATAGTAATTGGCGAAACCCAAAAACCTCTGTATCGATTTCAAACCAATAGGCCTAGGCCATTCCTGCACAGCCTGAACCTTAACCGGATCCATCTCAAAACCTTTGCTGGAGATAATGTAGCCCAAAAAACTAATTCTCTGTACAGCGAACTCACATTTCTCCAGCTTAGCAAAAAGCGAATTGTCCATTAATAACTGTAATACCTCACGCACGCTCCGCCAATGAGACTCCAGATCTGGCGAATAAATCAAAATGTCATCCAAATACACAACCACATTTTTACCGATCAAAGGTCTAAGGATCTCATTAATCAGATTCTGAAAAAATGCAGGAGCATTAGTAAGACCAAAAGGCATAACCAGATTCTCAAAATGACCCACAGGAGTGTTAAAAGCAGTCTTCCATTCATCACCCTCCTTCATGCGCAACAGATTGTATGCCCCCTTAAGGTCAATTTTAGAGAACCACTTGGCCCCCAATAACTGGTTAAACAGATCAGGAATCAATGGCAGTGGGTAAGGATTGCGTACCGTAATTTTGTTAATCTCACGAAAATCCAGACAAGGACGTAAACCGCCGTCCTTTTTTTTTACAAAAAAAAATCCAACCGCCACAGGAGACTTAGAGGGCCTAATGTGACCGGCGGCCAAACTTGTCTGTATGTATTCCTCCAAAGCCTTCCTCTCAGGAATAGTAAGGTTAAATAAACGACTTTTAGGAAGAGTCGCTCCAGGGACAAATTCAATAGAACAATCATAGTCTCTATGGGGAGGCAAAACCTGCGATTCTTTCTCAGAAAAAACTCTCCAAAAATCCTGAATAGGAACAAGCAATTCTCCCCTATCCAAAGCTGCAATACGCCCGTTACAACACTTGTCATAACATTTATGGCTCCAGGATTTAATTTCACTGGTAGACCAATCCAGTACAGGATTGTGAAATTTTAACCAGGGCAAACCCAATATTACTGGAGAAGGCAAGTTATTCAACACTACCAAATCCAATTTCTCATGATGAACACCATTAATAGTGAGAGGAAATTCACTGACCTTGAGAGTAATATTCTTCAAAGGGGAGCCATCCACAGAAACCACAGCAATGGGGGATGATAAAGGTTCAGGTTTTAAATTGAGTTTTTCCACGAATCCCCCATCAATAACATTCAGTGTAGACCCGCAATCAACAAACACCCGAAATTCCATTAATTTTTCCTGAGCAATCGTGGAAGCAGCTAAAAATATACCCTTGGAATTTAAACAGGCAATACGGGCGTGACTGACCATTTTTTTTTCTTTCTTCATACGAAGCTCACAGCCTTTAATCAAATGACCAGATTTCCCGCAATAGAAACACAAGCCTTCCGAAAAACGACGGTGTTTTTCTTGAGAGCGAGGTGCCACCGATCCAATCTCCATCGGTTCACCACTGTTAGTACACACATTATCATAACCAGAAACTGACATAGCAGAGGATTTGCTCTCATTAACCCTAGCACGCAGTCTTCTATCCACCCGTATAGCTAATTGCATAGCCTGTTGCAAATCCTCAGGTGTAGGATAAGCAATTAGCAGGTCTTTAACCTTTTCACTGAGCCCAGCAAGAAATAGACTTTTCAGAGCAGAATCGTTCCACCCTGTTTGAGTGGACCAACGACGAAAATGTGTACAATATTTTTCCATATTACCTGATCCTTGTTTTAAACGTCTCAACTCAGTCTCAGCTGATGCCACACGGTCAGGATCATCATATAATAGTCCTAAAGCAGAAAAAAAACTATCCACTGATCTGAAGCATGTATCACTAGGTTGCAAAGAAAAGGCCCACTCCTGAGGCTCTTTGCGCAAAAGTGACATTATGAACCCTACGCGCTGGGATTCATCCCCAGAGGACTTGGGTCTCAAACGAAAATACAATAAGCAAGCATTTTTAAATGAAAAAAATTCTCGATGTTCACCAAAAAATAAATCCGGCAAACATACCTTAGGCTCCAAGAAATATGCTCCAGGACAGTTACTCACGTGCTGACGGAGCTCGGCCACTTCCAGAGAGAGTCCCTGCAGGTGTTTAGCCAAATCCTGAACCGACACCATGATGGAACAAAAAAAATCTTTCCTTAGAGAATTTACAGGCTGGACTTACTGTTATGTTCTGCTACCAAAGCTAAGGAAAGAGAGGAGATCTGTCCCTACTATAAGACTCAGCTGAATCCCTACGATGTAACAGGGAACCTGATCCTGCGATCAGACCTGCTAAAGTCCTAATCTAGTCTGTACGGAGACCTATAGATTTGGGGAGGGAATCCCTACAAGTACTAAGGACTGGGAGGAATATGGGACACCTCCTAACAGAAAAAGTAGCAGACAGACGAACAAACAAAATAGATAGAACATAGAGGTCCGTAGACCAAGCAAACTAACAGAGTTAGATACAGAGCACAGGCTAGCTAGAAAGTAGATATACAATGAAGTCCAGCAAAGCCAGAAGGGCGGAGCAGGATTAAATAGGCCAACAAGGTCATGTGACCAGCAAAGGAAAAAAAAACTAACAGCAAGGTTCTAACAGGTTCGGGTTGATACTTAGTCACGCCCCTCTGGGTCCCTCCTTGCACCTCGGCACAGAGGTTCCACCACCCGGACCCGTAACACCTTTCCTGCTGCGGTCCTCATGTGAGCCAGTTTCTTTGTAGCGCTTGATGGTTTTTGCAACTGCACTTGGGGACACATTCAAAGTTTGCCCAATTTTTTGCACTGATTGACCTTCATTTCTTAAAGTAATGATGGCCACTCGTTTTTCTTTACTTAGCTGCTTTTTTCTTGCCATAATACAAATTCTAACAGTCTATTCAGTAGGACTATCAGCTGTGTATCCACCTGACTTCTGCACAACACAACTGATGGTCCCAGCCCCATTTATATGGCAAGAAATCCCACTTATTAAACCTGACAGGGCACACCTGTGAAGTGAAAACCATTTCTGGTGACTATCTCTTGAAGCTCATCAAGAGAATGCCAAGAGTGTGCAAAGTAGTCATCAAAGCAAAAGGTGGCTACTTTGAAGAACCTAGAATATAAGACATATTTTCAGTTGTTTCACACTTTTTTGTTAAGTATATAATTCCACATGTGTTAATTCATAGTTTTGATGCCTTCAGTGTGAATGTACAATATTCAAAGTCATGAAAATACAAAAAAATCTTTAAATGATAAGGTGTGTCCAAACTTTTGGTCTGTACTGTATGTATGTAAAAAAAATAAATTAAGTACACATATTTGGTATTGCAGGGTCCGAAACAATCCAACCTGTAAAACAGTGACACTAGTTAATCCCTTCAGTGAACACTGTAAAAACAATAAATAAATAATATGGCAAAAAACTATGCTTGTTCATCATACCGCCGAACAAAAAGTGGAATAAAACGAGTCAAATGAAAATAAAAATGGTACCACTGAAAACGTCATCTTGCAAAAAACAAGACGACATACAGCTGCAGAAAAATAAGCCATAACTCTCAGAATACAGTGAAGCAAAAACAATTCTTTTTTTTTTATAAAATAGTTTTTATTGTGTAAAAGCGGCAAAACATAAAAGAATGATATAAATGTAGTATCACTGTAAATGTACTGACCAGAAAAATTAAAGCTGCCTTATCAATTTTACCACACATGGAATGGCATAAATTTTTTTCCCGAATTGCTGTTTTTTTGTGGTGTCTTTGTAAGCGTGCATAAATGCACGGTCGGCCACAGTTTTGCTGAACAGAGGCCAGACAGAATATAGAGTAACTCTACTGCCTCATTATAGTGAATGGATCCCTCGGGGGTTTCATCTGAATTACGCAATCCTGAGATTTAGATGGAAACCCCAAAGTAAGTGCTCAGCGTAAAGTGCAGGATAAATGTGATCCAAAATTTTATGTAAAATGTTCCCAGCAAAAGCTTTGACTCAATCTACAAAAAAGCCCCCACTGAGGTCCGTCATCTGTCAATGGAAATATAGGGGGCTTCCACGTTACTGGTTGCACAAAGGCTCTGGAAAAGTGCTATGGCTCATCGCCCCCCCAAAAGAAATTCAGCAAATTCTGAGCTCCCAAATCTAAATACCCCCCTCCCTTCTGAGCCCTAGTGTGCCTAAACCACATTTAGCATCCACATGTTTGGCATATCTGTAGCAATGAGAGTCTGCTTAATTTATGGGTGCCTGACTTCAGAAGCACGAGTTGAGCATAATGTACTGTGCACTACAATGTACGGGCACCACAGTAGCAGGTTTGCAATTTTCATTCAGCAACATTCACTACAGTTTCTTTCTGGAAAACACCCATGGAGTCAAAATAGTCACTACACCTATAGATAAATTCCCAGAGGGGTGTAATTCCCTAAATGAGGTCACTGAAGGGGAGGATTCTGCTCTGGCACTTATGGGCTCTGTATATGGAGTCCGCAAATGAGTCTACGATAATTTGTACTCCAATAGTCGAAAAGCTCTCCTTCGTTCTGAGTCTCGTCATGTAGCTAAGCAGTACAGTACAGCCACATATGGGTTATTGCCATGTTCAGTAAAAATCGTGTGACAATTTTTGGTGTCATGTTTACCCAATTCCCCATGTGAAAATTTAAAATCTGGGGCTAAATCACTGCAACCCTCAAGAGGTGTAGTTTCTAGAATGGGGTAACTTGTGGGGGATTTCCACTGTTTAGGTACATCAGGGGCTCAGCAAACACGACATGACGTCTTTTATCCATTCCCGCCAATTTTGCGTTCCAAAGGTCAATGTAGCATCGGCGTCTCTGCCTCCTGCCGGGCAGAGACGCCGTTCCCCTCTCAGCCGCGGTCCAGGTCCGGCGTCTTCCCGCTCCCCTGCTGCTGTGGCGCGCACCGCGCGCATCTTCCAGGGCACTGTGTTTAGGGCGCGCGTGCTCCCTCCCTCTTAAAGGGGCCGCGTGCACCATCCTATAGAGTCCCCGGCCAATGGCTGGGGGACTCCTCCTATATAAGGCACCTCCTCCAAAATGGAGGCGCCTGTGCAACGTTGTTGTTCCATGTGCTAACACTTGCTTCAGCCCTCAGGTCCCACTGCCTGTCAGTTCTGCCAGTCTGTCTAACAGTCCTGCTCGCTAACCTGCCGTGCCCACCAGCCAGCCTACCTGGAGCACCTGCCTGTTACCTGTCGTGCCCACTAGCCTGCCTACCAGGACCACCTGCCTGTAACCTGCCGTGCCTGCCAGCCTGCCTACCTGGAGCACCTGCCTGTTACCTGTCATGCCCGCCAGCCAGGCTACCCGGAGCACCTGCCAGCTACCTGCTGTGCCCGCCTGATTGCCTACCCGGAGCACCCGTTTGGTTGTCTGCCGAACCAGCCTCCTTATCTACCCAGACCACCCGTCAGCCCTCCTGCCGTGCTCATCCGCTGTACCGGTTAGTTCCAGCCATCTGTCCCATGGGAGTCACCTGCTCTCACACAAGGTCGGTCCCAGAGTGGCACCTGGTCCACTTGCCCGGTCCCTCCCTGGTTCACAGAGTCGACGAAGCCGTGTGACCATGGTCAGGCCGAGTAGGCACTTAGTCACACCCCTCTGGTCCCTCCTTGCACCGAAGCACAGAGGTTTCACCATCCGGACCTGTAACACATTGCACAGGTCATGAAACCCGGTGGCCCCCAGGCTCCTTCGCTCTCTGAACTGTACCAGGAGGTCTCACGTCAGAGATCCCAACAGGAGACTATCCTGTCCTATCTGCAGACTGTCAGCTCCCGCCTGGACACGCTGTCCACCCCGTTTGTGTTCATCTCTTGCCGAGCGGCACCTCAACCCAGTGGCGCTGTGGCACCCGGCTCTGGACCCCGGGTCTCTGCGCCTCCACGTTTTGGTGGTGACCCCGTCTTATGTCGGGCCTTCTTAAATCAGTGCACGCTGCACTTTGAACTCCTGGCACACCAGTTCACCTCCGACTAGGCCAAGGTGGCGTTCATCATGTCTCACCTCACCGAGGAGGCATTGGCATGGCTAAACCCTCTGTGGGAAAGAGGGGATCCCCTGGTGTCCGATCTTCTGGCTTTCCTCGCTGCCTTCCGGAAGGTGTTTGATGAGCCCAGACGAAAATCTTCTACTTCCTCCTCACTACTCCGTCTCCGCCAATGGAGTCTCACCGTGTGCCAGTATGCCATACGTTTCCGAACTCTCGCATCTGAACTTGCCTGGAACAACGAGGCCCTGGTGTCCACCTTCTGAGAGGGTCTTTCCGGACGGATCAAGGATGAGCTAGCCGGTCGTAACATCCCTTCCACCCTGGACAACCTGGTGTCATTAGCTACCTGGATTGACATCCTTTTTCTGGAACGTGCTAAGGAGATTCCCCGGGAGAGAAGATTTCTGCGTCTCGCTCCTGTATTCCAAAGGCCAGCCTCGCAACCAGCAATTCCCCGGGCATGTTCGCCTGAGCCTACGCAAATTGACCAAACCTAGATGGTCAAGTCTCGCCTGGAGACACGCCGAGCCAAGGAGAGTTGCTTCTACTGTGGCAGTAAAGAGCATCTGATCCGTTCCTGCCCGGTGAGGCCAGGAAACTCCAGTGTCTAGGACCGCTCGGAGAGGTCGTCCTAGGCAAGAGTAAATACTCTCCGTCCTTGACTCTGTCTGTTTCTATTTCCAGTGGTGAGACCCGCTTCTTCAAGACTGCCCATCTGGACTCCGGAACCGCTGGGAATCTCATTCAACATGCTGTTGTGGAGCGATATCAGATTCCTACCAAACGTCTAGCTGAACCATTGGCGGTTGCCTCTGTGGATGGGAGGCTTCTTACAGAGACCATCTTGCTCGTCACAGAGCCTGTAACCCTTCAGGTGAGAATGCTGCACTCGGAGAAGATCTCCTTTCATGTGCTGTCCGGTCTCTCTCACCCCCTCTTGCTTGGTCTACCCTGGTTACAAAGACATGAGCCCATCCTGAATTGGAGATCTGGTGAAGTGCTCCGTTGGGGTCAGGAATGCCATGAGTCCTGTCTGGTTCTGGGTTCGTCCAGCTCGACCCCGTCTACTCTGGCTAATCTACCTGGTCTGCCGGCACCCTACAGGTCCTATGGGGACATCTTTGACAAAAAGGAAGCAGAGACACTACCACCTCATAGACCGATGATTGCCCCATCGACCTGGTACCTGGTGCTTCTCCTCTCCGTGGGCGAATCTACCCCTTGTCACTGGCTGAGACTCGGGCCACGTCTGAGTACATAGAAGAGAATCTTGCTAGGGGATTTATCCAGAAATCCATCTCTCCGGCTGGAGCAGGATTCTTCTTCATCAAGAAGAAAGACGGCTCTCTACGTTCCTGTATCGATTACAGGGGCCTTTACCAGATTACCATCAAAAACAAGTACCCCCTGCCTCTCATCTCGGAGCTGTTCAACCGCCTTAAAGACGCGAAGATCTTCACCAAGCTCGATCTTCGTGGGGCGTACAATTTGGTCTGGATCCGCCAGGGAGACGAGTGGAAGACGGCATTCAATGCCCGGGACGGTCACTACGAATACCGCGTGATGCCCTTTGGTCTCTGTAATGCTCCAGCCGTCTTCCAGGAGCTGGTTAACGACATCTTCTGTGATCTCCTGCATTCTTGCGTGGTGGTGTACCTGGACGATATCTTTGTCTTCTCTCCGGATCTGCCCTCACACTGAAGGGATGTTCGTCAGGTTCTGCTAAGGCTCCGGCAGAATCGCCTATATGCTAAATTCGAGAAATGCCTCTTTGAGCAGACCTCCCTACCGTTCCTGGGCTATATTATCTCCGAGACTGGTCTGCAGATGGATCCTGAGAAGGTTTCTGCAGTCTTAAAGTGGCCCCGACCGGAGGGGTTGAAGGCGATTCAGCGATTCCTGGGCTTTGCAAACTATTACCGCCTCTTCATTCCTCATTTCCTCTCCCGGACTGCTCACATCTCCGCGCTCACCCGTAAAGGAGCTAATCCCAGGGAATGGACTTCTGAAATGGAGGAGGCCTTCGTCTCCCTTAAATAAGCCTTCTCCTCCGCTCCTATGCTACACCGTCCAGATTGCAACAAGCAGTTCTTCCTGGAGGTTGATGCATCCTCTTCCAGAGCCGGAGCGGTGCTTACCCAGAAATCCTCGCCTGGGAGAATGGTAACCTGCGTCTTCTTCTCCAAGCTCTTCTCCTCGCCCCAGCGCAACTACTCCATAGGAGATCATGAGCTGCTGGCCATCAAATAAGCGCTGGAGGAGTGGCGCTACTTGCTGGAGGGGGCTCTGCACCCGGTAGTCATCTACACTGACCACAAAAACCTTGCTTATTTACAGAACGCCCAAAGACTAAATCCACGTCAGGCCAGGTGGTCTCTATTCTGCTTCACTCTGCATTACCGCCTGGAGGACAAGAACGTTAAGGCTGATGCTCTATCCCACTCATTACTGTCTTCCGACCAGGAGGAGGAGCCTCTACATATCATTGACCCCTCCAAAGTATGACTGTGGCTCCGTTTGACCTGTCTCATCTTCCACCCGGTAAGACCTTTGTAGCAGTTCCGGATCGAAAGAAGGTTCTACTCTGGGGCCATTCATCCAAACTAGCCAGTCATGCTGGCCAGAGGAAGACCTTTCTGCTCATCGCCCGACATTACTGGTGGCCCTCCCTATGCAAGGATGTTGTGGACTTTGTCGCGGCTTGTTCCTCTTGTGCCTGTAGCAAGGTTCCCAGGCACCTTCCATCCAGCCATCTCCTTCCTCTTCCCGTGCCTTCCGCTCCATGGCAACACATTGCAATGGACTTCATCACGGATCTCCCTGTTTCTGCCGGTTGTACTGTCATTTGGGTGGTCGCTGACCGCTTTTCTAAAATGGCCCGCTTCATCCCTCTGCCTGGTCTTCTGTCTGCATCTGTGCTGGCTAAGGACTTCATCCATCACATCTTTCATCTTCACGGCCTACCCCTCCACATTGTGTCTGATCGCGGGGTTCAGTTCACTTCGCACTTCTGGAGAGCTAAGTGCAAGCTGCTGGATGTCTCCTTGGATTTCTCCTCTGCTTATCATCCTCAATCCAATGGTCAAGTAGAACGTATCAACCAGATCCTTACCAGCTTTCTTCGGCACTTTGTCATCACTCACCATAACGATTGCGTTGAGCTCCTGCCCTGGGCCAAGTTCTATAACAACCATGAGAGTGAGTTTTCTTCTAAATCCCCGTTCTTTGAGGTCTACGGTCAACACCCCCGGATTCCGTTTCCCGTCTCCTCTTCAGTGGACAATCCTGCCGCGGAGTCTCTTGTCAGCGAATTTTCAGCTATTTGGGAAGACACTAGATCTGCACTTCTTCAGTCCTCCGAGCGGATGAAGAGACATGCTGATAAGAGATGTCTGGATCCGCTTCATTTCTGTCCGGGAGACAAGGTCTGGCTTTCCTCCAAATATGTTCGTCTCAAGATACCTTACTATAAGTTGGGTCTGCGGTTCATTGGTCCGTTCGAGGTTTTGAACCAAATCAATCCCGTGGCTTACAAGCTGAAACTCCCGGTCACCTTACGGATTCCAAACTCATTTCATGTATCCCTCCTCAAACCTGTGGTCCTTAATTATTTCTCTGACGATCGAGGTACAGCTCCAGCTCCAGTCTCCGCTGAGGACGTCTTTGAGGTAGAGAACATTTTGGCCACGAAGAGGGTAAGAGGAAAGACTTTCTTTCTTGTGGATTGGAAGGGGTTTGATCCTGATGAGAGGTCTTGGGAACCCAGGGAGAACATTCATGCCCCTCATCTTCTTAATAAATTTTTCACGGGCCTAAAGAAGAGGGGGTGTAAAGGGAGGGTACTGTAGCATCGGCGTCTCTGCCTCCTGCCGGGCAGAAACGCCGTTCCCCTCACTGCCGCAGTCCAGGTCCAGCGTCTTCCCGCTCCGCCGCTGCTGTGGTGTGCACCGCGCGCAGCTCCCCGGGCACTGTGCTTAGGGCGCGCACGCGCTCCCTCCCTCTTAAAGGGGCTGCATGCACCATCCTATAGAGTCCCCGGCCAATGGCCGGAGGACTCCTCCTAAATAAGGCACCTCCTCCAAAATGGAGGCGCCTGTGCAAGGTTGTTGTTCCGTGTGCTAACACTTGCTTCAGCCCTCAGGTCCCGCTGCCTGTCAGTTCTGCCCACCAGTCTGTCTAACATTTCAGCCCGCCAGTCTGTCTAACAGTCCTGCTCGCTAACCTGCCGTACCCACCAGCCTGCCTACTTGGAGCACCTGCCTGTAACCTGCCGTGTCCGCCAGCCTGCCTACCTGGACCACCTGCCTGTTGCCTGTCGTGCCCACCTGCCAGCCTACGCAGAGCACCTGCCAGCTACATGCCGTGCCCGCCTGCTTGCCTACCCAGAGCACCCGTTAGCCTTCCTGCCGTGCTCATCCGCTGTACCGGTCAGTTTCTGCCATCTGTCCCGTGGGAGTCACCTGCTCTCACACAAGGTCGGTCCCAGAGTGGCACCTGGTCCACCTGCCCGGTCCCTCCCTGGTTCACGGAGTCGACTAAGCCGCCGTGTGACCTTGGTCAGCCCGAGTAGGCACTTAGTCACACCCCTCTGGTCCCTCCTTGCACCGAAGCACAGAGGTTCCACCACCCGGACTCGTAACAGTCAATTGGCGCTCTTTCCCTTCCGAGCCCTGCTGTGCGCCCAAACAGTAGTTTCGCCCCACATATGGGGTATCGATGTACTCAGGAGAAATTGCATAACAAATTGTATTTTAAATTTTTTCCTGTTACCCTTGTGAAAATGAAATATTTGGAGCTAAAGCAACATTTTTGTGGGAAAAATGTGTTTTTTTATTTTCACGGCTCAACGATATAAAATTCTGTGAAGCAACTGGAAGTTCAAGATGCTCATCACACCTCTAGATAAGTTCCTTGAGGGGTCTAGTTTCCAACATGGGGTCACTTGTGGGGGGTTTCCACTGTTTAGGCACATCAGGGGTTCTCCAAACACGATATGGTGTCCGCTATCTATTCCACACAATTTTGCACTCCAAAAGTGAAATAGTATTCCTTCCCTTCTGAAGCCTGCCATGCGCCCACATTTTCCCCCACATATGGGGTATCGGTGTACTCAGGAGAAATTGCAAAAGGAATTGTATGGCTTATTTTCTCCTGCAATTTGTAAAAATGAAAAATATGGGGCTAAATGAACATTTTTGTGGGAAAAATGTAAATGTTAATTTGTTTCCTTCCAAATTGCTTGGGTTCCTGTGAAGCACCTGAAGGGTTCATAAACTCCTTGAATGTGGTTTTGAGCACCTTGCAGGGTGCAGTTTTTAGAATGGTGTCACTTTTGGGTATTGTCTGTCATGCAGACCCCTCAAAGTCACTTCAAATGTAATGTGGTCCCTAAAAAAATGATTTTGTAAATTTTGTTGGAAAAATTAGAAATTGCTGATAAACTTTTAACCCTTCTAACTTCCTAACAAATAAAATATACATGTTACAAAAATGATCTAGATGTAAACAGGGCTGCCACTAGAAATTTCAGGGCCCCATGCTGGCAAAATTTTTGGGCCCCCTTGAGACTCCGCCCAGGCTCCACCCCTACCCCTCAAATCTTCCACAGTCCCACCGCCCACTCTTGGAAAACTCCGCTTCTGCACCACGTCCTCACCAATCACACATTAACAGTTCACATTGAAGACCATATCACATACCCAGCCAGCAGCTTTTATTTTGGCTAAAAGATTTTTTAAGCCGCCATTACAACTAGGAGACTCTTCTGGCTGAGCCCTACTCTACTCTAACCTATTAAACATTTCTTAAAATATCCAGTACTCTTTTTAGTTTAGTTTAATTTATTTTTCTTTAAGGGAATGTGTTACATACATTTTTTTAAAATGACCAATAATATCACATACAAGGGACAAATACCATCACATCATGGCCGGACCACATATTACCACCACATAGTGACTGAATAATACCACGTAAAAGGAACAAATACCTCCACACTGTGACCAGACCACATATTGCCACCACATAGTGACCGAATACTACAATACTGATCATTAATAAAAAAAACACAATACTAATATTACCATAAGTGCCATTATTCACAGGAGCTCTGTACATAGTATACAGTGTATAGTGTCAGTGTACAGGTAATACAGTGATCACCATTGATGACATACACAGGGGCTCTGTATATTATTATTTATTGTTATAGCACCATTTATTCCATGGCGCTTTACGTGTGAAAAAGGGGTATACATACAAAAACAATTACAGTAATCTTGAACAAAACGTGACAGCGAGGGCTCACAGTCTATAAGGGATGGGTGAGGATACAGTGGGTGAGGGTAGAGCTGGTCATGCAGGGGTATGGTGAGGCCAGGGTTACTGCAGGTTGTAGGCTTGTCGGGAGAGTTGGGTCTTCAGGTTCCTTTTGAAGGTCTCCATGGTAGGCAAGAGTCTGATATGTTGGGGTAGAGAGTTCCAGAGTAGGGGGGAAGCACGGGAGAAATCTTGTACGCGATTGTGGGAAGAGGAGATAAGAGGGGAGTAGAGCAGGAGATCTTGTGAGGATCGGAGGTTGCGTGCAGATATGTATCGGGAGACTAGGTCACAGATATATGGAGGAGACAGGTTGTGGATGGCTTTGTATGCCATGGTTAGGGTTTTGAACTTGAGTCTCTGGGCAATGGGGAGACAGTGAAGAGATTGACAGAGAGGAGAGGCAGGGGAATAGCGGGGGGTCAGGTGGATTAGTCAGGCTGCAGAGTTTAGGATAGATTGGAGGGGTGCGAGAGTGTTGGAAGGGAGGCCACAGAGCAGGAGGTTGCAGTAGTCGAGGCGCGAGATGATAAGGGTGAGCACTAGTGTTTTTGCAGATTCGTGGTTGAGGAATCTGCAGATCCGAGAGATATTTTTGAGTTGGAGTCGGCAGGAAGTGGAAAAGGCTTGGATATGTGGTTTGAAGGAGAGATTAGAGTCCAGGGTTACCCCAAGGCAGCGAGCTTGCAGGACTGGTGAGACTGATCAGCCATTGACGTTGATAGATAGGTCAGGTGGGGGGGGGGGGATGAATGAGATGGTGGAACGATGATGAATTCAGTTTTATGCATGTTAAGTTTTAGAAATCTAGCAGAGAAGGGTGAAATAACGGACAGACATTGTGGGATTTTGGTTAGTATGGAGGAGATATCGTGTCCAGAGAGGTAGATCTGTGTGTCATCAGCATAGAGGTGATACTGAAAGCCATGAGATTCTATGAGCTGTCCCAGGCCAAAGGTGTAGATGGAGGAGGGCAGGGGTCCTAGAACTGAACCTTGGGGGACACCAACAGATAGGGGGTGAGATGAGGAAGGGGTGTGTGAGTGGGAGACATTGAATGTCCTGTCAGGTATAAAAAGATCCAAGATAGGGCCAAGTCTGTGATGCCGAGAGATGAGAGAGTCTGTAGTAAGAGGGAATGGTCCACTGTGTCGAAGGCAGATGACAGGTCTAAGAGGAAGAGGACAGAGTAGTGTCACTTGGATTTGGCGGTTATTAGGTCGTTGGTAACTTTAGTCAGGGCAGTTTCAGTAGAATGGTGCTGTTGGAAGCCAGATTGGAGGCGGTCAAAGAGAGAGCAGGAGGATAGGTGGAAGGACAGTTCAAAGTGGACATGTTGTTCCAGTAGTTTTGAGGCATAGGGGAGAAGTGATATGGGGCGGTAGCTTGTCGGAGAAGATGGGTCAAAGGAGGGCTTTTTGAGGATGGGTGTGATTGAGGCATGTTTGAAGCATGAGGGTAAGACACCAGTTGTCAGTGACAGGTTGAAAAGGTGGGTTAGGGTTGGGATGAAGATAGTGGTAAGGTTGGGGAAGAGGTGGGACAGGATTGGGTCAAGTTCACAGGTGGTGAGGTGTAATTTTGAGAGTAAAGAGGAAGTTGATCTTTCGTAATGGTGGAGAAGCTGGTTTTGGAGGAGGATTGAGTAGGTGTGAGGAGGGGCTGGGGGATGTTAGGCAAAAACTTTGTCTGATGGTGTCAATCTTCTACTTGAAGAATGAGGCAAAGTCTTCAGCTGAGATGAAAGGAGAGGGAGGAGGTGCTGAAGGCGGAGGAGAGAATTGAAGGTGTTGAATAGCTGTTTAAGGTTGTGAGACAGGGAGGATATGAGAGATGAGAAGTATGTTTGTTTTGCTGCAGTGAGTGTGGACTTGAAGGTAGTGAGGAACTGTTTGAATGCAATGAAGTGCTCATTGGAGTGGGACCTTTTCCATCTACGCTCATCAACCCTGGAGGCCCGTCGCAGTTCTTTGGTTAGACTGGTGTGCAAGGGGTTGCCTGTTGATTGTGCGAGCTTTGGTATGTGCGAGGGGTGCAACCGAATTGAGAGATGTAGCTGTTGTGGTGTTATATAAAGTGGCAGCAACATCTGCGTCATGAAAGGAACTGATGTCTATAAGAGGGAGAAGAGATTCAGAGAGTGAGTGTAGGTGAAGGTGTTTAAGATTTCTGCGAGGGTATGCAAGTTTGTGGAGTGGGGATTGTTGCCCTGGAAAGGAGCGGGTAGAGAATGTGTGTCACCCTGGCCTGGATGCCACAAGTGTAATAAAGCTGTGTCTGAGAGCAAGAGGGAGGTTCTCTAGTCAGGGGAACATTAGCATGCAGTACCTCCTGTCTCAGGCCAGTAGGGGGAGCAGGCTGCCCCTATAAAAGCTGGTGCTGGGGGCAGGGTTAGAGAGAACCGGATGACCTGTCTCAGGACTGAGACGTGTCCCAGAGCAGAGCAGGGACAGAAAGTTGTATTGCACCTAAGAGGAAGTGTGGCAGGAGGAGAGCCACAAGCCAGAGACAAGAGGCGAAGTGAGCCTGTCTTGGCAGATAAAGGACTTAATTTACCAGACTTTGGTGTCGGAGGCTGGGAGGATTCCACATTCTCCAGCAGATAACCAGTCCGCAGGGGACTGTATATTCCTTGGCCTAAGAAGCCTGAAGGCCCTGCCACAACAGAAGGGACCAGGAAAGCCGTACCAGGCCGGGAGCAGAAAGGAACCCACGTCGCAGGTCATACAGGCGAGAATACACGGAGAGCTCGGAAACGTGGGCTGTTACCCTATAAGGAGGAGATAGCCAGAAGGAGCGCAGAAAGCACGGTAGGCCTACACCCTCACCCTGACCAGGGCCAATTTCCCCATTGCTCTCAGACATCCAGGTCCCCTCCTAGCCAGGACTGTTTGTGGGTCAGATTACCTGTTCTAGTAAAGACCCAGGACTGCAACCTGTCGTCTGTGTGCTCCTTGCTCCTCCAGCACTATCAGCACTGGGACTCTCACCACCATCACTCCCACCATCCACTACACTGCCCTGGGGCCGCACTCTTCCCGTGGGGAGTTACACCATCCCAGCTGCATACATCATCAGCCCCAGCGGTCTGCCTTGCAGCGGCGGTTCCTAATGACCGCAAATCCACGGGTGGCGTAGTCGGACATTATCAATAGTGCATAGCAGACTACCATTGGTCTGACCACCCTGAGCCACGGTACCGGGTTGCCACTACTACCCCCATCGTTCCCTACTGCCCAGATCCGAGTGCCCCACGGCCCAGGGGGCGAGTCAGCTTTGGCGTAGTCGGCAGGATTGCAACCAACCCGCCACAAACGGGTATTGCGTGCCTAGAAAAGACTTTGCACTTACCTGAAAAGAGGTTTCCCGCCATCCGGAGCCGTTTCCTGCCATTTCCAGCCGTCTCCCGCCATCTTCCATCGGTTCCCGCCATCTTCAGCCGCTTTCCCGCCATCGGACGCCATCTTCAGGACGCCGCGCGGGAAGAAGAGGGGCGTGGATGTCCAAACCGCGCGAGATCCGAAGCTCCGCCCCACGCACCGACGCTGCGCAAGGTCCTGGAAGGGAGAGAGAGCGACGCTGACATCATCAGGACGCGACGCAAGGTCCTCGTCCAGAGCAGCAGCAGCGGAGCCGCGGCCTACAGAAGAGGATCGTCGGAAGGTAGGCCACGCTTAACTAGGGGGGAGGAAGATGTCGCCCACTACCACCAACGCAGCTGCAGCAGCGGTGATGCCCTTTTCCCTGCCCTACATCCCTGGAGCGGCCTGGCTGCCCAAGTACTCAGGGGAGCCCCATGCCCTAACTGACTTTAAGGAAAGGCTGTACAGTTTGTTCCAAGTCTACCCCCTGACAGAGGAACAGAAGGTCAGCATACTAACAGGGCAGTTAACTGGCGCAGCCCAAAGGGAGGTAAAATCATGGCCCACTGAGGAGAAAAGGACTGTGAAGGGTATTCTGGCCCGGCTGCGGGGTACCTTTGACACACGTACCTCCGCTGAGATTAAAATGAGGTTCTATGGATGTAAGCAGCGGGCACAGGACAGCATCAGAGACTATGCCCTAAATCTGCAGGAAGCCTTGAGGGCTATTCAACAAACTGACCCTGGCAGTGTGCAGGAAATGGATAAGCTGCTAACACAACAATTCATAGAAGGTCTGCTGTCTAGCGCCCACAGGGCCCAACTGCGCCTCATGTTCTTTCAGAACCCCGACCTGACCTTTACCCAATTTAAGGACAGGGCCATAAGGGTGCTCCGTGAATCTGCAACCAGTCGCGCTATAAACCCCCGGCGCCCTGCTCTCACCTACCACCAGGAGGAGGCGCCCTCCTCTATGGACCCCGTGGGGGCTGATGTACAGGCCCTGAACCAAGCCCCGTCGAAAGACCTGCACCACAAAGTCCAGGAGCTGGCCAGGAGCGTCGCGGCGTTGACCAGGACCGTCCAGGCGTTGCAAGTGGACCAGTCAAGACCCATCGAGCTGGCTTCAAGTCCGGAGGATGTCCCGTGGCGTCGACAGAGGAGGATCCCGTCGTTCCGAGGGAGGCCTACAGACCGCTACGCAGAGGATGGACAGCCCATTTGCCATCGATGCAACCAGCTCGGACACATTTCCAGGTACTGTAATTTAAACGGGTCCAACCTGGGGCAGAGGGCCAACCCCCAGGCATAAGATCACCAGGCCCTTATAATTGGCGTGATAAGTACGTTGGGGGGCGCCCGGTTTTACCCGTGGTGCTGGATGGTATCTCCATGAGCGCCTTGCTGGATACCGGGTCGCAAGTAACCAGTATCCCTTATGTACTTTTTAAGCAGTATTGGACTGATGCTGATATAACGCGGTATCCAGACAGTAACTTGAGCATCATCGCCAGTAATGGCTTACCCGTGCCACAGATGGGGTTCAAGGAGATGACCATTAAAATTGGTAAAGTTGAACTGCCGGCACAGGGAGTGATTATTGTGGACATTGACCGTCGTGAAAGTCACCCTAAAATAACTGTGGGTACTAACGTGATTGAAAATTGTCTTTCAGAGGTAATTGTAATTCTACAACAGGTGGCGGTGAATGCTAGTTCCAGCCAACAGAGAGTCCTCAACAAAGAGATAAAAGCCCTGATGAGACGGCAGCAGGTAGAACTGTCTGGTGGTGAGATCGGTAGCGTAAGACTGAGTGACCCATTCCCCATTTCCATGCCTCCCAAAAGTGAAATGATGATCTGGTGTCGGACTGCAATCGGGTTGAGAGGTAGAGACTACCAAGCCATGGTAGAACCCGTGTACTCAGACAGCAGGCCCACCATTTTGACAGCCAGGGGGGTGGTTGATGTCCGCCATGGGAGGGTACCTGTTCGCATTCTCAACATCGGGGAGAGAGAGGTACACTTATCCAGGTACGCTACACTTGCCAAATTGTTTGTAGTCGAACACAAAGCTATCAGGGCCGTGGAACCCTTGCCTCCATCTACACAGGCGGAGGGTAATGGCTCCCAGAAACAAAAGGAGGACTGGTGCCAGAAACTCCATGTGGGCGCTGACTCCACTCCCCTGCACCAAAAACAAGGAGTCTACCGGGTGGTACAGGAGTACGAGAGAGTCTTTAGTAAGCACCCGCTGGACTTCGGCAGAGTAAAAGGGATAGAACACCACATCCCCACAGGGAGCCACCCACCAATAAAAGAGAGACACAGGCCTGTACCCCCTACACATTATCAGAACGCCAAAGGTATGCTGCGGGAAATGAAAGAAGCTGGGGTCATTAGAGATAGCTGTAGCCCCTGGGCAGCCCCCTTGGTTCTGGTAAAAAAGAAAGACGGCACCATGAGAATGTGCGTGGACTATAGACAAATCAACCGTATCACCCACAAAGACGCATATCCGCTGCCTAGAATAGAGGAGTCTTTAGCCGCACTAAAATCAGCTAACTTCTTTTCTACTTTGGACCTTACTAGCGGGTACTGGCAGGTTCCTGTGGCAGAGGCTGACAAGGAGAAGACCGCCTTCACCACCCCGATGGGACTGAGCGAGTTCAACTGTATGCCCTTCGGGCTCTGCAACGCACCAGGGACCTTCCAGAGGCTGATGGAATGCTGTCTAGGGCACCGAAACTTCGAGACGGTCCTCCTTTACCTGGACGACGTGATCGTCTATTCGAAGACTTACGAGGACCATCTAAAGCACCTGGCCGAGGTGTTCGAAGCCCTGGCAGGCTATGGCCTGAAGGTGAAACCATCAAAGTGTCACCTGTTGAAACCAAAGGTCCAGTACCTAGGGCACGTGGTAAGTGCGGAAGGAGTAGCCCCCGACCCTGACAAGGTCACGGCAATCAAGAGCTGGCCAAGCCCTTCGAACATCAAGAAAGTGAGGCAATTCCTCGGGTTGGTAGGCTACTACCGAAGGTTCATCCCCCGGTTCACTAAGATGGCAGCTCCTATGCAGGACCTCCTGATAGGACAGTCTAAGTCCAGAAGTCAAAAGCCACCCTTCAAGTGGGATCAACCGGAAGAGGAGTCCATCCGCCAGTTGAAGATGGCCCTCACGGGGGATGAGATCCTGGCCTACCCTGACTATGGCCAGCCTTTTATTCTCCACACAGACGCCAGTAATGTGGGACTGGGAGCCGTACTGTCCCAAAACCAACAGGGCAGAGAAAGTATGATCGCGTACGCCAGTCGGAAGCTGAGACCCACCGAGTGGAACCCGGAGAATTACAGCTCCTTCAAGCTAGAATTCTTGGCGGTGGTGTGGGCCATGACGGAACGCTTCAAGCATTACCTGGCCTCCGCAAAATTCATGGTGTACACGGACAACAACCCGTTAACACACCTAGACAATGCAAGACTTGGTGCCCTGGAACAGCGGTGGATGGCCCGTCTCTCCAATTATGACTTCGTGATCAAGTACCGGGCAGGCAAAACCAATGCCAACGCTGACGCCCTATCGAGAATGCCTAACTTACCTGAAGGTGACGAAGACCCAGAAGAGCTGGAGGAGGTAGAACTCCCTGCGTTTCACCGGTATGGAGCCGCTCAATACTCCCACCGCGTGAAGGAGGAGGATCTAACAACCGTGATGATCAATCCCCTACCTCATCACAGCTGGGCCGAGACCCAAAATAGTGACCCTGCCATCTGCCTGGTGGAAGATCTGCTGACCCAGGAAGATGCCCGCATAGATCCGGATGCTCCAGAGGAAGCCAAGCAGCTATGGAAAGAGAAGAGCAAGCTGTTCCTCTACGAAGGCAAGCTGTGCAGAAGGATTGTCAACCACCGGACGCACGAGCTGACCTGGCAAGTCGTGGTCCCAAGGCGGGATGCAGCTATGGTCCTGGGGGGCTTACCATGACAGAGCGGGGCACTTCGGTTGGAAGAAACTTGAGTTCCTGCTAAGAGGAAGGTTCTTTTGGGTCGGCATGAGAGGGGCTGTAGAGAAGTGGTGCAGAGACTGTTGCCCTTGTCACCTAAGGAGGAAGGACCGTGCCAGCCAGAAGACACCCTTGAGGCCCATCGTCACCACGCAGCCTCTTGAGCTGGTAGCTCTGGACCACGTGAAATTGGCTCCAAGCCGGTCAGGATACATCTACGCCCTGACAATCGTGGACCACTATTCCCGTTTTCTAGTGGTGGTCCCGGTGAAAGACTTGACTGCCCAAACGGCGGCCAGAGCCTTCCAGCAATACTTCTGCCGTCCACACGGGTATCCGGAACAGGTCCTGACAGACCAGGGTCCAGCGTTCGAGGCTGAAATCTTCCAGGAGTTCTGCAACCTCTATGGCTGTAAGAAGATTCGAACAACGCCTTACCACCCACAAACCAACGGGATGTGTGAGAAAATGAACAACATAGTCATTGATCTCCTGAAGACGTTGCCCCTGGAGGAACGCAGCCTGTGGCCAGAAAAACTGCCGGATCTAATAGACTTATACAACCATATCCCGGTGAATGCTACAAACTGCACCCCGACTTACCTGATGCGAGCCAGACGAGGTAAGCTGCCCGTAGATCTGGAAATGGGAGTCCTAACACCTGAGGACACCTCTCCGGATGCGGACTGGGATACGGAAAGGCAACTGCAGTACAAGAAGGTACAGGAGAGTGTGGAGAAGAGCCTGGCCCAGGTGAGAGAGAGGCAAGAAAAACTCTTCAACCAACACGCCCCTGCTAGTCCCCTAGAACCTGGTGAGCAGGTCCTGAAGCGGAGGAGAAGGCTACATAAGTTGGACGACCAGTGGGAAAGGGAACCCTACACCGTACTGCAGTCTGACCACGACAACCCGAAGGTGTGCGTGATCACCAAGGACGGAGGAGAAACCATTAGTACCGTCTCCAGAGACCACCTCAAAAGATGCCCCGAGCAACTCCGTAGTGCAGAAGAGGATCAAAGTGACCTTGAACCCGCAGAGGACAAGGAAGAAATGATCAGCACCGTTCTCGGAGAGTTCCCTCAGTCCTGGACTCGAATAAACGATGCAATTGTGGTACCCGTCCTGCATTTCCTGCAACCGGCACAGCAACAACCAACACCAGAGCCGGAAGGTGAAGAGGGGCAAGCGGTTCCAGAGGCAGAAGAGCCTGTACCAGCAGCCCAGGAGAGTCAACCCTCTGCTGACAGTGAGCCTGCCATGCCTGCGGTAAGCCAAAGGACCCGCAGACAGCTGCCAGCCCTACCTATACACCCAGCTGGTAGCTGCACCCCTAACGCTAGTGGGGAAAGCCAAGTCAGTCCACCACAAGACAGTGGGTTAAGGAGATCAACCAGGAGCACAAAAGGGCAGATACCCCCTCGCTGGAAAATATAGAGTGTACTAAAATTGTAAATAACCCTGTTGCCAAATGTTGAAATGTTTGCCAAGTTACACGCATGTTTGGTAATTCTATGTTTCAGTTTCTTGCAGCTACCGTAAGGACTCAAAGGTTATGGACTTTTTATAACCGGGACCTTGTATGGACTGCGTTTGGAGCCTAACCCAGGAATGAACTAAGACTGTAAAGGACTTGGGGTAGGACAGACCCCCACCTGGTTAAGGCTCCCCGTTGGGTTGGTGATATGGACACCCGGTCACAGACCACACTGTGACCTTAAGAACTCAAGCTGTGCGTCGTCTGTCTGTTAATGTTTTATGGTTATGCATATTGTCTTTGTTTATTGTTTAGTCCCGGAGTACTAAATTTTACTAGGGGGGAATGTGTCACCCTGGCCTGGATGCCACAAGTGTAATAAAGCTGTGTCTGAGAGCAAGGGGGAGGTTCTCTAGTCAGGGGAACATTAGCATGCAGTACCTCCTGTCTCAGGCCAGTAGGGGGAGCAGGCTGCCCCTATAAAAGCTGGTGCTGGGGGCAGGGTTAGAGAGAACCGGATGACCTGTCTCAGGACTGAGACGTGTCCCAGAGCAGAGCAGGGACAGAAAGTTGTATTGCACCTAAGAGGAAGTGTGGCAGGAGGAGAGCCACAAGCCAGAGACAAGAGGCGAAGTGAGCCTGTCTTGGCAGATAAAGGACTTAATTTACCAGACTTTGGTGTCTGAGGCTGGGAGGATTCCACATTCTCCAGCAGATAACCAGTCCGCAGAGGACTATATATTCCTTGGCCTAAGAAGCCTGAAGGCCCTGCCACAACAGAAGGGACCAGGAAAGCCGTACCAGGCCGGGAGCAGAAAGGAACCCACGTCGCAGGCCATACAGGCGAGAATACACGGAGAGCTCGGAAACGTGGGCTGTTACCCTATAAGGAGGAGATACCAGAAGGAGCGCAGAAAGCACGGTAGGCCTACACCCTCACCCTGACCAGGGCCAATTTCCCCATTGCTCTCAGACATTCAGGTCCCCTCCTAGCCGGGACTGTTTGTGGGTCAGTTTACCTGTTCTAGTAAAGACCCTGGACTGCAACCTGTCGTCTGTGTGCTCCTTGCTCCTCCAGCACTATCAGCACTGGAACTCTCACCACCATCACTCCCACCATCCACTACACTGCCCTGGGGCCGCACTCTTCCCGTGGGGAGTCACACCATCCCAGCTGCATACATCATCAGCCCCAGCGGTCTGCCTTGCAGCGGCGGTTCCTAATGACCGCAAATCCACGGGTGGCGTAATCGGACATAATCAACAGCACATAACGGACTACCACTGGCCTGACCACCCTGAGCCATGGAACCGGGTTGCCACTACTACTCCCATTGTTCCCCTACTGCCCGGATCCGAGTGCCCCATGGCCCAGGGGGCGAGTCAAATGTAGGTAGGTTGTGGTCAGAAAGAGGGAGTGGTTGGTTATAGAGGTTAGACAGGGAACAGAGGCGGGTGAAGATGAGGTCCAGAGTGTGGCCATCTTTGTGAGTGGCTGAGGAAGACCATTGGGAAAGGCCGAAGGAGGAAGTGAGGGATAGAAGCTTAGAGGCAGCTGAGAGAGAAGTGTCAATAGTAATGTTGAAGTCGCCCATGATGATAGTGGGGATGTCAGCAGAAAGGAAATGAAGTAGCCAGGTGGTGAAATGGTCTAGGAAGGTAGTGGCTGGTCTTGGGGGGCAGTAAATGACAGCCAGTTGGAGGGGGAGTAAATGCGCACACAGTGCACTTCAAAAGAGGGGACAGTAATGGAGGGTGGCAGTGAGATTTGGGTGAAGGAGCAATTATCTGGCTACTCCTCCACCATGCTTGCCAATGGGATGGGGTGTGTGGGAAAGGTGGAATCTACCGTATGAAAGTGCAGCTGGAGAGGCAGTGTCAGGGGGGGTGAGCAGTTTCGGTGATGCCGAGTAAGGAAAGTTTGTTAGTGATGAAAAGATCATGGATATAGGAAAGTTTGTTGCAGATGGAGCGAGCGTTCCATAGAGCTCCTGTTAGTGGGACTGGGAAAGAAGGGGCTGGGCAGATGTGTATGAGGTTAGAAGGGTTGTGAGAGTTTGTGATAGATAGTGAATAGGAGGTGGAAGTGACTGTGGGGATGCGGTGAGGAGGTCCAGTCTTTGCTGAGATATCGCCATCAGTGAGGAAAAGCAGAGAAAGTGTTAGTAGGCGGGAGAGGAAGAGATCAGGAGGTGGCTGTCTGTGCTTAGATACACATGATTGAATGTTGAGGAATAGTTCTGAGGAGGAGGTGAGATGAAGAGTTCATTACTAGGTGTAGGGATTAAGGGTGGTTGTAAAAAGTGAAGGATTAAGGGGGTGAGAGTGAAAACACACACAAACATTGTTTACAGTGTCCAAGTATCCAGTTACCTTCAGTTCCCTTCAGGTTCAATTCAGTTATAATTCACATTTCTCACACTTAAGGCAATGCTCTGCAGACACGTCTATAGCAGACTCCTTGCTCACAATATATCAGTATATATAGTATATAGTGTCAGTGTACAGATAATACAGGGATCATCAGTGATAATATACACAGGAGCTCTGTACATAGTGTATAGTGTCAGTGTACAGATAACACACCGACTCACCAGTGACGTCTCTAGTTGAAGTCCTTCATCTTCGCTTTTCTCCTTCATCAAGTGCAGACCGCCATCACTTCTTCCAGCCAGAACTTGTCTCTGCATAAAATAACACACAGTTATCTAGAGAACATTCCGCAACGTCTACACTACGCAGATGAATACAGACGTGCACCCACCATATAATATATACAACACACCATTCCAAATCTAAATTTTAATCCACCACTGTGCCCCCACTAACTATAAATAGCCACTTTCCCCACCTAATATATATATAAATTAATTAGAACCTGTACTCTTTCCCCCAATTCATTACCAGTCACACTCCTGCATCCTCAACGCCCCCCATTCTCCCGATTCATTATATTTACATGCCCCCTCCACCCCAATTCATTTTGTCATGTCCTCTCTCTCTCCCACCCCCAGTTCATCATCATTTACTCTCCCCACCCCCAAATCATCATCATTTGTTGTCCCCCACCCTCAGTTGATTATCACTTGCTCTCCCTCTCCAAAGTCAAGTCATCATTTGCTCTCCCCCCCCCACTTTCAATTCATCATTTGCTGTCCCCTGTCCCCCACCCTCAAGTCATCATTATTTGTGCTCTCCCATTCTCAAATCATTATTTGCTCTCCCCATCCCCACTTCATTTGCTCTTTCCACCCCCAACTCCCAATTCATCATTAGCTCTCCCCACCTCCACTCCCAGTTCATCATTAGCTCTCCCCCCCTACTCCCAGTTCATCATTAGCTCCCCCCCACTCCCAGTTCATCATTAGCTCCCCTCCTACTCACAGTTCATCATTAACTCCCCGCCTTCTCTCAGTTCATCATTAGCTCTCCCCCCACTTCCAGTTCATCATTAGCTCTCCCCCTCTACTCCCAGTTCACCATTAGCCCCCCCTACTCCAAGTTCACCATTAGCTCCCCCCTACTCCCAGTTCATCATTAGCTACCTACTCCCAGTTCATCATTAGCTCCTCCCACTCCCAGTTCATCATTAGCTCTCCCCCGCCTACTCACAGTTCATCATTAGCTCTCCCCCCACTTCCAGTTCATCATTAGCTCCCCCTACTCCCAGTTCATCATTAGCTCCCCCTCTACTCGCAGTTCATCATTAGCTCTCCCCCCTACTCCCAGTTCATCATTAGCGCCCCACTCCCAATTCATCATTAGCTCCTCCCCACTCACAGTTCATCATAAGCTCCCCCCACTCACAGTTCATCATTAGCTCTCCCCTTCTACTCCCAGTTCATCATTAGCTTCCCCCCTACTCGCAGTTCATCATTAGCTCTCCCCCCCTACTCCCAGTTCATCATTAGCCCACCCACTCCCAGTTCATCATTAGCCCCCCCCACTCACAGTTCATCATTAGCCCCCCCCACTCCCAGTTCATCATTAGCTCTCCCCTTCTACTCCCAGTTCATCATTAGCTTCCCCCCTACTCCCAGTTCATCATTACTCTCCCCCCTACTCCCAGTTCATCATTAGCTCTCCACCCTACTCCCAGTTCATCATTAGCTCTCCCCCCCACTCCCAGTTCATCATTAGCTCTCCCCCTACTCCCAGTTCATCATTAGCTCCCCCTCGACTCCCAGTTCATCATTAGCCCCCCCTACTCCCAGTTCATCATTAGCTCTCCCCCTCTACTCCCAGTTCATCATTAGCTCCCCCCCTACTCCCAGTTCATCATTAGCTCTCCCCCCTACTCCCAATTCATCATTAGCCCACCCACTCCCAGTTCATCATTATCCCCCCCCACTCCCAGTTCATGATTAGCTCTCCCCCCTACTCCCAGTTCATGATTAGCTCTCCCTCCTACTCCCAGTTCATCATTAGCTCTCCCCACTACTCCCAGTTCATGATTAGCTCTCCCCCCTACTCCCAGTTCATTAGCTCTCTCCTCCTACTCCCAGTTTATCATTAGCCCCCCCTTACTCCCAGTTCATAATTAGCTCCCCCACTCCCAGTTCATCACTAGCCCCTCTACTCCCAGTTCATCATTAGTTCCCCCCTACTCCCAGTTCATCATCAGCTCCCCCCTACTCCCAGTTCATCATTAGCTTTCCCCCCCTACTCCCAGTTCATCATTAGCTCTCTCCCCTACTCCCAATTCATCATTAGCCCCCCCACTCCCAGTTCATCATTATCCCCCCCCCACTCCCAGTTCATCATTAGCTCTCCCCCCTACTCCCAGTTCATCATTAGCTCCTCCTACTCCCAGTTCATCATTCGCTCCCCCCTACTCCCAGTTCATCATTAGCTCCCCCCCTACTCCCAGTTCATTAGCTCCCCCCTACTCCTAGTTCATCATTAGCTCCCCCTACTCCCAGTTCATCATTAGCTCCCTCCCTTCTCCCAGTTCATCATTAGCTCCCCCCTACTCCCAGTTCATCATTAGCTCACCTCTTCTCCCAGTTCATCATTAGCTTTCCCCCCACTTCCAGTTCATCATTAGCTCCCCCCACTCCCAGTTTATCATTAGCTCCCCCACCTACTCCCAGTTCATCATTAGCTCTCCGCCCTACCCCCAGTTCATCATTAGCTCCCCCTACTCACAGTTCATCATTAGCTCCCCCCTACTCACAGTTCACCATTACCTCCTCCTCTACTCGCAGTTCATCATTAACTCTCCCCCCCTACTCTCAGTTCATAATTAGCCCCCCACTCCCAGATCATCATTAGCCCCGCCACTCCCAGTTCATCATTAGCTCCCCCCCTACTTCCAGTTCATCATTAGCTCTCCCCCCTACTCCCAGTTCATCATTAGCTCTCCCCCCCACTTCTAGTTCATCATTAGATCTCCGCCCTACCCCCAGTTCATCATTAGCTCCCCCCTACTCACAGTTCATCATTAGCTGCCCCCTACTCCCAGTTCATCATTACCTCTCCCTCTACTCGCAGTTCATCATTAACTCTCCCTCCCTACTCTCAGGTCATCATTAGCCCCCCACTCCCAGTTCATCATTAGCTCCCCCCCACTCCCAGTTCATCATTAGCCCCCCCACTCCCAGTTCATCATTAGCTCTCCCCCCTACTTCCAGTTCATCATTAGCTCTCCCCCCTACTCCCAGTTCATCATTAGCTCCCCCCCCCACTTCCAGTTCATCATTAGATCTCTGCCCTACCCCCAGTTCATCATTAGCTCCCCCCTACTCACAGTTCATCATTAGCTCCCCTGTACTCCCAGTTCATCATTGCCTCCCCCTCTACTCGCAGTTCATCATTAGCTCCCCCCCTACTCCCAGTTCATCATTAGCCCCCCCACTCCCAGTTCATCATTAGCTCCCCCCCACTCCCAGTTCATCATTAGCCCCCCCACTCCCAGTTCATCATTAGCTCTCCCCCCTACTCCCAGTTCATCATTAGCTCTCCCCCCTACTCCCAGTTCATCATTAGCTCTCTGCTCCCACTCCCAGTTCATCATTAGCTCTCCCCCTACTTCCAGTTCATCATTAGCTCTCCGCCCTACTCACAGTTCATCATTAGCTCCCCCCTACTCCCAGTTCATCATTAGCTTCCCCTCTACTCCCAGTTCATCATTAGCTCTCCCCCCTACTCCCAGTTCATCATTATCTCTCCCCCTCTACTCCCAGTTCATCATTAGCTCCCCCCTACTCCCAGTTCATCATTAGCTCCCCCTACTACCCCCAGTTCATCATTAGCTCTCCACCCTACTCCCAGTTCATGATTAGCTCCCCCCCTACTCCCAGTTCATCATTGGCTCTCTCCTCCTACTCCCAGTTTATCCTTAACCCCCCCACTCCCAGTTCATTATTAGCTCCCCCACTCCCAGTTCATCACTAGCCCCCCCTACTCCCAGTTCATCATCAGCTCCCCCCTACTTCCAGTTCATCATTAGCTTTACCCCCCCTACTCCCAGTTCATCATTAGCTCTCTCCCCTACTCCCAGTTCATTATTAGCTCCCCCCTACTCCTAGTTCATCATTAGCTCTCCCCCCACTTCCAGTTCATCATTAGCTCCCCCCACTCCCAGTTTATCATTAGCTCCCCCACCTACTCCCAGTTCATCATTAGCTCTCCCCCCACTTCCAGTTCATCATTAGCTCTCCGCCCTACCCCCAGTTCAACATTAGCTCCCCCCTACTCACAGTTCATCATTAGCTTCCCCCTACTCCCAGTTCATCATTAGCTCCCCCTCTACTCGCAGTTCATCATTAGCTCCCCCCTACTCCCAGTTCATCATTAGCTCTCCCCCCTACTCCCAGTTCATCATTAGCTCTCTCCTTCTACTCCCAGTTTATCATTAGCTCCCCCCACTCCCAGTTCATCATTAGCTCCCCCACTCCCAGTTCATCATTAGCCCCCCCTACTCCCAGTTCGTCATTAGCTCGTCCCTACTCCCAGTTCATCATCAGCTCCCCCCTACTCCCAGTTCATCATTAGCTCTCCCCCCCACTCCCAGTTCATCATTAGCTCCCCCCTACTCCCAGTTCATCATTAGCTCCCCCCCTACTCCCAGTTCATCATTAGCTCCCCCCTACTCCCAGTTCATCATTAGCTCACCCCCCTACTCCCAGTTCATCATTAGCCCCCCCTATTCCCAGTTCATCATTAGCCCCCCCCACTCCCAGTTCATTAGCTCTCCCCCCTACTCCTAGTTCATCATTAGCTCTCCCCCCTACTCCCAGTTCATCATTAGCTCCCCCCTACTCCCAGTTCATCATTAGCTCCCCCCCCCTACTCCCAGTTCATCATTAGCTCCCCCCTACTCCCAGTTCATCATTAGCTCTCTCCTCCTACTCCCAGTTTATCATTAGCCCCCCTTACTCCCAGTTCATAATTAGCTCCCCCACTCCCAGTTCATCACTAGCCCCTCTACTCCCAGTTCATCATTAGTTCCCCCCTACTCCCAGTTCATCATCAGCTCCCCCCTACTCCCAGTTCATCATTAGCTTTCCCCCCCTACTCCCAGTTCATCATTAGCTCTCTCCCCTACTCCCAATTCATCATTAGCCCCCCCACTCCCAGTTCATCATTATCCCCCCCCACTCCCAGTTCATCATTAGCTCTCCCCCCTACTCCCAGTTCATCATTAGCTCCTCCTACTCCCAGTTCATCATTCGCTCCCCCCTACTCCCAGTTCATCATTAGCTCCCCCCCTACTCCCAGTTCATTAGCTCCCCCCTACTCCTAGTTCATCATTAGCTCCCCCTACTCCCAGTTCATCATTAGCTCCCTCCCTTCTCCCAGTTCATCATTAGCTCCCCCCTACTCCCAGTTCATCATTAGCTCACCTCTTCTCCCAGTTCATCATTAGCTTTCCCCCCACTTCCAGTTCATCATTAGCTCCCCCCACTCCCAGTTTATCATTAGCTCCCCCACCTACTCCCAGTTCATCATTAGCTCTCCGCCCTACCCCCAGTTCATCATTAGCTCCCCCTACTCACAGTTCATCATTAGCTCCCCCCTACTCACAGTTCACCATTACCTCCTCCTCTACTCGCAGTTCATCATTAACTCTCCCCCCCTACTCTCAGTTCATAATTAGCCCCCCACTCCCAGATCATCATTAGCCCCGCCACTCCCAGTTCATCATTAGCTCCCCCCCTACTTCCAGTTCATCATTAGCTCTCCCCCCTACTCCCAGTTCATCATTAGCTCTCCCCCCCACTTCTAGTTCATCATTAGATCTCCGCCCTACCCCCAGTTCATCATTAGCTCCCCCCTACTCACAGTTCATCATTAGCTGCCCCCTACTCCCAGTTCATCATTACCTCTCCCTCTACTCGCAGTTCATCATTAACTCTCCCTCCCTACTCTCAGGTCATCATTAGCCCCCCACTCCCAGTTCATCATTAGCTCCCCCCCACTCCCAGTTCATCATTAGCCCCCCCACTCCCAGTTCATCATTAGCTCTCCCCCCTACTTCCAGTTCATCATTAGCTCTCCCCCCTACTCCCAGTTCATCATTAGCTCCCCCCCCCACTTCCAGTTCATCATTAGATCTCCGCCCTACCCCCAGTTCATCATTAGCTCCCCCCTACTCACAGTTCATCATTAGCTCCCCTGTACTCCCAGTTCATCATTGCCTCCCCCTCTACTCGCAGTTCATCATTAGCTCCCCCCCTACTACCAGTTCATCATTAGCCCCCCCACTCCCAGTTCATCATTAGCTCCCCCCCACTCCCAGTTCATCATTAGCCCCCCCACTCCCAGTTCATCATTAGCTCTCCCCCCTACTCCCAGTTCATCATTAGCTCTCCCCCCTACTCCCAGTTCATCATTAGCTCTCTGCTCCCACTCCCAGTTCATCATTAGCTCTCCCCCTACTTCCAGTTCATCATTAGCTCTCCGCCCTACTCACAGTTCATCATTAGCTCCCCCCTACTCCCAGTTCATCATTAGCTTCCCCTCTACTCCCAGTTCATCATTAGCTCTCCCCCCTACTCCCAGTTCATCATTATCTCTCCCCCTCTACTCCCAGTTCATCATTAGCTCCCCCCTACTCCCAGTTCATCATTAGCTCCCCCTACTACCCCCAGTTCATCATTAGCTCTCCACCCTACTCCCAGTTCATGATTAGCTCCCCCCCTACTCCCAGTTCATCATTGGCTCTCTCCTCCTACTCCCAGTTTATCCTTAACCCCCCCCACTCCCAGTTCATTATTAGCTCCCCCACTCCCAGTTCATCACTAGCCCCCCCTACTCCCAGTTCATCATCAGCTCCCCCCTACTTCCAGTTCATCATTAGCTTTACCCCCCCTACTCCCAGTTCATCATTAGCTCTCTCCCCTACTCCCAGTTCATTATTAGCTCCCCCCTACTCCTAGTTCATCATTAGCTCTCCCCCCACTTCCAGTTCATCATTAGCTCCCCCCACTCCCAGTTTATCATTAGCTCCCCCACCTACTCCCAGTTCATCATTAGCTCTCCCCCCACTTCCAGTTCATCATTAGCTCTCCGCCCTACCCCCAGTTCAACATTAGCTCCCCCCTACTCACAGTTCATCATTAGCTTCCCCCTACTCCCAGTTCATCATTAGCTCCCCCTCTACTCGCAGTTCATCATTAGCTCCCCCCTACTCCCAGTTCATCATTAGCTCTCCCCCCTACTCCCAGTTCATCATTAGCTCTCTCCTTCTACTCCCAGTTTATCATTAGCTCCCCCCACTCCCAGTTCATCATTAGCTCCCCCACTCCCAGTTCATCATTAGCCCCCCCTACTCCCAGTTCGTCATTAGCTCGTCCCTACTCCCAGTTCATCATCAGCTCCCCCCTACTCCCAGTTCATCATTAGCTCTCCCCCCCTACTCCCAGTTCATCATTAGCTCCCCCCTACTCCCAGTTCATCATTAGCTCCCCCCCTACTCCCAGTTCATCATTAGCTCCCCCCTACTCCCAGTTCATCATTAGCTCACCCCCCTACTCCCAGTTCATCATTAGCCCCCCCTATTCCCAGTTCATCATTAGCCCCCCCCACTCCCAGTTCATTAGCTCTCCCCCCTACTCCTAGTTCATCATTAGCTCTCCCCCCTACTCCCAGTTCATCATTAGCTCCCCCCTACTCCCAGTTCATCATTAGCTCCCCCCCCTACTCCCAGTTCATCATTAGCTCCCCCCTACTCCCAGTTCATCATTAGCTCTCCTCCTACTCCCAGTTCATCATTAGCTCCCCCCCACTCCCAGTTCATTAGCTCTCCCCCCTACTCCTAGTTCATCATTAGCTCTCCCCCCTACTCCCAGTTCATCATTAGCTCCCCCCTACTCCCAGTTCATTAGCTCCCTCCCTACTCCCAGTTCATCATTAGCTCTCCCCCTACTCCCAGTTCATCATTAGCTCCCCCCCTACTACCAGTTCATCATTAGCTCCCCCCACTCCCAGTTCATCATTAGCTCCCCCCTTACTCCCAGTTCATCGTTAGCTCTCCCTCATTCTCAGTTCATCATGTACTGTCCCCCAAGACCATTTAATTCTATAAAAAAATAAAGTTTTCATACTTACCTCTTATACAATCCCTGTAGCTCCACTTCAGACGTCATCTCGTAGGGCCATCTCCAGAGCGTTACTGAAGGGGAGGAGGAACTCCGCTGGAGCTGTACGGCTGTTCAGTTTTAGCAGCCGTGAAGCTCCAAGGCTCCCTGCACAGAGGAGGCGGCGGCACACGATACCCAGGCCCCGGTGAGCAGAAGAACAAGGGCAAGGGGGCCCGGGACCGGGCCCCATACAACAGTAAGGGCACTAATGCCCTAATGGCGGCCCTGGATGTAAAGTAAACATGGGAAATGTTATTTATTTATGCTTCACACTATTTTGTGAAGCATGATTAACTGGTTTAAGAATATAAAGATTGAAATTTTGAACATTTTCACTAAAATTCTGACATTTTCACATTTAAATGAAAAAATAAAACCCATAAACTACTACTACTACCACTAACATAAACTACAATGTGTCACACAAAAAAACCCCAACAATCTGAGAATCAGTGGGATCAATTGAAGCGTTCCAGAATTATTGTTACATTAATGTAGTGCTAATTTATATTCTCACATTATTACCTCTTGAGCAACGCCATACAAAACAATAAAAATTACAACGACATAAAGAGGTGCCTATCTCTAGAACTGTATGGCGGAATAAAACAAAACACTCAAGGGAACAGCAGGAATAAAATAGGAGCAAACACTGTCCACTTTCACCCCTCTCTAATAGCCCTCACATCTGCACATCACCAGTAGCATAGCTACCGGGGGGGGGGCAGAGGGGGCGGTGGCCCCGAGCCCCGTTCTCAGAGGGGGCCCACCCGGAGCTACGCCATTGTAACTGTATCGGAGTGTACAGCATGCCGATAGTTACACCCTGGGGCAGAGCAGGGAGACTCAATGTCCTTGCACTGCCAGGCGGCCACTATCGGGCCCTTGAGCAGGAGAGGGGGTCCCCGGTGCCAGCATCAGGCCCCCGCCAGTCACCCCAAGACAGTCCAATGATAAGAGAGGGAGCGTGACGCTCCATCTCCCATCAGTCCCCTCTGCGCCTGACGTCACTGACCGGGCGCGATGACGTCATCACTTGGCACCCACTGTTCTGAAGATGTGGGGGCGCTTGGAGCAGTGGGGGAACGAGGAGGAGAGGTGAGTATTGCGTTTATTTTTTATGGGGGTGCATTATACTACAGACTGCCTATGGGGCTGCATTATACTACATACACTTCCTATGGGGAGTGGATTATACTATATAGATTCCTATGGGGCGGCATTATACCATATAGACTGCCTATGGGGGTGCATTATACTATATATAGGCCTATGGGGGTGCATCATACTATATATATTGCCTATGGGGGTGTATTATACTGTTTAGAGGGCCTATGGGAGTGCATTATACTATATAGACTGCCAATGGGGGTGCATTATACTATATACTCTGCCTATGGGGGTGCATTATACTATATACTCAGCCTATGGGAGTGCATTATATTATATACTCTGCCGATGGGGGTGCATTATACTATATAGACTGCCTATGGGGGTGCTTTATACTATATAGACTGCCTATGGGGGTGCATCTTACTATATAGACTGTTTATGGGGGTACATCATACTATATAGACTGCCTATGGGGAGTGCAGTATACTATATAGAGTCTGCTTATGGGGAGTACATTATACTGTATGGAGGCCTATAGGGGTGCATTTTAATATATAGAGTCTGCCCATGGGGAGTGTATCATACTATATGGAGGCCTATGGGGGTGCATTATACTATAGAGACCTATGAGGTGCATTTTACTATATAGAGACTGCCTATGGGGAGTGTATTATACTATAGAGGCCTATAGGGAGTGCATTGTACTATATTGGGGACTATCTGGTGCATTATACTATATGTAGGCTATTCAGGGGGCCATCATACAGTGTGGGAGATAATGTAGGGTCTTCGTATAGTGTGTGGGCCATCATACAGTGTTGGAGCCATCAGTTTGGAGGCTAGTAACAGGTCAGCATACTGTGGGGGGGTACTAAACAGTGAGGGGGCATTATACTATGCATAGGAGAGAATCAAACTGTGTAGAGGAGAGCTGTACATGGGAGGAGACTCAGGACATTATTAAAGGGAACCTGTCACGTCCTAGTTGCTATGTACACTGCCCTCATTGCTTTGTTAGTGATGCAATGTGCATCACTAATGAGCTTTTTTCATTAAAATCAGTGGTAGTATAATGATTTTATAACATTATATACACTTTGTGCTAGCTGCTCGTTCAGCCATAGGGGTGTGATTCTCTCATTCAGTCACTGCTGGCGTCGCCCATGTATTTGAATACTGATCCCGGCAAGGTTGTTTCTAGATCGGAGGTGATTTTTTTGTGCTCCTCACTTTAGCCTCCGATCTAGACGCTTCACTGCTGAGGAGACTAGATCTGAGTTGCTGGAGTGAGGGCCTCAGTAATCCCCTCCGATGTAGACAGTTCAGCACTGACACCACTAGATGGCGCTGATTCCAGAATCCTCATACTCACTGCTGTCTAGCCGACTCTTCTGGCTTTTTAATGTTGTTCTTATGCTTATTTATGCAATTGCCCATGCTTTTAATGGAGCAAACATTACAAGTCAAAAATGATTTTTTACACTGTTATATATTTTATGGATTTGGGCAAAATTATTTTTTTTCCTGATTAATGAAACTTACATTTTTATTGTCGCTTTATGTAATATAAAAAATTCCCCTCATCGCTGATTGTTCAGTTTTGCCAGAATGTGACTCTTCCCATTTGTCCACAGTCCTGTCTGCAGCACTGACATTGTGAAGCTCCGCGGGGAGAGGCGTAAAAGAGCGCCCCCGACAGTCACCTTAATGTACAGCACAGAAGTGACAAATTATTACAGGCATGTCCAGGGTCACTGGAGAATACTGCTGTTATCATTTACGCCACTTTTGTAATGTCAATTATGATGATTCTGTCGGCTGCTCCGTCACTGTCACCACCCTTCCCACAAATCTCCACCCAATCACCCAAGCACATTGCATCACTAACAAAGCAATGGGGGCAGTGTACATAGCAACTAGGACGTGACAGGTTCCCTTTTAAATGTTAACTGGGCACTTATCATTACAGGGGAACTCAGGTTATTGTAACTGTCAAAGGGGGCAAATAGAGGGCATTATTACTTTCTAGGAGGCAAAATGTGGGCTTTGTTTTCTAGGGCACTTGCACACGGTATTTCTATGTTTTACCATCTAGAGGGCACAAGGTACCACACAGCAGGAGCAGTAATAGGGACACATGCAGCAGAGGCTCAGTATTGGAGTATTAGCAGGATGAGGAGTCTGTGCATTTTGGGGATAGATAGGGACGGGGCTGGAAATGTGAAAAGTCAGATGTGTCTATGTTGTAATCTATGCAGCCAAGTCCTGGCTGGAGAAGTCGTCATATCGGTCTGGGCCAGATGGAAAATACGGGAAAAGGGAATGAGTTCATCGGAAAGAACCTCAGCTGTAAGTCACCATCTATAACTGTACTGTAATGTCTTATATGTTCTGCAGGACTGGTATCTTCCAGTCTACCATATGGCGGTAGTATCAGTGCTGGTCTTTCTATAGAGATTATTTTTAAAAACAGCACGGTCATCTGCCTAGATTCTCCTACATCCATTATTAGGGTGCGCCACCATAGCTGTAATCACAGACACAGACACACGCATCTACAGACACACGCATCTACAGAGACTCTGACAGGTAATAGGAAACATGATGATCCAGCTGGGTGTCTCCGGGATCCGTGATCAGCGCTGCTGCTTGCGCTCAGTAGACAGGTAATAGGAAACATGATGATCCAGCTCCACCGACTCCAATAGTAAAAAGAAATGTCTTTTATTTAGAAGTTTTTAAAACTATCCAGATGGCGATAATGTAACTCCAGCTGGTAGAAGAACAATACTAGAAGGGAAACAAAGGGGCACCAAGGAGGGGTGCGCTACCAGACGCATTTCGAGCGAAGACCGCTCGAAACGCGTCTGGTAGCGCACCCCTCCTTGGTGCCCCTGTGTTTCCCTTCTAGTATTGTTCTTCTACCAGCTGGAGTTACATTATCGCCATCTGGATAGTTTTAAAAACTTCTAAATAAAAGACATTTCTTTTTACTATTGGAGTCGGTGGAGCTGGATCATCATGTTTCCTATTACCTGTCTACTGAGCGCAAGCAGCAGCGCTGATCACGGATCCCGGAGACACCCAGCTGGATCATGCAGGTGAGCTGTTTTTTTTCTTTTCCCTTTCCACTGAGACTGTGACACACATGTACAGACACACGCGCGATTCCTGCTATGCCCTGAACAAACATGGCGCCCAGACTCTTCCTCGGGCGGCAGTGAGGGTTTGGTGACGGGGGCGTGGCTTCAGTGGCAGGCTGGAGCTATGTTGTGAGAGAGCTGGAGACCAGAGCAGAGCGCGCAGTGGAGGATCCGTGTGTGCAACGTCTGTGGAGAGCCGGGCAGCAAGCAGGTAACGGCGGCTGTGAGAGCCACACCTCCCGGTGTTCCCGTGCTGTGTATGGGGGATGGTGTCAGTGCGGCTGCCGTACACGAGACGCGTTATCCCCCTGTTCCTCACCCACCACAGACGTGTTTATGGAGTCGTGCCCAGGCCGGAGCGGTACAGCGCGGAGCTCCGCCCCCTCCGCTCGTCTCCATGGAGACCTGATGCGTCCTCATGTCCCAGCCCTGAGTGACAGCTGTCAGCGCCCCGCCGCCATTCATCTGTCCGCTCTAGGAATCGCCCACTGATTGCTCAGCAGGGACGGGAGGCAGCACGTAAACATGGCGGAGCACGGGAGCGCCGCTGCAGGGGGAAAGGAAGCCGGATGGAGAGACTCCCCCAGTGCTTGTCCTGGCATCACCTGTCCATCCCTATGCTTACTGGGAACACTGGATCTCAGGGCAGACTATGGATGTCACATTATACTGGGAGAATAGAAGACAGTGGTGTCATTTTATTATCTGTATATGTATGTGTATGCTTTACAAAATAGAGCTGTTAAAGGGATTATCGGGGCTATTTTATTGTTTTCCCTATGGGCCTGAGCACTAACAGGCTGATACTTGCCACTTACCTGCCTGTTGTACTCTGCACCGATCTCTGCCAGCTCAGAGCGCTGCTGGTGGTGATCCTGCGGCTTCCACTGACGTCACATTGTCATGGTCACTAATTCTCTATGCTCTATTGACGGGGCATCTCAGCCAATGTTATGCTGATTGACAGCCGGGAGGCGACTGTCAAATAGCCCCAGATAACCCCTTTAATAGTTTATTAAAAGGGTTGTCCAGTACTATTGATAATTGGCCAGTGTATTTTTATGATGAAAATAAATACATTTCTTTGTAAATACCTTGCGCTGCTGTTAGCGCCGCTCACAGGCAGTATCACTGGCCGCTCACAGTCATCATGTGACCCCCGGCTGCAGCCGGCGCTGACATCCGCTGATGTCACGTCATGTTCCAGCTGCAGCCGGGGGTCTCTCTTCCGCGTTCCACGGTGGATGCCAGGCTGTGGGCAGGGTTACCCAGCATCCACTCCGTGCTCTCCCTCTCCCAGTTCATTGGGAAAGCGCACAGTGGATGCTGGGTGTGACGCGGGGGGTAAACCCACCCACAACCCAGCAGCCACCGCGGGGAGAGCGTCACTGATGTCACACCTCACTTGACGTGACATCAGTGGGGGTCACATGATGCCTGTGAGCGGCCAGTGATATCGCCGCTCACAGGCAGTAACAGCAGCACAAGGTATTTACAAAGATACTTATTTTCATCATAAAAATACATTGGCCTATTTTCAATAGTACTGGACAACCCCTTTAATTTACAAAATGCAAAGTTAATGAACAAAATAAAATCAATATTTGGTCCCACTATCAGTATTTGGTCAGTATTCAGTCAGTATTTTTTCTCCGGAGTAGGAGCCAAAACCAGGTGAGGAACAATCAGAGAAAAGTTATAATAGAAACAAGTCACCAATTCCGCATTTATCACCCACTCCTGGTTTTGGCTCCCACTCCTGAGAAAAAAAAATACTGACCGAATACTGATAGTGGGGCCGTGGCCTTATACTTGCGCACAGTCTTTGAAATTCTTTTTCCCACTTAGCACTATGAAGTGTTTCTGTAAGAGCGTGTCCCCCCTTTCCTTTCTAGATAGATTTAAGGTGCAGATTTCCAATCCACAACATGTCACTTTATGCTGCAGATTGTCGCTGCGGATTTTACCCCTTGTAATTTCGGGGGGGTAGAGGTGAGGGTGGGGTGAGATCTGTAACAAATTTGCAGCATTTCAACAGCAAGATCCACAACAAAATTCAATGCAGATTGTGAGAATTCAGCTTTAGCTGCAGATGTTCCCTTAGTGCATCAACCCTGTGTGGATGCGCTGAGAATTTGAGCATTAGCCACGATCAGTGTTGGCACCGGCCATGGGCTTTTAACCCCTTAGATTCTGTTGTCAATGGTGACTACAGAATCTAAATAGTTAACAGAGTGCGGGGCGAGGGCTCTCTAATCTCATTGGCACCATGAGATCTTGATCGTGTGGTCCTGATGTTAGGGCGAACATTTTGATATGTTCACTAGTTGCCTGCTCCTGGCCTAATGGATATGATCAAGTGCATGCAAGAAAGAATAACATCAGACACACACACAGTCGGATGTAAGCTCTCCTTGATCAGCTATGGCCCAGCTCCAAGTGCCTTTATTCAACCCGAACATAGACTTATATAAACTGTAAATAGGGGCTCAGTTAGCCCTAGAATGTGAGTAACCAGATGTATTCATTGGTTAGTCCATGGGCAGATCCATGAGGTCATCAGGGTGGGCGTGGTCCATGAGGTCATCAGGGTGGGCGTGGTCCATGAGGTCATCAGGGTGGGCGTGATCCATGAGGTCATCAGGGGGGGCGTGATCCATGAGGTCATCAGGGGGGCGTGATCCATGAGGTCATCAGGGTGGGTTTCTCCAAGCGATGTGTCGCTCTGTGGTTGATTAGTCCTTCAATAGAATGCAGCTTCTTCCCATAACAGTGCATGGTGTGATGAAACAGGAAATGGCAGCCATCTTTTGATCTAAACAAGCTATAAGGTGAAATAATACACTTTATGGGTCTTTTCTCTCAATCTCCTATGTCTTGAGGTTAATTAAGTATTTGATCCTATGGCTCTCCTCAACAGTCCCCTCTAAATACTTTATTAACCTTCTGTCCCTACTGTGGTTCCCTCACCCATCAGTGCGTGATCACCCCCCTTGCTTGGGTGATTGCGACCTGTTGTCCTCCTACAAATGATTATAGAATGGCACAACACACAAAATAGAGGATATGTAAAATTATGTAGAAGGTTCTGATGGAGGCAAGAACTTCTTGCAGTGGGAGGCATGTATCCACGTCGGTCTTCCTTCAAGTTTGACTGAAGTAGGAGTGGTCAGGAGCACTTGGTAGGGACCCTCAAATCTCAACTCCGGGATGTCTTTCTAGTGAACTTCTTTACCAGCACGTAGTCACCAGTTTGGAAAGTGTGAATACCTTCACTAAAATCTGGAATGGATGATAAAACTCGTGCATGTGTTACTGACAATTCTTTAGTAAGAGAAATTACATAATTTACAAGAGTATCACTTCCTAAGGTTAGCTGTTGTGGAAAATATTGACCCAACCTTGGAGGCCCCCCAAAAAGAATCTCATATGGTGTGAGTTTAGTGGGACCTCTCGGAGTGTTTCTGACTGAATATAAGGCAATGGGCAAAATGTCTGTCCAAGGAAGTTTGACCTCCTGATTGGCTTTCAGTATTTTGTTTTTCAAGGTGCAATTTAGCCTTTCTACTTTACCACTGCTCTGGGGGTGATACGGAGTATGTAAACCCAAATCGGCCCCTACCAATGTCCATAGTTCTGCAATGAATGCGGGTCCTTGGTCACTCTCAATCACCTCTGGGATTCCATATCTGCACACTACCTCAGTCATCAGTCTCTTAACAGTCACTCTGGCAGTAATATTGGTTACTGGATAGGCTTCAGGCCATCCTGAGAACATTTCAGTCACTACCAGTACATACTCGTACTTCCCTACTTTTGTCATAGAGTGGTTTAGCCAAATGTTTCTGAGTAACTTTCTGAGGCGGTGCTGGATTGCATGTTGCACACACAAAGCAAGACTTGCAATATTTTTGGGTGACAGTAGAAATCCCATGTGCCATATAAGTCTTCCAAATCAAGTCATTCATCTGATTCTTGCCTCTATGGGTGATACCGTATGCCCATTCTGTCACCGAGGGGTACAGATTACGAGGTAGACAGATCTTTTTGTTCTTCCTCCAGACTCCATCTTCATCTTTTTTAGCTCCTGCTTCTTGCCACAACGTCTTTTCATCGTCCGGTGTCTTGTCTTGATGTAAATGGATAAAACTTCAAGAGAGCTTTGAGGCCCTTCTTCAGTGTCTTGAGACACGTACAACACTGCTTTCTCTTTTCTAAATGAATCCTGGTCATGTGTAACCACGGCATATGCCATATGGAATCTTCCAGTTTCATCTGCAAATCTGGAACCATCGGTGAAGAATGTTAGGTCAGCATGCGGGAGTGGGTCTTCAGACACATTTCTCTTGGAGGCATCTTCTTCCTGCATCTGTTCGAGACAATCATGATCCTCTGAGTGTGTAAATGTTATGTTCTGCTACCAGAGCTAAGGAAAGAGAGGAGATCTGTCCCTACGATAGAACTCAGCTGAATCCCTACGATGTAACAGGGAACCTGATCCTGCGATCAGACCTGCTAAAGTCCTAAGCTAGTCTGTACGGAGACCTATAGATGTGGGGAAGGAATCCCTACAAGTACTAAGGACTGGGAGGAATATGGGACACCTCCTAACAGAAATAGTAGCAGACAGACGAACAAACAAAATATATAGAACATAGAGGTCCGTAGACCAAGCAAACTAACAGAGTAAGATACAGAGCACAGGCTAGCTAGAAAGTAGTTATACAATGAAGTCCAGCAAAGCCAGAAGGGCGGAGCAGGCTTAAATAGGCCAACAAGGTCATGTGACCAGCAAAGGAAAAAAAACCTAAGAGCAAGGTTCTAACAGTAAAGGCATCTTCACCTAGAGCATCAGTATCATCATCCACATCCCCCCTGGAAAGAGAAAGTAGCGTGGACGGGTTGAGGATGGTGCAGCGGACAAGAGTGACATTATCTGGAATCAAGAGGGAACATTGGAGTCTCGTATGACGCTGCAGCGACAGATGTTTAAGTTGAGTTTGGTCAAGAATAGCTTTTATGTCGTGTGGAGCCATTAAGAGAACCGGATGTCCTAAGATATTAGAAGTTTTGTCCAGAAGCACATGAGCAGCATGAACGGCTCTGAGGCAAGTCGGAGAAGCTTGAGACACCGAGTCCAGGCGGGCTGAGTAATAGCCGATGGGTCTTGTTCTTCCCCCATGTTTCTGTGCTAGGACTCTGGAAGCATGTCCTGCTACTTCACTGACAAACAAGTAAAAAGGTAGTTGATAATTTGGGATTCCAAGAGCTGGTGCAGACTGTATGGCCTGTTTAAGAGCGTAGAAGGCTTCCACGGATTTGGGATGTAGTGGAAAAGCTGACGTCTTGAGGTCATCGTACAACGGTTGCATCAGCTTTGAGGCATCTGGAATCCATTGGAGACAATATGTGATAAATCCTAAGAAAGCTTGTAATTGCTTAGGTCGTTTTTGGTAGAGGAAAGGTCTCAATAGCAAGTTTCCTTTCACCCGTTAGGTGTTTCAGGTTTGGAGAGAGACAGTGGCCTAAAAACACAATTTTGGGCTGTCACCACTGGATTTTGTTGAGGGACACCTTGCAGTTTTGTTGTGCAAGATGAAAGAGAAGACTGAGACTCGATTCTTAAGCTGTCGTCTGATCCGGACAACATAGTAGGAGATCATCCACTTATTGAAGAAGGACAACTTGATGGTTAGTCTCTCTCCACGGCCGTAAACAAGAGGCAAGAGCCTGAGAGAAATGACTTGGTGAGTTCTGTGCTCCTTGTGGTAAGACTGTCCAGGTGTATTGTGATCCTCTGTAAATGAAGGCAAACAGGTATCAATCTTCTGGATGCAGTGGTACACTGAAGAAAGCATTGGCCAGATCGATGACAGTGAAACGTTTTGCATCTGTTGGTATTTCTGACAATGTATGTGGATTGGGCACAATGGGACTTTCTAGTACGGTTGCCGCGTTAACAGCTCGGAGCTTCAGTTGTTGGCAGAACTGAACATCAGAGTCCCATGTGGTGTCACTGACAAGTGAGGCATCATTAAATGCAGTGTCCATAACAGGCAAATATGCTTCTATAGAAAGGCATCGGCTGTTTTTCTGGATCTGGGAGTTGGTTCAGCAGAGTGGCAGCTTGCTGGGGTGTACACTTGACATAAAGGATGGGATCCTCAGACGTGGGCGTTGGCTAGGTTGGTGGTGGCACCTGAGGCAGGACTAGAGATGGCACCGGAAGTACAGGTGTAATTATTGTGTAGCATTTGCCTAGTATGTTCACCACCGAAAGTCGTGTGTATATTCCTGGATTGTGCCTCACTCTATTTAGCCAGATCTATGTCAGTTACATGATGATATGGCTCAGTTTGTATAATGTGGGGCAACGTTCCAAGATGGCTGCCACCGGAGGCAGCACATGTGCCATCCACAAAATGGCTGCCGCCAGAAGGAGCACTTTTGCCATCCACAAAATGGCTGCCGCCAGAAGGAGCACTTTTGCCATCCACAAAATGGCTGCTGCCAGAAGCAGCACATGGCAATGTGCCACCATCACCACCATTATACGGCAGTGGCCGCTCACAGGATACATTTTTGTAATACACATAACTCAAAACTCTGTCCTTCTTTTTCCTTTCCTCTTCTACCTAATTTTCTCCATACAAACTTTCAGAGACTCTTTCCCATGCCCTAGCAGTAGACAATAATCCATTATCTTCTAAAGTACCTTTTCTCTCTTTTAAGACAGTCTTCCACTCCAGGGGCTGTAACCTCCCCCCTTCTGGCATTCCACACAATTTCATAAGCTTTTTACATTGTTTAATGTGACTTTTCCCTTCACGAGTCGCGACTAATGCACACTGGTCCAACTTGCCATCTGAATTTGGCTTAGTGCCAATACGACAAAACTTCATTAATTTCTCCATCTTACTCTATATAGACCAAGACGGGGGAGGATGACTCAAACCTGATATTCTAAAGGAAAACTGAGTCTGCAGCACACACTTTCTATCCATCTCCGTCCTGCCACGTGGTCCCTGTCTGATTTCCGTATAAATATATAAAAAATAAATAAATAAAACACCTGTATTAATCCAATTACCAGGCCCCGTACCGAGTCACTCACTCTAGGCTACGTGCCGAAGCTCAATTTGCCATGGCAGGTAACGGCCAAATAACGGCCTTAGAGTCTGCCGGCTATAGCGGCCTGTTCAGAAGTTATCAAAATTTAGGTGGTAAAAATAAACTTTTTCCATTACTTCCTGAAAAGAACCAGAAGGGTTAATGAACTACCTGAAAGCAATTTTAACTACTTTGAGGGGTGCGGTTTTTAAAATGGTATGACTTTTGGGTGGTTTCCAACATATAGGACCCCTAAAGTCACTTCAAAACTGAACAGGTCCCTATAAAAATAAGTTTTGTAAATTTCCTTGAAAAAATGAAAAATTGCTGCCACATTTTTAAACCTTTTAAAATGCTAACGAAATAAAACAACACGTTACAAATGGTGCTGATGTAAAGCAGACAGGAGGGAAATGTTGTTTATTAATGGTTTTGTGTGGTATGACTATTGGAATTAAAGGGATAGTCATTCAAAGTTTGAAAATTGCAATTTTTAAAACCTTTTTGTGAAATTTCTGGTATTTTTATTAATAAACGCAAAACATATCAATCTAAATTTACCATTATTCAAAAGTATTGTGTCACAGAAAATAGTCTCAAAATCAATGGGATATGTTGAAGCATTCCAGAGTTATTACTATATAAAGTGACACTGGTCAGATTTTAAAAATATGGTCCAGTCACTAAAGGGTTAATATATGAGAACCACAGCGCTCCTTAGTTGCAGTGAAGAAAATGACATTTGTTGAAGTGTCGGCATGTTCAGGGGTGCCACACTGTACAAGATGACCTACACTTCAGTCCTCCTTGTAACCTTCAATCAAATTGAATCTAGAAGTAGTGCATGTGTGTCTGTGAGGATAGGGCTGAGGTTTTTGGATGTTATTTTCAGGATCTATCTCCTGTCACTGAGCACCACCATCCACCCGGAGCGCCGGCTTTCTACATTTGTCATCTGTAATAAGTGCCATTCACATTGATCTAATCTTTGACCTGTTCAGTTTAGTTTTGCCTCTGGACATGTTGAACTAAATATTAAAGGAGTCTTCACCTAGTTTTTTATGTAAAAAAAAAAAAATGGCCTATGGTGGTCTTAAACTTAGAGAAAACAAAAAGCGTATTGGCTCCTACAGGACCCCCCCCCCCTTTCCTCTGCACCACTCCCTCTTCTGCTGGGGGTTGTTACATGGCCACTGATTGGCTGCAGCTATGATGGTCCAACTGAGCCGAAGGAGAACGCTAGTAGACATTCTGCTCTGGTGGAAAATGACAGATGCAGTGGTCACATGCCATCCAGTAGGCGAGCGTCTTTTATTTTATTATTATTTTAAGACCACTATAGGTCTATTTTTATAAATTAAAATAGTCTTGTGGACCCCTTAAACTGTCTGTACTAAGGATGGAAATTTCGAACTCTGGTCTATTAAACTGAACTTCCAGAACCATATGGTGCTTTAAACTCCTTTTGGTAGAACCTGAATGGTCCGAGTGTTACGTTGAATATGTTATCAGGAAAATGGACAGTCGCACACTGGTGGCCACATGTATGTGCTGTGATTTCCTCACCTGCTTTAGGTCTCCTGACCCAAACTCAACTACAGAGTTCAGGTCTGAAGACCAGTGTCAGGGTCAGAAATCACCTAGACGTGTGAAGACTGCCTAAATCTGTGTTCTCCAGGATGATCTCTTCTGCTCAGGGTTTACAGTGTCCTATGCGGAACGTCTTACTGTAGGCATGTCTCAAGAAGCCACATTGCTAAGGAACACCTTCTTAGAACTGGGGCTGTGATAACTTTTAATTTTATTTCTTTTCTTACAGGAAAAGCCTGTACATCATCATGGATCGGTATGGAAATCTTTCTGATGATGGTGAAGTGGATCACACCTTTTTTGACAGTGACGATGAGGAAGCGAAGCGACAAGTTTTCAGTGCATTGGGATCCAGCACATATGAGCAGAAGCAGAATAAACATGATTCTGAGTCTGAGGATAGTGAGAGAGCAGAAGAAACGCAGGAAGGGCCAAGCAGCAAAGAGACTAACGAGCTCTTGAAGGAAACCAAACAAAAGTCCCCAGAGCCATTGTCCTCCTTTAATGCCCCAAGACCCGGCAGTGCTGTAAAATCTGATAGGAGCTCTGCACAGAGTATGAGAATAGAAGCTACTATTCCCACAGGAATCCCCCAGATAAGGCAAGAATATGAAGATAACTACTACCCAGATGCAGATGACAGTAGTGAGGAGGAGAGTCGCGGCTCCAGACCAAAACCTACAAAGCAGACAAACATTGGGAAGAAGAGCACCGGAAAATACAGCAGAGACTTTCCTTCTTCCATCTCCAGCTCCGATACAGAGTTTTCAGACACTACGTCAGATGATCACACCTCGAAATCTTACCAGTCGTCAAAAGACAGAGGTCCTTCTTCTGTGCGTTCTCCTGAGCGCAGGCTCCATAGACCGAGTGTGAGAGACCTCAGGGACTTTGTTGATGAGTCCGAGGACACGGTCACTGATGTGACCCCACTCTCCACCCCCGACATCAGCCCTATACAGTCATTTGACATAGCCGCTACTAGCGAAGCCCTGAAGGCTAAAGTAAAGCGGCAAGAGAACGTCCGGCAGGAATCCTGTGGTAAGTAGCTCCTTATGAACTTTCCCTCTCATGTTTTTTACTTATGTTTTTTTTTATAGTTTATCATCATATACAGTACAGACCAAAAGTTTGGACACACCTTCTCATTTAAAGATTTTTCTTTATTTTCTTGACTATGGAAATTGTACATTCACACTGAAGGCATCAAAACTATGAATTAACACATGTGGAATTATATACTTGACAAAAAAGTGTGAAACAACTGAAAATATGTCTTATATTCTAGGTTCTTCAAAGTAGCCACCTTTTGCGTATCCTCAGAAGCAGAGGTGACTCTTGGCCTTCCTTTCATGGGGCGGTCCTTATGTGAGCCAGCTTCTTTGTAGCGCTTGATGGTTTCTGCAACTGCACTTGGGGACACTTTCAAAGTTTTCCCAACTTTTCGGACTGTCTGACCTTCATTTCTTAAAGTAATGATGGCCACTCGTTTTTCTTTACTTAGCTGCTTTTTTTCTTGCCATAATACAAATTCTAACAGTCTATTCAGTAGGACTATCAGCTGTGTATCCACCAGACTTCTGCACAACACAACTGATGGTCCCAACACCATTTATAAGGCAAGAAATCCCAATTATTACACCTGACAAGGGCACACCTGTGAAGTGAAAACCATTTCCGGTGACTACCTGTTGAAGCTCATCAAGAGAATGCCAAGAGTGTGCAAAGCAGTCATCAAAGCGAAAGGTGGCTACTTTGAAGAACCTAGAATATAAGACACATTTTCAGTTGTTTCACACTTTTTTGTTAAGTATATAATTCCACATGGCTTAATTCATAGTTGTGATGCCTTCAGTGTGAATGTACAATTTTCATAGTCATGAAAATACAGAAAAATCTTTAAATGGGAAGGTGTGTCCAAACTTTTGGTCTGTACTGTACATCTCTGATATCCGGACAGTTCTCCAGTAAATGGGGGAATAAGACACAGCTAGTCATATATTAGTCACTTTTTTTTTTTTTTAATTCAGATCCTGAGTTTGATGGCAAATCCACCTCAAAGGCTTTACAAGACGCTGTGGACCTGAATAAGCTTCTGAAAGGTAAGGTTGCTCCTACAGTCTAAGCTGCCCATATATATATATATATATATATATATATATATATATATATATATATATATATATATATATATATATATATATATATGTGCATTTTCACCTTACTTAAACTTTTTATCATTGTTTTTCATAAACTCAAAAAAGGCTTCAAATGATATAAAATCCACCCACATACAGAACCTGGCAAATTTGTCTTTGCTTGAGTCTGGGAAAAGCATAGATGTCAGTCTGTTTAGGGGCCACGTGTTTCCGCACTTGTTAGCCCTATTCATTGGTCTATGGTTTTGTGGCTGAGTTGCTTCCAATGCACAATAATAGCACTTACAATTCACCAGGGGAGGTCTGGCTGATCTGCAATGTTTGTATCCAAAAATATGTTAAATATTTAATTTTAAAGGGGTTGTCCAACAAGTGTTGACACCACTGGAACGGCGCCTGCACCGAAGGAGAGTAAAGGTATTTTTAGTTTAACATTCAGATTGAGAAGGGGTGGTCCTAGTAGTGGACCATCCCTTTAAATATTATTTGCGACCTATTACATTTGGATTTTGCTTTCAGAAAACTGCATTCCCAGCCGCACTGTCTTACCCTTACTACCTCACTTTAGCATGTGCAGAGAGGCGCTTTTACAGGTCAGATCTTGCACGTGCATTAGGACATGCGTTATGCTGTTATGGAAAAAAGAAATGAAGTGCTGACATTACTTAGTAGGGGAATTTATTGGAAGGAGGTTAACCTCTAAAATGTTAGTCCTTCAGAAGAAGAATTCGGGTGACAAAAATGCCTTTCCAATGGCATACCGAACATATATAGTATGCGGAGGCCACCTATGTGTATGAGAAGCATGGAAATAAGCAACCACTGCTGCAGCAGCCTCAGAGGATGAGGATCCGAGGCGCTCATCCCGGTGATGATAATCTGAAGCTTGTGCGCTGTTCACTCCATTTCTGGTTTGAAATGAATTGTTACTAGCCAATATGTTGTTTTTTATGTGTGCCCTTCTGTAGTTTTTTGTCATTCTAGTCAGTAATTTTGGATAGTTTTACACTTTCAATTGTGTGGTGCAGCAAACCATTTTTCAAAAAACCCCCAGCTAGTATGAATCTATTAACCCTCCGTCACATACAATATCGGTTCTAACGAGTTCACATACAGGCGCAGGCTAGAAAAATACCTATAATATCTAATGTTTGCAATTTCAGTGCTCTAAAAGTGATCAGTGACCTTCATAGGGATGTAATAAAAGAGACTACACATAATCAGGTGCAAAAAAAAACATTTACTTAACATAAAACTAATAACTCTGACATACAAACATTTCAAAATTCCCGCCAAACAGTCCCCAGTTCGACTCTGTCAAAAAACTCTACGAAGAAAATTTATGGAAACAAACTTAATTTTAAGGTACCTTAAGTACTATTAAACACATATTCAATCAGAATTAGATCCTGAAGTTTCCCCAGAAAAATTACACTTGCAGAGCAAAGAGCAAGAATTACACATCATTTTTGCATGCGTCAGGCAGATCGCATTATGACATTTGTGACATTCATAATTAGAAAGCCTTCTGATTCCGCTTTCCGTGGTGCATCTCCTTCTTTTGGGAGGTGGTGCAGGTGGTGAATTTTCACTATCATCTTCTGGGCGGAATCTTTTGAGCTGAACTTGAAGGCGAGAGGGGATACCGATTGTTTTCATACTTCTCCTGCGTAGCTCTCCAAGCACTAGTTCATGGACCAATTTTTTAAGATAGAATCGTCTACGGAGTGGTTCAAGCTTGTTTTCAAGGTAAATGACTTGTGAATTTATACCACCCAAATTCAACATAGCAAAAAATATGACCATTGGCCAGCGTTTGGTGTTTCTGCTGACGTTGAAAGTTGAGCACATCTGATCAGCTGTATCAACACCCCCTTTGGTTGCATTATAAAATGTAATTATCTCCGGGTTTTTTGTGCCTCAGTCCCAGGATCGATGGCATCATCATCATGAAGTGCTGATAGAAGAAGTACAATTTTTTTTGCTTGTGGTACATAGGAAACCAAAACCTTTCCATTATGGAATGCAAACATACTGCTGTACTGTTGTCTCCCTTTCACACTTACAAACTGTGTAGGCAATTCTTTTTTATTTTTTCTTACAGTTCCGACATATGAAAGCTTCTGCATTTTCAGATAATCAATCAGATCACAATTTGAAAACCAATTGTCAGCTGTTATATTGCGACCCGATCCAAATAAGGGCTCAGCCAGTCTTTTTACAACATCACTGGGTTTGTTGCTGACACAGTAAGGACCTTCTGGTTGTTTTCCTGCATAAACTTCCAGGTTGTAAGTGTAGGTCTTACTGGCATCAACAAGGGCATACATTTTTATTCCATATTTGTTAGGCTTTGATGGAATATATTGACGAAAGGCACATTTACCACAAAAAACAGGGAGCATTTCGTCAATAGTGAGATTCTCCCCAGGGCAATAGCTTTTTTTACAGTTTTCAACAAATTTTTGGAATATATCACGAATTGGAGCAAGTCGGTCATGTGTTTTATGTTCGGTTCGGGTAGTTCTGTCGTCAAACCGAAGGCAACGAATTAGAAGCTTGAATCTGTTTATGGACATAACAAGGCCAAATTTTTCAACTCCATCCCCATCTTTACTCCAAAGTTCCTCCAAACTTTGTCTATTTGCCCTATAAGCTCCTGCAATGTATAATAATCCAAAAAAGCACGCAGTTCTATTTCATCTGTGGCCTTGATGGTTCTGTTGCAGATGAACTTGTCCTTTATAATGTCTATATATTGGTTGGTATATGTGACAATAGAGTCCAGAATGTCATATGTGAATAAACTATTCCAGCATTCAACTGCAGTTTTTGCATTACTTGCAGTTCCTATGACTGCAGGAAGGTAAGTAATAATGTTTTGAGGTTCCCTACGGTTTTTCTGGAGTGGCTTCTTGTTCCATAGTTTTTTTTTATCTTTTCCCATATAATAAGATTCTACATCTTCATCCTCATCACTGTCACCATCTTGCTCTGTTTCAGAATCCACTTCACATACTTCCACCTCATCATGAGAATCAATCTCACTTTCCTCTCCTAAATCCTCATTCAGTGTGGGGTCTGCATCATCTAACAGCATGTTTGTTACTTCCTCAACATCAAGATTTTTTGATAAATTGTACATTTTCCTCTCCATTTCAGCACATAATCTGAAGCAAGAGAAGGAATATGTGTTAGGGAACTACTGTATATGCCTGAGCAGCACACTTTCTTTTTTAATCTGCCTTATTTCTATGAAATATCCTCACACTTTGTGCTATACATTCATAAAACAAGCTAAATAAACAATTGTAATGAATAAAAACATAAAATACCAACCTTATTGAGTGTGACGTGTTCACATTCAATGAGCCTGAGAGATTAGCGCAGTTATATCTGTCCTCCTGAAGCTCTGCAATCCAACTGTGGTATGAGGTTTCACAGAGCTGCTAGAGACAGGAGACTACCTGGAGGGAGGGGATTTCATCACAATCTGGTGAGGAAGGAGAAATGAAAGTAAAAGAGATGTGCCTGTCAGGCCTATTGTATGTGATGGAGGGTTAAGGAAAGGCCTTCTGTGGTGCCTGGTGGCATTAATCTGGAGTGGTGCAGTGATGTCACTTGTGTGATGTCTTTCTTCAAGGAAGGCGCAGACAGCCAGCGCTGTTCATTATGTACGTCAGTGCACCTTTATCAAAATCTGCATAAGAACAAATCTGAGGTCTGTGTGTAGACCACCAGAAATCACAAAAGCTAATCTGCCATGCATTTTCAGTGAAATATGGGTCTAAAGCTTCAGGCTTTTTTATGTAGAATTTCATCCAGGCTTGCAAACATATTAGTGCCAAATTTTGCCCAGATTTAGAGGCATAGTCCCTGAATCTAGACAAAATCCTAAATCAGCCCTTAAAAAATGTCAAATGAGTTTTTTTTTAATTTGGCACAAAGCGCTATTGCATATGTAATTACTAAGATTTTAAATGTCTCTTGTTTCAAAGAGGTTATCTTCTTTAGATAATCCCCTACTTTTTTTTAGAAGTGTCTGTTAACAGTAACCTGATCACAGATTACACCCCTGTCGAGACCCCAAAATTCAGCTGTGGTGTAATCTGGCGGCAATTGTTTCATTTTTCCAGTTGCGCTATCACAGGGGACTTTTAAAAGGGTTTTCCAGAAGTAGAGTTTTTTCAAGGAAAAAATAATAAAAAGAGCTCTGCTGATGTAAATGACACAAGCTGCTGAGCTAAGTGATTGGCTGCAGCGGTGCTGTGCGGTGACATCACCCTTGCAGCCTGTAAACAGTCAGATGAGCAGTGACAGAAAGGCAGCGCTGGACCCGAGGAGGGTGAATAATGGCTCTTTAAATTCTTGGGCTCATGGGGTGAAAAATCCTATTCCTGGAAAACCCATTGAAATGTTTCCCATTGCATATTAAACATCAAAGAGAGGCATATGTGCCAGGAACAAATTAACGGACAAATAAATATTAATAAAAAATATCAAACTTTTATTTAAATAAAATAAAAAATAAAAACTGCAAAAGATATTAAGCATCGGATACAGGTAGATTAAAATTTGGTGGGTGAACTATTGTGGGAAACCCCCATTTATGATCTGAAATAATTATGACTATAATGTATCATGAATAAAGTACATGCACAATTTATAGAAATATATGCAACTATGTAAGTGAACACATCCCTGCAACACATATGCACTAATTAAATGTGCTGGTTAGTAGAACACTCCCAAGTAATATATAGCACGGCAGGGTAAACAATGCACATAAATATACAGTAGAGAGAGTAATATCAGATACCAAAATTTCCCAAATATGTAATGTCAATGGTTAAATACCAATGTCAGGAGCTCAGCCACCAAACACCTGACGCGCGTTTCATCAATGCTTCGTCAGGGGTCTTTTGCATGTTCAGATGAGTGGGTTTTCTGTATAATGCAGGACAGAACCGGTCTCTTTAAGCACTCCTCACTGTGGACAAGACGTGGGAATCCGGAACAGGAGACCCTCATTTCTTAAATTACCCCGTAACGTGTAAAAAAAAAAAAAAAATGTTTTTTCTAAACTGTACAACCTTTTTATATATTGTGTGCTACTATATTATTCTGCAGCATTGCCTTTGATAAATGTACATGATTGTGTTCTTTGCTTGGGCTGTCTGGACATGAGACTTGTTTCTTGGCTTTTTCCTAGTATGTGACTAGTCACTTTTTCGGTGCAACTAGATCTGGTCCATGTACACAGTAAGTAGGCAGCTTATATTAGAGAAAGCTGTAATTATTGTATATATGCACCATGAAGATAAAAAAAGGGGGGGAAGGTCTGCACCACCCAGTAGGAGAACTACTGTGCCAAAAGCCAAGAAACCGACAATGTATACAAAAAGAAGAATTGTTCTTGGCAAAATTATGCACCATCAATAGACGAAACAACCTGTATGCCAAATATATATAACATTTTATTACATAGAACAAATGCATGCACAATTACATATAAAAACAATTTAAAAAGCAGAAACACAAAATCGTTTCTGTAAAACACACCAAATCTCCACACTAGAAAGAATAGTGTGGAGGTATGAGCACACCCCCTCCAAAGTATGCAGAAATATATAACAGCATTATATGCAAAAAATAAATAACAGCATGAAAATATAGAAGGACAAAGGAAACACTATTTTAAGAGAATCTGCAGATGAAAAATATATGAAATATGTATACATCTGATCAAATAAATACAGATAAAAAGATATACCGGTACATACATTGATAGACGTGTGACCTTAAAATATTACCCAGAATGTAGATAAAGATTAGGGAGAGGCTACAGACCCCATGCGTTCCGGCAGTAGTTTCAGAATTCTTTAGGGGAGTTAAGTGCATACCCCTGAAGAAGTCAGAAAGTACTGGCGGAACACGTGGGGTCTGTAGCCTCTCCCTCATCTTTATCTACATTCTGGGTAATATTTTAAGGTCACACGTAATAATTTCTACTTACTTTGGAGGGGGTGTGCTCATCTCTCCACACTTACATTCTTTTTTTTTCTGTTATATGGCTACTGGTGCATATTTTTGCCAACAATTTCTTCTTGTTATATATGCGCCATGACACATTGAAGCAGGTACACACTGTTGACTGTGAGGACGATTGTAACATATCTGTAGCTCTGTATAAAATGTATGGTCATTACAGCGGCCAACATACCATTGGTGCAGCAGCACAGGGGCCCAAGAGGTAAGGGGGCCACCAACAACTCCAAAGCAGCACATACAGCCGTGCATTATGATGAGCTATTGGACAGGAAAGGGCCATACATTGTTGTTCTGTCTTCCTGGGTCATTGGATCATTAAACTTCAAACACGCTAGGAACAGATTAGTGATGTAATCTACTTTCTGCAGCTAATCTGGTGCAGGTTAAAGGTGAAAACCTTCCTACATGACCAGGAATGACATAAGAGCCAGAGTTCACTTTGCTATGGGATTTCCTGCCACTTTGTCCCATATTGCGCACTGCTCTTAACAGAGTCTTCCAGCCCTTCAGTCAGCTGATAGGGGAGGGTGCCAGGACTCAGCCCCTCACCCATCTCACATTGATGGCGTCTACTAACGGGCTTTCTGAATTATATCTTACTTCATGACACAGGTTTCTCATGCATGATCATTAGGGTTTCCACCTCAACTTGCAATCCACAAACTCTCATTTAGTACTAGTGACCCGAGTTTGTCATGTCCTGTGTGAGCTCTGCACGCTGCAGTCTATAGACTCATTTATACATACAGTGGGGAAAATAATTACCGTAGTACTGACTATTTTGCAAGTTTTCCCACCTTCAAAGAATGCAGAGGTCTGTAATTTTTATCGTAGGTACACTTCACCTGTGAGAGACAGAATCTTAAAAAAAATAAAAATCCAGAAAATCACATTGTGTGATAAATAATTAAATAGCATTTTATTGCATGAAATAAGTATTTGATACAATAGAAAAACAGAACTTAAAGGGGCATTCCCATCTCCAAGATCCTATCCCAAGATGTAGTAGGTGTAATAATAATAAAATTAGCAAATACCTCCAATTAGAAATGTAGTACAGTTTTTCTGATTCGTTATGTCTCTTTCCTCATGTGCAGGGCATTGCAGGACCTTAGGTATCCATGGTTATGACCACCAGCAACTAGCTAACTCACTATATCAGTGGTCTTAACCACGAATACCTAAGGTCCTGCAATGCCTGCATATGAGGAAAGACACATAGGGAATCTGAAAAACTAAACTACATTTCTAATTGGAGGTATTTGCTAATATTATTATTATTACACCTACTACATATTGGGATAGGATTCTGGAGATGGGAATACCCCTTTAATATTTGGTACAGAAACCTTTGTTGGCAATTACAGAGGTCAGATGTTTCCTGTAGTTCTTGACCAAGTTTGCACACACTGCAGCAGGGATTTTGGCCCACTCCTCCATACAGATCTTCTCCAGATCTTTCAGGTTTCGGGGCTGTCGCTGAGCAACATTGAGTGTCAGCTCCCTCCAAAGATTTTCTATTGGGTTCAAGTCTGGAGACTGACTAGGCCACTCCAGGACCTTGAAATACTTCTTACGAAGCCACTCCTTAGTTACCCTGGCTGTGTGTTTCGGGTCATTGTCATGCTGGAAGACCCATCCACGACCCATATTCATTGCTCTTGCTGAGGCCAAGGAGGTTGTTGGTCAAAATCTCGCAATATATGACCCCATCCATCCTCCCTTTAATACGGTGCAGTCGTCCTGTCCCCTTTGCAAAAAAGCACCCCCAAAGTATGATGTTTCCCCCACCATGCTTCAAGGTTGGGATGGTGTTTTTGGGGTTGTAATCATCCTCCTTCTTCCTTCAAACACGGCGAGTGAAGTTGATACCAAAAAGTTCTATTTTTGTCTCATCTGACCACATGACCTTCTCCCAATACATCCTCTTGATCATCCAGATGGTCATTGGCGAACTTCAAACGGGCCTGGACATGTGCTGGCATAAGCAGGGGAACCTTTGTGCCCTGCAGGATTTTAATCCATGACGGCATAGTGTGTTACTAACTGTAATGTTTGAGACTGTGATCCCAGTTCTCTTCAGGTCATTGACCAGGTCCTCGCATGTAGTTCTGGGCTGATTCCTCACTTTTCTCAGAATCATCCTTACCCCACGAGGTGAGATTTTGCATCGAGCCACAGACCAAGGAAGGTTGACAGTCATCTTGTGTTTCTTCCATTTTCTAATAATTGTACCAACAGTTGTTGCCTTCTCACCAAGCTGTTTGCCTATTGTCCTGTAGCCCATCCCAGCCTTGTGCAAGTCTACAATTTTGTCCCTGGTGTCCTTAGACAGCTCTTTGGTCTTGGCCATGGTGGAGAGGTTGTAGTAGGATTTGAGTGTGCTTACAGGTGTCTTTTATACAGGTAACAAGTTCACACAGGTGCAATTAATACAGGTAATGAGTGCAGAGTAGTAGGGCTTTTTAATGAAAAACCAACAGGTCTGTGAGAGGCCGAATTGTTGCTGGTCGGTAGGTGGTCGAATACTTATTTCATGCAATAAAATGCAATTTAATTATGTTAAAAAAAAAAAAAATCATACAATGTGATTTTTCTGGATATTTTTTTAAGATTCTGTCTCTCACAGTTGAAGTGTACCTACGATAAAAATGACAGACCTCTCCATTCTTTGTAGGTGGGAAAACTTGCAAAATCGGCAGTGTATCAAATGCTTATTTTCCCCACTGTAGCCCACCCCTCAGATAAATCCACATGCCTTATGGTGGCCATAGACGTTGCAGCGTAGTTTGTGAAATCCAGCAGGTGCGACCGTGCCAACTATCTTTCGTGTATGCATTAGTCCAATGGTTGTTGAAGGTGCAGGTGCCACTGTAGTGAGATGAAGGAGAAACCTCATTATCCAGGATTCCTAGACTGTTACGTTGTCTGTCTGGGTTCTGGAGCGTTACTGCAGGATAAAGGCACTAGTCACAGTACATTTTGTTTTTCATTTTCTTTCTTTATGATGCATGAAATGTAAAATCTAGTAAAATTTTCAGTATGCTATCAAAAAATATATTAAGACGAATATTGGAGCCTATTAATTTGCTCATTGATTTCTAGGAATAATCATTGTGGAAATGTATGATTGATCTGATGCCGAACTGGATCACGTTATCCCCCACCACCCCTCAGATATTGCAAAAATGCAAACCTGTATACTGTATATATTTGTTCCTTTTTTGTTTGTAGTTTAGTCTTTTCTATTATGTTATTGTGCTGGGAAATTCTGTGATGTAAAGAGGAAAGGCATAAAATCAAAGCTGCCTATAATCCATGATCCCACTTTTAGCTGCAGCTCCATAGTAACCGCACCAGGAATATTTATATATATAATAAAACTGCAGTTGCAAAAACACAGTGGGTCCATGTAGAATGTACTGCTGTTTTCTGCGCGGCTCCCTGCTGCCTTGTATAACCGTACAGCACATGTGAATTATAAAGCCATACTATGATCTGCTATTGTTTATCTTCATATTTTGGTACCATTCTGGCCTGAACTTGGAGAATGACTTTGTAGAAGTAGGTCGTGCGCTGATATCCCCCTGGAAATTGCAGGTTTTCAAAGTATGTGGTTTCTATCCCCTACCTCATCACTGCTGGGTATACCTTGTAATCTACTCTCCTGTGCTTCATAGTGGTGACATGACACCCACGCTGAAATTCTGCTAAACGCCCTCTATCTATTCTTTCTTCCAGCACCGCAACACCTTGGAGACGAAATGACCTGGTGCTTCTCAAAAAAGAGGCATCATTTTATGTAAATAGATGTACACTGTATGTCAGGCATATCACAGCCCGTGAAGGTCACACAGAACCACCTGCTGCGATCTTTATGTCGAACAGCTCTCTGCTGCCCCCTATCCTCCGGACAATTACACAATTGGCTGACGATTAACGGAGAAGGCCTCCACTAATGGGCCAGTTATCGGGAAACTGAGCATACGGTATATACACCTCCGATTGCAATGCATGGAATATGTACAGTGGGGAAAAAAAGTATTTAGTCAGCCACCAATTGTGCAAGTTCTCCCACTTAAAAAGATGAGAGAGGCCTGTAATTGACATCATAGGTAGACCTCAACTATGAGAGACAAAATAGGAAAACAAATCCTGAAAATCACATGGTCTGATTTGTTAAGAATTTTTGTTTCAAATTTTGGTGGAAAATAAGTATTTGGTCAATTACAAAAGTTCATCTCAATACTTTGTTATATATCCTTTGTTGGCAATGACAGAGGTCAAACGTTTTCTGTAAGTCTTCACAAGGTTGGCACACACTGTTGCTGGTGTGTTGGCCCATTCCTCCATGCAGATCTCCTCTAGAGCAGTGATGTTTTGGGGCCGTCGCTGGGCAACACGGACTTTCAACTCCCTCTAAAGGTTTTCTATAGAGTTTAGATCTGGAGACTGGCTAGGCCACTCCAGGACCTTTTGAAATACTTCTTACGAAGCCACTCGTTCGTACTGTGCTTGCGATCATTGTCCTGCTGAAAAACCCAGCCATGTTTCATCTTCAAAGCCCTTGCTGATGGAAGGAGGTTTGCACTCAAAATCTCACGATACATGGCTCCATTCATTCTTTCATGTACACGGATCAGTCGTCTTGGTCCCTTGGCGGAGAAACAGCGCCAAAGCATGATGTTGCCACCGTCATGCTTCACAGTAGGTATGGTGTTCTTTGGATGCAACTCAGCATTCTTTCTCCTCCAAACATGACGAGTTGTGTTTCTACCAAACAGTTCTACTTTGGTTTCATCTGACCATATGACATTCTCCCAATACTCTTCTGGATCATCCAAATGCTCTCTAGCAAACTTCAGATGGGCCCGGACATGTAATGGCTTAAGCAGGGGGACACGTCTGGCCAGGGCTGTGGAGTCGGTAAGCCAAACCTGTGACTCCGACTCCTCAATTTCCCTTACACTGACTCCAACTCAGACTCCCACATATATTGCTTATATTTAAGTGAAAAATTTATTGTAGTACAATGTGAACATCAGACATTTAATCATTTTTATGATACAATAATCAAGATATTTAGATAGAATATAATATATATTTATTGGAATACAACTTTCGAACACAAACTGTAATAAATTGTAAATATGTGATACACTATGTAATATCATATATATATATATATATATGCACATGCACTATGTACTGAACTATGTAAGTGGCAAAGAACAGTTTTCAACAAAAACATACTAAATAACATTTGTGCAGTCTATGAATTTGTTCTAAGAAATAGTATCGTCTCCATCAGATCCTCCTTCATAGATGACCTCAAATCTGACCTAATAATTTTAAGGCTACAGAACAACCTCTCTACACTAACTTGGGTTGGAGGCAAAGCCGTAACCACATGGACAACATCTCTAACAATTTCCGGGTATAAAGGAATTGCCTCATGCACAGTCATTTTTGATTAATGGTTGAATTTTTCTATTTCTTTGAGAGCAAGTGAAACATTTTGGTGAAATATGGTCAATCTGCTTGCTATAGGAGACGGAGTGAAATTTTTTTCCTTGCGGCAACGCTTTGCCTGCTCCATGTCGTCCAAATACTTGTCAAAGTCAAACTCCTCATCCGATGAGGATGAAGATATGGCAGCAGTAGCACTGTCAGGACCCAGGTCCTCTTGTGCCTGGCAGTCCTCCTGTAGGCGACTCATCCTAACTGCTACCTCAGTCAGAGCTTCTTTTCCTTTAGTAAGCTGTTGATCATCAAGCAGTATACGATGACTTGGGTCCACATAAACAGCTGCCAGAAAAATTTTATTTTCTAATATCTGTGTCTCTCTCCGTTTCATTGAAGCAGAAATGCCATCTGCGATTAAACCTCCTCTTTGTGACAGGCAAAATTGCAAGTTCTTCCACTCCCTTATGAAAATGCCAGGAGTTAAATCCTCAGCTTGTAATTTTTTAGTCACGGTAAATGGGTGATTAAGCAATTCCTTCAATTCAGCCACCTGTGTCCATTGACCTTCATTTAGGGTTACCTGAGGGTTCGCCATATCTATAAGAAACGGTTTTAGTTCAAGCAATCGATCAATCATTAAGTAAGTACTGCCCCACAGAGTGGCTTGATCGACAATTGCCCCTTTCCCAGCGCGTCTCTTCAAGATGGAATCAATTTTAGGGGTTCTGGCGGCAATAACCAATTTCCTCACTTTTCTAATCAGATTTCCAGCATGTCCCTCTTGCAGACTATCACTTATTGCCAGCTGCAGCGTGTGCACAACACAGTGCATGTGATGAATAGGAAAGTGTTTTGAAGCAGCTTCAACAAGATCATCTATTTCTAAAGTATAATTTTGCTGTTCTTCTGTTGTAATATCTGTTTGTTCCTCAGTTACATGAACAGCACTGTGGCCTTCCATCTCAAACATACTGAATCCTACATTTTCTTCTAGCTGTTGTTCATTACTCTCATTCATCAGTTTAATTGTACTTATCATGTTTGAAGCATTGTCCGTTACAATAGCAAGAACCTGTTCTTTTTTGAGATCTTAATCTTGCAGAACTTTTTCCACTCAAGCCCCCGTCACACTAAGCGAGATCGCTAGCGAGATCGCTGCTGAGTCACAAGTTTTGTGACGCAACAGCGACCTCAGTAGCGATCTCGCTACCTTTGACACTTAGCAGCGACCAAGCTCCTGCTGTGAGATCGCTGGTCGTGTCGGAATGGTCTGGACATTTGATTGTTGAGGTCCCGCTGGGTAGCATGCATCGGTGTGTTTGACACCTTAGCAACGACCTTGTTAACGACTCAGACACAGAAACACATAGGCGTGCATCGTTATACAGATCGTTACGGGTCGCTGCATCGTTGCTGCGTCGTTGGGAAGATCTGACTGTTTGACCTCTCACCAGCGACCACATAGCGACGCAGCAACGATCCCTGACAGGTCGTATCGTTGTCGGGATCGCTGCAGCATCGCTAAGTGTGACGGGGCCTTAAGGCCTGGAGAAACTGGCTGGTGTGATGAGCTTTAGTATCTTTTACTGCCAGTGTCTTGGTAACAATTTCTTTGTTGTCACAAACATATCGAACATTGATGGCAAAATAGTTCACTCTGTGACGTGTGCAGGCATCCATTTTAAGAAACATGACGCGTCTTTTGAGAGTCTTTTTAAAAATATTGCCCACAAACTGCATTGATCTACTGCACCCAATTTATTATATATTTTAGGAGTCGGAGTCGGTCCATTTTACACCGACTCCAACTCCGACTCCACCAAAATGAGTCCGACTCCACAGCCCTGCGTCTGGCACTGCAGGATCTGAGTCCCTGGCAGCATAGTGTGTTACTGATTGTAGCCTGTGTAACGTTGGTCCCAGCTCTCTGCAGGTCATTCACCCCTCGTGTGGTTCTGGGATTTTTGCTCACCATTCTTGAGATCATTTTGACCCCACGGGGTGAGATCTTGTGTGGAGCCCCAGATCGAGGGAGATTATCAGTGGTCTTGTATGTCTTCTATTTTTTAATTATTGCTCCCACAGTTGATTTCTTCACACCAAGCTGCTTGCTTATTGCAGATTCAGTCTTCCCAGCCTGGTGCAGGGCTACACTTTTGTTTCTCGTGTCCTTTGACAGCTCTTTGGTCTTCACCATAGTGGAGTTTGGAGTGTGACTGTTTGAGGTTGCGCACAGGTGTCTTTTATACTGATAACAAGTTCAAACAGGTGCCAGTACTACAGGTAATGAGTGGAGGACAGAGAAGCCTCTTAAAGACGAAGTTGCAGGTCTGTGAGAGACAGAAATCTTGCTTGTTTGTAATTGATCAAATACTTGAAAAAAAATGTCTTCCCAAATCAGACAATGTGATTTTCAGGATTTGTTTTCTCATTTTGTCTCTCATAGTTGAGGTGTACCTATGATGTCAATTACAAGCCTCTCTCATCTTTTTAAGTGGGAGAACTTGCACAATTGGTGGCTGACTAAATACTTTTTTTCCCCACTGTATGTACCCCCATACAATCACCGATAATCCCAGACTACTTGCTGCCACTACCAGTCGTGTTTTACAGGCTGACTGGAGGCCTGGTTTCTTGTAGCATTTGGCTTCAAGGCACGGTTTACAGAACAAAAGGAACAGAACTATTACATTTTATATTTAATTCAAAAGGAGGCAGTGTTTATAAAAAAAATATACAAAAGATTTTACACAGGGCAAAATAAAACAATAGAGCATATACAGTTGTATAAAATAAAAGGGATTAACAAAAGCACTTTCTACGCCACTCGCAGAGACGAGTCCACTTAGCTGAAGGAGAGCACGTCTTGAATACATGATGTGTATCTCTCCAGATTGTACCTGGATCATAATTCGTCTTAATCTTTTATGAATATCTGAGTTACATTCCCCCCCCCCATGATGACCTCACGTGGGTCGGATTGTGAGCTGTCCTCCGCCCTCCAGGATTTTATGAAAATTCCACTTATGCGATAATTCCGGATGATCGCAAAAGTTTTAGATCGACACCATATTTTTTATTGCGATTTTATTGTTACCTAGAAACCAAGCATGACATGGCTGTTGTCAGTTATCCTTACACTATTGATTTGTGGCTTATAGGCAGGGGTTACAGTTATGAGAAAATATGCGTCTTGTTCCCTAGTTCACCTGGGTGCTGAAAATGTATGTCTCATCAATATTGGATTTATACGAACTTCAATATTTTGTTTTGCAGATATTAAGCCTGCCAGAGATGTGTTTATGAAGGGAATGTACATCCTGCATGGACAAAGGCTATCTCTAAAAAGCGTTAGCTATTTATTTTAATCCTCTCAAAACTAAAAAAGCTTTTTCCTGTCTTAACTATTTGTCCAATTTGTAACTCTTTGTCTATACACAATATACATCTTCGTTCAGTCACCGAAGCACTGCTGGGGTACTTCTCTTCACAAAGGGGCTGCATGCATGTTAATCAGGATGGTTCTCTTCTTTGTCTCCAATCTATACATCGCAGTTTTACTAATTTCCCATATGTTAAACTGTGTAGTCTTATTATCAACAGAGGTTGGTAAATTGTAAGCTCTTGTTTCCGTACTGGAAATTGGTGTGAGGAAAAATGAGGAGGGGGGGGGCGAGTGACTTCAGAGATTTTTAATACTTTCTATGACACTGTATAACAGTATGAAAGAGGGAAGACATTTGCCCAAAATCTATTTACCCATTCCTCCAATTTAAAGTGCCAACATCTCAGTAACGTGCTGAACTAGGTGTAGGTGGAGGATCTGAGCCTTGCACCACTACTGGTCCCTAGACAAAGAGCAGCACCACTTGTTAAACTCTATGGCTACTTATGGTGTTCAGTGCAAATTCCGCAACAAAACATGTCAGACCCGACAGTAGTCCGAAACCAATGGATGCGAATTTGGGCTCTGCATTTTCATTCACATGCAATGGGAATTGTTCTGGACAATTATTGGTGCTGCTGTGGAAATAAGTATCTTGCTATTTACTACACGTGGAAATACTGAGGGTTGGTGCCATTGAATGACTAATCCTTGTGCGCATCAACTGCAGAAATTCAAGGGGCTGGCTTGCCGAATCTTGCTGCGATTTGTTTTATAAATATTCACCAAAGGTTTATTTCTGAAATGTTAGATTTTATAAATATAATTAAAAAATATTGGTAAGATCAAGCCCATTGATCAAAGTCACTGGCAAAGTACTGGAGGGGAGATAAGTATCATTGAGGTTGTTAACTACAGTGATATGAACCTAGGAAAATGCTCCAGCACACTAAGCCATGTTTAGGGCTTGGTTGAGTGAACAGCTGTAAAGTTGGTGGGAGGCTGTTCACCATATCTCCACCCCAGGGTGGAGTCCAGAGGATTAATACACAGCCTTCTGGCTCATTCAGTGTTGGGTGCGCCTGGAAGTGCTCCAGAGCTGTGTTTTGATAAGGAAAGCTGAACCTTTTGTTTATTCTTAAGCGAGTGGATCTCCGCAGCAACATGGACTGTGCCATACGTTCTGTTTAGTTTTCCCGTTCGGCCAGAAACGCCATATTTGTTTTTGCTAAAGCTGCACTGGTTTATGCAGTATCTTTAATAATCTAGTGGAAGATTTAAAGAGACAGCGTCTACCACAGCATATATAGGCATACAAGTATTTAAAATTTAAATACATTCACCCCTTTATGTCACCTTTCTTTTCCTATCATTCATGAGAAATTTTTTCATACAAATGAGGTATTAAGTGCTCCAGGCGTGACGGAGCACTTCTTGAGCCTCTGCCTCCCAAGGTTGTTTCCCTGCCTATCATCAGCCACTTCTGCTTGTTTGATAGCTCACTGCCTGTGTGACCTCAATCAAGCTAAAGAGGCCGGTGCTGGTTGGGGAAACAATGGATGCAGAAGCTCAGGAAGGGCTCTATCACGCACATAGCACTTATTGCCTCATTTGCACAGGAACTAAAATGCTAATTTAACAGGAATGCAGCAACAGATAGAAGATGTAAAGGTGTCAATGGATTTACATTTCAAAGGCCTGCAAGCCCAGATATGTGGTTTTGATGGGTTGGGGAGCAGGTGATCTCGCGAACAGATTCCTTTTAGGCTGTGTGCTCACTATGCGTTTTTCAATCTTTTTTGCCGCGGAATTTCCGCAGCGAAAACGCTTAAAAAACACTTGGTAATACGTGCCCCATGGTCCCCAATGATAATCCGCCAGTGCTATGCACATGCTGCGGAAATTTCCGCTGCCGATTATCATTTCGGAAAAATACGCAGTATGTCCATTCATTTTGCGGACACGCAGCGTAATTGCCGCCATTGACTTGCATTGAAACGCATTGACTCTCCTCCAGACCTGGGTACCATAGAACCTGTTAAAAAAAGAATTTAAAATAAAAAATAAAGATTATACTTACCTTCCGATGTCCCCCAGCCTCCTTAGTGATGCGTCCGGTCTCTTGTACGGCTTGCGGTGGTGTGAAGGACCTGCCATGACGTCATTTAGTCATGTGACAGGCCACTCGACCGCTGACGTCGGCGGTCGCGTGACCTGTCACATGACTCAATGACGTCATCGCAGGTCCTCCACACCACAGCGACCCATACAACAGACCGGACGCGGCGGAGAAAACACCGGGAGCCATCGGAAGGTAAGTATAATCTTTATTTTTCACCATTCTTATTCTTTTCTTTTAACTATTAGTTGGTCACACTATATAAATCCATGCCGGTTGCATGGATTTATATAGTGTGACCAAGTTGACAAGCACTTTCCAAGTGATGCTAAAATCGCTTGGAAAGCGCTTATCAACCCGCATGCGGAAATGCATGTGAAGAACGCTTGACAAACGCTTCTACCTGGCGGGAAAAAACGCATGTAAGATCCGCATGCGTTTTTCCTGCCAGGGAGAAGCGGAAAAAATATGCAGCATTTCTGCATCGTGGGCACATAGCCTTAAAAGGAAGTTTGAGTATTTTGCAAATTCACCAGACTGAGCTTTATCAGCTAATCCTGGTGCTTAGACAGGTCACTTGTAGCTCCTTCCACTTGCGTAGACTGGCGTCTGGTTGACCTAGAGAATCCCAACTTGTTAATTGCATATTAAACATTGAAACTTGATCTTGCCATTGAATAGTCACTCACAAAGAGTAAGATTTACTGGGAAAGGTGTATTGTTCTATCAGAACAGGAATGTAGAATTAGTAGGGGAATTTATAGCTATTCCAAGACACCATTGTTTTCGAAATAGCTCGTATATCTATGTAAAGTAAGGTCGGTGTTCTGACTCTGCTATTGAGATAGGTAAACCAGACTTTCTTCCTTGTCCTTTTATTGCGCTGTATTGGAGAATAACTAGCCATAACAGGTCATTTACATGCCGCAGAATTGTCTAGGACTCTTATCTTCTAAGTAATCACGTTATTGGGATCATTTATTTTCTGGCGCCTTAATGGAGCTCTGAAAGAAGAGCGTCTGGCATATAAATAAGATTCATCACAGCGGACTGAACACAGTGTTTCTACATTGCTAATGGAGCTTATGGCTGGCACATTGTAATCCTACTGAAAGCTTTGTGCATTTTTATTGCGGTGCAGGGATAGCTGAATATTAGGTTCAATTTACAGCGTCTTTTTGCTTGTTTCTATTTCTATCTCTCGGTTGAGATCAGAGCTTTGTGTTAGTTGTTTCATGGTATTGTATACACGTTCAATGCTGTTGATAAAGCCTTATGTGACAGCAGACTTATGAATCCCCCAGGGCACGCACTGTGCGCTGCAGGGATTTGCCGGTTTCAGACTTGGAACCAGAGGGTATGTACGAGCTTGTATTGAGCGAGGCTGTGCCCCCGTCTAGTGACACGGCCGACCAGTGCGCGTGGCCGACTAGAGGGCGCGACCTCGCTCAATACAAGTGTATGGAGTTTGAGGCTGCGCCCACTGGCCAGGAGTATGTATAACTCATACATATGCTCTAATCCCGGGTCTGAAACCGGCGAATCCCCACAGCGCACAGTGCGTGTGGTAGGTGGATTCATGAGTCTGCAGACACGCAGAGTGACTGCAGACTTATCGGTTTGGACCGGACAACCCCTTTAAAGGGAATCTGTCAGTAGGATCAACCCTCCTAAGCCGTCTATATGGGCATGTAGGTCATAGGAAGTTAATTAAAATGATACTTGATATTTATGAACTAATGCCTTATTCAAGAGAAATTCACATTTTCTTAATATGTAAATGAGCTTTATGACCAATGGGCCAGACACTGATCTGCATGAGGATCTGCCTCCAGAGCTTATTTTAAATGAAAGGGAGCATTACCAGTGTGACACATGTAATGGCTGACTTTGCTCTCATAATCACACACAGCTCTGCAGTGAGGTCAGAAATAACACAGTTCAGCAGAGCTGAATTTTGTCTCATTACAAACACATTTGCAGCAGCTGTTGTCCTCTTGGTGCTTCAGCTTCCATGTCACAGGCAGTACAACAGAGCTGACAGCATTGTGAGAGGACAAATGTATTTGTAATGAGACAAGGTTCAACTCTGCTGTACTGGAGGGTTGGTCCTACTGCCAAATTCCCTTTAAGGGGCAACTTAATCTGATGTGTGCAGCTTATACAGCACCGTTATATGAAAGCTGGCTAATATCTGTCATATATGTCACAACCCAATAATCATGAGATAAGTTAACATAGTGATCATGTTGCAGACATTATTTTTCTACTGGACTTGCCATTACGCCTTGACAATGTCAGACATCCCTCACAGTAGCGCAGTAGGTAAAGATCGTACTGTACTTTTAGAGTCACTATTAAAAATTCAATAACTTCTACATAGATCATTTATTACTGCTTCAGTGTGTAGAAATCTTTTCTGGAGACATATTCTTGATGCTTGCTCATCTGCTCCTAATGTTGCCAATAGTTATGGGGTGAGTCACGTATGGGATTATTTCTGTAAAATCGTGTTTGTTGTCATAGACACCATTGCTACGTTAGCACTAGCAGTTTATCTAAGCAACTAGTCGCTTTTGGGATTTTATCGCTCAGAGCATTTTGGGAGTCCTCATTAATAAAAATCTGGGTCATCGAGTTAGAACAAATCATTAGACCTATTGGTTTTGTAGAAGATTGGATGACCTCTAATATTTTTTGCTAAAGTGGCTGGTACTTGGTCATTCTAGACTTCTCCACAATAAATCTACCAAGTCCAAATCATAACATCAGTAGTCAGCTTTACCAATCAGGAGTTTGAGGATGAATCTGTGGCTGCCACCCTAGATTCCCCTAAACGCATAAGACAGAGGATGTCCCAGTTTCCAGCTTGCCCATGCGGCTCAGGATGTCCCAGTTTCCAGCTTGCCCATGCGGCTCAGGATGTCCCAGTTTCCAGCTTGCCCATGCGGCTCAGGATGTCCCAGTGTCCAGCTTGCCTATGCGTCTCAGGATGTCCCAGTTTCCAGCTTTCCCATGCTTCTCAGGATGTCCCAGTTTCTAGCTTGCCCATGCTTCTCAGGATGTCCCAGTGCCTGGCTTGCCCATGTGGCTCAGAATGTCCCAGTGCCCGGCTTGCCCATGCGAGTCAGAATGTCCCAGTTTCCAGCTTGCCCATGCTGCTCAGGATGTCCCAGTCTCCAGCTTGCCCATGCTGCTCAGGATGTCCCAGATTCCAGCTTGCCCATGCTGCTCAGGATGTCCCAGATTCCAGCTTGCCCATGCTGCTCAGGATGTTCCAGTTTTCAGCTTGCCCATGCTGCTCAGGATGTTCCAGTTTCCAGCTTGCCCATGCTGCTCAGGATGTCCCAGTTTCCAGCTTGCCCATGCTTCTCAGGATGTCCCAGTTTCCAGCTTGCCCATGCTTCTCAGGATGTCCCAGTTTCCACCTTGCCCATGCTTCTCAGGATGTCCCAGTTTCCACCTTGCCCATGCTTCTCAGGATGTCCCAGTTTCCAGCTTGCCCATGCTGCTCAGGATGTTCCAGTTTCCAGCTTGCCCATGCTGCTCAGGATGTTCCAGTTTCCAGCTTGCCCATGCTGCTCAGGATGTCCCAGTTTCCAGCTTGCCCATGCTTCTCAGGATGTTCCAGTTTCCAGCTTGCCCATGCTGCTCAGGATGTTCCAGTTTCCAGCTTGCCCATGCTTCTCAGGATGTTCCAGTTTCCAGCTTGCCCATGCTGCTCAGGATGTTCCAGTTTCCAGCTTGCCCATGCTTCTCAGGATGTCCCAGTTTCCACCTTGCCCATGCTTCTCAGGATGTCCCAGTTTCCACCTTGCCCATGCTGCTCAGGATGTTCCAGTTTCCAGCTTGCCCATGCTTCTCAGGATGTCCCAGTTTCCAGCTTGCCCATGCTGCTCAGGATGTCCCAGTTTCCTGCTTGCCCATGCTTCTCAGGATGTTCCAGTTTCCAGCTTGCCCATGCTGCTCAGGATGTTCCAGTTTCCAGCTTGCCCATGCTGCTCAGGATGTTCCAGTTTCCAGCTTGCCCATGCTGCTCAGGATGTCCCAGTTTCCAGCTTGCCCATGCTTCTCAGGATTTCCCAGTTTCCACCTTGCCCATGCTTCTCAGGATGTCCCAGTTTCCACCTTGCCCATGCTTCTCAGGATGTCCCAGTTTCCACCTTGCCCATGCTTCTCAGGATGTCCCAGTTTCCACCTTGCCCATACGGCTCAGCCAGTCTTTAAATGTTTGTAGCCTTACATTATGGCCGATTGTTATCCTGTGGATGCAACTAGCATTCACATATCATTTGCTAGGCATCTTTTCCTTGTAAGTATGTTACCTGTACTAATAGTTATCCAGCTCGTTTATATTCATGTTTGTATTTTTTTGCAGCATTTATGCATCTTGACAAGAAGGATCAGGAAAGGTTTTCTCTTGATAACACGTCAATTGGACACCAGAAGAACTTCTCTTTCACAAATGAAGAAGTGAGACAGATTGACCGGGAGAACCAGAGACTGCTCAAAGAACTGTCCAGACATGCCACCAAATCTAAAGGCAAGAGCTTAACTCCTAAGAAACTGAACACAACCCCGTCCCGACTGTACCACAGTGCCCTGAACCGGCAAAAGGAACAGCAACGCATCGAAAGGGAAAACCTGGTAAGAACTGTGCATAATTTGCTTTCTCATTGCACCATCCAGGTAGTGTAATTGTACCTATCTAATGGGTCCATTCACAGTAGTGCAGTAATATCAGCTCATTGGCCTGTGCTGTCTACATCAGCAGGGCTGCTGAACTCAGTGATCGGCTGCAGCACACTCAATGTGATGTCACTGCTGCAGCCAATCACTGAAGATGGGAGCAGTGATGAGAGGCAGGACTGGAGCCAGAGGGTGGAGGGCATTTGAGTAATTATTATTGCGTTCTTTGCTCCCCTTAGACTTTACAGCAATAATCTTTGATAAAAGACAACCCCTTTAAGCCATGTAAGTTGTGAGCGGACTTGTTTGTCCAGCACATCCCACAGATGCTCCATGGGGTAGATGTATTAGGAATTTGAAGACTATGGCATCATCTTGCACTTGTCATGTTCCTCAAACCATTCCTGAACTATTTGGCAGTGTAGCAGAGACCATTATCCTGTTGTTACAGGCCGCTGCCATTAGGAAATACCGTGGCCATTAAAGCAGGTTTGTCACCAGATTCCACAATACAAACTGCTTACATTAACTAGATTTCTTAGACCTGACGAGGCTGGTGATCCTTCTGAAAATCCATGTCAGAATGGTTGTGTAATCCTCAAATTAAAATGAACATTTTATGAGTCCAGTAGATTCAAGAATTTTCAGAGTAACTGCACCAGCCTAGTCAGGACCTATGTAATCTATCAATTGTACTTTGATACATGGTTACAGGTCTGCTGTAGGGGATGCACTTGATCTGCATTAATGGTTAGGTGGTATATGTGAAAGTAACATCCCACATGAATCCTGGGACCCAAGGTTTCCTGCAGAACATTGCCCAGGGCATCACACCGCCGCTGCAGACTTGCCTTCTTTCCATAGCATCTTTGCAAGTGACACACGCGGCCGTCCACATGATATGAATGATGCTTACTTTTACAAATCCACCTACTTGCATTGCTTTTTGGTCCAATTCTGAGGCTTATGTTACTTTTGTAGAGGCCTTCAGTGGTGGACGGAGATGAGCATGGGAACTGACCGGTCTGCCGCTGCGCATCCACATGTGCAGCAAGCGCCAATCGTCTGTGTGCTCGGACACCTTTCTCTGGTCGCTAGCACTTTTTGCAGTGACTCGGTGGTTAACGCTTTAGTCTTGTGATCCTGGTATTCTGGGTTTGAATCTGACCAACAACAACATCTGCCAATGTAGACTGCACGAGCCACTGAGCACAGTGATTGGCTGCAGCGCTCTGGACATGACGTCACCACTGCAGCTGATAACCAACACCAGAATAGCGGTGGAAACACAAGGAGGGCCAGTAAATGCTGTTTCTATCATATCTTAACACGGACAAGGCAATGGCATGCAGAAGGCTGTGACTGGAAAGCCCCTTTAAAAGGCCAAGCAGTCTTGGTTGGCCGTCTCCCCTAGGCGTGAATGTAGAAGGCGGCACACCCTCCCGATATGTGAATACATGTGGCTGCTGCTGGCCGCTTTGCCTGGTGGGACTGAGGACATGACATTAATGTTCCAAAAGGAAGATCCGAATACCTGAGCACCTGTGCTAATTTACCTGATATTTGTCATATCGAGTATTGTCTATATAATGCTTTAACTTAAAATACAGAGGTGTAATGCGCTGTCCTGTAAGCAATGTAATAATCAGAGCTTGACATATTGTAATAAATAGTATGCCCAGTAGGGGGCAGCAGAGTATCAGCCACTATTGCCTTAGCTGCCCCTTACATAATGTGTCACACATGTCTATGTAATGGAAAGAATTTGGTGTCGGCTATACAAGGCACAGTCGTCTTTTGAAACGCAATTAATAAGAGTAACCGATGGGTTGAAATATTTTGGCTTTTTTTTTAGGCTTTAAATATTAGGGGCAATATATATCAAGGCAATTGCACTATATGTGACGTATTGGCGCATACACTGCTGGGTACCCGGCCTATCAATGTGCCCATACTGCAGATTATTGGGGGACAATGTTATGTTTTCTGGGCTCCATGTGTATAGTCATATGCTGCAGCAGGAAGGATATTAAGGCCAGGGGCAGAGAACCACAGAGACACAATTCTGTTTCTATCGGTCACGTGTCTGGGGGTCTTAATTCTTAAATAATACTGACGCAAGTTCTGGGCTTTTCTCTATGATGTGGAAGGACGCACACGTCTGTGACGGCCACAACAGCCTTTAGAAAGTGACATTTAAGAAGGATGAGTGTCATATAAATAAGTTGGAACAGGTGGCCCCCAGCTGTCCTATGTGCCGGCTGTCCGAGGCCACGGTGCTGCAATGAATGTGTATCTCCAGCTCCTCATACACATGAGCTGGATGGATCCTGGGCTCACGGCGTTCTATTTATTTATTTTACTCCCTTATATAGCGCCATTAATTCCACAGCGCTTCAAAGACAATATCAGCACTGTCCTCATTGGGGCTCACAATCTATATTCCCTATCAGTATGTATTTGTAGTGTGGGAGAACATACAAACTCCTTGCAGATGTTGTTCCCCAGTTATTCATCAATGCAGGGATGTCAAACTCGAACACACAGAGGGCCAAAATGAAAAACTTTTTCAAAAACGGGCCAACCAGTATAATGGGCCCCACATAGTCCTCCATACAGTATAATGGGCCCCACATAGTCCTCCATACAGTATAATGGGCCCCACATAGTCCTCCATACAGAATAATGGGGCCCAACATAGTCCTCCACACAGAATAATGGGCCCCACATAGTCTTCCATACAGCATAATGGGCCCCACATAGTCCTCCATACAGTATAATGGCCCCACATAGTCCTCCATATAGTATAATGGGACCCACATAGTCCTCCATACAGTATAATGGGCCCCACATAGTCCTCCATACAGTATAATGGGACCCACCTAGTCCTCCATACAGTATAATGGGACCCACATAGTCCTCCATACAGTATAATGGGCCCCACATAGTCCTCCATACAGTATAATGGGCCCCACATAGTCCTCCATACAGTATAATGGGCCCCACATAGTCCTCCATACAGAATAATGGGCCCCACATAGTCCTCCTTACAGAATAATGGGCCCCACATAGTCCTCCATACAGAATAATGGGCCCCACATAGTCCTCCATCTATATATATAATCGTCTTATCCCGTCTGTCTGTCTGTCCAGGAAATCCCGCGTCGCTCATTGGTCCGGCAGCGGCCAATCAGCGACGCGGGATTTCAGAAAAAAGATGGCGGCCGTTAGCGGCTCATCTGCAGGACGGAGATGCAGCCGGGAGATGACCGGTGCAAGGCGATCATCTCCCGGCCGATAGCAGCAGAAGGACCTCGACCGCCGGGTCGTGATACTTCTGCTGCGAGCAGTCGCTCATCTCCCGGCTTCTCGCAGCGGAAGTAGCCGCACAGGCAGCGGCGCTGACATCCATGCGGCTAGGGTGTCAAGGGAGGACCGGGGAGCTGCGCTGAGGGTCTGGATACTTCTGCTGCGAGTAGTCGCTCATCTCCCGGCTTCTCGCAGCGGAAGTAGCCGCACAGGCAGCGGCGCTCCCCGGTCCTCACTAATACGATTCCGCTCCCCGGTCCTCACCAATACGATTCGCTGATTGGTTGCGCTCTCCGGCCTCGACCAATCGTTGATCTTGGCTCAAAAGTTAAACACCGCTGTGCTGATTGGTCGCGGCCGCTGCCCGCGACCAATCACCAATTTGGGCGCCACATTTAAATCGCTGCCCGCGACCAATCAGCGATTTTGGCGCCACATTTAAACACTGCTGTGATGATTGGTCGCGGAAGCTGCCCGCGACCAATCAGCGAGATTGGCGCCGAATTTAAACAACGCTCTACTGATTGGTCGAGGCCGCCGGCTGTGACCAATCAGCGATATAGTCTCCAAATTTAAACACCGCTTTGCTGATTGGTCGCGGCCGGCAACCGCGACCAATCAGCGATTTTGGGGCCAAATTTAAACCACGCTCTGCTAATTGGTCGCGGATGCCGGCCGCGACTAATCAGCAGTATTGGCGCCAAATTTAAACCCCGCTCTGCTGATTGGTCGCGGCCGGCAACCGAGACCAATCAGCGATTTGGGCGGCAAATTTAAACTCGCTCTCCAGTACTCAGTAACACGGTTCGCTGATTGGTCGCGCACAGCCGGACACGATCAATCAGCGACTGCCGCAGCACGTCCGCGAATTGGCGCCGGATTTTAAACACTGAGGCCACCGTCGGGAGATCAGCAGCGACGCAGCCGAGAGATGAGCGGTGCCAGCCGCTCATCTCCTGGCTGCACGCAGCACAAGTACCCTGACTGGCGGCCTCGCTCCCCGGTCCTCCCTTCACACTTGCCGCTGATCTTCCGACGGTAGCCGCATGGAAGTCAGTGGCGATGCAGCCGGGAGATGACCGGCGCTAGCCGTTCATCTCCCGGCTACTCACACCGAAAGTACCCGCACATCAACGCCACTCCCCGTTCTCAGTAACACCGGTCGCTGATTGGCCGCAGCCACCGCCCGCAACCAATCAGCGATTGTGGCGCCAAATATAAACACCGCTCTGCTGATTGATCTCGGTTGCCAGCTGCGACCAATCAGCGATATGAGCGCCAAATTTAAACCCCGCTCTGCTGATTGGTCTCGGTTACCGACCGCGACTAATCAGCATTATTGGCGCCAAATTTAAACCCCGCTCTGCTGATTGGTCGCGACCGCCGGCCGCCACCAATCAGCGATTTTGGCGCCAAATTTAAACCCCGCTCTGCTGATTGGTCGTGGTTGCCGGCCGTGAATAATCAGCATTGTTGGCGCCAAATTGCTGGCCGCAACTAATCAGCATTATTGCCGCCAAATTTAAACACCACTCTGCTGAATGGTCCCGGCCGCAACCAATCAGCATTATTGGCGCCAAATTTAAACCCCGCTCTGCTGATTAGTCGCGACCGCCGGCTGTGACCAATCAGCGATATAGTCTCCTAATTTAAACACCGCTTTGCTGATTGGTCGCGGCCGGCAGCCGCGACCAATCAGCTATTTTGGCGCCAAATTTAAACACGCTCTCCAGTCCTCACTAACACGGCTTGCTGATTGGTCGCGGCCGCCGCCTGCGTCCAATCACCGATATTGCCGCCAAATTTAAACACCGCTTTGTTGATTGGTCGCGGTTGCCGCCCGCAACCAATCAGCGATTTTGGCGCCAAATATAAACACCGCTCTGCTGATTGCGCCCGGTCTGCCGCATACATATTCTAGAATACCCGATGCGTTAGAATCGGGCCACCATCTAGTACAGAATAATGGGTCTACATAGGGGTGATGGTTCTGGTGTCACGGGTCAAAAATAATCACCCTGCGGGCCAGAGTTTGACATGTATGCATTAATGGATCAGATTTGGGACATCATGCGAAAGTGCAGGACAAGAAGCCTTATGGGCCCCTATGCAATTGGAATTTGCCAGAAGGGTGGCCTGTTAGTCTTCTCTGGGCCGTTATGTGTCTTCAGTGTATAGAAAAGTGTAGTTACTATGTAGAGGAACACAGTATAAGAACTTGGGGATGACTTCCATTGAAAGTAAAAGTCTAAACATCCTGTAAAACATACACAAAGGATGTCAGATTAGGCCTTGTAGTGCACCCCGTCCACCATTAAAACCATGTAAAAACATGAAGCCATGTAACTGCTGCTCCTCTTTCGACACTTTTCTGGTACAGATCATGCCATGGAGAAAGGTTTTGTCTCCGTCATATATCTGCCTCCCAGCCCGTTCACTTTCATTTTTAGCAAAAGAACAAGATCTTTGAATTTTACTTTTTGGCACACTTACTTTTGGATTTTCTCTTGTGTTTGTTCACATTCTAGTGTTTTGTAGAGTAAGATCACTTGTGTTTTTTTTTAATTTCCCGGACTACTCAAGTGTATATACTATCTCCTTATTTGTCACGTCTGATGAGGTTTTTGTGTCACAGGCCTTTCTGAAGAGATTAGAATCGGTAAAGCCCACCGTTGGTATGACCCGCTCTGAGCAGCTGATGGACTACCAACGTCAAGCAGGATACTTGAGCTCAACAGCAACATCCCCGAGACCTGGAAAGGCTTCTGTGAGCCGCCTCAGCCATGCTTCTTCATCAGGCAAGTACTTTGTGCTGTGTGTGTTATTTATCTCCTTAACACAAAATGACGTAACTGTGTGTCTGTGCTGGGATCTACATTAGTGTAGGAGGCTCAGGAGCTGAGCTCCCCCCCACATTCGATAGTTGCCAGCTATGTTACATACCCATCATCTGTCTCTAACAGCAGTGACCGGAGCTCTGCTCCGATTGCTTCTGTCAAACCATTTTAAATGATGCTGTTTGTCTCTCGGCAGCTTTAAATGGAGCACCCATTGGCTGCCCGTGATCTGATTGCAGGACAATGATTAGTTACCATGGAGGCTTGCTGAAGGCCCCATCTCTGTCACCGCGGTACTCCAGTGAAGCTCGGCCACAGACTGACCTTCATATCAGATACAGTGTATAGTATAAGCCACCCGTCGAAAAGTGTATGTGTATATATACAGTACAGACCAAAAGTTTGGACACACATTCTCATTTAAAGATTTTTCTGTATTTTCATGACTATGAAAATTGTACGTTCACACTGAAGGCATCAAAACTATGAATTAACACATGTGGAATTATATACTTAACAAAAAAGTGTGAAACTACTGAAAATATGTCTTATATTCTAGGTTCTTCAAAGTAGCCACCTTTTGCTTTGATGACTGCTTTGCACACTCTTGGCATTCTCTTGATGAGCTTCAAGAGGTAGTCATCGGAAATGGTCTTCCAACAATCTTGAAGGAGTTCCCAGAGATGCTTAGCACTTGTTGGCCCTTTTGCCTTCACTCTGCGGTCCAGCTCACCCCAAACCATCTCGATTGGGTTTATACACACACACAGGGTGGTCCAAAAGTAGGTGGACAGAAAGTGTAATAAGGTTATGAAGGGAGAGATTTATCCAGTAATTTTAGATAACATTATGTGGAGTGATGAAGCTTCTTTCAAATTATCCGGCCATATTAACAGACATTATTGTATTTACCGGTATAATGAGAAAATTCATTTAACATTAGAGCAACAACTATATATATATAATCTCTGCTTTATAAAAGTCCTGTGTATAAAAATTTTAAATGTATTCATCCTTCATCCTTGCAGTAAAGAGAAAGAAAATCAAAACTCTGGAATTGTGGGTTTTTTTTATATTGTTATGGTTTTTTTTATCTCCATATCTGCATAAAAAAAAATCAAAGTGGTATCAAAGCCTTCAGCTCGCAGTGCAAAAAAAAGATACACAAACTAAATGATTTTTATTTAGAGACTGTTTAATATTTTTTCACTTCTTAAAGCGTAAACGTCATTTTTTACATTTTTATCTCGTAAATCACTAGTACACATAAAAATAAGCAGCTTTTTAATATATATTATCAGAGAAATCTGCTTCTTTCTCTCCCAAAACTGATCAGTCATTATATCAAAATTCTCAATTTTGGGGGAAAAATCTGTATTCAGAGAAGACAGACGTCTCCATTACTGAGATAGGAGATAGTAGTTGTTACTGATGCAATTTTATGCTGATGGGAGGAGCTCTTTCTGAGGGTGGTATTATCATGTAAAGAACTACACTTCCCATAATTCCTCTCACAGACATTAATACTAAATACCATTTTGGTACTATGTGACAGCTACACTGTTCTGATACTTACTGGACACTGCCCAGCCGTGTGGTGCCCATTGGCAGGACATATTGGCCCCGATTCATCAAAGCAATTTCATCAGGATTCTGCCGTCAATTTATTTTACAAGTCATAATTTTTGCGCAACAGAGTTGGCCAAAAATGTTGCGGCTTTTGCCGTTTTCACGACAGCTTTTCCCAGTTCCACCAAAATCAACACTGTGGGTGTCTGATGCCACAGCTTGTCTAATTCATGAGCTGTGGTGTTCCTTATGCCAGAAATCTTACTCCAGTCATAGATTGGAGTAAAATTTCTAATGTGGCGCACACCACTATTCATCCTCTCCTTATTCATTAAGAGGTGTGCGCCTCTTAATGAATCGGTAGCGTCTGACTCCAATACGCCCCCTCATCAAGACCGGTGTGAACATCGGCAGTCTTGATGAATCGGGGCCTTTATGTTCAGTTTATCATTAGGACATTTACTTTCTACGCACTTATTTTGATAAGAATATTTATTTTTTTATTTTAAGGTGGCATCTCTCGCGTGTCAAGCGCCAGCAGTCGAAGTAGCCGCATGGGAAGCAGCGCAGCTCTACTCAGACCCACAAAGCCCAGCAATGTCCGGGCTGCTTGGATGTGACGACACAACCAGGAATTTTCTTACCGTGTTATAATTCCTTAATTAAATTATTTTGTAAATGAAGCTTCCTGCTGCTATGGTGACATTCCTTGTCCTAATGAGTGACCAGTATGATGTGGTGTACGGTTCATACATATATATATATTGTTTTTATACAAATATTTTGATAAAATAAGTATATTATTCCAGAATGCACTTACTGGGCAGCCGCTACATTGGTGCTTGTTGACTTCTTGATTACATTGTGTTTCTCTTAATTGTACATAGGAGGTCTTGTATCCGTCTGCTACATTCATGTGGGTTTTTCTTCATATTGTAATGGTCTCTGATTGAACTAATTGATTGTATTATTATCTATTGTTGTATATGTAGCTTCTTTTCTACTCTTTGTATAATGAATTGTTTTCCTAGAAATCTTTAATTTTGAGACCACCTGTATGTGAGTTGGAAGGTATCAGCTAAATCTAATTGTGCCACATCAGGCGTCTCTCTATGAAAGGTCATCCTGTGGCAGCAGCAACAGAGTTGAGTGGCTTAGTTTAATGATAGAAGGGTTTTTACTTTTTGCGAGGACTCGTGTCTGTAAACGTGTGATTCTTGCCTCCTTCACCCACGCACAGTGACTGGCATTGTTGGCAGTATAAGCAGGACCTTAAGTGCTTCCAGGTCTCATAAACCCCCTTTCTACATAAGTCTAGAACAAGTAACAGGAAAGTATATATCCCTGACCCCTTCATCATCTCTGCCACCACATAGACTAGCTTGGGAGACTTAAAGGGGGTTTCTCATCTCCAAGACCCTATCCCAATATGTAGTGTGTAATAATAATAATAATATTAGCAAATACCTCCACTTAGAAATGTAGTATAGTTCTTCTGATTAGCTATGTTGCTTACCCCATGTGCAGGGCATTGCAGTAGCTTAGGTATCCATGGTTACAACCACTCATACATTGACAGACAGCTTTTAGTGGTCATAATCACAAATACCTAAGCTACTGCAATGCACTGCACATGGAGTAAGCGACATAGCTAATCAGTAAAAGTATACTACATTTCTATGTTGCTTACCCCATTTGCAGGGCATTGCAGTAGCTTATGTATTTGTGATTATGACCATTAAAAGCTGTTTAAGTGTCACTATATGAGTGGTCGCAACCATGGATACCTAAGCTACTGCAATGCCCTACATGAGGTAAGCGACATAGAAATTTAGTATAGTTCTTCTGATTCACTAATTGGAGGTATTTGCTAATGTTATTATTATTACACCTACTACATAATGGGATAGGATCTTAGAGATGGGAATACCCCTTTAATTGTAGGGTACGTTCACATGTTGTGTCTTTGCAGCGTTTTTTTTTTTTCTGCAGCCAAAACTTTCCCCTTAAGCAGTAAAGACATTGTGTATAAAACGCAGCTATTTGCTGCGCCGTTTTTTTGTGCGTATTCCACATGTGATTTGAGTACAGTACATTTTAATAATTAGTTTTATTCACCAAAAACGCAGCACAAAATGTTATTTTTCAGGTTTTCAATGTCTTTGTTTTCAATGCGTAAAAAACACTGAAAGGATTGAAATGCTGCAGAATTTAAAAAGCGCCGCAGTGCTCAAATTCAGACCTGGAAAATACCAAGCGATTTCTGAAATCTCTGTGCTTTTTGCTGGTACTGTAAAATGCAGATTCTTTACCTCCCGAAAAACGCAATCTGTGAACATACACTTACAGAGTAACCATCATTTTGGCTACGTTCACACACTGCGTATTTGCTGCTTTTTTTTACGCGCGGGTATTTTCCTGCAGTTTTTACCTGCGTTTTTTTCGCAGGTAAAAAAAACACCTCCATTCACACACTGCGTTTTTTGCTTAGTTTTTTTTACGCATGCGTTTTTTTTCTGCAGTGTACACTACAAAGACAGACAAAGTTTGTTGAAAAAAAAAAAAAAAGTGTCATTTCCCGTCTTCTCTACGGAGAAGAGATTATAGACTGGAGTATACAGCATGGCTAATCTGGCAGCTGCAATGTATGTGACGTCACACGTGAGCAGCGGCGGGGAACCAGGAACAAAGAATCCCAAAATAGTGGGATTTCCGGTTCCTATTTTCCCTAGGGCTGCCCCCGTGTGACGTCACATCCTTCATTTCTCCTGCACCTCCGTAAAAAAGCGCTGGAATTCTGCAGTGTGTGAACACCGCTGCGTAATTCCATCGCTTATAATGGGCACAATATGGGAGAAAGCGCAGGCCGCGGTGCGTAAAGAATTGACATGTCAAAATTACACAGTGTCTGAACGGCAAAGTGAATTTCCCAGACATACGCAATGTGCAGACACAAGGCACATTGCGTATTTTGAAAAAGCGCGCGCAAAAATACGCAGTTTGTGAACGTAGCCTTAATTGTTTTTTTTCCCCTCCATAAATAAATAGTACATGTGAAAATAAGAAACTTTGTGACATGTCTTATCAGAGAAACCTGCTTCTTTCTCCTCCTGAGTTGTTCATCCACTCTAAAAACTTTCATTTGCGGGTAAAATCTGTTTTTAGTAAGTACAGACTTTCCCATTACTGAGATAGGAGATGAGAGTTGCAGCATTTGGGTTTGCTGACTTTCCCATTAAACTGTCTGCATCGCAGAACAACTGCTGCGCACATCATTTCCACCGCCCATGGCTGACATGTGTCCCAATCCTCGTTCATTTTGCAGTTGCGGTATTCCGTTGCCAATTTTAGGTCCAAAAAGTCTGTATGGAAAATCTACAGCAACTCCAGTACCTGTGAATCTACCCTCGGGTGTGAGCGCATGGGACTAAAAAAAAAAACACCTGTGGATTTCATCACAGAAATGCTGCAGATTTGCTTTTGGGTGAGATTTTGTATAATGTCACTTTCAATGTTCTTATGGTAATACTCAAGGATCTGCCATGCCTAGTCCATGTGAGGGCATACTGATAAGATGCAGTTAGTGGTCTCTGGGATCGATGCGGCAGTGGTAGCTGAAGACGTATCGCTGGGAGCTGAAGGATGTTCTGACCTCATTTTCAATGAAGGAGGTGACGGTGCAGCCAGGCCTCATACCTTGGGAAGTCTAGTCCATGCAATTTTCAGCAGGAGCCTGTATACAATGATAGACTGCGATACCAGCGGCCCAGAGCGATCAGTGGGTGACCGCTGCTCATGTTGATGAGATACATTAGCAGATTTCTGTACATGCAATTTCCTAGTGCACAATGTGGAGCCTGTGTATAATAATGTCCCTTCTAATGCTTTAGCCTATGTTCAAAGCCAACCCCCACTAATGTGCATGAATTATAGGGGACAGGATGATGTAGTGCTGATGGTAAAGCCCTGGTGGAGTATTGACCTATCCGCATATTGTACAGATATTGTGCTTCTCATATAGATCTATTGCTCTCATTGCTTGTCCTTCACCCAATTGCAGGTATTGATATGCTTCATTTACACAGTTGCAACTGCCGTTTCTGTGCGTCAGTCTTATGCACTGGTTTTTACACAGTTTTTGTATTGTATAAAATGTGCTCAGATTAAAGATCCCTTCTTTTAATGACTTCTTAAACCTTGTATTGTTTCATGAGTGCAATGAAATAACTGGGTTTTTACACTTGTTGAGCCTTTTTAACCTTTCATTTACACATCTTTGTATGTGGACAGTGATGCACGTACTGGACTGTGATGCACGTACTGGACTGTGATGCACGGAGACTGTGATGCACGGACTGGACTGATGTATGGAGACTGTGATGCACGGACTGGACTGTGATGCACGGAGACTGTGATGCACGGACTGGACTGATGTATGGAGACTGTGATGTACGGAGACTGTGATGCACGGACTGGACTGTGTTGCACAGACTGGCTGCCGGTCGCCTGTCCCAAACTTATCACCCTCAAGAATATATGAGGCTGTCAAGTTCAGAGTTGGAGTCTTGCTGCGACTCCGTTCATCACAGTCCTATGTAATGCTATCCATCTACGATGTCTGAGTGTGGCTTGAGAGTAATAATCCATTTTGCTTTTCAGGCCAATTTCACACGTTCAGTATTTGGACAGTATTTTACATCAGTATTTGTAAGCCAAAACCAGGAGTGGGTGACACATGCATGTATTATTTACTGGGCTGCTTGCTGTCATTTTGATAAAATCACTGTTTTTGCTGCAGCTCGAGCAGTTCTCTGAGTGCTGAGCTTCTGTACACATCACTGATTGGCATATTTTGGCCTATGCACAGTGTACACAAAGCTGCCAATCAATGATGTGGGCGGGGTTATACAGGGCTCAGGCATATGCTTAACCTACATGGTAACAGGGTGACTAGTTCACTAATGATAATCTCCTGCTGATAAAACAGTGAGATTATTAAAACTATAGCAAGCAGCCCAGTAAAATCCTTGTCTCTGCCCCTACATCCTGCTGCTTTCAGATGACAATAAAGACCCATGATGTGGGTTGCGATATTTGCTTATTTTGGCCAAAATATCAACCAATACCTCATGCATATTTATTTATATACACTGCTCAAAAAAATAAAGCGAACACTTAAACAACACAATGTAACTCCAAGTCAATAACGCTTCTGTGAAATCTACCTGTCCAGTTATGAAGCAACACTGATTGTGAATCAATGTCTCCTGCTGTTGTGCAAATGGAACAGACAACTGGTAGAAATGATAGGCAATTAGCAAGATACCCCCTATAAAGGAGTGGTTCTGCAGGTGGTGACCACAGACCATTTCTCTGTTCTCATCCTTTTTGGCTGTTATTTTGGTCACTTTTTCATTTTGCCATTGCTCTCACCCGTAGAGGTACAGTAGCATGAGGTGGTGTCTACAACCCACAGAAGTTGCTCAGGTAGTGCAGTTCATCCAGGATGGCACATCAGTGCAAGCTGTGCCAAGAAGGGTAGCTGGGTCTGTCAGCACAGTGTCCAGAGCATGGAGCCGATATCAGGAGATGTGGAGGGAGCCATAGGAAGCCAACAACCCAGCAGCAGGACCATTACCTCCTCCTTTGTGCAAGAAGGAACAGGAGGAGCACTGCCAGACCCCTGCAAAATGACCTCCAGCAGGCCACAAATGTGCATGTGTCTGCACAAACGGTTAGAAACCGATTCCATGAGGGTGGCATGAGGGCCTGACGTCCACAGATGGGGGTTGTGCTCACAGCCCAACACCGTGCAGGACGCTTGGCATTTGCCACAGAACACCACGATTGGCAAAGTCGCCACTGGCGCCCTGTGCTCTTCAAAGATGAAAGCAGGTTCACACTGAGCCAGAGTCTGGAGACACCGTGGAGAGCGATCTGCTGCCTGCAACATCCTTCAGCGTGATCGGTTTGATATTGGGTCAGTAATGGTGTGGGGTGGCATTTCTTTGGAGGACGGCACAGCCCTATATGTGCTCGCCAGAGGTAGCCTAACTGCCATTAGGTACCGAGATGAGATCCTCAGACCCCTTGTGAGACCATATGCTGGTGCAGTTGGCCCTGGGTTCCTCCTAATGCAGGACAATGCCAGAGCTCATGTGGCTGGAGTGTGTCAGCAGTTTCTGCAAGATGAAGGCATTGAATCTATGGACTGACCCGCCTGTTCCCCAGACCTGAATCCGATTGAGCACATCTGGGACATCATGTAAACTAGGGTGCATGTCCCAACCCAGCCAAAGCAATAAATGGAACTTTAAAAATTCCCAAAATAATTCAATTATGGACATAGCTAAAAGGCAGTGGTATTTACCAGCCAAGGTCACAAGGGAAAACGCACAAACAGGATGCAACAGACCACCTTACTAAAATAGGTAACACAGGTGCAAAATACTGATTAAAACTTTGCACCTGTGTTACCTCCTTTTAGTAAGGGGGTCCTGCTGCATCCTGCATGTCCTGGCCCGCCTAGTCTAATAGTATGGGCATCAGAAATAACCGGTAAGCCAGACACTGTGCACTACATCTGTGTGACTGGTGCCCTATAGAAGCCTTACCTGTGTGCTGCTCCAATGTAGGCGTCCACCCCCTCCATGAATTGGTAGGTAGTGAGTAGTGATGAGCGAGTATGTTTTGTTAACCCTTTCGCCGAGTATACTCGGGCAAGCACCGAGTAGTTACAGCTGCTCAGTGATATGTTTGAATCACTCCCGTGTGCATGATTTGCGATGGTTTGACCGCTTTAATACATGTGAGGAATGTCTGCTTCTTACACATTCCTCACATGTATTAAAGCTGTCAAACCGTCACAAATCATGCACACGGGAGCGATTCAAACATATCACCGAGCAGCTGTAAATACTCGGTGCTCGCCCGAGTATACCCGCCGAAAGGGTTAACAAAACATACTCGCTCATCACTAGTGGTGAGTGTTTGTTTCATCAGTATTTTGCACCTGTGTTGCCTCAGCTTTTATCAAAGAGGGGTCTGCTGCAGCTTGTAAGTGCATTTGTTTTCTGACCTGTGTTGGCCAGTACGGTTGCCTTTTTTTGCCATGTTTTAAAAAAAATAAATAAATAAAATGTTGTGTCCCCTTTTTTGCTCTCAGATGGGATAGCAAAAACGTGGCAACAGATTCCCTTTGAGTCCCATTGCCAAAAGTGTATAAAATCTAGCTCCTAGCAATGTAGTCTGCCTTTACAAACAATTATGAATGGGTCATTCTGAAGAGCTCATGGATCCACAGCACCTCAGCACGGAAGGGGTGGACTGAAGAAAGTCCAGACTGAGCGAAGTGCCGAATGTACATAGTACAATAAAGTCGTCAATGTGCTGCTGACGCCATGACTGCAGAGAACCAAAACTCCTCTGGTATTAACATCAGAAAAACTATGTGTTGAGAACTTCATCATGGGTTCCTATGGCCAAGGAGCTGCATGCAAGCCTCACATCTAGCACAACTGCATGTTTTGGATGGAGTTGTATAATGCACACCACCACTGGACTGTTGAGCAGCTGAAACGTGTTCTGTGGAGTGATGGATGGCGTGTCTGTCTGGCAGCCTGATGGATGAGTCTGGGTTTAGCGAATGGCAGGAGAACATTACCTCCCCTACCGCATTGTGTCAACTGTAAAGTGGAGGAGGTATAATGCTATGGGATGATCTAGACGCCCTTAGTTCCAGTGAAGGGAAATCTTAATGCATCGGCATACTTAAGACATAATGGACAATTTCTTCCAAATATAATGTTACGGGAACTAGATTCTGTGATGGGACTTTGATTGAGTAAACTAGTCTGATTGTCGTTTGTGGATTCGGGAAGGACTTTTTCCCCTAATATGGAGTGATTAGCATCTTCTTCATGGGGTTTTTGCCATCTTCTGGATCAACATGTTAGGTTCTACTGTAGGTTGCGCTCAATAGACTTATGTCTACCTTAAAAACTATGAAACTTTGTGGAAACAGTTCTCTGTTCCTGCATGGCTATACCCCAGAGCACAAAGCAAGGTAGGGGTAGTTTGGAGTGGAAGAACTTCACTGGCACCCACATAGCCATAATCTCAACCCTCTCATCCAACAGCAGTGTCTCACCTCAAAAATTCTCTTCTTGATGAATAAACAAAAATTCCCACAGACCGCTCCAAAATGTTGTAGAGAGTGTTCCCAGAAAGATGGGAGCTGTTATAGCTGCAAAGAGTGTGGGGGGTGGGGGTGGGGGTCAACTCCTTATTAATGCCTATGGATTTAGAATGAGATGTCATAAAAGCTCCTTTAGGTGTAATGTGTTGGTGTCGCAATATTATAGTCCAAGTATTCAATATAAAGATGTCTCTCAAGAGCTTAGCCATGTCTCCTCTGCTCCCTCTTGTGTCTTCCTGTAAGCTAACTGGCTGCAGCAGAAGACCTCCTGCATTGCCAAGATGGCGGGCTTCTGCAGATTGCCAACCAAAGAGACCTGGAGCAGTTTGCAAAAGAAGAATGTTCCAAAATTTGAGTTAAGAGGTGTAAGAAGCTTGTTGATGGTTATGGGAAGTCATTGATTGCAGTTATTTATGCCAAAGGCTGTGCAACCAAATATTAAGTTGTGGATGCCAAAAATTTTGTCCGGCCCATGTTTGGGGGTGTTATGTGAAATTATGTCCAATTTGCCTTTTTTTCTCAGTTTTTTGTGTTGTTCCAATACACACAAAGGAAATAAACATGTGAATAACAAAACATGTGTAATTGCAATAATGTTCTGGGAGAAATACTTCATTTTGTGGAACAATTTCAAGGGTGCCAACACTTTTGGCCATGACTGTGTAGTGCACAGTGATATTCACAATTATTAACCAATGAAAGGCTATTATTGCCCTATGCAATAAGGACTAATTTATTCTTTGTAAGACACATTTTATTTATAAATTACATAACGTCATCCCTTTACTTGTGTTTCACAGGTTTCCATGGATCCAGCTACAAGCATACAAAATGCAACAAAGTACATGAGATGTTCCAGTACCACACATACACGTTATGCATCCTAAAATGTACATCTGCACAGGCTGAGAAATTACTATGTGTTCTTGTTGCATACCTCCCATTCACACTGTTAATTTCCCTAGGAAATAGGATTTTTGTCCCTGAAGTCAGATGCATCGCTGAGTCTTTATGAGTTATATGTAGGAAAGGATTAACATGACCTGTCTGTTAGTTTATGCATATTTCTTGATTTCATCATACAATACGAGTACAAATGCACCACCCATGCCTCTCAGAACGTTGGACCATGCACCCTTGAAGAAGGCTTTAGATCCTTCATCTTTGGCAATCTTCTTCCAGCAGTCAATTGTTCCCTTGTACATGATATCAGCTGTTTGGGGGGGAAGCAAATCAAAATATTTAAAATATGAAACTTAGCTTTACAATGATATAAGAAAAAGAATTACAAAAAAAGAGAACAATTAGAAAAAGTAAAAAGAATGTGAGTCTGGAGTCCCTCACAGGAATACTCTACCTTTAAAGACCTGTTTTTTTCCCCAAACAGTGCCATATTTCCTATGGATTTGATTATTTGGCCATTTATGTAAATGCTGCTAATATGCAATACCAAACGCAGCACATCGACAGGAGTTTGTTGAAATGAAAGCAGCTTTTTATTTTCTGTTCTTAGACAACTGCATTAATATTTTCTTCTCAGGCCACATCCAAAGATATGAACTATGTTCACACAGAGGTTTTTGAAAATTTTGTGGAGCGGATCCTCTCAAAAATCTCTCGAAAATGGCTTCAAAAGCTTTTTGAAAAAAATTCCAATTAAATTTCTGTTGGAAATTTACGGTTCCCATGTGGTGTTTTTTCAGCTTTTTTTTTTTTCCCTGAAGTAGTTTTAAAAAAAAACGCTAGGTAAAAAAATAGGTGCATGTCACTTTGAGACTCATCCTGAAAGATTCCACCGAACACTTCAGAAAAAAACTGTCCAAAAACACTTCAAAACCGCTTCAGGAAAATAATTCCTCCAAAAATTCCCCAGAAAGGGAGGGTTTCTAGAAGCGGTTTTTGAGCACTTCAAAAAACGCAGTGTGAATATAGCCTAATAGCTTAAGCACTAGGCTGTTAAATAATGTCTGACAATATAGTGTAAGTAAAGTACAGCCTGTTTCCAATGCCAACCTAGAGAATTTAGAATGCAGGCATGGATATGAATGAAGAATAATGTGATACAGAAAATTTAAGTAAAACAAATACTGTTTTAAATGGGGATTCCACGTGACATCTCATGAAACCTCTGCTAGACAAAATAATGCAGTGTGAATTTTACTCTCAGTGCAGGTTGTCAATGAAAGTAAAAAAAAAACACTTTGATTAAGCAACTAAGGATCAGGGCCATATTTAGAGTGAGGCATGTGCCTAGGGCGGCAAGAAGTAAGAGGCAGCACTTTATAAAACATACATTTTTTCTTCTGATCCTGCTGCTACCTCAGTGATATAACTCACCCCCCATACAGCACCGCTGGACAGCTGCATTACATATCTTAGATTCTGTGAGCGACTGCCATTACTGGAGCTGATGAAGTGTGCTGTAACCTCCAGAACATTGTGGGCCCTCCCGAGTATGTAATAGGCAAAAGTTGCAGAAGCGGACTGCTTTGTCCTTTAATTGTGGCTTTATAAGGAAAATATGGCGGGGAAAGAAGAAGAAGAAGCTACGTCCTATAAGCAAGTTAGAAAACTCATCCTCATCCTTCTATAGAGCGATACATTGTATTTGCTGCATCCATTGCAGTAAGTATATGACTAGAGCAGTCACATACTGACAGTTTTGTCCTCATTTTTGGTGAAGTGATTCTTCTTGCAATTATTTTTATTATGATTTTATGTCAGTTATGGCAAAACTACAATGTTTTTACCTTGATTATATGCACATCAAGGCACCAAAATATCTGACAAATATGTCACTGAGAAAATACCTGAGGGCATGAATCCCTAGAGCCTGCAGGCCCATGATGTGTGGCCCACGGCTGTCTGCCAGCATGGTGCATTATAAAGAGCAAGTCTCCAGATGGGGAGCAGTCCAGAACAGAAGAGATCTGGATGCACATATATTGGTAGGGGGCATAAATATGGTATACTGGAGATAGGATGATACTGCCAATTAGAGGGGTGATTGAAGATTGATGCAATAGTGTGGGGAGTGTGCTTAATGCAATAAATGGGGGTAAGGCGAAGACCCCTGGATGTAAGTATACTGCCTATAAGGGAAGGGAGGCACAAGGTCTTGATGTACTTTCTTTGGATAAGCTATGTCTACCACTATACCAGTAATGGGGGATGCTGGATGTAGCTCATGACCATCTCTCAGACCTGAATGTGGCTCTCCGAGTAGGTAAGGGTGGCGACCACCAGTCTAGAGTATATTCATATGGTCAAATCCCAGCTAATTGTCACAATTAGGGCAGCTGCAGAAACAGTACGTTCTCCATTCAAGAGAATTGGTCCGATTATGCTAATCACACTCTGATCAGACTTTGATCAGAGTATGATCCAATTTTATTGGATGTGGAGAATTACAAATTCTTCTCTATTGTGTGAGTCCGTGAAAATCATACCGCCCTCAGATGCCATTCGAGTGCGGTCCAATGTTTTCCATGGACCCATAAACACGAATGAGCGAGTGCCATCTGATTCTTGGAGGCAAATCATGCATGCTGGGATTTTTTCCCGGGGCCAAGTCGGTCATAGAAAAAAATTGGATGTGTGCATAGCCCCATAGAATTACATGGGGACAAGTGCTATCCATCAAAACCATGGATATCATTCTTCTGAGTCATACGGTCGTCTGCATGAGCCCTTACTGAAATTCAAACTGGGACGGGTGAGTATCTCTTACTTGGGAACACATTTACAAGGGGCACATTGTGTGGCCCTATATATAATACTAATTTCTCCAGACACATTGATAGGGATTCACTTCTATAGGGGCTGAGCTGTATTTCTTTGCAGCAGACAATACACAATGACCAGAGCTATTATTTTCAAGGGGAATAGTGTAAGGTGCTATTATATTTAGTGTATGACATTATTATTTTTAGAGGGCGCAGAGTATGCAGCCATTATATTTATAGGCAAATCTGACAATATTATATTAAGAAGTACGATGTGTGGCAGTGTTATATTAAGGGGCACAGTGTTTGACACTAATAATTTTAGGGGCGTCGTGCCGGTCAATCTTATATTCATTGCTATAGTATTGGCAAAACATTGATTTGTGAGGGTCCCACGTTTAGCACTTTTGCCTTTCAGCTGTTCTCCTGAACAGCAGCGATCATGTCTTGTGTAGGGAAATGTTGTAGCACCCCGTGGACTCGGCTGCTACAGGGGTATTGCACCTCGAACCAGAGGTGTGATATTCCACTCCCGGGTAAGGATGGAGTGTGGACCGGGGCTCAGTTAGCTGCATGCACCACACACACCCCATTTCCGAGGAACAGACCAACGGTGCTCCCACTAGACAAAGTGCAGGCACGACAGCTTCTGTTCCTGGCTGGAGTGGGGAGGGGGAGGAAAACCCAGTGGTGTAGGAGCAGATAGGGGTGGGTCTCTGGGCATAGATAGGAGCCCATTGGTTGCTAGTCACCTGGGCTCACACACAGAAGGAGGCATAAAAGGTGGGCACCATCTTAGATCAGGGTTCAGTTCAGGCAGGAGGAGAAGAGGAGAGGAGCTCAGCCAGAGAGGGCTGACAGGGAGCTGTGGCTCAGTCTGGGCCCAGCTCCAGAGGCAGGCCTGGAGTGGAGGCCAGAAGCAGCAGAAAGAGAGAGAGGAGAAGGAACAGAAAGGAAGATAAGAAAGGAACTGGAACAGAGGAGAAAGGAAGCAAGGAACACAGAGAAAGGCCCAGAGATGCGAAGGCAGAAGGAACCCCATATGCCCAGAGGAGATACTGGGTGAAGGGTTGGCAGAATAGGGTACCGGAACCCAAATTGGTGGAGGCGACTAATCCTCAGCCAAAACCGGAGGTTGTGACCACATCTTGGTGCGACCCCTCACTACATCCACCAGAAAGGCATACCGCATAGGGTCAGGGAAACCGGGAGAGGTTTCGCCAACAGAAGGCCCGAGGAAGCTGGACAAAGGTGTGTCACTAGTGGGGACGGCCAGTAGAAAGGAAGAGAGGGGAGCTCTGAACCACACTCTGGAATTGCCTGGGAGTTGACCGAGTCCCTTACCTGGTGGACGCAGCACGGCTTGGGCAGTCATCGCCTGCAGCATTGACCTGAATAACAACCGTGAGTAAAGCTTTGGAAACTGCAACTGCACGTCGCTCTGATTCCTTGCCGCTCCAGCACGATTAGCACTGGGACCCTCACACCATCACTCCCATCATCTTCCACATTAGCTGCCCTGAGGCAATACTTCTCCCGTGGGGAGTCATCCCATACTCAGCTGCGCAAACAACATCAGCCTCAGCGGTCTGCAGCGCAGCGGCAGTCCCCACTGACCGCAATCCACGGGTGGCGTAGTCGGACACTTATTATAACACAAAGGCTGCCACTGGTTTGACCGCCCTGGGCACGGACCGGGTCACCGCCATGGAGAACTACAACCCCCAGCATCTCAGCGATCCGGCTCCGGGTATCCCCCTGCACAGCACAGGCCCAGGGGGCGCGTCAACTTTGGCGTAGTCGGCAGGATTTCGTGCCCGCAACCACTGGGTACTGCGTGCCTGAAGAAGATAGTACATGTACCTTGAAAAGAAGTCTCCCGCCATTTCCAGAAGTTTCCCGCCGTCCAGAGTCGTTTCCCGCCATCCGGAGCCGATTCCCGCCATCAGACGCCATCTTGGACCGTTTCCCGCCATCGGACGCCATCTTGGGTCGTTTCCCGCCGTCTTCCCGCCATCCGCAGTCGTTTTCCCGCCATCGGGCGCCATCTTCGGGACGCCGCGCGGGAAGAAGAGGGGCGTGGACGCCGAAAGCGCGCGAGATCTGAAGCTCCGCCCCACGCACAGACGCTGCGTAAGGTCCTGGAAGGGAGAGGGAGTGACGCTGACGTCACAGGAGCGCGACGCAAGGTCCTCAACCCCGACGATCGACTGCGGAGCCGCGGCCTACGGAGGGAGATCAACGCAAGTTAGGCCACGGTCCACCAGGGGGGAGGAGGACACCAGGAACGGAGAGCAAGATGGCGGACCGGCAGCAGACCAAGCTGCCCAGCATCGGCAGTGCCCCAGCCGTCGCGGGCCCCGACCAGCGCCAGGAGAAGACGCGTGATGCAGGAGCGGTCGCGGGAGCAGGTAAGAGGAGTCTCCCTGTCCCGGACCCTGCCAGCGTCAGCCTGCTCCCGGGCCCCCTGGTGGAGCCGCCGATCCCGGGCGCTGCAAACACCGACCTGCTCCAGACCCCGCAACAAGCCCTGCTGCCGAGCCCTCCAGCCCTGGTCACTGCCGCCACCAGCCTAGGCCCAAAGTCGCACCCCCTGACCCCGGGCGTCATCAACAGCGACCTTCTCCAGGCCAGGAGCGCGGAACAGAAGAGGAGGGCCCGACAAGACACCCACGCCATCCGCGGTCCCAGAGCCACCGCGACCGTAGTCAAGTTCCAGCTAGAGCATGGCTGGGGCTTCATCAGAGACCCGGAGGCTGACACGGACGTCTTCTCCACCAGGAGAGACGTAGAAAGCCACCTGCCAGAGGGACATCACGCCCGTGACCTGTACCCCGGTGACGTGGTCACCTACACCCGGCACAAGGGCGCAAAGGGACTGTGCGCCCTCCACGTTCACCGGCTCACGGAGGAGGAACTGCAGTACCGCCCAGACACGGAGTACACTGAGGGTCCGGACGGACCAGAAGATTACCCGGAAGAGCAAGGAGCATCAGGAGGACACCGTTACCAGTAAACGGTAAAGTGGAACTGTATATAGTTACCCGTCAGGGTACCAGAACTGTTACAAGAACTGTTATGAGAACTGCTGCTGATTGAAGTGTGGTCCCCGTTGGGACTAGTGTGGAATAGTTAAAGGACTGTTACCTGTGTGCGTGTTACCCCAATATCCTTTACCAGGCTGAGGACTGTGAGCAGCCATTCCCTTATCCCCACTGGCCGAGGACTGAGAGCGGCCAATCCCTTGTAAATAGTTGCGCTACTTAAAGCGCCCCCTACTGGTTTTATACGAAACTGCAACGTCTACCTCAGGACGAATTAAATGGACTGTTGCACTTAAAAAGAAGATCGAACACCTGGTCACAAGTTGCACCGCGGCCAGGACTCAAGAATATGTTTTGAAAATGTTTTATTTGAAAATGTCTTATAATGGAAAGTTTAATATGCTGCTAAAATAGTAATGCCAAAAGTTTTATATGGTGTTCTGCAAAAAGAGTTCCAGTGGCATTAGTAGAATGTTTTATAAAAATGTTTTATACCAGTAACGTTAAGAAGAAAAGAGTACCTCCCATAAAGGGATGAGTGAAAAGTTAATGTCTTATATATGAGTGCACTTTAAAAATTTGTATGTTTTAAATTGTCTTTGCTCTTTTCCAGCCCGAGGACGTGCTGTGATTTACCAGGGGGGAATGTAGCACCCCGTGGACTCGGCTGCTACAGGGGTATTGCACCTCGAACCAGAGGTGTGATATTCCACTCCCGGGTAAGGATGGAGTGTGGACCGGGGCTCAGTTAGCTGCATGCACCACACACACCCCATTTCCGAGGAACAGACCAACGGTGCTCCCACTAGACAGAGTGCAGGCACGACAGCTTCTGTTCCTGGCTGGAGTGGGGAGGGGGAGGAAAACCCAGTGGTGTAGGAGCAGATAGGGGTGGGTCTCTGGGCATAGATAGGAGCCCATTGGTTGCTAGTCACCTGGGCTCACACACAGAAGGAGGTATAAAAGGTGGGCACCATCTTAGATCAGGGTTCAGTTCAGGCAGGAGGAGAAGAGGAGAGGAGCTCAGCCAGAGAGGGCTGACAGGGAGCTGTGGCTCAGTCTGGGCCCAGCTCCAGAGGCAGGCCTGGAGTGGAGGCCAGAAGCAGCAGAAAGAGAGAGAGGAGAAGGAACAGAAAGGAAGATAAGAAAGGAACTGGAACAGAGGAGAAAGGAAGCAAGGAACACAGAGAAAGGCCCAGAGACACGAAGGCAGAAGGAACCCCATATGCCCAGAGGAGATACTGGGTGAAGGGTTGGCAGAATAGGGTACCGGAACCCAAATTGGTGGAGGCGACTAATCCTCAGCCAAAACCGGAGGTTGTGACCACATCTTGGTGCGACCCCTCACTACATCCACCAGAAAGGCATACCGCATAGGGTCAGGGAAACCGGGAGAGGTTTCGCCAACAGAAGGCCTGAGGAAGCTGGACAAAGGTGGGTCACTAGTGGGGACGGCCAGTAGAAAGGAAGAGAGGGGAGCTCTGAACCACACTCTGGAATTGCCTGGGAGTTGACCGAGTCCCTTACCTGGTGGACGCAGCACGGCTTGGGCAGTCATCGCCTGCAGCATTGACCTGAATAACAACCGTGAGTAAAGCTTTGGAAACTGCAACTGCACGTCTCTGTGATTCCTTGCCGCTCCAGCACGATTAGCACTGGGACCCTCACACCATCACTCCCATCATCTTCCACATTAGCTGCCCTGAGGCAATACTTCTCCCGTGGGGAGTCATCCCATACTCAGCTGCGCAAACAACATCAGCCTCAGCGGTCTGCAGCGCAGCGGCGGTCCCCACTGACCGCAATCCACGGGTGGCGTAGTCGGACACTTATTATAACACAAAGGCTGCCACTGGTTTGACCGCCCTGGGCACGGACCGGGTCACCGCCATGGAGAACTACAACCCCCAGCATCTCAGCGATCCGGCTCCGGGTATCCCCCTGCACAGCACAGGCCCAGGGGGCGCGTCAATGTCACCCAGCTCCATTCAAGCAAGTACATAGCAGACATGTCATATATATTAAATAAAATAATGTAATCTCTGGGGATTTTGGCTTTTCTGTTATTTTTGTAATGTGTCAAAAAGGGAATAATCAAAGGGGACCGTTTCTTGCTTTTAATGCCTTACAAGAGGCTCCCTGTTTTGTGTCTGTACAAATAATGTTTATGCCATGTGTGATCCTATACAATAGGACGTCAGCACTAAAAGTGCCCAGGTCCAGAGGCCTGTGACGGCTCAGTGATGGCGTTCACTGCCGGCACTTCCAGTACTGAAATAAAGGAACATTAAGAATCTAGGTAGGAGAAATTTGAAGGTATCCTCCAGTATAAAAAACATCAAGGTCCAATTTTTGGGAATTATGGTCCCAAACAGAATGATTTCTATTTGATCTTACCTCCTTTCCTGCCAGACTGCATCATCATACGACGTCGGACAGTGTCAAAGGGATAGGAGACAAGACCGGCTACGGCAGTGACACTCTGAGCAATCATCCAGCTGACCACAATGTGCACATTCTTGGGATCTGGCAGCATGCCTAGAAGAAAAGCACAAAGGCTAGATTAGCCTGAGATAATGGTGTAAGGCCACACTGAATGCAGCTAACATATAAGGACTTACTATACTGTCTGGTTGTTATGTAATGCTATAACTGTGCATTTGACTACATGGCACAAGACACCTACTCATGTAGTAATAACCTCCTGCCGATAAAACACTGATTTTATTAAAACAACACACACCCTAATAACTGAGACATCACTGGAATCAGGCTTTCTTTCCCTACATCATACTGCTATCAGATTACATAGCAAAAACATGCAGCCAGATTCGATTTAAAGGAAAATGATGGTGTTGTTTCATCTAACCACAAAAAAAAAAGGTTTGGAGAGGGCTTGCTGAATAGTATAGTTATGAAATAGCATCTGAGATCAATAACATTTGTTAGGAAAGATTCTTCATAATAACTAAATTCAACATTGTCATTGTCTTTTTCTTACCCTTAGCAGTATCATAGACACCAAAGTAGGCTGCTCTGTAAATGATGATGCCCTGGACGGACACATTGAATCCCTGGTAGAGACCTTTAGCACCATCTGACTTCCAGATTTTGGCTAAGCAATCTCCAAGGCCACTAAACTCTCTCTGGGCTGGGCCTTTACCCACATCAGCAGCTAGACGGGTTCTGGCGAAATCCAGAGGGTACACAAAGCACAAGGACGTGGCACCAGCAGCTCCTCCAGATGCCAGGTTACCAACAAAGAACCTCCAGAACTGAGTGTGCCTGTCTACACCCCCCAGAAAGATCTGCTTGTACTTGTCCTTGAAGGCAAAGTTGAGAGCTTGGGTTGGGAAATAACGGATGACATTGGCAAGGTTGCCTCTCCAGAAGGAAATAATGCCTTGTTCTTTGGGAATGCGGACCACGCAGTCCATGATTCCCTTGTATTGCATGTCTACGGAAATCTGTTTGCTGGCATGCTGCACCTAGAGAGAAAAGTAAAGAGAAGGTAAGTATTTATGCAGGCAAGAGACCTTACATGGTAGACTCACTATAGGGGTGTGTACACACTGCAGCTTTTTCCACAGTTTTTTTGTTTGTAGAAAAAGCCTAATAAAAAAAACGCTAAAAAGCGCTCAAAAAGAATGAACATATTAATTTGTATGTAAAAACAACTTGCTGCTTTTATTATGTCACATGTTCAGGCTTTTGAACTTCTTTTAAACACTTCAGGCTTTCAAAACCATTTAAAAGAAGTAATGTACATTCTTCAGACATTTTGACGCGCCCCCTGGGACATATTCCTTTTTGAGGGGAATACCCGGCACCGGATCAGATGGGGGGTTGTAGTCCCCGAGCGGCTGTGACCCGGCCCGTGCCCAGGGCGTCAAGCTCAGTGTTATGTGGCAGTCCTACAGATGTTATTAAGAGTTCTTTTGTGTCGACTACGCCACCCGTTGTGATGCGGTCACTGTGGCCGCCGCTGCAGCAGGGTCCGCTGAGGCTGATGGTGGGTGCGCAGCTTGGTGGGATAACCCCCAACGGGAGGGGTATAGCCTCAGAGGGGACAGGTGCAGAGGATGAGGGTTGTGGTGGTGTAGTGCAGACGGCAGTGAAGACAGAGTCGGGTTGTGCAGTTAGGGGTGTTTACTTACTGCAGATGTTGTACTGGTCACTCCAGCTGCGAGTGACCACCCGAGCCGTGCTGCGTCCACCAGGTCCTGGATCCAGCCAACCCCCAAACAAGTCCGGAGCGTGGCCCTGAGCTCTCTTTCGGTCCCGTTCTCTGGCCGTCCCCACCAGTAATCCACCTAGGTCCAGCTCCCTCGGGCCTTCTGTTGGGACACCCTTGGCCCTGAGTTCCCTGACCCTTCATGTGGTGTGCCTTCGGGGTGGATGTGGTGGGTGACCGTGGCAGATGCTGCCCACGGTCTCCGGTCTCTGGCTGGGGAATGTTTTTACCCCCACCAGCTTGGGTTCCGGTACCCTGATGCCGACTCTTCACCCTGGGATTTTAGTTGGGATCTTGGAGTCCTTTTCTTCTGTGCCTCTGGGTCTCTCTCTTTTCTCCTCTCTCTCTCTGGGTCTTTCTTCTCTCCTCTGCTCCTGACTTGTTCTCTGCAACCGACTTGTTCTCTGCATCTGACCCTGTTCTTAGTTGGTGCCCACCTTATATACACCCTCTATGTGTGAGCTCAGGTGACCAGCACCCAATGAGCTCCTATCTTTACCCAGGCTGCTCCCCCTATCTGCCCCTACACTACTTGGGATGTACCACCCCCCTCCCACTCCAGCCAGGAACAGACTCGGTCGTACCTGCACATTTCTAAGTGGGAGTACCGTCGGCCTGTTCCCCGGAAATGGGATGTGTGTAGTGCATGCAGCCTACCGAGCTCAGTTCCACACTCCATCCTTACCCGGGAGTGGAATATCACACCTCTGGGTTGAGGTGCAATACTCCTGTAGCAGCCGAATCCTCAGGGTGCTACATTCCCCCCTGGTAAATCACAGCACGTCCTCGGGCTGTAAAGACAAAAACACCAAAACATACAAATTTTTTTTTTTTTTTCATATAAACATAATAAAACATATAAAACATTATATATATAAAACTTTTCATATAAACATTCTCGTAGTCGTTTCTTGTTTCAGGTTCCTCCTCCGGACACTGTGCAACGTGTGTCCGGGAAAAGTGCGACAGTCTCTTAGAAAAACTGGTTTTCCTATAAAACCGGTAGGGGGCGCTTTAGGAAGCGCAACTATATACAGGGGAAGTTGGCCGCTCTCAGTCCTCGGCCAGGTAGAGGGAAGGGAATGGCTGCTCACAGTCCTCAGCCTGTGGGATTAAGGGGTTAACGGGTAAACAGTTCACTCAGCTGGTCCCAACGGGGACTATATATATGTAGCAACAGTTTCTTTATACCCCGGTCGGGTAACTATTTACATCTCCTGCTCTGCCGCACTCAACGGCGTCTTCCCCCTGCTCTTTGCTTATAGCTGGTGGTAACTTCAGACCCGTCCGGGTCCTCTTGCTCCTCCTCCTCCGTCAGGCGGTGTACGTGGAGGGCGTAAGGTCCTTTGGCACACTTGTGCCGGGTAAAGGTGACCTCGTCTCCGATGTAGAGGTCACGACCTCTGTGCCCCTCCGGCAGATGGGACTCCACGTCTCTGCGCGTGACAAAGACGTCGCCGGGGGTGTTGTTGTCTCTAATGAAGCCCCACCCATGCTGCTGGTTGAACTTTATTACAGTCCCGGTGGTACGGGGACTGTGCGCTGCACGGGGGTCCCTCCTGGTCCGGCTCTTTTGCTCGGCGCTCCTTATTTGGGCCTGTTGTTCCCGGACCCGCCTCTCTCTCCGCTCCCTCGCAAACTCCTCGAGCTGTTGGCGGCAGCACTCAGCACGCTCCGCTGCAGCTGCCCTGGTTTCCTGAGTGAACCCCATTAGATCTTCTCCGGTGGGGTCCCACTCAAACTGCGCTTCCGCTAGCGGGGGCGAGATCCTTATTACGGGCTTCGGAGCCGGAATCAGGGGTGCACACATGGCCCCAACCCTCCTCTGGTGCTCCAGTTCGTAATACTTCTGGGGCCAGATGAAAGGCTGCCCGTCCGGCCACGTGTGCTGGGCAAACAAGTCCTCTCCCAGACGCGGCACCCTTGGTTTTACGGGTGCGGGCGCGGTGGTGGTGGCGCCCGGGTTGCCCAGGCCTTGCGGCCAGGCCTGGGGCACCTGGAAGGTGAAGGGCACCGTTAATACGGCGGCGCCCTGGGCTACCTGGCCTTGCGACCAGGCCGGAGGCTCCGCGGAGGTAGGGGGCGCTGTTGGTGATGCGACGCCCGGGAATTCTAGGCCCTGCGACCAGGCTGGTGGTACTTCCTGCTTGGTCACGCTCGGGGTCGAGGCGTGTGACGTCACAGGGGTCGCGGCGGCGGCTTCCGGTTGGGGCCTAGTCTGCGTCGGTGACATGGCGTTTTCGGGCACAGCAGGGGGACTTTCGGGCTCTGCGACGGGGAGCTGGGGCAGGTAAGCGGTGTCACGGCTTGGGGTATAGACGTCCCCTTTACCTGCCTCCATGCGTTCGGCTCCCTCCTCGGCGCCGTCTCCGGCCTTGGGTCCTCCCGCGCCATCCTCAGAGGCGGTCTCCTTCCTCATCTCGGCTGGCGTGCTCCGGGTCTTGGTTTGCTGGGCCATCTCCCGGCTCCACTCCGCCAATATCTCGCGCTGTACCCGGGCCATCCTCCGTGCGAGGCCCTCCAGGGCAGTCTGTGCACACTCCCGGTCTCGGGGGAGCTGTGCAAGGACCTCCACTAGGCCTAGTGGGGTCGTGGTGTCCAGCAGGCTCCTGACCAACGGGTCGGTGCTGCTCTGCTCTTCTTCCAGCAGGCTCCTGGCCAGCGGGCCGGTGCTGCTCTGCTCTCTGGACATCTCCGGGTGAGCTTCTCTGCTACTCTTCGTTAGACCTCTTGCCTCCGGGTGCGCTCGCTCCAGACTGCTCCAGGCGGCACCCATCTTCGCTCTTTTCTTTCATCTCCTCCCACTTCGAGGGCGGTCCCGGGGCAACTGGGTGACTGTCAGCTCCAGGGGCGGTTCTTTCACGCTGACAGACACCTCTAGCATCACAGTCTCTGTTGGTGGGGGCGGTTTCCACTTTTGGCGCCATTTTCTGTCCTGGCCCACGATGGGAGGCGGCCTCCTGCCCTCCTTTGGCACGCCCATAATGGCGTCCGCTGCTCTTCTAAGGCGGGAAATCTGCGGTTTTGGCGGGAAGCGTCGCCCAGTGGCGGGAAACTCTGCAGATGGCGGGAACAAGCTGGAAATGGCGGACAATCGGCGGGAAACGACTGGTGATGGAGTCCGATGGCGTGGACCCTCCGGAACCGGCGGGAGACTTCTTTCTGAGGTAAACTTGCACTTTTCTTCAGGCACGCAGTACCCGGTTGTTGTGGGCACGTAATCCTGCCGACTACGCCAAAGTTGACGCGCCCCCTGGGACATATTCCTTTTTGAGGGGAATACCCGGCACCGGATCAGATGGGGGGTTGTAGTCTCCGAGCGGCTGTGACCCGGCCCGTGCCCAGGGCGTCAAGCTCAGTGTTATGTGGCAGTCCTACAGATGTTATTAAGAGTTCTTTTGTGTCGACTACGCCACCCGTTGTGATGCGGTCACTGTGGCCGCCGCTGCAGCAGGGTCCGCTGAGGCTGATGGTGGGTGCGCAGCTTGGTGGGATAACCCCCAACGGGAGGGGTATAGCCTCAGAGGGGACAGGTGCAGAGGATGGGGGTTGTGGTGGTGTAGTGCAGACGGCAGTGAAGACAGAGTCGGGTTGTGCAGTTAGGGGTGTTTACTTACTGCAGATGTTGTACTGGTCACTCCAGCTGCGAGTGACCACCCGAGCCGTGCTGCGTCCACCAGGTCCTGGATCCAGCCAACCCCCAAACAAGTCCGGAGCGTGGCCCTGAGCTCTCTTTCGGTCCCGTTCTCTGGCCGTCCCCACCAGTAATCCACCTAGGTCCAGCTCCCTCGGGCCTTCTGTTGGGACACCCTTGGCCCTGAGTTCCCTGACCCTTCATGTGGTGTGCCTTCGGGGTGGATGTGGTGGGTGACCGTGGCAGATGCTGCCCACGGTCTCCGGTCTCTGGCTGGGGAATGTTTTTACCCCCACCAGCTTGGGTTCCGGTACCCTGATGCCGACTCTTCACCCTGGGATTTTAGTTGGGATCTTGGAGTCCTTTTCTTCTGTGCCTCTGGGTCTCTCTCTTTTCTCCTCTCTCTCTCTGGGTATTTCTTCTCTCCTCTGCTCCTGACTTGTTCTCTGCAACCGACTTGTTCTCTGCATCTGACCCTGTTCTTAGTTGGTGCCCACCTTATATACACCCTCTATGTGTGAGCTCAGGTGACCAGCACCCAATGAGCTCCTATCTTTACCCAGGCTGCTCCCCCTATCTGCCCCTACACTACTTGGGATGTACCACCCCCCTCCCACTCCAGCCAGGAACAGACTCGGTCGTACCTGCACATTTCTAAGTGGGAGTACCGTCGGCCTGTTCCCCGGAAATGGGATGTGTGTAGTGCATGCAGCCTACCGAGCTCAGTTCCACACTCCATCCTTACCCGGGAGTGGAATATCACACCTCTGGGTTGAGGTGCAATACTCCTGTAGCAGCCGAATCCTCAGGGTGCTACAATTTTCCGCTGGAAAGATGCTCAATACTAACCTTACAAATCAACCTGAAGGTTATAAAAAAAATGGCCGTAATTTTTGATGTGCATTTATTAGCAATTTCTTCATTGCTCAATGTCATTCAATGCCAGAAAAACATGCGCAAAAAAACCCCAATAGAATGAAATGTGCCCCCACCAGCTAATGACAGGAAACTGCCCCATCAGGGTAAGTAGCAATATTGTAGCTATGGATAATAGTGGCATATATATAAGAAAACCCACATAGGACTGATAGAAGAAATCCACAATCTTGTTATTGTCTGCAAACAAGGAGCGTTATTCTTGCACCTATTAGCCCCCCACAACCTCTGCACCCAATAGTGCTTACTATGGCTGCAGCGACTACACTTATATAATACCTGAATACTCCATAATCAGCACTGCACGTTACTAAATCATATCTTACATTTGCTTTTTCATATCGTTCACATTTGAAAGAGTTTTTGCAATTTTAAAGTGAACCTGACAGCTGATACATGTGCTCTATCCACGGGCAGCATGTATCAGACACTGGCTGTATGATCTCACACAGGTATGCTTTAATCTGAAACATTGCGGCGTTTCAGAGAAAAACAGACGAATAGCTGCTGCGGACTGAGCCGCACAGGACACTAGTCAGACAGGCGGGTTCCTGGCTTAGTAGTTCGCTGCCAGTGACTGACAGGTCTCTCCTTGCATGCGCTTGTAGAGAGAGACCTGGCAGTCAGTGGCAGTGGCAGGGAGAAGCCACCGGGACCTGCCCGTCCGACTAGTCTCCTGTGCGGCTCAGTCTATGGCGGCTTTGAAACTATGTTTTTCCTTAGAACATACCTGGATGAAATCACGCAGCCAGTGCCCGATACATGCTGTCCGTGGATCAGTCAGCATGTATCAGATGTCAGGTATCCAGACAGATGTGACAGCAGCATCAGTGAGCTCAGCAGCTCTGCGGATGCAGACAGATGTGACAGCAGCATCAGTGAGCTCAGCAGCTCTGCGGATGCAGACAGATGTGACAGAGCAGCATCAGTGAGCTCAGCAGCTCTGCGGATGTAGATAGATGTGACAGAGCAGCATCAGTGAGCTCAGCAGCTCTGCGGATGCAGACAGATGTGACAGAGCAGCATCAGTGAGCTCATCAGCCCTGCGGATGCAGACAGATGTGACAGAGCAGCATCAGTGAGCTCAGCAGCTCTGCGGATGCAGTCAGATGTGACAGAGCAGCATCAGTGAGCTCAGCAGCTCTGCGGATGCAGACAGATGTGACAGAGCAGCATCAGTGAGCTCAGCAGCTCTGCGGATGCAGACAGATGTGACAGAGCAGCATCAGTGAGCTCAGCAGCTCTGCGGATGCAGACAGATGTGACAGAGCTGCATCAGTGAGCTCAGCAGCTCTGCGGATGCAGTCAAATGTCACAGAGCAGCATCAGTGAGCTCAGCAGCTCTGCGGATGCAGTCAGATGTGACAGAGCAGCATCAGTGAGCTAAGCAGCTCTGCGGATGCAGACAGATGTGACAGAGCAGCATCAGTGAGCTCAGCAGCTCTGCGGATGCAGACAGATGTGACAGAGCAGCATCAGTGAGCTCAGCAGCTCTGCGGATGCAGACAGATGTGACAGAGCTGCATCAGTGAGCTCAGCAGCTCTGCGGATGCAGTCAAATGTCACAGAGCAGCATCAGTGAGCTCAGCAGCTCTGCGGATGCAGACAGATGTGACAGCAGCATCAGTGAGCTCATCAGCCCTGCGGATGCAGACAGATGTGACAGAGCAGCATCAGTGAGCTCAGCAGCTCTGCGGATGCAGTCAGATGTGACAGAGCAGCATCAGTGAGCTCAGCAGCTCTGCGGATGCAGACAGATGTGACAGAGCAGCATCAGTGAGCTCAGCAGCTCTGCGGATGCAGACAGATGTGACAGAGCAGCATCAGTGAGCTCAGCAGCTCTGCGGATGCAGACAGATGTGACAGAGCTGCATCAGTGAGCTCAGCAGCTCTGCGGATGCAGTCAAATGTCACAGAGCAGCATCAGTGAGCTCAGCAGCTCTGCGGATGCAGTCAGATGTGACAGAGCAGCATCAGTGAGCTCAGCAGCTCTGCGGATGCAGACAGATGTGACAGAGCAGCATCAGTGAGCTCAGCAGCTCTGCGGATGCAGACAGATGTGACAGAGCAGCATCAGTGAGCTCAGCAGCTCTGCGGATGCAGACAGATGTGACAGAGCTGCATCAGTGAGCTCAGCAGCTCTGCGGATGCAGTCAAATGTCACAGAGCAGCATCAGTGAGCTCAGCAGCTCTGCGGATGCAGACAGATGTGACAGCAGCATCAGTGAGCTCAGCAGCTCTGCGGATACAGTCAGATGTGACAGAGCAGCATCAGTGAGCTCAGCAGCTCTGCGGATACATTCAGATGTGACAGAGCAGCATCAGTGAGCTCAGCAGCTCTGCGGATGCAGTCAGATGTGACAGCACCATCAGTGAGCTCAGTAGCTCTGCGGATGCAGACAGATGTGACAGCAGCATCAGTGAGCACAGCAGCTCTACGGATGCAGTCAGATGTGACAGAGCAGCATCAGTGAGCTCAGCAGCTCTACGGATGCAGTCAGATGTGACAGAGCAGCATCAGTGAGCTCAGCAGCTCTGCGGATGCAGACAGATGTGACAGAGCAGCATCAGTGAGCTCAGCAGCTCTGCGGATGCAGACAGATGTGACAGAGCTGCATCAGTGAGCTCAGCAGCTCTGCGGATGCAGTCAGATGTCACAGAGCAGCATCAGTGAGCTCAGCAGCTCTGCGGATGCAGACAGATGTGACAGCAGCATCAGTGAGCTCAGCAGCTCTGCGGATGCAGACAGATGTGACAGCAGCATCAGTGAGCTCAGCAGCTCTGCGGATACAGTCAGATGTGACAGAGCAGCATCAGTGAGCTCAGCAGCTCTGCGGATACATTCAGATGTGACAGAGCAGCATCAGTGAGCTCAGCAGCTCTGCGGATGCAGTCAGATGTGACAGCACCATCAGTGAGCTCAGTAGCTCTGCGGATGCAGACAGATGTGACAGCAGCATCAGTGAGCACAGCAGCTCTGCGGATGCAGACAGATGTGACAGCAGCATCAGTGAGCTCAGCAGCTCTGCGGATGCAGACAGATGTGACAGAGCAGCATCAGTGAGCTCAGCAGCTCTGCGGATGCAGACAGATGTGACAGAGCAGCATCAGTGAGCTCAGCAGCTCTGCGGATGCAGACAGATGTGACAGAGCAGCATCAGTGAGCTCAGCAGCTCTGCGGATGCAGTCAGATGTCATAGAGCAGCATCAGTGAGCTCAGCAGCTCTGCGGATGCAGTCAGATGTGACAGCACCATCAGTGAGCTCAGTAGCTCTGCGGATGCAGACAGATGTGACAGCAGCATCAGTGAGCACAGCAGCTCTGCGGATGCAGACAGATGTGACAGAGCAGCATCAGTGAGCTCAGCAGCTCTGCGGATGCAGACAGATGTGACAGAGCAGCATCAGTGAGCTCAGCAGCTCTGCGGATGCAGACAGATGTGACAGAGCTGCATCAGTGAGCTCAGCAGCTCTGCGGATGCAGTCAAATGTCACAGAGCAGCATCAGTGAGCTCAGCAGCTCTGCGGATGCAGACAGATGTGACAGCAGCATCAGTGAGCTCAGCAGCTCTGCGGATACAGTCAGATGTGACAGAGCAGCATCAGTGAGCTCAGCAGCTCTGCGGATACATTCAGATGTGACAGAGCAGCATCAGTGAGCTCAGCAGCTCTGCGGATGCAGTCAGATGTGACAGCACCATCAGTGAGCTCAGTAGCTCTGCGGATGCAGACAGATGTGACAGCAGCATCAGTGAGCACAGCAGCTCTGCGGATGCAGACAGATGTGACAGCAGCATCAGTGAGCTCAGCAGCTCTGCGGATGCAGACAGATGTGACAGAGCAGCATCAGTGAGCTCAGCAGCTCTGCGGATGCAGACAGATGTGACAGAGCAGCATCAGTGAGCTCAGCGGCCATGAGCAGCTCGTGCCATCTACATTGGCAGAATCACTGATATCAGATATCTGCAGCGCGGTCGAAGTGATGTCAGCACTGCAGACAACAGACATTGGGAGCAGCCACCGAGACTCAGCGCTGGACCCCGGCCAGGGGAAGTAAAGTATAATTTGTTTTTTTTTTTTTACTAATATAGGAACTTAAAGGGGAGTTCCCATATCCAAGATCCTATCCCAATATGTAGTAGGGTGTAATAATAATAATATTAGCAAATACCTCCAATTAGAAATGTAGTATAGTATTTTTGATTTGCTATGTCTGATTCCTCATGTGCAGGCATCGCAGGACCTTAGGTATCCATGGTTACGTCCACTGATAAAGTGACAGTTAGTTTGCTAGCTGCTAGTGGTCGTAACCATGGATACCTAAGGCCTTGTAATGCCTGCACATGAGGAAAGAGACACAGCGAATCATAAAAATTATACTACATTTCTAATTGGAGGTATTTGCTAATATTATTATTATTATTACACCTACTACATATTGGGATAGGATCTTGGAGATGGGAAATACCCCTTTAAAAGTAAAATTCTTCTTAAGGGGACAAGCCTTTTAAGATAATCTGAACCACCATCCAACATGCAACCTCTGCTCTGATTATACTTTGCTGTCCTCTCACTCATACAACCCACATAAAGTATCTCACTTTCAACCCCTCCAAAATATCTCTTCTGCAAGTCCCCAGTGAAACCTAAAATCTTCCTCTAGAGATATTTCAGTAGCGAGCGAAACGCATCTAATGTGTGAGAAGATCACATTTCAAGAAGGAACCATCTGTAATTAGTGATTACACCCTAGGGCACTGCTCATGGCTTTACGTCCCTGGAAATCGATCCCAGCATTATAAGAACACTACATGGTAAATCAGTGATATGAACTAACAGCATTTAAATAAGTTTTATGAGATTAGAAAAACATGGCTGCTTGAGAAATAGCACCACTTCTGTGTGTGTTTTGAGTATATTAAGGGTACTTAATAATATTTGTCATGAATAATGATAATAACTTTATCACCCAATATTACAATATCAAAATAAGGCCACAGGACCGTGCTTTAGGGCTTATACATGACTTTTAATAAATGAGCCTGAGCTGTAACACTAGACACAGCACTTGGACTAGAATGGCGTTTCTGAAAAAAATCCATGTTTTTGTGATCTCGTACAAGCCCTTAACATATTATAACATGTCCTGCTTTTATAACTCCTAGATATAATCTGTGTAGGAATCAGGCAGCAAGTGTTCAGTCCTTCTCTAGTGGCACCTCAAGAAAATGAAGCATCATGTGATGCCAGGTTCTCCATATAGAGAGACAGGTTCTATGGCTTCTCTTGGCTCAGAGCTCACCTTTATTAAAGGGGTATTCTTATGTTATGAAATTGATATAGTTAGCATGAATATAAGAGTTTGCAACTGACTTGCTTTTCCTATCTGCTGTCATTCTTCTGCTGCGAGAGCTTTTATCTTACATAGTCTACAGCTTGTTGCCAAGTAAACCAACCATCGGAACCCGGAAGTATGCACCGTAGTCACATTCAAGAGAGAGGAGTTAATACCTGAGATCATAATCACCTCCCTGCAACCCATTGATTTCTACACAACAGTTAGCTGCTCACCTCCCTCTGTCTTCCTCTCCTCCTAACTGTTACGCTCGCACCCGGACTGACTGGCGTGAGCGTGATTAGTGATCCCACTGTACCATGAACCGAGGAGTGCCTGGAGAGGCGTAACTAAGTATCAACCTGATCCGACCAAGGTCGCACGGCAGCTCAGTTGACTCCGTGAACCAAGGAGGAACCGAGCAGAGGGACCAGGTGCTACTCCAGGTCAGACCCCGGTCACAGCTGTTGACCCACACCGGGGAATGCAGGAACAGGCAGGTTAGACTGGCATACAGGCAGGTGGGTATTGGCAGGCACGGCTGGTATGCAGACAGGTGGGTACTGGCAAGCACGGCTGGTATGCAGACAGGTGGGCACTGTCAAGCACGGCTGGTATGCAGACAGGTGGGCCCTGGCAAGCATGGCTGGTATGCAGACAGGGAGATACTGGCAAGCACGGCTGGAGTGCAGACAGGGAGGTACTAGCAGGTTGGAGCGCAGGCTGGATAGGGTCCAGTACAGACTGGGAGACAGGAACAGAGCCACAGATGCGGTAGACAAGCAGAGTAAAGCGAAACCGCCGGAGCGGAGGACAAGGCAGAGCAGAGAGGAACCGCCGATGCGGTGGGCAAGGCAGAGCAGAGCAAAACCGCCGGAGCGGTGGACAAGGCAGAGCAGAGAGGAACCGCCGGAGCGGTGGTCAAGGCAGAGCAGAGAGGAACCGCCGGAGCGGTGGACAAGGCAGAGCAGAGAGGAACCGCAGGTGCAGTGGACAAGGCAGAGTAGAGCGAAACCGCAGGTGCAGTGGACAAGACAGAGCAGAGCGAAACCGCAGGTGCGGTGGACAAGGCAGGGCAGAGCGAAACCGCAGGTGCGGTGGACAAGGCAGAGCAGAGCGAAACCGCAGGTGCGGTGGACAAGGCAGAGCAGAGCGGAACCGCCGGAGCGGTGGGCAAGTCAGAGCAGAGGGAAACCGCTGGAGTGGTGGACAAGGCAGAGCAGAGAGGAACCGCCGGAGCGGTGGTCAAGGCAGAGCAGAGAGGAACCGCCGGAGCAGTGGACAAGGCATAGCACAGCGAAACCGCAGGTGCGGTGGACAAGGCAGAGTAGAGCGAAACCGCAGGTGCAGTGGACAAGGCAGAGCAGAGGGAAACCGCTGGCGCGGTGAGCAAGCAGAGCCGAACAGGGCTGAAGGTGCAGGCAGAGAGGACAGGACTCTGTTCACATGGAACAGACTGGAAAATACAGGAAGATGGCTAGAACACAGGAGGTAGATACGGAGGAAGGGAAAAGGGACAAGCAGAACCAGATACACACAAGGTACTTACTATGAAGTAGCGAGTGGACACAGAACTCACAAACAGAAGTACAGAGACAATGAGTTGGAGTTAGGTGCAGGTTCAGACACTGCAAGAAAAGGGAAGGTACGGACATAGAGACAAACAGGTAACAGGCTAGGAGACAGTTCAGACAGGAACTGATACTGCAACGAGATACAAGAACGAGCCTGGGTATACAGCCCCCAGAGTGGCGGAAACAGACTAGAAGTCAGAGATAACAGGCCTGGGTATACAGCCCCCAGAGTGGCAGAAACAGACTAGAAGTCACAGGTAACAGGTCTGGGTATGCAGCCCCCAGAGTGGCGGAAACAGACTAGAAGTCAGAGATAACAGGTCTGGGTATGCAGCCCCCAGAGTGGCGGAAACAGACAAGATACAGGACAGGACCTGGCAATTCAGTTCCAAAGACAAACTGAGTGAAGGTGTTGCTCAGGCACCTCCTTCTGGGTGGAGGGGGTTTAAATATCCAGTGACTCACAGCAATAGGCTGGGGACGAATTAGGAGCGCACCCACAGCAGCTATAAGAATCAGGAAGTAACCGGGCCGCCGCCCTAAGCAATCAGACAAGAGACATTCACACAGCATGAACTGGAGCAAGGTTTGTAGGCTGAACTGATGGGTAAGATTGCGGTCTTGCATAGTGGGAGGTGGTGCACTATGCAAGCACACCGCCAGGGATGTTACACTAACCTGTTATCAGACCTGCAAAATCACAATATCTTGGGTCAACAAAATCTGCAGCTTCAAGAGCAGCTCTCCTAATTGCTGCTCCCTTTCCTGAGCCCTGTGCTTGTTCAAAGGCTCTCTTATCTCTATATGCAAATATAGTGATAAAAAACTTCAGAGCAAGCAATGATGGACCTTTATGTGTCACAGTATTATTATTATTTATTTATTATATATTATTATATATTATTTATATATTATTTAGGACAAAGCTACTGAACCAGAACTGTCACTCAAGAGCGAGTGCCTGTCTCCCCCAGCAACAAGGAAGTGAAGAGACTGGAAAGCTATGCACCGCTCAAGACACAGGTTGAGATATATGGCCTAATATATCCAGCATGAACCAGCATGGCTACCACAGCATCTTGCAGCGGCATGCTATTCCATCCGGTTTGCCTTTAGTTGGACCATCATTTATTTTTCAACAGGACAATGACCCCAAACACACCTTCAGGCTGTGTAAGGGCTATTTGACCAAGACGGAGAGTGATGGGGTGCTACGCCAGATGACCTGGCCTCCACAGTCACCAGACCTGAACCCAATCGAGATGGTTTTGGGTGAGCTGGACCGTAGAGTGAATGCAAAAGGGCCAACAAGTGCTAAGCATCTCAGAACTCCTTCAAGATTGTTGGAAGACCATTTCCGGTGTCTACCTCTTGAAGCTCATCAAGAGAATGCCAAGAGTGTGCAAAGAAGTCATCAAAGCAAATGGTGGCTACTTTGAAGAACCTAGAATAGAAGACATATTTTCAGTTGTTTCACACTTTTTTGTTAAGTATATAATTCCACATGTGTTAATTCATAATTTTGATGCCTTCAGTGTGAACGTACAATTTTCATAGTCATGAAAATACAGAAAAATCTTAAAATGAGAAGGTGCGTCCAAACTTTTGGTCTGTACTGTATATATATATATATATATATATATATATATATATATATATATTAAAAAAAATTGAATATGGGTGCAGCACTAGCAATATAGCAAAAAATTGAATATGGGTGCAAAGGCTCACAGGCAATAACAAAACATTGAATTAAGCTAAGAAAAAATAGAGGCAGCACTCCAGAGGATCAAATATATTGTGCTTTTATTAACCCATCATGTCAAAGTGGCAATGTTTCATCCCTAGTGAGGAACTTTTTCAAGGCTTGAAAAAATCCCTCACTAGGGATGAAACGTTGTCAATTATATATACCCGGATGGAGGGGGAGGGGGGGGCGGTCCAAATCCTGCATCGGGGCCCATCAGCCTCTAGTTACACCACTGACTGAGAGTAAGGACCAAAAGAAATGTGGGATAATATATGTGCTACATCTTGCTCAAAAAGGGTCAAAATAAAGAAGAACAGCAAATTAGATAAATAGGTAGATAGATAAATATTATGTACATACATAGATTATTAGGTAACAGATTTATATGGAATATGTATGTTAACTCCAATTAAAACATTACTGAACCTGAAGACCCTTATAATATTTCTACATACTTTTATGTTCGGTACGTAAAGATTTCAGATAGTTGTCAGATACAAGAGATAAATGAGTGATTATGGGGGTCGGGATTTTATGTCAGTAAAGCCTACTAAAAAACACTTCTCAGTCTGAAAGAGATCCTTAAAGAGCGTGTATCATCAATGACCTAATGTTAAAATCAAGTTTGTATTAAATGTATTTTTTTTTTATTCTTGGCAATGTTTTTATTTCCCATATCTCAATCTTTATTAAAACTAAAAAATAGAAAGCCTGCAATTTTCACACTGACCACCAGGGCTTTTTTAGACTCTAAATTCCTGTAGTTTCAGGAAATCCCTCCGCAATGAGCAGATTCTAAACTCATCTTATGTATTGAACATCTAATGAGAATGTGCAGAGGCCATTGTGCAGGAAGAGACAGCAGGCAGGGCTGTGACATTGCCTGTAGTGGTTGGTGGCTCCTGTGTCATCAGCTGTGCAAAGAGGTGTTACTGTCCATGTAACCCTGCCTCTGATGATAAGGAAACTGCTGTAAACTATACTGAACGTTCCGGAAGTATGAGACTAAAACTGCCCCAGTGGCCAGTGCAGAAATTGCAAGATTACTAATTTTTGTTTGTTTAAATAAAGATCATGAGATGAAAAAAAAATATTGCTATAAATTGTTTAAAAAATGCATGTAACACAAAAACCTGATTTAAGAAATAAGTAATTTTTTGATGATTTTTTCAAGATAATAATAGATTGCAAGGAGCTGAAAAGGGAGTCAAATTATTTTACTCTCTACAGCTACAGTGTGTGACATTGGGGTATTCTAAATCAGAATATTGATGACCTATCATTAGGATAAGTCTTCAATATAAGATTGTGAGGGACCTACTCCATGCATCCATCACCTCTCCAGCGTATTGTAAGTTTACATTGCCCTATCTACCTGCACATGTCTGCTTAGTGGAAGAGGGGCAGCCTATCATAATGTTGTCCCATTCAATTAAAGAAGAGATGAGTAATCACCTTCAAATAACTGATCGGTGTGTGTGAAGTAAGTCAGATGGTCTTTCCTAAAGACAGGTGCAGATGACCGCATTTTTGGTACAAGTGCGATCCATCAAAACATTGGATTGCTCTTGGACCAATGTTAGTCTACGTACATGTTCAATTTTTTCCTCGGACAGAGACGGTCCGAGGAAAATAATCATTGCATGCCGGAGTTTGATACAATATCCAGATTGCACTCGGCCAACTCTGATCAGTGTGTGATTTGCATAATCGGCCGATTCTGTCGGATGACAGAATCCACGGTCATCTGCACCTAACCTAATGATGGGCCATAAGTATTTTGACACTGGAAAACACCATTAATTATGATATAAAATGTAAAATGTTTAACCTGAGGAAAAGTATTTGTTTTAATATATTTATTGATATTTAATATGATAACCATAATGTAAAATGCACTTATATTTTTGCAATCAATTAGCACAGTAAATTGTTCCATACTATTACATACACCATTACATATACTGTTACAATTGCGCATGCTATTGCTGTTATATGAATTATTAATTCTACACATGTGGTAACAGGCAGTTGTTTCAAAGCACATAAATCAGATAAAAAAAACAATTATTACATAGCGGTGTCACTAGATGCCAGCGTCTGACAGACGGACTTGGCATGTGTTCCAGGGCAAACATGTGACAGTTCTAAAAACAGTCAATGGGCAGAGCAGGAGACACTTTCCATATTTAGTCACTCCAAGCTTGCCTGGAACATGCCGTGCAGCGCCCTCGCTGCTGATCTGGCCACTGCCCATTCTGGCTCACGTGTATTCTGACACTATGGTGTGTTCATCTTATGACCTTCTGAGCTCCGTGTACCCTACTACTTACAGGAAGACGGCTTCTGGGAATAAAAGGGTGCAAGCATTTACTAACCGCACGGGTGACCCTGTACAGCAGTTATTACACGTAATAGCAGAAAACATCTAATTATAGGGATAAGTGCACTGTGACTCCACTATTAAATATTGTACATATCTTATAGATTATAACTGGGCATACTGTTACTACTACTACTACTACTACTACTACTACTACTACTACTACTAATAATAATAATAATAAAAAAAGTAATAATAATCTCGTTACCTGCAGCAAAAGTTTTACTCTCTCAATTGGGGCCACAGCCGTCTTAGAAATGGCCGCAGCAATCCCTCCAGCTAAAAAGTCCTTGAGAAAGCTGATAGCTTGGTCACCCATCTTGAAAGTGGTAGAGATGAAGCACCTGCTTCCTTACACTACAACGTCAGTCCTTCTCCAGGCAGCTCCCCGTCTGCACTGACAGCCAAAACAGGACGAGTGACAGACGAGCTCCTCTTTATAAAGACACTAGATCTCCCCGAGGGTGGGATCTTGGGGGATGCTTGTAATTGGCTGTTGTGTCCAGATCAGAGGGCACTGGGGGCATGGGAGACATGTTACTTCATGGAGACCCCCATGATTCACATAGGGACATTTAAAGGACATTTTAATGTTATCTTCTCCGCAGTGAAGAGCTTTTGTCATGGCATGTACCCATTATATTAATAGCATGCTGGGTATTCTAAGAAAGGATAGGGGCATTGAAGAATCAGAATAATGGTGGAAATAATAAAAAGACCCCTTTTTTCCTATTAGATAGTTTTCACTTAAATTTAATGTACAATTTTGACCTGGACTGATTGCGACAAAAATAAAAAGCATTAAACCTTTTAATACAATGTTAACACAAGTTCATTTTTTAACCAGTTTATAGTAAGGGGACATTGAGTATCGAGGTGATGAATATGCATTATTAGGTGTCAGATATTCAGACTTTCCCCATTTCCAGAACTGTTTTCTTATGTAAAACATTACTCGTGAACCAAATTGCTTTGTCCTTCATTAGGACACTTTGTTAAATTGCAGCTGTGCAGATATTGCTACATCCATGAGCAGCTTTACTCATTAATTAGCAGTGGAGATTCAGTGATTTCAGCCGCTCACTTACTTTATATATGTTTTCTTGCTACTTATGTAGCACTTTAGAAGATGCAGAATTTTTTTGTACATGGTTGTGACTGTAGCACTGGCACAAGTCACCTTCATCCACTTCCGTATGACATTGCAGCCTTCTCTGTAGGTACAACGTCAATGCCAATCAAAGAGAAGCCACCATGTGACACTCGCTGTCACCGGAGAGCACGAGCTGCTCTGTCCCGGAGCTGGATAACTGTTACTATGGCTCCACAGGACACCAGGGCTACAAATAAATCAGCACATGATGCCACAGGAAGAGTCAGGGAGAGAGTCAGGGTCTTATCCGCTCTGTGTAGTCACCTAAATGATAGTGTCTTCTTCAAGGTTGTGGTGCCAGTCTGCCTGCTGCCGGATACTTGTAACTGAACTGTTGTTCCCTCTGTTCTAAATACATTAAATGTATTTCCTACCATCACAAATCAGAAACCAATACAAGTACTGAACATTTTTCTTTTTTTACTTATTCATTTTTCCCCATTGTGGATGTTCCCCAATCGCCCTCCGACACACACTGGTCCTACCGCTGGTATATTTTTTTATAAAATGCTACAAGTCGTGTTATCAGCCAGACATGTAAGTCGTAGAGGACCGTCGGCCATTTACAGCTTTATTTAGTTACCAACCTTTTTGAAGCTTAAAAGTGGGACGTTTAAAGAGAACCAGTCACCATTTTTTTCGCTTATAAACTATGGCAATCACCTATAAGATTATAAGAATGAGGATCCTGCAACCCCTTTATATCCTCAGACGTGCCCCTGCATATCTCAGAAAAAGTGTTTTATACTTGTCCCGCACTGTATGGAAATGGCGCAGTCAGATGGGTGTTTCTTGATTGTGATCAGCACCGCCCCGGTCCTTTTTTCTAAGGTATGCAGGGGCACGTCTGAGGATATAAAGGGGTTGCAGGATCCTCATTCTTATAATCTTAGAGGTGATTGCCATAGTTTATCAGTGAAAAAAATGGTGACTGCTTCCCTTTAAGCTCTACCCTTGGCATGTCCAAAACGGCTGTGGTGGCCAAAAAACAACCACTTACAGATCGCATTTACATAAGACCCATCCAATTTTCAGACACGGCCGGATTGTCCCAATATGATCAGTACTGTTACAGAATGACTGTTTAAACTAAGTCCTACTGTAGCGTCGGCGTCCCTGCCCTCTGCTAGGCAGGGACGCTGTTCCCCTCACCTCTCTGCTCCGAGCCCGGCGTCCTCCCCCCGCTCTGCTGGCAGCGCACGCTCCTTCCCGGTCACTGTGCTTAGGGCGCGCGCGCTCCCTCCCTCTTAAAGGGGCCGCGCGCGCCGTCCTAAGGAGTCCCCGGCCAATGGCCGGAGGACTTCACCATATATAAGGCACCTCCTCCAAAATGGAGGTGCCCGAGCAATGTTGTTGCACTGTTCACTACTCTGCTTCAGCCCTCAGGTCCCGTTGCCAGTTACCTGTCAGTTACCTGCCTGATTCCTGCCAGAGTCCTGCCAGTTTGCTGTCTGTTTCCTGCCTGATATTCCTGCTACCTGCTTGCTAGCCTGAGGTCCGACGGTCTGCCTTCCTACTCCTGTCAGTCTGTCTATGGACCAGCTTGGCCGCTCACCTGGGAGCGCACATCTGCTACCTGCCTGCTAGCCTACCTGGAGGCTCCGCCGTCACGTGCTGTGACCACCTGCTATTCCAGAGACTCTTGCCCGCTCACCTGGGAGCGCTCCTCCGCTACCTGCCTGCTTGCCTACCTGGAGGCTCCGCCGTCACGTGCTGTGACCACCTGCTATTCCAGAGACTCCTGCCCGCTCACCTGGGAGAGCTCCTCCGCTACCTGCCTGTTTGCCTACCTGGATGATCCGCCGTCACATGCTGTGACCACCCGTTCATCCAGAGACTCTCGCTTGCTCACCTGGGAGCACACATCTTCCATCGGCCTGCTAGCCTACCTGGAGGTTCAGCCATCACAGGTCGTACCTACCCTTTACCCAGAGACTGCCCCGGTCACTTGCTGTGACCTCCAGCCCGTTCATCCAGAGACTGCCCCGGTCACTTGCCGTGACCTCCAGCCCGTTCATCCAGAGACTGCCCCGGTCACTTGCCGTGACCTCCAGCCCGTTCATCCAGAGACTGCCCCGGTCACTTGCCGTGACCTCCAGCCCGTTCATCCAGAGACTGCCCCGGTCACTTGCCGTGACCTCCTGCCCGTACACCCAGAGACTGTTCCGGTCACCTGCTGTGACTGCCTGCCCGTCTTCCCTGGTCGCCACCCGCTCCCTTACAAGGACCGCCCCCTTTTATAGTAGCTCAGAGGTTCCGCCTCCCAGACCCGTTACAGTTTGCTCGGGCCATGGAACCCGGTGGCACCCAAGCTCCCTCGCTCTCGGACCTCTGTCATGAACTGTCCCGTCAGAGGTCCCAACAGGAGTTCATCCTGGGTCACCTGCGGAATGTCAATTCTCGCCTGGACACTATGACTGCTCCACCAGCAACCACCGCCAGTGCCATGACTCGCAACCCGGCAGCTCCGCTGCCCACCAATACCATGGTATCCTACCCCGGACCCCGGCTTTCTGCACCTCCTCGCTTCGGAGGCGACTCCGCTCAGGCTCGGGGCTTCATAAATCAGTGCACCCTGCACTTTGAACTCCTGTCCCACCAGTTTAACTGCGACTGGGCCAAAATTGCCTTCATCATGTCCCATCTCACCGGGGAGGCCCTGGCCTGGCTAAATCCTATATGGGAGAGAGGAGACCCCCTGGTGTCCGACTTGCCTGCCTTTCTCACGGCTTTCCGGAAAGTCTTCGACGAACCCGGACGGAAGACCTCATCCGCATCATCTCTGCTACGCCTCCGTCAGGGAAGTCTCACCGTGGGCCAATATGCCATACGGTTCCGTACCCTTGCCTCGGAGCTGGCTTGGGATAACGACGCTCTGGTATCTGTCTTCTGGGAGGGTCTGTCCGGCCGTATTAAAGATGAACTCGCCGGTCGGGACATTCCTACCACTCTCGATGACTTAATAACTCTTGCCACCCGGATTGACCTACGGTTCCAGGAGCGTGCCAAAGAAGTCACCCGTGAGAGGAGGTTTCCACGTCTAGCTCCTACTTTTCAGAAACCCGTCACTCCCTCCGTTTCTCCCCAGGTACACTCTCCTGAGCCTATGCAGGTCGACCAGACCAAGATGGTCAAAACCCGTCAGGACTTACGCCGTGCCGAAGGGAGCTGCTTCTACTGTGGCAGTAAGGAGCACCGGATCCGTACCTGCCCGGAGAGGTCGGGAAACGCCTGTGTCTAGGTTCGCTCAGAGAGGTCGACCTAGACAAGAATAAATCCTCTCCATCTCTGCTACTGTCAGTCTCTATTATCTGCGGGGAGAATCGTTATTGCGAACTAGCCCAACTTGACTCTGGAGCGTCCGGGAATCTTATTTCACAGTCCCTGGTAGAAAAATACCGCATTCCCACCAAACCTCTGGCTGTACCATTATCTGTCGCTGCTGTGGATGGGGGCCTCTTACCACGTCCCATCCAACTCATCACCGAATCCATAACTCTGCAGGTGGGAATGCTGCATTCTGAGAGCATCTCTTTTCATGTTCTGCCTGGACTCTCTCACGCCCTCTTACTAGGTCTACCTTGGCTCCAGAGACATGCACCCGTGCTTGACTGGCAGACCGGAGAAGTCCTTCGCTGGGGACAGGACTGTCATAAGACTTGTTTGGTTCCTGTTCATCCCGTCCGTCCTTCTCCTACCCCAACTAATCTACCTGGACTTCCGATTCCCTATTGGTCATTTGCTGATGTCTTTAATAAAAAGGAGGCAGAGACATTACCCCCTCATAGACCATACGACTGTCCTATCGACCTGTTACCCGGTACTACTCCTCCCCGTGGGCGTATTTACCCATTGTCCGCTGCAGAGACCCGGTCGATGTCCGAATATATTGAGGAGAATTTGGCCAGGGGATTCATCCGGAAATCTACCTCCCCGGCGGGAGCAGGCTTCTTCTTCGTAAAAAAGAAGGACGGCTCTCTCCGTCCCTGTATAGACTATAGAGGCCTTAACCAGATCACGGTGAAGAATAAGTACCCCCTTCCACTCATTCCAGAATTATTTGATCGCCTGAGGGGGGCTAGAGTCTTCACCAAACTGGACCTCCGTGGGGCGTACAACCTGGTCCGTATCCGTCAAGGGGATGAATGGAAGACTGCATTCAACACCCGGGACAGCCACTATGAATATCTGGTAATGCCCTTTGGTCTCTGTAACGCTCCTGCCGTCTTTCAAGAGTTGGTCAATGACATCTTCCGGGACCTTCTCTACTCCTGCGTTGTGGTGTACCTGGACGACATCTTGGTCTTCTCTCCGGATCTCCAGACTCACCGGAGGGACGTTCGTCAGGTCCTGCTCAGGCTCAGGCAGAATCACCTCTTCGCTAAATATGAGAAGTGCCTCTTTGAGCAGACCTCGCTTCCGTTTTTGGGCTACATTATTTCTCAGACCGGCCTACGAATGGATCCAGAGAAACTGTCTGCCATCGAGAAATGGCCCCGACCGGAGGGGTTGAAGGCCATTCAGCGGTTCCTGGGCTTCGCCAACTACTACCGCCTCTTCATACCACACTTCTCTTCCCGGACTGCCCCAATTTCCGCGCTCACCCGTAAGGGTACTAATCCCAAGGAGTGGCCGTCCGAAGCAGAGGAGGCCTTTCTTTCCTTAAAACAGGCCTTCTCTTTCGCCCCGGTGCTGCATCGTCCGGATGGCAACAAGCAGTTCTTCCTGGAGGTTGACGCCTCCTCCTCTGGAGCCGGAGCTGTACTTACTCAAAAATCATCTTCCGGGAGGATGGTAACTTGCGGCTTCTTCTCCAAACTCTTCTCCTCTTCTGAGCGCAATTATTCCATAGGAGACCGAGAGTTATTGGCCATCAAGCTGGCATTGGAGGAGTGGCGTTACCTACTCGAGGGGGCTCTTCATCCGGTAATAATTTACACTGACCACAAGAACTTGGCTTATCTCCAGCATGCCCAGAGACTTAACCCGCGCCAAGCCCGGTGGTCCTTGTTGTTTGCTCGCTTTGATTTTGTTCTACATTTTCGCCCGGCTGACAAGAACATCAAAGCGGACGCCTTGTCCCGATCCTTTCTGGTATCTGACCTCGAGGAAGAACCTAAACATATCATCGATCCCGCCAGAGTAATGCAGGTGGCTCCCGTGAGTCTAAATCGTCTCCCTCCCGGTAAGACGTTCGTATCGGTACCTGATCGGGAGAAGATCCTACACTGGGGTCATTCGTCTAAACTAGCTGGCCACGCCGGTCAGAAAAAGACCCTCCAGCTTATTACCCGGCACTACTGGTGGCCTAACCTGCACAAGGATGTAATAGACTTTGTTTCTGCCTGTGTGTCCTGCGCCCGCAACAAAGTTCCGAGACACCTGCCAGCCGGTCGCCTCCTTCCTCTGCCAGTACCTGCTGCCCCCTGGCAGCATATAGCGATGGACTTCATAACTGATCTTCCCGTCTCTGCCGGTTGTACGGTCATTTGGGTGGTCGCTGACCGCTTTTCCAAGATGGCTCACTTCATTCCCCTGCCAGGCCTCCCGTCTGCACCCGAGCTGGCTAAAGACTTTATCCGCCACATCTTCCGTCTTCATGGCCTGCCCCGTCACATCGTGTCGGATCGTGGGGTACAGTTCACTTCTCGTTTCTGGAGAGCCACTTGTAAATTGCTAGACGTCACCCTGGACTTCTCCTCCGCTTACCACCCACAGTCTAATGGTCAAGTGGAGCGGATCAATCAGATCCTGACCAGTTACCTCCGGCACTTCGTTAATGCCCACCATTCTGACTGGGTGGATCTCCTGCCATGGGCCGAATTCTCGTACAACAATCACGAGAGCGAATCTTCCTCCAAATCCCCGTTTTTTGTAGTCTTCGGTCAGCATCCTCGGATCCCGTTTCCCGTCTCCACCTCGGTGGACAATCCGGCTGCGGAATCTCTTGTTAACAAATTTTCCTCCATATGGGAGAGTACCCGGTCCGCACTCCTTCTGTCATCCGAGCGTATGAAAAGACATGCTGACAAAAAACGTCTGGATCCTCCTCAATTCCGTCCTGGGGATAAGGTCTGGCTCTCGTCCAAGTATGTCCGGCTCAAGATTCCTTCCTATAAGTTAGGGCCTCGGTTCATCGGTCCTCTGGAGGTCATCAGTCAGATCAACCCGGTGGCCTATAAATTGAAACTCCCGGCCAACTTGCGGATCCCTAACTCCTTCCATGTATCTCTCCTCAAACCCGTGGTACTTAACTCTTTTTCCAAGTCTACAGGCACGCCTCCTGCTCCGGTTTCCGCTGAAAACGAATTTGAGGTAGAGAACATTCTGGCCACCAAAAGGGTAAGAGGGAAGACCTTTTTTCTAGTAGATTGGAAGGGGTTTGGTCCTGAAGAGAGAACGTGGGAGCCCCGGGAGAACATCCATGCCCCTCTCATCCTTGCTAAATTTCTGTCTGGCCTAAAAAAGGGGGGGCCTAAAGGGGGGGGTACTGTAGCGTCGGCGTCCCTGCCCTCTGCTAGGCAGGGACGCTGTTCCCCTCACCTCTCTGTTCCGAGCCCGGCGTCCTCCCCCCGCTCTGCTGGCAGCGCGCGCTCCTTCCCGGCCACTGTGCTTAGGGCGCGCGCGCTCCCTCCCTCTTAAAGGGGCCGCGCGCGCCGTTCTAAGGAGTCCCCGGCCAATGGCCGGAGGACTTCACCATATATAAGGCACCTCCTCCAAAATGGAGGTGCCCGAGCAATGTTGTTGCACTGTTCACTACTCTGCTTCAGCCCTCAGGTCCCGTTGCCAGTTACCTGTCAGTTACCTGCCTGATTCCTGCCAGAGTCCTGCCAGTTTGCTGTCTGTTTCCTGCCTGATATTCCTGCTACCTGCTTGCTAGCCTGAGGTCCGACGGTCTGCCTTCCTACTCCTGTCAGTCTGTCTATGGACCAGCTTGGCCGCTCACCTGGGAGCGCACATCTGCTACCTGCCTGCTAGCCTACCTGGAGGCTCCGCCGTCACGTGCTGTGACCACCTGCTATTCCAGAGACTCCTGCCCGCTCACCTGGGAGCGCTCCTCCGCTACCTGCCTGTTTGCCTACCTGGAGGATCCGCCGTCACATGCTGTGACCACCCGTTCATCCAGAGACTCTCGCTTGCTCACCTGGGAGCACACATCTTCCATCGGCCTGCTAGCCTACCTGGAGGTTCAGCCATCACAGGTCGTACCTACCCTTTACCCAGAGACTGCCCCGGTCACTTGCCGTGACCTCCAGCCCCTTCATCCAGAGACTGCCCCGGTCACTTGCCGTGACCTCCAGCCCGTTCATCCAGAGACTGCCCCGGTCACTTGCCGTGACCTCCAGCCCGTTCATCCAGAGACTGCCCCGGTCACTTGCCGTGACCTCCAGCCCGTTCATCCAGAGACTGCCCCGGTCACTTGCCGTGACCTCCAGCCCGTTCATCCAGAGACTGCCTCGGTCACTTGCCGTGACCTCCTGCCCGTACACCCAGAGACTGTTCCGGTCACCTGCTGTGGGCAGGCAGTCACAGCAGGTGACCGGAACAGTCTCTGCCCGTACACCCAGAGACTGTTCCGGTCACCTGCTGTGACTGCCTGCCCGTCTTCCCTGGTCGCCACCCGCTCCCTTACAAGGACCGCCCCCTTGTATAGTAGCTCAGAGGTTCCGCCTCCCAGACCCGTTACAGTTTGCTCGGGCCATGGAACCCGGTGGCACCCAAGCTCCCTCGCTCTCGGACCTCTGTCATGAACTGTCCCGTCAGAGGTCCCAACAGGAGTCCATCCTGGGTCACCTGCGGAATGTCAATTCTCGCCTGGACACTATGACTGCTCCACCAGCAACCACCGTCAGTGCCATGACTCGCAACCCGGCAGCTCCGCTGCCCACCAATACCATGGTATCCTACCCCGGACCCCGGCTTTCTGCACCTCCTCGCTTCGGAGGCGACTCCGCTCAGGCTCGGGGCTTCATAAATCAGTGCACCCTGCACTTTGAACTCCTGTCCCACCAGTTTAACTCCGACCGGGCCAAAATTGCCTTCATCATGTCCCATCTCACCGGGGAGGCCCTGGCCTGGCTAAATCCTCTATGGGAGAGAGGAGACCCCCTGGTGTCTGACTTGCCTGCCTTTCTCACGGCTTTCCGGAAAGTCTTCGACGAACCCGGACGGAAGACCTCATCCGCATCATCTCTGCTACGCCTCCGTCAGGGAAGTCTCACCGTGGGCCAATATGCCATACGGTTCCGTACCCTTGCCTCGGAGCTGGCTTGGGATAACGACGCTCTGGTATCTGTCTTCTGGGAGGGTCTGTCCGGCCGTATTAAAGATGAACTCGCCGGTCGGGACATTCCTACCACTCTCGATGACTTAATAACTCTTGCCACCCGGATTGACCTACGGTTCCAGGAGCGTGCCAAAGAAGTCACCCGTGAGAGGAGGTTTCCACGTCTAGCTCCTACTTTTCAGAAACCCGTCACTCCCTCCGTTTCTCCCCAGGTACACTCTCCTGAGCCTATGCAGGTCGACCAGACCAAGATGGTCAAAACCCGTCAGGACTTACGCCGTGCCGAAGGGAGCTGCTTCTACTGTGGCAGTAAGGAGCACCGGATCCGTACCTGCCCGGAGAGGTCGGGAAACGCCTGTGTCTAGGTTCGCTCAGAGAGGTCGACCTAGACAAGAATAAATCCTCTCCATCTCTGCTACTGTCAGTCTCTATTATCTGCGGGGAGAATCGTTATTGCGAACTAGCCCAACTTGACTCTGGAGCGGCCGGGAATCTTATTTCACAGTCCCTGGTAGAAAAATACTGCATTCCCACCAAACCTCTGGCTGTACCATTATCTGTCGCTGCTGTGGATGGGGGCCTCTTACCACGTCCCATCCAACTCATCACCGAATCCATAACTCTGCAGGTGGGAATGCTGCATTCTGAGAGCATCTCTTTTCATGTTCTGCCTGGACTCTCTCACGCCCTCTTACTAGGTCTACCTTGGCTCCAGAGACATGCACCCGTGCTTGACTGGCAGACCGGAGAAGTCCTTCGCTGGGGACAGGACTGTCATAAGACTTGTTTGGTTCCTGTTCATCCCGTCCGTCCTTCTCCTACCCCAACTAATCTACCTGGACTTCCGATTCCCTATTGGTCATTTGCTGATGTCTTTAATAAAAAGGAGGCAGAGACATTACCCCCTCATAGACCATACGACTGTCCTATCGACCTGTTACCCGGTACTACTCCTCCCCGTGGGCGTATTTACCCATTGTCCGCTGCAGAGATCCGGTCGATGTCCGAATATATTGAGGAGAATTTGGCCAGGGGATTCATCCGGAAATCTACCTCCCCGGCGGGAGCAGGCTTCTTCTTCGTAAAAAAGAAGGACGGCTCTCTCCGTCCCTGTATAGACTATAGAGGCCTTAACCAGATCACGGTGAAGAATAAGTACCCCCTTCCGCTCATTCCAGAATTATTTGATCGCCTGAGGGGGGCTAGAGTCTTCACCAAACTGGACCTCCGTGGGGCGTACAACCTGGTCCGTATCCGTCAAGGGGATGAATGGAAGACTGCATTCAACACCCGGGATGGCCACTATGAATATCTGGTAATGCCCTTTGGTCTCTGTAACGCTCCTGCCGTCTTTCAAGAGTTGGTCAATGACATCTTCCGGGACCTTCTCTACTCCTGCGTTGTGGTGTACCTGGACGACATCTTGGTCTTCTCTCCGGATCTCCAGACTCACCGGAGGGACGTTCGTCAGGTCCTGCTCAGGCTCAGGCAGAATCACCTCTTCGCTAAATATGAGAAGTGCCTCTTTGAGCAGACCTCGCTTCCGTTTTTGGGCTACATTATTTCTCAGACCGGCCTACGAATGGATCCAGAGAAACTGTCTGCCATCGAGAAATGGCCCCGACCGGAGGGGTTGAAGGCCATTCAGCGGTTCCTGGGCTTCGCCAACTACTACCGCCTCTTCATACCACACTTCTCTTCCCGGACTGCCCCAATTTCCGCGCTCACCCGTAAGGGTACTAATCCCAAGGAGTGGCCGTCCGAAGCAGAGGAGGCCTTTCTTTCCTTAAAACAGGCCTTCTCTTTCGCCCCGGTGCTGCATCGTCCGGATGGCAACAAGCAGTTCTTCCTGGAGGTTGACGCCTCCTCCTCTGGAGCCGGAGCTGTACTTACTCAAAAATCATCTTCCGGGAGGATGGTAACTTGCGGCTTCTTCTCCAAACTCTTCTCCTCTTCTGAGCGCAATTATTCCATAGGAGACCGAGAGTTATTGGCCATCAAGCTGGCATTGGAGGAGTGGCGTTACCTACTCGAGGGGGCTCTTCATCCGGTAATAATTTACACTGACCACAAGAACTTGGCTTATCTCCAGCATGCCCAGAGACTTAACCCGCGCCAAGCCCGGTGGTCCTTGTTTTTTGCTCGCTTTGATTTTGTTCTACATTTTCGCCCGGCTGACAAGAACATCAAAGCGGACGCCTTGTCCCGATCCTTTCTGGTATCTGACCTCGAGGAAGAACCTAAACATATCATCGATCCCACCAGAGTAATGCAGGTGGCTCCCGTGAGTCTAAATCGTCTCCCTCCCGGTAAGACGTTCGTATCGGTACCTGATCGGGAGAAGATCCTACACTGGGGTCATTCGTCTAAACTAGCTGGCCACGCCGGTCAGAAAAAGACCCTCCAGCTTATTACCCGGCACTACTGGTGGCCTAACCTGCACAAGGATGTAATAGACTTTGTTTCTGCCTGTGTGTCCTGCGCCCGCAACAAAGTTCCGAGACACCTGCCAGCCGGTCGCCTCCTTCCTCTGCCAGTACCTGCTGCCCCCTGGCAGCATATAGCGATGGACTTCATAACTGATCTTCCCGTCTCTGCCGGTTGTACGGTCATTTGGGTGGTCGCTGACCGCTTTTCCAAGATGGCTCACTTCATTCCCCTACCAGGCCTCCCGTCTGCACCCGAGCTGGCTAAAGACTTTATCCGCCACATCTTCCGTCTTCATGGCCTGCCCCGTCACATCGTGTCGGATCGTGGGGTACAGTTCACTTCTCGTTTCTGGAGAGCCACTTGTAAATTGCTAGACGTCACCCTGGACTTCTCTTCCGCTTACCACCCACAGTCTAATGGTCAAGTGGAGCGGATCAATCAGATCCTGACCAGTTACCTCCGGCACTTCGTTAATGCCCACCATTCTGACTGGGTGGATCTCCTGCCATGGGCCGAATTCTCGTACAACAATCACGAGAGCGAATCTTCCTCCAAATCCCCGTTTTTTGTAGTCTTCGGTCAGCATCCTCGGATCCCGTTTCCCGTCTCCACCTCGGTGGACAATCCGGCTGCGGAATCTCTTGTTAACAAATTTTCCTCCATATGGGAGAGTACCCGGTCCGCACTCCTTCTGTCATCCGAGCGTATGAAAAGACATGCTGACAAAAAACGTCTGGATCCTCCTCAATTCCGTCCTGGGGATAAGGTCTGGCTCTCGTCCAAGTATGTCCGGCTCAAGATTCCTTCCTATAAGTTAGGGCCTCGGTTCATCGGTCCTCTGGAGGTCATCAGTCAGATCAACCCGGTGGCCTATAAATTGAAACTCCCGGCCAACTTGCGGATCCCTAACTCCTTCCATGTATCTCTCCTCAAACCCGTGGTACTTAACTCTTTTTCCAAGTCTACAGGCACGCCTCCTGCTCCGGTTTCCGCTGAAAACTAATTTGAGGTAGAGAACATTCTGGCCACCAAAAGGGTAAGAGGGAAGACCTTTTTTCTAGTAGATTGGAAGGGGTTTGGTCCTGAAGAGAGAACGTGGGAGCCCCGGGAGAACATCCATGCCCCTCTCATCCTTGCTAAATTTCTGTCTGGCCTAAAAAAGGGGGGCCTAAAGGGGGGGGTACTGTAGCGTCGGCGTCCCTGCCCTCTGCTAGGCAGGGACGCTGTTCCCCTCACCTCTCTGCTCCGAGCCCGGCGTCCTCCCCCCGCTCTGCTGGCAGCGCGCGCTCCTTCCCGGCCACTGTGCTTAGGGCGCGCGCTCCCTCCCTCTTAAAGGGGCCGCGCGCGCCGTCCAATGGCCGGAGGACTTCACCATATATAAGGCACCTCCTCCAAAATGGAGGTGCCCGAGCAATGTTGTTGCACTGTTCACTACTCTGCTTCAGCCCTCAGGTCCCGTTGCCAGTTACCTGTCAGTTACCTGCCTGATTCCTGCCAGAGTCCTGCCAGTTTGCTGTCTGTTTCCTGCCTGATATTCCTGCTACCTGCTTGCTAGCCTGAGGTCCGACGGTCTGCCTTCCTACTCCTGTCAGTCTGTCTATGGACCAGCTTGGCCGCTCACCTGGGAGCGCACATCTGCTACCTGCCTGCTAGCCTACCTGGAGGCTCCGCCGTCACGTGCTGTGACCACCTGCTATTCCAGAGACTCTTGCCCGCTCACCTGGGAGCGCTCCTCCGCTACCTGCCTGCTTGCCTACCTGGAGGCTCCGCCGTCACGTGCTGTGACCATCTGCTATTCCAGAGACTCCTGCCCGCTCACCTGGGAGCGTTTTCCCACCTACAAAGAATGGAGAGGTCTATAATGTTTATCGTAGGTACACTTCAACTGTGAGAAACAGAATCTTAAAAAATATTCCAGAAAATCACATTGTATGATTTTTACATAATTAATTTGCATTTTATTACATGAAATAAGTATTTGATACAATAGAAAAACAGAACTTAATATTTGGTAGAGAAACCTTTGTTTGCAATTACAGAGGTCAAATGTTTACTGTAGTTCTTGACCAAGTTTGCACACACTGCAGCAGGGATTTTGGCCCACCCCTCCATACAGAACTTCTCCAGATCTTTCAGGTTTCGGGGCTGTCGCTGGGCAGCATTGAGTTTCAGCTCCCTCCAAAGATTTTCAATTGAGTTCAAATCTGGAGACTGGCTAGCCCACTCTAGGACCTTGAAATGCTTCTTACGGAGTCACTCCTTAGTTGCCCTCGCTGTGTGTTTCGGGTCATTGTTATGCTGGAAGACCCAGCCAAGACCTATCTTCAATGCGCTTACTGAGGGAAGGTTGTTGGCCAAAATCTTACAATACATGACCCCATCCATTCTCCCTTCAATACGGTGCAATTGTCCTGTCCCTTTTGCAGAAAAGCCCCCCAAAATATGATGTTTCCCCTACAATGCTTCATGGTTGGGATGGTGTTCTTGTGGTTGTACGCACCCTTCTTCCTCCAAACACGGTGAGTGGAGTTGATACCAAAAAGTTCTAATTTGGTCTCACCTGACCACATGACCTTCTGCCATGGCTCCTCTGTATCATCCAGATTGTCATAGGTGAACCTCAAATGGGCATGGACATGGGTGTAGTGTGTTACTAACGGTAATATTCGAGACTGTGTTCCCAGCTCTCTTCAGGTCATTGACCAGTTCCTCCCATGTAGTTCTGGGCTGATTCATGACCTTTCTCAGAATCATCCTTGCCCCACGAGGCGAGATTTTGCATGGAGCCCCAGACCAAAGAAGATTGACAGTCATCTTGTTTTTCTTCCATTTTCTAATAATTGTGCCAACAGTTGTTGCCTTCTCACCAAGCTGCTTGCCTATTGTCCTGTAGCCCATCCCAGCCTTGTGCATGTCTACAATTTTTTCCCTGGTGTCCGTAGACAGCTCTTTGGTCTTGGCCATGGTGGAGAGGTTGGAGTGTGATTGATTGACTGTGTGGACAAGTGTCTTTTATACAGGTGTGACACCCCAGGGGTCTGGTTGCCACAGTGATAGAGATATTACGTCTGAGAGCAGGTGGGAGGTCTCTTGGTCAGGGATCCTATGCATGCCACACCTCCTGCCCAGTCCTGGGAGGGGAAGAACTTCCCCTATATAAACCTAGGGCTGAGGCAGGGTTAGTGTGTAGAGAAGAAGTAGAGACAGAGAAGAGAAGCAGATATAGGAAAGGAACATCAGGAGCTCTGTGGGAGCAGTGCTATAAGGAGTCAGGGGCTGGCAGCTGCAGAGCTCGCGCTGACTGTGAAGCTATCACCGGACCCGGAGTCCGAGGCTGTGGGGACTAATCTTTACCCAGCAGCAGAAACCGCCCGGCAGGGGATTTCAGGTCCTCTGGCCAAGAAACCCGAAGGCACGGTCACACGCGTGGGACCAGCACCGCCGTTGTGGAGCGGACGCCACTAGAAGACCCCGAGTCGCCGGCCATACGGGTGAGCACCACACGGTACACTCAGGGACGTGGGCTACTTATACCCGCCTCTAGCAAGGTAGCCAGAAGAGTACAGTCAGTTTGGGAGGCCTACAACTCCGCCTGGCCAGGGGAGATCCCATCTGCTCAAGGACTGACCAGGCCCCGATCGCTAGCCAGTACTCCGGGAGGGTCTATCTTTATCACCAGTAAAGACCCTGAACTACACCGCACCGTCTCTGAGTGATTCCTGCTACCCCCATCATCCACGTCGGCTGCCCTGAGGCCATACCCCTCCCGTTGGGGGTGATACTATCACGCTGCACAATCCTACCACCGGCCTCAGCGGTCTGCCCTGCAGCGGCAGCTCCTTCGCTGCATTCAACGGGTGGCGTATTCGTCCAACATCTACCGCTAATACATCGCCGCTCAGTTTGACTCCCTGGGCACGGACCGGGTCACCGCCACGAGACTACAACCCTCAACAGATCCAGCTCCGGGTAAGCTCCCGTGCGCGCGATGCCACGCGACGAAGGCCCAGGGGCGCGTCAACTTTTGGCGTAGTCGGCAGGATCTCGTGCCCGCAACCACCGGGTACTGCGTGCCTGAAAAAGACTGTTCAAACTTACCAGTGGTGAAGATTCCCGCCATCCGTGGAGGTTTCCCGCCATCCGGCGCCATCTTCTACCTTCTTCCCGCCATCCGTGGAGTTTTCCCGCCGTTGGACGCCATCTTGAAGACGCCGCGCGGGAAGAAGAGGGGCGTGGACTCCGAAAGCGCGCGAGAACTGAAGCCCCGCCTCACGTCCGGACGTTGCGTAAGGTCCTGGAAGGAGCCCAGCAGACGCCAACATCACAGGAGCGCGACGGAAGGTCCTCAACCCTGACGATCCACTGCGGAGCCGCGGCCTACGGAAGAGGATCATCGCAAGGTAGGCCACGGTCCACTAGGGGGGAGGAAGATGTCGGATACGGAGGAGAGCTTCACTGCCTCAACCCCCGCCAGCGCCACCGCTGCTGCAGTCATGCCTTTCACCATGCCCTATATCCCGGGAGCGGCCTGGCTACCCCAGTACTCAGGGGAGTCCCATACCCTGCATGACTTTAGAGAAAAGCTGGATAGCCTCTTCCAGGTGTATCCCCTCACAGAAGAGCAAAAAGTGAGCATCCTGGTGGCCCAATTAACCGGGGCAGCCCAAAGGGAGGTAAAGTCCTGGCCACCTGGGGGGAGGACTGTTGCAGGGATACTAACCCGGCTGAGGGACACCTTTGATACCCGCACCTCAGCCGAGATCAAGCTTAGATTCTACGGGTGCAAGCAGCGAGCACACGAGAGTATAAGGGACTATGCCCTGAACCTACAAGAGGCCCTGAGAGCCATTAAGCAGACCGACCCTGACGGCGTGGGAGACGAGGACAGGCTGTTGACTGAACAGTTTATAGAGGGTTTATATTGCAATGCCCACCGAACCCAGTTGCGGGCAATGGCCTTACAGGACCCTCATCTGGGATTTGCACAGTTCAAGGACAGAGCCATCCGGGTGCTCCGAGAACCGGCACCAGGTGGCGTTGTGACCCACAGACGCCCCACTACCACTTACCACCAGGAGGCGGCACCCTTGTCGGCAGGGCCTGTGGGAGCTGATGCGCAGGCTTTGAACAATGACCCGGCTCCAGACCTGCATCATCAGGTCCAAGAGCTAGCTAAAAGCGTTGCCGCGCTAACCCGAACTGTGCAGTCTTTACAGGTTTCCACTCCAGGGAAGATCCAGCTGGCATCCGGACCGGAGGACATCCCGTGGCGTCGACCAAGGAGGACCCCACCGGCCAGAGGAAGACCCAGCGACCGATACAACGAGGACGGACAACCCATCTGCCGCCGCTGCAATCAACCCGGACATATGGCAAGGTACTGTCCTTTAAACTGGCACAACCTGGGGTAGAGGGCCAAACCCCAGGAAAAAGATCATCAGGCCCATCGAACTGGCGCGACAAATATGTGGGAGGACGTCCAGTCTTGCCTGTGGTACTGGATGGCATCCCCATGAGTGCCCTACTGGACACCGGGTCACAGGTTACCACTATCCCGTACGTGCTCTTCAAGCAGTACTGGAATGACTCGGATATCACCCGCTACCCTGACGACGACTTGAGTATCATCGCCAGCAATGGTCAGCCCGTGCCACAGATTGGATTTAAAGAGGTGACCATTAAAATCGGTAGAGTCGAATTGGCGGCACAGGGACTGATCATTGTAGACATTGACAAGCACGAGAGTCACCCAAAGATAACTCTAGGAACTAATGTAATTGAAAATTGTCTTGCAGAGGTGATTTTCCTTTTACAGCAGGTTGCCAAGAACGCCAGCTCCGGCCAGCAGCGAGTGCTCCAGAAAGAGATCCGGGCACTGATGCGACGGCAACAGATAGAACTCTCCGGTGGTGAGATTGGTAGCGTAAGAATGTGTGACCCTTTCCCTATTGCCATGCCCCCAAAAAGTGAAATGATGATTTGGTGCCGGGCAGCTATTGGTCTGAGAGGTAGAGATTACCAGGCAATGGTAGAACCAGTTTACTCAGACAGTAGGCCCACCATTTTGACAGCACGGGGGGTGGTCAATGTACGCCATGGGAGGGTGCCCGTTCGCATAATAAATATCGGGAAGAGGGAAGTGTACCTGCCCCGGTATGCCACGCTAGCCAAATTGTATACCATCAATCAAAACTCCATACAGTCCGTAGAACCCTTGCCTCCATCTTCCCCGGAGGAAAGTAACGGCTCTAAGGAAACAATGGAGGACTAGTGTCAGCAACTACATTTGGGTACTGACTCCACTCCCTCACACCAGAGACAGGGAGTCTATCGGGTGGTTCAAGAGTACGAGAGAGTGTTTAGCAAACACCCGTTAGACTTCGGGCGAGTCAAGGGGGTAGAACACCACATCCCCACGGGAGACCATCTTCCCATAAAAGAGAGGTATCGACCCGTACCCCCTGCACACTACCAACATGCCAAGGGGATGCTTAGGGACATGAAGGAGGCTGGGGTGATCAGGGATAGCTGTAGCCCCTGGGCAGCTCCACTAGTCTTAGTCAAAAAGAAAGACAACACCATGAGGATGTGTGTAGATTACCGGAAAATCAACCGTATCACACACAAGGATGCGTACCCCTTACCAAGGATAGAGGAGTCTTTGGCTGCTTTAAGATCTGCTAACTTCTTCTCTACCTTGGATCTCACTAGCGGGTACTGGCAGGTTCCTGTAGCAGAGGCGGACCGGGAGAAGACCGCATTCACCACCCCGATGGGACTTAGCGAGTTCACCTGCATGCCGTTCGGACTCTGTAACGCACCAGGAACCTTTCAACGATTAATGGAGTGCTGTCTGGTCCACAAAAACTTCGAGACGGTCCTGTTGTACCTGGACGATGTAATCGTATATTCCAAGACTTATGAGGACCACCTGAAACACCTGGCGGAAGTGTTCGAAGCTCTGGCAAACTACGACCTAAAGGTAAAACCCTCCAAGTGTCACCTCCTAAAACCAAAGGTGCAGTACCTGGGACACGTGGTGAGCGCTGACGGAGTGGCTCCCGACCCTGATAAGATCACCGCAATTAAGGAATGGCCAAGTCCCTCCAGTGTAAAGGAAGTGCGGCAGTTCCTCGGGTTGGTAGGCTATTACCGCAGATTCATCCCCGGTTTCACCAAAAAGGCAGCTCCTATGCAGGACCTCCTGATAGGCCAGTCCCGGAAGGCCAAGAACCAGAAGCCGCCCTTCAAATGGGAGAAGTTAGAAGAAGAGTCCTTCCGCCAGCTGAAGATGGCCCTCACGGGGGATGAAATCCTGGCGTACCCTGATTACAGCCAGCCCTTTATCCTCTACACCGACGCAAGTAACATCGGGCTAGGAGCCGTACTGTCCCAGATCCAGCAGGGGAAAGAACGAGTAATCGCTTACGCCAGTCGAAAACTGCGACCCACCGAAAGAAACCCTGAGAATTACAGCTCATTTAAGCTAGAGTTCCTGGCAGTGGTGTGGGCAGTCACCGAATGCTTTAAGCACTACCTCGCTTCTTCCCGGTTCACCGTGTACACGGATAACAACCCGTTGACACACCTGGACACGGCAAGACTCGGTGCCCTAGAGCAGAGATGGATGGCCCGTCTGTCCAACTACGAGTTCACAATCAAATACCGGGCAGGACGCTCCAATACCAACGCGGACGCCCTGTCCAGGATGCCAAACCTACCGGACGTAGGAGAAGATCCAGAGGGACTGGAAGAAGTCGAACTCCCCGCGTTCCACCGTCATGGGACTATCCAGTATTCCCATCGGGTAAGGAGTAAGCAAGCCGCTACGGTTAACCCCTTGCCTCACTACAACTGGGAGGAAACGCAAGACAGTGACCCTGCCGTCCGACTGGTGAAGGAGATGCTGACTCGGCCAGAGGCTCGCCTTGACCCAGACGCTCCGGAGGAAGCCAAACAACTGTGGGCTGAGAAGAGTCGACTGTTCCTTTACAAGGGGAAGTTGTGCCGCAGAATGGTTAACTCCCGGACGCATGAACTAATCTGGCAAGTAGTGGTGCCACGAAGAGACGCAGCCATGGTGATGGAGGCATACCACGACGGGGCTGGACACTTCGGATGGAAGAAGCTGGAGTTCCTGCTGCACGGGCGGTTCCACTGGGTAGGCATGAGGGGAACCATCGAGAGGTGGTGCAGAGACTGTGGCCCGTGCAACCTAAGAAGGAAGGACCGTGCCAGCCAGAAGACCCCCCTTCAGTCCATCGTCACCAAGCAGCCGTTGGAACTGGTAGCCTTGGATCATGTAAAACTGACCCCAAGCAGAAGTGGCTACGTCTACGCGGTAACCATTGTGGATCATTACTCCCGGTTCTTGGTTGTCGTCCCCGTTAAGGACTTAACAGCTCAAACAGCAGCTAGAGCCTTCCAGCAGCACTTCTGCCGTCCACACGGGTACCCGGACCAAGTGCTGACGGACCAGGGACCTGCCTTTGAAGCGGAGGTCTTCCAGGAATTCTGCAATCTGTATGGCTGCCGGAAGATAAGGACGACACCCTATCATCCGCAAACTAATGGACTCTGTGAGAAAATGAACCAGGTGGTAATGGATCTTCTGAAAACGTTGCCCCTGGAAGAACGCAGTCTGTGGCCTGAGAAGCTGCCCGACCTGGTGGACCTGTACAACTACATCCCTGTAGGTTCCACCAACTGTACCCCGGCTTACCTAATGAGGGCAAGGCCTGGTAAGCTACCTGTTGACCTGGAGATGGGAGTCCTGACACCCGAGGACACTTCACCGGAAGCAGACTGGGACACAGAGAGGCAGCAGCAGTACCGGAAAGTACAGGAGAGCGTGGAGCGAAGTCTCTGTCTCGCTAGGGAAAGACAAGAGAAAACTTACAACCAGTATGCTCCCGCTGTTCCCCTGGTACCCGGAGAGCAGGTCTTGAAGAGGAAGAGACGGCTCCACAAGTTGGACGACCAGTGGGAGAAGGACCCATACACCGTACTGCCCTCAAGCCACGACAACCCAAAGGTCTGTACCATCAGTAAAGACGGAGGGGAAACCACAGCCATTGTATCCCGGGATCACCTGAAGAAGTGTCCCGAACAGCTACGGAACCCAGAAGGAGAGCAAGAAGACCCTCGACCCGTAGAGGAAAGGGAAGATATGGTTAGTACTGTGCTCGGAGACTTCCCTCGGTCCTGGACTCAAGTCAATGGTGCAGTTGTGGTACCCGTCCTCACGTTCCTCCAACCAGCATCCCAAGTGCCTACGGAGCAACAGGTAGAGCTGGAAGAGCAGCCGGTCCAGGAGGCAGCAGACTCCACACAAGCAGAACAGGAGGATCAACCCTCTGCTCATAGTGAGCCTGCCGTACCCCTAGTGAGCCAAAGAGCCCGTAGACAGCTGCCCAGTTTACCCTTGACAGCTCCTACACCCTGTAGTTCAGGGCCAGACAGTCAGCTCCGTAGGTCCACTAGGGCCACTAGAGGCCAGTTACCCGCACGTTGGAGGATTTGAAGTGTTTAAATTGTTTTATTTGTGGTCACCTGTCTGTTACTTGTAAATAATTATGTGTTTCTAGTTATTTTTAGGAGTCCTTGGTGGATTTACCGGGAATCCTTGTACAATTGGTTGGAGCGTAACCTAGGAATGGACTAAAGACTGTTAAGGACTCGGGGCAGGACAGACCCCTACCTGGTTACGTCTCCCTGTTTTGGTGAAATGGACACCTTGCTTTTCTTCAAAACTGCACCCGGTTGCGGACACGCCGTAACCATCTTTATGTGTTTTTCTTATTGTATTATTATTGTTTATACCTTGTTATGTTTTTCTAAAAAATATGTTTAGTCCCGGAGTACTAAATTTCACTAGGGGGGAATGTGACACCCCAGGGGTCTGGTTGCCACAGTGATAGAGATATTACGTCTGAGAGCAGGTGGGAGGTCTCTTGGTCAGGGATCCTATGCATGCCACACCTCCTGCCCAGTCCTGGGAGGGGAAGAACTTCCCCTATATAAACCTAGGGCTGAGGCAGGGTTAGTGTGTAGAGAAGAAGTAGAGACAGAGAAGAGAAGCAGATATAGGAAAGGAACATCAGGAGCTCTGTGGGAGCAGTGCTATAAGGAGTCAGGGGCTGGCAGCTGCAGAGCTCGCCCTGACTGAGAAGCTATCACCGGACCCGGAGTCCGAGGCTGTGGGGACTAATCTTTACGCGGCAGCAGAAACCGCCCGGCAGGGGATTTCAGGTCCTCTGGCCAAGAAACCCGAAGGCACGGTCACACGCGTGGGACCAGCACCGCCGTTGTGGAGCGGACGCCACTAGAAGGCCCCAAGTCGCCGGCCATACGGGTGAGCACCACACGGTACACTCAGGGACGTGGGCTACTTATACCCGCCTCTAGCAAGGTAGCCAGAAGAGTACAGTCAGTTTGGGAGGCCTACAACTCCGCCTGGCCAGGGGAGATCCCATCTGCTCAAGGACTGACCAGGCCCCGATCGCTAGCCAGTACTCCGGGAGGGTCTATCTTTATCACCAGTAAAGACCCTGAACTACACCGCACCGTCTCTGAGTGATTCCTGCTACCCCCATCATCCACGTCGGCTGCCCTGAGGCCATACCCCTCCCGTTGGGGGTGATACTATCACGCTGCACAATCCTACCACCGGCCTCAGCGGTCTGCCCTGCAGCGGCAGCTCCTTCGCTGCATTCAACGGGTGGCGTAGTCGTCCAACATCTACCGCTAATACATCGCCGCTCAGTTTGACTCCCTGGGCACGGACCGGGTCACCGCCACGAGACTACAACCCTCAACAGATCCGGCTCCGGGTAAGCTCCCGTGCGCGCGATGCCGCGCGACGAAGGCCCAGGGGCGCGTCACAGGTAACGAGTTCAAACAGGTGCAATTAATACAGGTAATGAGTGCAGAGTAGGAGGGCTTTTTAAAGAAAACTAACAGGTCTGTGAGAGCCAGAATTCTTGCAGGTTGGTAGGTGATCAAATACTTATTTCATCTAATAAAATGCAATTTAATTATTTAAAAATCATACAATGTGATTTTCTGTTTTTCTTTTCTAGATTCTGTGAAGCACCGACTGCCTGGATTTGGTTTGAATAGTCATTCTGTGCTGACAGAGTCCATTTAAAGGGGTTGTCCACTACTAGGACAACCCCTTCTTGAACTAAATGTTTGGCCCCAGTGAAATAAAAAACCTACACTCACCTCCCGTCCCAGCGCTGTTCCAGCGGTGTCAGCACTCATGGTCCAGGGGTTGTGATGCGGTGGAATGACACGTGACGCTGGCGCCCAATCAGCGCTGGCGTCACCGTCTTTGCCGCTTGTCGAATTGAACATGAAGAGGAAGTCAGAGATCAGCTGCAGCCCGGACTTCCTCTTCATATTAGATTTGTCCGAAGGCGGGAACAGTGACACCAGCACTGACTGGGCGCTGAGCACCCTGTGTCATTCCACCACATCACAGCCTCGAGACCGCGAGTGCCAACATGGCTGGAACAGTGCCAGCACAGGAGGTGTGTATAAGCTTTTTCATTTTATTGGGGCGAAACATTTAGTTCAAGAAGGGGCTGTCCTAGTAGTGGACAACCCCTTTAAGAGCTTCTTTCATTAACGGGAACCTGTCTTGTAAAATAACGCTATTAACCTGCAGATACGGGGTTAATCTGCAGGTTAATAGCATTCTGACACTGTGTGGCGCTGGCACTGAGAGCCCCACTGCCAGGAGGAAATTAACTTTACTCCCCCCCTTTCCCCGGCATACGGCGTTAAGTCATAGGGGTCACCACTCTGTGTATAGAGAGCAGTGGCTCTAACCGTGCCCCCCGCACTGACTGACAGCAGTTCAGCATTAGAGATCAGCATTAGGGTTGGCTCTCAGTCAGTGCCAGGGGTATGGTTACAGCCACTGCTCTCCATACACAGAGCAGTGACTGAAACCGTGCCAGCGACACCCCTATGACTAAAAGACCGAGGATGCTGGGGGGAATAAAGTTAATTTCTCAATCTGCGCATGGCCATTTTCCCGGGGTCCACAGTGGTGAAAACAATGGGAAGTGCAGGGAGTCTGGTGACATTTTGTGAAAGCACGCGGCCTGCTGCAGACTCGCACTGCCGAACACCCCCTCCTCTCAACCTGGGGCCCGCATCATCACCCCGCTCCTGTGCCCCCGCCAACTTCCTTCAGCAGCGATCCTGCCTCCTGTGACCCCACTCCACCACAGCCACCCCACCCTGGTAAGCTACGGTAAAATAGGACTATAAGACGCACCACCATTTTATTAAAAACATGTTTCTCCTATTTTCCTTCCCAAAACTTGGGGTATGTCATAGTCCACAAAACACGGTACAGGGCTCTCATCGCGGGTGCCTGGCAGGTTCAGAAAGCTATTAACCTGCAGATTAACCCCATATCTGCAGGTTAATAGCATTATTTTACATGACAGGTTCCCTTTAACCTAATACTTTTTTAATAGAAGTACTAGTTGATTTTGTTACAACATTTGTTTTCTTCATAGATCAGTCGCCAGCTTAATTTAGGGAATCTGTTAGCAGATTTTTGTCACCTCATCTGAGAGCAGCCTGATGTAGGAAAAGAGACCCTGATTCCAGTGATGTATCATTTAGTTGACTGGGTGCAGCAGTTGTGACACAATCAGAGTTTTCTCTGCTGTAAATATAGCAGAGCTCAGAAAGCTAACCCGGCCAAAACCAATGATTAGCAGCTTTCCGTACATTGCCAGAGGCGTAGCTAGGGGCTCAGCTGAGGAGGAGGGGGCAAAACATCTGAGTGGGTCCCTAATCAGGTAACGCTGATTATAGTGTTTCACCCTAATTGTGGGTATATGGGAACCTCAGCACATGACCTCGCTGTTACTGAAAATAAATCTCTGCACAAAGACCAACACTGATATTAGCGACATAAAGTGACCATGTAGTGGTAGATACCAGTGCTGCAGAACATATAAGAGAATACAGTACAGTTAGAGATAGTGATTTACAGCTGAGGTTCTTTCTGATGGAGTTGTTCCCTTTCCCTGTCTTTTCCATCTGGCCCAGACCGACATGACAACTTCTCCAGCCAGGACTCATCTGCAGAGATTACAACAAAGACAAATTTGACTTCTCACATTTCCAGCACAGTCCCCATAAATTCCCAACCTGCACAAACTCCTTATCCCGTTATCAACTCAATACTGAGCAGCTGCTGCCGTATGTGTCCCTATTACTGCAACTGCTCCACTTACTGCCCCACATAATAATGCCACCACTGTGCCCCTTATATAGTAAAAGGCCTCCTTTGTGCCCTCTAGATGGTAAAATTTCATCCTAAAAATATTAATGCCCTGTGTAAGTGCCCTAGAAAGTAGTGCCCAGATTTTGCCCGAGAAAGTGATAATGCCCCATGTGCACTTTTGACGGTCACAATACTCTGAGTGCCCCCATAACAATAATGCTTCTTAAGTGTCCACTTAACTTTTAACAATGTCCCCTTGGTTCCCCATGTACAGCTCCCCTATACACATTATGATGCTCATACACCTCCCCTATACACAGTAAGATGGTTCCACAGCTCCCCTATACACAGTATGATGGGCCCACAGCTCCCCTATACACAGTAAAATGTTCCCATAGCTCCCTATACACAGTATAATGCCCTCACAGCTCCCCTATACACAGTACAATGCCCTCACAGCTGCCCTATTTACAAAATGATGGGCCCACAGCTCCCCTATAAACAGTATGATGGTCCCACAGCTCCCTCCAAACACAGCATAATGGTCCTTACACTGTATGATAGCCCCACACTATATAATAGCCCCCACAGTAGCATCCACACTGTTTAATGATCCCCACGATAGAGCCCACACTGTAAAATGGCCCCCACAATAGTCACCACACCATATGAGGGTCCCCACACTATATGAAGGCCCCCACAGTGGCCCCCAAACTGTATAATCTCCCTCACATTAGCTCACACACTGTATAATGGCCCCTAAAGTAGTCCCCACAGTTTATGACTATCCCCCACAGTAGCTCACACAATAGTCCCCACACTGTATAATGGCCCCCACAGTTTATGATAGCCCCCCACAGTGGCTCCACACTGTATTAAGGCCCCCACAGTGTAAGTGACGCGCCCCTGGGCCTGTGTCGTGCTGCGGTGCGCACGCGGGAGCTTACCCGGAGCCGGATCCGTGGAGGGTTGTAATCTCGTGGCGGTGACCCGGTCCGTGCCCAGGGAGTCAAACTAGACGGCAGTCTATTAGTAGTAAATAGTTGATGACTACGCCACCCGTTGAGTGCAGCCAGGAAGCTGCTGCTGCAGGGCAGACCGCTGAGGCCGGTGGTAGGATTGTGCAGCGTGATAGTATAACCCCCAACGGGAGGGGTATGGCCTCAGGGCAGCCGACGTGGATGATGGGGGTAGCAGGAACCACTCAGAGACGGTACGGTGTAGTTCAGGGTCTTTACTGGTAACAACGACAGACCCTCCCGGAGTACTTGCTAGCAAACGGGGCCTGGTCAGTCTTTGAGCAGATGGGATCTCCCCTGGCCAGGCGTAGTTGTAGGCCTCCCAAACTGACTGTACTCTTCTGGCTACCTTGCTAGAAGCTGATGTAAGTAGCCCACGTCCCTGAGTGTACCGTGTGGTGCTCACCCGTATGGCCGGTGACTCGGGGCCTTCTAATGGCTTCCGCTCCACGATGGCGGTGCTGGTCCCACGCGTGTGACCGTGCCTTCGGGCTTCTGGGCCAGAGGACCTGAAATCCCCTGCCCGACGGATTCTGCTGCTGGGTAGGAGTTAGTCCCCACAGCCTCGGACTCCGGGTCCGGTAAAGAATCTTCTTAGTCAGGGCGAGCTCTGTAGCTGTCAGCCCCTGACTCCTTGTAACTCTGCTGTTTCCTATGCTGCTTCTCTTCTCCACTCTCCTTGTCTGACTCACCCTGCCTCAGCCCCGGGTTTATACAGGGGAAGTTCTTCCCCTCCCAAGACTGGGCAGGAGGTGTGGCATGCACAGGATCCCTGACCAAAGGACCTCCCACCTGCTCTCAGACATAATATCTCTATCACTGTGGCAACCAGACCCCTGGGGTGTCACATTCCCCCCTAGTGAAATTTAGTACTCCGGGACTAAACACATTTAGAAAAACATAACAAAGTATAACAATAACAATACTATAAGAAAAACACATAAGATGGTTACGGCGTGTCCGCAACCGGATGCAGTCTTTAAAGAAAAGCAAAGGTGTCCATTTCACCAACACAGGGAGACGTAACCAGGTAGGGGTCTGTCCTACCCCGAGTCCTTAACAGTCTCTAGTCCATCCTGGGTTACGCTCCAACTATATACAAGGATTCCCGGTAAATCCACCAAGGTTTCCTAAAAATAACTAGAAACACAAAATTATACACAAGCAACAAGACACAGAAAAACATAGATAAAACAATTTATACACTTTAAATTCTCCAGCGTGCGGGTAACTGGCCTCTAGTGGCCCGAGTGGACCTACGGAGCTGACTGTCTGGCCCTGAACTACAGGGTGTAGGAGCTGTCAAGGGTAAACTGGGCAGCTGTCTACCGGCTCTTTGTCTCACTAGGGGTACGGCAGGCTCACTATAAGCAGAGGGTTGATTCTCCTGTTCTGCTTGTGTGGAGTCTTCTGCCTCCTGGACCGGCTGTTCTTCCAGCTCTACCCGTTGCTCCGTAGGTTCTTGGGATGATGGTTGGAGGAAGGTGAGTACGGGTACCACAACTGCACCATTGACTTGAGTCCAAGACTGAGGAAAGTCCCCGAGCACGGTACTAACCATATCTTCCCTTTCTTCCACGGGTCGATGGTCTTCTTGTTCCTCTTCAGGGTTCCTCAGTTGTTCGGGACACTTCTTCAGGTGGTCCCGGGATACAATGGCTGTGGTTTCCCCTCCGTCTTTACTGATGGTACAGACCTTCGGGTTCTCGTGGCTTGAGGGCAGTACGGTGTACGGGTCCTTCTCCCACTGGTCGTCCAACTTGTGGAGCCGTCTCTTCCTCTTCAAGACCTGCTCTCCGGGTACCAGGGGAACAGCGGGAGCATACTGGTTGTAAGTTTTCTCTTGTCTTTCCCTAGCCTGACAGAGACTTCGCTCCAAGCTCTCCTGTACTCTCCGGTACTGCTGCTGCCTCTCTGTGTCCCAGTCTGTTTCTGGTGAAGTGTCCTCGGGGGTCAGGACTCCCATTTCCAGGTCAACAGGTAACTTACCAGGTCTTGCCCTCATTAGGTAAGCCGGGGTACAGTTGGTGGAACCTACCGGGATGTGGTTGTATAGGTCCACCAGATCGGGCAACTTTTCAGGCCACAGACTGCGTTCTTCCAGGGGCAACGTTTTTAGAAGATCCATTACCACCTGGTTCATTTTTTCACAAAGTCCATTAGTCTGCGGATGGTAGGGTGTCGTCCTTATCTTCCGGCAGCCATACAGATTGCAGAATTCCTGAAAGACCTCCGCTTCAAAGGCAGGTCCCTGGTCCGTCAGCACTTGGTCCGGGTACCCGTGTGGACGGCAGAAGTGCTGCTGGAAGGCTCTAGCTGCTGTTTGAGCCGTTAAGTCCTTGACGGGGACGACAACCAAGAACCGGGAGTAATGATCCACGATGGTTAACGCGTAGACGTAGCCACTTCTGCTTGGGGTCAGTTTTACATGATCCAAGGCTACCAGTTCCAACGGTTGCCGGGTGACGATGGACTGCAGGGGAGTCTTCTGGCTGGCTCGGTCCTTCCTTCTCAGGTTGCACGGGCCACAATCTCTGCACCACTTCTCGATGGTTCCCCTCATGCCTACCCAGTGGAACCGCTCGCGCAGCAGGAACTCCAGCTTTTTCCACCCAAAGTGTCCAGCTCCGTCGTGGTATGCCTCCATCACCATGGCTGCGTCTCTTCGTGGCACCACTACTTGCCAGAGTAATTCATGCGTCCGGGAGTTAACCATTCTGCGGCACAACTTCCCTTTGTAAAGGAACAGTCGACTCTTCTCTGCCCATAGTTGTTTGGCTTCCTCCGGAGCGTCTGGTTCAAGGCGAGCCTCCGGCCGAGTCAGCATCTCCTTCACCAGTCGGACGGCAGGGTCGCTGTCTTGCGTTTCCGCCCAGTTGTAGTGGGGTAAGGGGTTCAACGTAGCAGCCTGCTTACTCCTTACCCGGTGGGAATACTGAATAGTCCCATGACGGTGGAACGCAGGGAGTTCAACTTCTTCCAGTCCCTCCGGATCTTCTCCTCCGTCCGGCAGGTTGGGCATCCTGGACAGGGCGTCCGCGTTGGTATTGGAGCGTCCTGCCCGGTATTTAATTGTGAACTCGTAGTTGGACAGACGGGCCATCCACCTCTGCTCCAGGGCACCGAGTCTTGCCGTGTCCAGGTGTGTCAGCGGGTTGTTATCCGTGTACACGGTGAACCGGGAAGAAGCGAGGTAATGCTTAAAGCGCTCAGTGATTGCCCATACTACGGCCAGGAACTCTAACTTAAATGAGCTGTAATTCTCGGGGTTCCTTTCGGTGGGTCGCAGTTTTCGGCTGGCGTAGGCGATTACTCGTTCCTTCCCCTGCTGGATCTGGGACAGTACGGCTCCTAGCCCGATGTTACTGGCGTCGGTGTAGAGGATAAAGGGCTGGCTATAATCCGGGTACGCCAGGATTTCGTCCCCCGTGAGGGCCATCTTCAGCTGGCGGAAGGACTCTTCTTCCAGCTCTTCCCATTTGAAGGGCGGCTTCTGGTTCTTGGCCTTCCGGGACTGGCCTATCAGGAGGTCCTGCATAGGTGCTGCCTTTTTGGTGAAACCGGGAATAAACCTTCGGTAGTAGCCTACCAACCCGAGGAACTGCCGCACTTCTTTTACGCTGGAGGGGCTTGGCCATCCCTTAATTGCGGTGATCTTATCGGGGTCGGGAGCCACTCCGTCAGCGCTCACCACGTGTCCCAGGTACTGCACCTTTGGTTTCAGGAGGTGACACTTGGAGGGTTTCACCTTTAGGCCGTAACTCGCCAGAGCCTCGAACACTTCCGCCAGGTGTTTCAGGTGGTCCTCATACGTCTTGGAATATACGATGACATCGTCCAGGTACAACAGGACCGTCTCGAAGTTTCTGTGGCCCAGACAACACTCCATTAGGCGTTGGAAGGTTCCTGGTGCGTTGCAGAGTCCGAACGGCATGCAGGTGAACTCGCTAAGTCCCATCGGGGTGGTGAATGCGGTCTTCTCCCGGTCCGCCTCTGCTACAGGAACCTGCCAGTACCCGCTAGTGAGATCCAAGGTAGAGAAGAAGTTAGCAGATCTTAAAGCAGCCAATGACTCCTCTATCCTTGGTAAGGGGTACGCATCCTTGTGTGTGATCCGGTTGATTTTCCGGTAATCTACACACATCCTCATGGAGTTGTCTTTCTTTTTGACTAAAACTAGTGGGGCTGCCCAGGGGCTACAGCTATCCCGGATTACCCCAGCCTCCTTCATGTCTCTAAGCATCCCCTTGGCGTGTTGGTAATGTGCAGGGGGTTGAGGCAGTGAAGCTCTCCTCCGTATCCGACATCTTCCTCCCCCCTAGTGGACCGTGGCCTACCTTGCGATGATCCTCTTCCGTAGGCCGCGGCTCCGCAGTGGATCGTCAGGGTTGAGGACCTTCCGTCGCGCTCCTGTGACGTCGGCGTCTGCTGGGCTCCTTCCAGGACCTTACGCAACGTCCGGACGTGAGGCGGGGCTTCAGTTCTCGCGCGCTTTCGGAGTCCACGCCCCTCTTCTTCCCGCGCGGCGTCCTCAAGATGGCGTCCAATGGCGGGAAAACTCCACGGATGGCGGGAAGAAGGTCGAAGATGGCGCCGGATGGCGGGAAAACTTCGCGGATGGCGGGAAGAAGGTAGAAGATGGCGCCGGATGGCGGGAAACCTTCACCACTGGTAAGTTTGAACAGTCTTTGCTTTTCAGGCACGCAGTACCCGGTGGTTGCGGGCACGAAATCCTGCCGACTACGCCAAAGTTGACGCGCCCCTGGGCCTGTGTCGCGCTGCGGTGCGCACGCGGGAGCTTACCCGGAGCCGGATCCGTGGAGGGTTGTAATCTCGTGGCGGTGACCCGGTCCGTGCCCAGGGAGTCAAACTAGACGGCAGTCTATTAGTAGTAAATAGTTGATGACTACGCCACCCGTTGAGTGCAGCCAGGAAGCTGCTGCTGCAGGGCAGACCGCTGAGGCCGGTGGTAGGATTGTGCAGCGTGATAGTATAACCCCCAACGGGAGGGGTATGGCCTCAGGGCAGCCGACGTGGATGATGGGGGTAGCAGGAACCACTCAGAGACGGTACGGTGTAGTTCAGGGTCTTTACTGGTAACAACGACAGACCCTCCCGGAGTACTTGCTAGCAAACGGGGCCTGGTCAGTCTTTGAGCAGATGGGATCTCCCCTGGCCAGGCGTAGTTGTAGGCCTCCCAAACTGACTGTACTCTTCTGGCTACCTTGCTAGAAGCTGATGTAAGTAGCCCACGTCCCTGAGTGTACCGTGTGGTGCTCACCCGTATGGCCGGTGACTCGGGGCCTTCTAATGGCTTCCGCTCCACGATGGCGGTGCTGGTCCCACGCGTGTGACCGTGCCTTCGGGCTTCTGGGCCAGAGGACCTGAAATCCCCTGCCCGACGGATTCTGCTGCTGGGTAGGAGTTAGTCCCCACAGCCTCGGACTCCGGGTCCGGTAAAGAATCTTCTTAGTCAGGGCGAGCTCTGTAGCTGCCAGCCCCTGACTCCTTGTAACTCTGCTGTTTCCTATGCTGCTTCTCTTCTCCACTCTCCTTGTCTGACTCACCCTGCCTCAGCCCCGGGTTTATACAGGGGAAGTTCTTCCCCTCCCAAGACTGGGCAGGAGGTGTGGCATGCACAGGATCCCTGACCAAAGGACCTCCCACCTGCTCTCAGACATAATATCTCTATCACTGTGGCAACCAGACCCCTGGGGTGTCACATAAGATGGCCCCACAATAGCCCTCAAACTGTACAATGACCCTCGCATTAGCTCCCATGCAGCATAATTGTCCTCGCATTAGCTCCCACGCTGTGTAAGGGTCCCAGCATTAGCTCCCACATTGTATAAGTGCCCAGGCATTGGGTCCCAGGCTGTATAAAGACCCCCAGATTAGCTCCCACACTTTATAGGGGACCCCAGGATTAGCTTACATGCTATATAATGGCCCGAGCATTAGCTCCCATGCTGTATTAGGGCCCCCGGATTAGCTCCAATGATGTTTAAGGGTCCCTGGCATTAGCGCCCATGCTGTATAAGGGTCCCTGGATTAGCTCCAACTCTGTATAATGCTTTAGCTCCCACGCTGTATGAGGGGGCCCCCCATAGTAGCCCAGACACCGTATGAGGGGCCCCATACTTTATGATGCCCTCACAGACCCACCACATGTTTTAAATAAAATAAAAACATCCCATACTCACCTAATCCAGGATCCTGATGAGTCCTCTGGCAAAGCTCTGTCATCGCATACACAGGACATCAGAGTCCCAGCACGCACAGTGCAATATCACCACGCCGGGACTCTGAAGTCCTCTGCATTGTCACGGGTGTGTCAGAAGTGACAGACAGTCGTCCTGCAGTTGGTTGCAGGAGATCTCTATGTTTGGCATTATAGACATCTTCTTAGAGGCTGTCTCTAGGACCTAGCGGCTACCTTCCTCTGGCTAATTAACTCTCTGGTCTGGGTGTATATATGCCTGCTGTGCACAGAGGGAGGTGCCGGCGATATTCATTACTCCTTGTGAGACTTCAGCAAGAGCAGTACTTCCTCCTCTCTGATGTTTGAGGCTGTGTGTGCATATGTCTGGAGTCGTCTAAAAGCTAAGCATTTTCCCCTGTTTGTCCTTCCTTTTTGCCTTTAGAGTTCAGTGGAGATCGACTAGTGCTCATCTCCTCCCTTCCCTTGCCTGAGTCTAACGCCAGGGAAAGACAGGGCGAGGAATGCGTGCGGCGATTGGTTAAGAGCCAATATAGGGACGATAGTTGAGACAGGGTGACACTAGACCAGAATAGGTCTCCACTCCTGTCTTTCCCTAGTGTCTGGGCTCCTTTTCCCTCTTCCCTCTGTGTTGCACTAAGTCTTTCCCACACCTTGCCTGACATGCATGTGCTGATGCCTCGCCCCCAGGGCCATGGGGTACTCGGCAGCCGGGCCTCTGGATGCCGGGGGATATTACGGTGGCTGGCCCGGTCCGTGACCCAGGGCGGTCAGTGAAAAGGGGAATACTTTTATATGGGGTTTTTTGGGATTTTTCGTGATGCCACCTGTGGTGTCTGGTGAGGATCACCAGCGCTGCGACAGTCCTCTGAGGCAGATGATAGGGCAACTTGAGATGGAACGGCTCCCCACAGGTGGAGCAGGCCTCAGGGCAGTGTAGATAGGAGGTGCGCTGGGCGTTGTAGTGCAGGGAGGGAAATGGCACCGGCGAAAGAAAGGGATGGAGGCAGTGCAGTCATCCAAGATTTACAGTTCTTAGACAGTCCACAGGTGCACTGTATTGGTGCAAGACTCCCGCGTCGCACTGCGTTCACCGGGCAGGGGTTCAGTCCTTCCTCAGGCAGTTCGGGTGTACCTGGCAGAACCCCACTTTCCTATGTACCTTTCTAGACCGACTTCACGCTGGGTCTTTACTCGCTCCTGCCCTGCGCTTCTCACGGTGGATCCTATTCGGGTGTTGCGAGGTCCCCCCTGTCCGTCGGAGTTGCTCAGACCTGCTCGACCTTACTTTTGGATTGAAATGAGAATTTGGCTCCTGCTATAAAAGTCAGAAGCCTCCGGTTTTTCCAGCCGAGGCTTGAAGCTGCACGACTGGGCCAGGGGCCGGTCCCCTTCTTGCGGCCTAGATCCTCCTGACACCTGGCAGGTCCGGGGTGTACGGGTGCTACCTGCACTTGCCGTACCCCCTAGGATCCCTTCAGTAGAACGGAGCCTACTCCCTGCTCCCCTCCTGGGCCTCAGTCCTGGGCCCTTTGTAGTGGAGCAGAGCTCCTAAAGAGCCTCTGCTCCCTGACTGTTCTCCAACTACTAGTCTCTCTGTTCTGCCACCATAAGATGGATTCCCTATTTTTTATCTTTACTGTATGAGTGCTCCCATGAACTACTTCCTCCACTCACACCTACTACTGGTTCCCCCTAACTTTGGGTTCCCCCCACCCCAAACCAGGGTCAGCAGAAAACTACATTGTGTATTACCCCTCCTGCTGGCCTGGGGAAGTGTAGTGTTGGATGTAGGTGTTGGTGTTCCGTGCAGCACTCCCTTCTTACCTGAGTGAAGGGAGGCACCACACCTCTGAGTGAGGTGCAGTACCTCTGTGGCGACTGAACCCTGAGGGGCGCCACACTGACGCATCACCTGCTGTTTTGTAGACTGGTCAACAGAACAGAGAGAGGTAGTGCAGGTTGATCATGTCTGCCTGCTCTAACTCAGAGATTAACTCAAGCTGGTGTTATATATTTACTGAGATAATGACTTTTGTGTTTTCATTGGCTTTAAGCCATAATCATCAACATTAACAGAAATAAACACTTGAAATAGATCACTCTGTTTGTAATGACTCTACATAATATATGAGTTTCACTTTTAGTATTGAAGAACTGAAATAAATTAACTTTTTGATGATATTCTAATTTTGTGAGAAGCACCTGTATATCGTCATGTCATGCTGAACCCTCTGCACCCCTTCCCCCCGGTAGGTATACTACTGTACATTGCATATTGATAGTAAGCTGCTAATCAGTGCTGAGGACGTGGTTGGCACAGTTCGGGCAGTGATAGTTTCCCGCTGATAAACCACTGATAGTATTGAAACTACAGCACACAGCCTAGTAAGTGACACATTACTGACATTAGTGCCTCAGCCCCTACCTCATGCTGCCCTAAGATTATGCAGCAAAAACCTGCTCACATATTCCCTTTAAAGATTTGTCTTATTCAGTCACACTTTCTCCGGGGCATGGAGTACAAAGGGTGAAGTGCCAGAAGTGAATCGTATTTTCTGTGGCAGATATTTGAGGCTGATGTGACCCCATGTTGCAGTTTATGCTGCTGTAAATCCACACTAGAAGTAACCCTATTTAATGGCTAATCTGTATTGGGTTCTATGTCTGACCATGAAACTTTCCAGTGCATGTAAACCCCACATCCGTGTAGGAGATGTGTATTTCACAAGAATCTTAAAGTGTAAGCTGCACCAAAATCTCACACTTAAATGTAGCATTTTATCCCACTGTATCAGTACTATTAATAAAATAACGACAATACGCTGCCTTTGTGATGGAATTATAGACATTCAATTTTAACAGGTCATTTCTCTCAGCCGTCACTCAGTAAATTCCACTGAAAGCGAGCAAACGCTAATTGTTACCTCTGCTGGGAAACCATAGCAGCAGAAATACACCTGCTGGTCATGTGCACACAGAGAAGCTTTTCATACCTAGGTAGTAGCTAAAACAATGTAAAAGGCACATAACAAAGGGGAGAACAAGCAGCAAACATTAGGCATGCCCCTTGTGGAAAAACAAAAGAATGGACGGAGACTGTAATTAGGTCCTGTTGGGGGCTGAGAAAGATAAGATTCCTTTCCTTGTTGATAAACAGCTGCAGTGAGATATTGGTGCCCCGCAGGACTTGGCTGTGACCTGGTGATATATTATTACACTAGAATGGACTGTGCCAAATACACAGCAGAAGTGGCACAATGGAGCCCTTGGGATTCAGAACTAAAATGGAATGGTTGCCTTAAGACAGTAATTTAAGTGAGAATGGAGGAGGCCTGAAGTGTGGCCTAACTGTTTCATAGTGATATAGCTTATGGTTACTCACCTACTCTGGCTCCAGTGGTGGACGCTGTATTCTCTTTTCTCATTGGGTTCTCATGCATTTTAAGCCAGCTCAGGTGGAGTCAAGAATGAGGTGCAGCTTATTGCAGGGCACCTGGACAGAATCATTTGAGAATTTGAGATGTTATCAGTCAACCTCGACCAATCAGGAAATTCAAGCATAAAAAAAGCTTAAAGGGAGGGATTGTCCCACGAACAAAGTACATTTTAATTAATAGATCTTGAAATACAAATAAGTTCCACAATTGGATATGTTTTCATAAAAAATGTTTCTGTGTTGAGATTATCTTATAGATGTGTGATTGCTGTGTACTGTGTAATGGCTGTGTCTGACCGTACAGCAACATGGTCTGATCATATAATATCTACTGGGCAGGGGGAGAAGCAAACGAGGATACAGACATTACTGTAGGGGATTACAGCTGATTTTGTTTGTGAGGCGAAACATTTCACTGTTCACTGTTTCAACTCACAGAAAGAATCAGCTGTGATCCCCTGCTGTAATGTCTGTATACTCTCTTGTTTCCTCCCCTGCCCAGGAGCTGTGGTATGATCAGACCATGTTCTGTACGGTCAGACACAGCCATTACACAGTACACAGCAGGGGCACATTTATAACATTATCTCAGCACAGGGACATTTTGTTTTAAACACATTCAATTCTGGAAATTATCATCATTCCAAGATCTATTCATTAAAAAGTTGATTACAAATAACTTTTTTTGTGGGAAAGCCCCTTCAAAGGATCATGGAGTACTGTATATTTATGAAAAACAGCAGGTATTTACCAGCTCACTTCCATCATATATCTACACAGCAAGGAAATGAATACTCGTGCTGGAATGGTGGGTGACAACATACTATTTGCTTCTTTCTGCCACAAAAGGCCAAGTATGTATCCAGAACCATTTACTAAAAAATCATGGAGACATGCCCATTTTTTACTAGCAGCACGGATGAATAGTACCCACACAAGTCTATGTGTCTGTGACAATCATGGCCAGCATATGGATGCCATCAGTCTGCAGTCCGTGTGCTGTCCGTGATAAATAATGTAATGTATAGGAGAAGCTTTGTAATTTATTTTTCATAACTGAAAATCATTGATGGCAAAAACTGACACACAGACCAAATACTGATGACTCTTGTATTATTTTTTCGCATATATGTTTAAATACGTCTGAATGACGCCTTAAACAGCAAAATTAATTTCTACAAGAAAGGTAATGATTTACTCAGCATTAAAGCGCCTTTACCTATATCCCATCAGTTTGGGGTATAAAATCCTGATGACAGGTTCTCTTTAAGCTAGATTAGTACATTTTGAAGTTAATTCATTTATGTCTGGCCAAAATGAAACATGACACTTTGCCTTTTTGCATTACATAGTAAATGACACATCTCCATTGAAAATATAAGGGTAGGATTGCTTTTTAATACCTGAATTTAAATCCGGAACTTTTCAATAGAGAATAATGAAAGCTGGCTATTTATTTTTAATCACTGCATTTTTATTTATTTTTTGTAACCTTTGTTGTTCTTGTAGTCAATAGTAGTCAGTTTACCACTTGGTTAGTGCGCATTCTGAAAGGTTTACATAGTAATATCAGATGAACATAAACATAAATGCTGAATGTTATCTCCAGGTAACAATGAATCCAGAGACACAAAAGCTGAAAAGCTGAAATGTCAATAATCTTTTGTGCACATGTTCAGTTGCTCAGTTCCATGATTTAGTTGTGGTCTCAAAAAATAAACATTGAAAGACACAAATGTCATTTTATGTAACGTGCAATTCAACAGAAAGTCAATATCCTGTGCTGCTGCAAATAGTAGTAACACTATATTAGTTTTCTCTTAATATATTTATAATTTTATTATATATTATTTTATTGATTTATTGCTCATATAAAATACCTAGACATAGCTTGCCATTTTATGACTTATAGCATCAGGATGTGGCAAATATGAAAACACTAGTGCGCCCAATATTTATTGTAACTATATGGCGGTGGTCAACCCTTTTGCAGGTTATGAGCCATTTTGAAGTATAAGACATGGTGTTGAGCCACACTCAGCGGTAGATATATAGCTTAGTAGTATGACTTTTTTTGTGTTTGATTCCAATGTTATGGGTTTGTTATTTTAGCCACGCTTGGACATCGATGATCCCATTAGTGCCCCAAAATTTTGATAGTTGTAAGCAACCACAAGCAGGGAGCTTTAGAGCCACATTGGTTGGGAAGAGAAACCTGTGAAATACTTCATTATCTTATGGTAGGTTGGATAATGTGCCTCTTAATGAACTCAGCACCTTTGACTCCAGCACAACCCTTCATGCTCTGGCACTGACAGCGGGCTCTGTACTGATGCGCTGCTAAAAATGCAAAATTTCACATGCTTTGGAGGTAGAAATGGGCCCTCCTTATCTCTTGGGCCCCTGTACGGCCGCACAGGTTGCACCAATGATATGTCCGCCCCTGTATATGAGGCTGTAAAGTTCAGGTCAGGAGTCCTGCGGTCGGTTGGTGAATAACTGTCTGCACTCAGCCTGTGACACAGAAGGTGGGTAGAGTGAAGCCAGCACTGATTGGCTACAAGGATCGAATGACGTAACACTGGTAAGTAATCCAAGTGCCAACACCGCTGGAAAGGCGACAGAACCGGAGTTGAGTATACATTTTATTATTTTAAAAGGGGAAAACATTCTGATTGAGAAGATGTTGTCCGAGTAGTAGACAACCCCTTTAAAGTAGTTATTCAACATGTTTAAGAAAGTGGTATAACAAGTAAAGCAAAATTTGATACGACCTGTCAGTGTTCTACGATTTGGGTTGAGGAAACTTATTGCATGTGGGCAGGTAAACTTTGTGTGCCAGGGCTGCTTTTTAGTCTCAGCCTGACCCTTAAATCACCCCCATTAACTGAATGCAAGGAAGAGTGTGAACTTGTGCTAATTGTGCAATAACACTTTGTCTACTCTGTTCCATCCTGTCTTCCAGCACAGGGTTAAAAATGCTCTGTCTCCATATCTGGCTTCATGGCTTGATCATAGATGCTGGATCTTGATTCCCAAGAAAATCCCATTAACCCACGATTGTGAGAGAAACGCACAAAACACTCTTATTGGATGTTAAATTGACCACATTTCAGACCACATTTCATTACAAATCACATTATTATTTCATTCAGTGTCTGAAATTTAAATTTAGCCAATTGCTATGAAAAAGACACTGAAAATGGCAAATCTCCGACTCATGAAGAATCATCCTTTAGCACTCAGGGGAGAAAAACCCCCTTTGGAGGAAACCTCTAGGGAACCATGGCTGGAGGACTGCCCTTCCATTGGGCTTAGAAGGTTAATGCCAAAACTTAACAGCAAATTGTACCAGAATTTGTACATTGTATCATATTTACAGTGAGACATAATATACATCCACTATAGATATGATAGCAGTGACATCACATAGTCACACAAGTTACACATTACATCAGCAGAAAACAGACAGTAATGGAGAATGTCAAAGCAGGTGCCCTGTGCGAGCACCGTATGGAGAAGCCTAAAGAGACCTCTCCAGGCCGTACACATAAAGGTGAAGGCGGCTAGTACCGGGCGTGAGGGAGATCTGGCTGCAACATCTGTCACCCCATTAATCACTAGGGTTAGTTTGATCTGGCTGGCTAGGCGGTATGGCTGATCTGGCTGGCTAGGCGGTATCGGCAGATCTGGCTGGCTAGGCGGTATGGCTGATCTGGCTGGCTAGGCGGTATGGCTGATCTGGCTGGCTAGGCGGTATGGCTGATCTGGCTGGCTAGGCGGTATGGCTGATCTGGCTGGCTAGGCGGTATGGCTGATCTGGCTGGCTAGGCGGTATGGCTGATCTGGCTGGCTAGGCGGTATGGCTGATCTGGCTGGCTAGGCGGTATGGCTGATCTGGCTGGCTAGGCGGTATGGCTGATCTGGCTGGCTAGGCGGTATGGCTGATCTGGCTGGCTAGGCGGTATCGGCTGATCTGGCTGGCTAGGCGGTATCCCCTTCCTCCCTTATAGATTGTGGAGTGATGAAGCTCCAGGTCTCCAGACACATCAAGTACGGCACCTCATACAGCTGAATGACCTGTGGTTCCGGAATCTTCTTTCATATCATAGATGTATGTGTTTATGACATCAGCACAGTTGCCGTAGTTACCACAGGTGTTTATTACTGATGCTTCATTGGCTAGAAAGTCCCTCTCAGTATTCCAAAGAATTAACCGTTGAATGACTGGCATTGTGCCTTTCTCCAGAAGTCAGTAAAATAATCTTGTCACTAGGCAGGACCATTATCATTATTATATTTTAAAGTTGTCTTAACCAAAGTCTAATTAGAGAGCGCATCTACAGATTTGATATGTAACAAGTACAATCATTCCCATAAGCCCTACTAAATGCATAAATGTACAATATGAGTACAGAGCAATCCCATAGAGAATGAATGATATGGAGGTCAATGCAGTTAGAAAAGACAAGTAGAAAACCAAACGGGGTAAGTGTTTCCATGACACAATACACTGCAGAGGAATGGCATACATGGGTGTCGTCCACAAAGGAAGCCACTCCTAAAGCCATGCAGAAATATATGAAGACTACAGAGACTTTATAATCTGGAGTGATGAGACCAAAGTAAATGTTCTTGGAACTAATGGCTTCAAAACTGTATGGCGTCACAATGGTGAGGAGTACAAATAAAAATGCATGGTGCCTACAGTGAGACCTGGTGGTGGCAGTGTCTTTATGTGGAGTTGAAAGAGTGCTGCGGGTATCAGGGAGCTACATTTCAATGATTGTATCATGAATTCACAGATGTACTGCTAAAAATTGAAAGAGAAGATGCTACCATCACTCCGTGCCCTTGGTAGACGTGCACTTTTCCAACACAACAATGATCCAAGCTACGCATCTAAGGCCATTGTTGCATTTGTTAAGAAAAGGGTGAGAGTGATTCAGTGGCCAAATATGTCTCCTGATCTGAACACAATCGAACACCTATTGGGAATTCTGAAGAGACAAATTGAGCTTCACTTTCCATCCATCATCCAGGCTCCAGGATTGTTCTTGAAGAATGGAAAAAGATAGATGTTGCAATATGTCACCAACTTGTTTATTCCAGGGCTAGAAGACTTGGTTATGTCCTTAAAAATCATGGCGGTCATACAAAATACTATATGTAGTGGTGTTTGATGGGGATGTATTCATTTTTGCATCAACTAATTTGAGTAAATCTCAAGATTTTGTAATGAAAGTTATATTATTAATCTTACTTTCATGTTAGGAATTAAAACATTTTCTGTGATACTCTTGTCAAAATTTTGGAAATTGTTTAGTGACAGATTGATTGATTAAAATCTTACTTTTCAAAGGGGGGTACCCATTTATGCTGAGCAGTGTATATTGTGCTGACGTTCTCTAAATAGTTTTCCTGGTATGTTCATTTTCTTTTCTGCAAAGAAAAAAAACAGATGTGAAAAGTGCCATGTGCTTTCCTTAAGCAGAACCTGTCAGCAGGTTTTAGCACTATAAAGTAAAGCCATGGCCATAATGGTATTGTGATGCTGATTAATCTGATACCCGCTGTGAAGGAATCCAATCAGTGGTTGTTGAATATTCATCCTCTAAATGACAGCTTGTTAGACTATGTGCCCACAATGCAGAAATGCTCCAGATTTTTCCTGAGCGTTTCTGCATCTCCCTGGCAGAAAAAACGCATGTGGATTGTACATGTGGATTGTACATGCGTTTTTCCTGCCAGGGACATGCGGATGTGAAGCGTTCTTCACATGCATTTCCGCATGCGGGTTGTCAAGCGCTTTCCAAGCAATTTTAGCATCACTTGGAAAGTGCTTGACAACTTGGTCACACTATATAAATCTATGCAACCGGCATGAATTTATATAGTGTGACCGAAAGAATGGTAAAAAATAAAAAATAAATATTATACTTACCTTCCGATGGCCCGCGGAGTTTTTATCCGATGCGTCTCGGCTTTCCGGCAGCTCGCGGTAGATTAAAGGACCTGCTGACGTCAGCGGTTGCGTGACCCGTCACATGACTAAATGACGTCATGGCAGGTCCTTTTCAGACCATCGCGATCTGCCGGCAAGCCGAGACGCATCGCTATGGAGACCGGGGGCCATCAGAAGGTAAGTATAATATTTATTTTTTATTTTATTCTTTTGTTTTTACAGGTACTATGGTACCCGGGTCCGGAGGAGAGTTTTCTGTCCTCCAGACCCGGGTACCATCCGCACATTGAAAAGCTTGGATTCCGCATCTGCAGATGCAGTGATGCGGATTCCATGCGTTCCAATGCAAGTCAATGGCGGCGAAAACGCCGTGTTTACGCAAAATTAATGGTAGTGCTGCGGATTTTTCCCCAATCATAATCCACAGCGGAAATTTCCACAGTATGTGCACAGCACATGCGGATTATCATTGGGGAACATGGCAGACCTATCAAGCATTTTTTAAGCGTTTCTGTAGCGGAATTACCGCTGCGGAAACGCTTAAAAAACGCATAGTGGGCACACAGCCTGAGCCACGACCTGTGCCATTTTCTTGATGACTGACCGTAGACCTGTAAAAAAACCAAAGGAGACAAGTGGAGGGGCGGAGAAGCAGAAGAAGGCCCTACCCCCTAGGCCCGTCCCGATGCACAGAAGATGTCATCAGCTGAAAACTTTAGAGGATGATTATTCAACAACCACAGATCAGATTCCTTCACAGCAGGTATCAGATTAATCAGTATCTTAGTGCCATTATGGCCATGGCTTTACTTTATAGTGCTAAATCCTGCTGACAAATTCTCTTTAAAAAGTGAATAGGATGTGGATTACAAAAACAGACTTGTTAATTTAGGAAGCTTTATAGACTGAATTTCTTTGGGGATCTGGTCTGGGTTCTAAATTTATTTGTGTTTTATACAATATTGCCTGGTCTGGTCTGTGTGGTCTGGGCCAGATGGAGAAGAAAAGAAAATAACATGTATAAAATTAGAATGGATTTCATCTGTGGTCACTTGGTTGATAGAGGGTCTGTTATCTTTCCTGAAATGTCTGGTTAATTCTTAGATTCTCCACAACAATTTTGAAGCATCTCTACTGAGAATTACATTTGTGGCCCTAAAGTTATTATCCACTGATGGAAAACTGCAGCTTAATCTATTCAGGACCCTAATTAAAATAAAAGGAATGGCTACTGTAACGCACAAGGTAGTGGAACCACTGGGCCATAGACTGAGGAGCGCCTGGAGGGGCGTGACTAGGCAAACACCTGACTCTTTGCTAGAGCCCCTAATGGTGTGGTTAGATCTGGCTCCAGATGGACACCAGGTGCTACTCCAGGACAGACCTCGGACACTCGGCAGCTGACCCCCAAAGAGCCATGAATGGATGGCACAGCAGGCACAGGCAGGTGATGGGCAGGTACTGGCAGACACGGCTGGTATACAGGTGGACACGACAGGTGCTAGCAAGCATGGCTGGTAAACAGGCACGGCAAGTACTGCCGGACACAGCTGGTAAGCAGACAGGCCCGGCAAGTGCTGGCGGACTCGGCTGGTATAAAAGCAGGCATGGCAGGTGCTGGTGGACACGGCTAGTATACAGACAGGCACGGCAAGTGCTGGTGGACATGGCTGGTAAACATGCAGGCACGGCAGCTTCTGGCCGACGCGGCTGGTATACAGGCAGGCACGTCAAGTGCTTGGGGACACTGCTATTATACAGACAGACACAGCCGGTGCTGGTGGATATGGCTAGTATGCAGAGATACAAGCGCAGGGGACCTGACAAAAAGCAAGAGTGCAGACAAATTGAAAGAACACATTGCTCAGGCACCTCCCAAAAGGTGGAGGTGCCTTAAATAATAAGTGTCCCCCAGCTATTGGTGAGGAGACTAGGAGTGTGAGCGTGCACCCTAAGCACAGTGCCAGCAGATCTGCCAAACGTGTACAGACCCTGGAAGAACGCAGCAGCAAGAGGAAGCGTGGGCCAAGGGCCAGGGTGATGAGTGAGTCGGTGTCCCTGCCGGAGGAGAGGGGAATGGGAATTGTGCAGGGACGCCGACACTATAGATACTTACCTATGACTCATGAGCGGCCGCTGTTTGGCAGCAGTTCATCAATATTCTGTCAGGGTGGACATCCGCTCTGATGATATAGTAAAGGATGGAGTTGACGAGCAGACGCCCATTGGCTGCAGCTGGCACATGACAGAACAAGTCACATCACTCTTCCGAGAACAGCTGGGCCGACATCATTGGCATGGATCATTGCAGGAGGTGAGTATCCAGTGGTTTTATCTTAATTGGGGTCCTAAAATGATTAAACAGGGGTTGTCCAGGTGTTGACAAACCCTTTACTCTGTTTATCCTCCTGGAAATGTTTGAATACGTCTGGTCTACCAGGAGACATTTATTTTGACTCAAACTTTTAAAGCTGGTCTTGCATATTTAAGTGAGTGTGAATGATGAGGGGCATGACCAAGTTGCTCTAGCTAATTTTCCTTGGTTGAACAATATTATATGCTGAGGTTTGTGTGCCAGGGCTGTATTTTAATTGCAGCCCGGCACTGGGTTGGTGTATTCTTTTCAGATGTGGCCATGGCCCATAATTAGGATAGAGAAAAAAATTAATCTCATCTCGCTTCATAACAATATAAAGGGAATCTGTCAGTAGGATCAACCCTCCTAAACCGTATATATATGGGCATGTGGGTCATAGGAAGCTGAATAAGATGATACTGTGATATATGCGATCTGATGTCTTATTCCAGAGAAATCCACATTTTAATTATATGTAAATGAGCTGTTAAAATCTCTGGGATGAACACTGATTTCCCTGAGAATCTGCCTTCAGAGCTTATTTTACATGAAGGGGAGAGTTACCAGTCTGATGTGTTACATGTCTCACACTAGTAATACCTCATTTCATTAAAAAATAAACTCTGGAGACAGATTCTGGCTATAGTTCTTAATGTCAAGGGCTCTCTAGGTAAGGCATGCAAAACACAGATAGCAGACAGGAGACAGATAGACAGGAGACCATTAGCAGAGGTACTGGAATCCACAGGCAGGTAACTGAGGTACTGGAAAACACAGACAGGAGACGTCCTGAAGACTGTAGACAGGTTGAAGAGGTATTGAAAGCCACAGGCAGAAATATAACTGACGGACTGGAAGCCGTAGGCAACCAGGAGATGTCCTAGTGACCACAGACAGGTTGCACAGATACTGAAATCTGCAGGCAGACAGGTAACTGAAGGACTGGAAACTGCAGGTAGCCAGGAGACATCCTAAAAACCGCAGACAATTTTGTAGAGGTGCTAAAAGCCATAGAAAGACAGGTAACTGAGGGAATGGAAGCCGCAGGCAAACAGGTAACTGAGGGAATGGAAGCTGCAGGCAGCCAGGAAACATCCTGGAGACTGCAGCCAGGGAGCTGTGCACAGACAAACTAAAAGTCTTAACCCTCCATCAGGCGCATCCCTGGCACTCCCGAGTTCAGGCACAGCTCGCCTGACAGGCAAAGGTTATAAAATCACCTAGAATACATCAATTTCAAGACTCTAAAAGTAATCAGTGACCTTCATATGAATGTATTAAAAGACTACACAAAATCAGATGCAAAAAAACCCATTTAATAATCATAAACATATTAAAACAAAAAGTACCAATTTTCTCAACTATTGCCAAAGAGCCTCCAGTTTTCATGACATAACTATTAATAAACATTGTGCCTTAGACGCCACTCTCTTTTTTCTAAGAAAACCCTACGCATTTCCCCAAACTTTGAATTATTCATTAACCCCTTAACAACATTTGACGTACTAATACGCGTCTGTGCCCTGGGACTTAAGAGCCAGACCCATATTAGTACGTCATGGCGATCGTGCGCGCACTGTCACGCTGTCTCAGCATACAGGGGGGTCAGGGGCCTGAGCTGACCCTAGACGGGGGCCCTGACTAATCCCTCAACCTGGAGGTACTGTTAATGGTACAGAGGTCCAGGCCGCCAGCGTAACCCTAAACTCCTGAATATCCCTAAACCTAAGTAATCTAGTCCTGAGAAGGACCCCGATCACAACAATGGGGAACAGGATAGAAAATGCCCAAAACACAGTACTAGACTAACGAGACAGAACAAGGGGAAAACCAAAAACCACCTTGCATACAAAAACTAACACCACAATTACAGAGGGAACAACAACAGGTTAGGAGATAAATGATAAAGGGAGGAAGGGAACAAACCACACCGCATACTCCTCGCTCCGAACTCCACCAAACAACGATCCACTCTGAAGGTCTGCAAGAAATGCTTTCACCGACAACTTCCCTATCAGACCAGCAGGTATTTGAAGGAATCCCAATACTGCAGCATTAACTGCAGCTGGGCGAGGCTGAGCCTCGTCAAGCACAGAGAGAGAGAATTAACTAACTCACAACCAAAAAACACAAAGCACCAAAAACTCAGCTGCGAAAAGTCAGGCTGTGTAATCGCGACGATCTTCGTGGCGACACACCCATGACAGTACCCCCCCTTCTACGAGGGGCCTCCGGACCCTCAGGGCCAGGTTTATCCGGGTGAGTCGTGTGGAAGGCCCGAATTAATCGGTCTGCGTTAATATCTGACGCAGGAACCCACATTCTCTCCTCAGGACCATACCCTTTCCAATGAACCAGGTACTGAAGGGACCGGCGACAAAAACGTGAATCGATGACTTTCGATACCTGAAACTCCAAATTTCCATTGACCACCACTGGATGAGGAGGTAAAGGTGACGGTATCATTGGCGCCACATACCTCTTAAGCAAAGATCTGTGGAATACGTTATGAATTTTAAACGTAGGGGGGAGGTCAAGATGGAATGCCACCGGATTAATTATAGAACTGATCCTGTACGGCCCGATGAACCTGGGACCCAGTTTCCTGGAGGGAACCTTGAGTTTTATATTCTTGGTAGAGAACCATACCCGATCGTTCACACTTAGGTCCGGACCAGACACTCTCCTCCTATCAGCCATACGTTTGTATCGGTTCCCCATAGTACTCAGATTATTCAGTACCCCTCTCCATACTGAAGCGAGTGATGACGAAAATCGTTCCTCCTCAGGAACCCCCGAAGAGCCCCCTCTACTGAAAGTACAAAACTGGGGGTGAAACCCATATGCCCCAAAAAACGGGGACTTACCAATGGATTCGCTCCGCCTATTATTAAGAGCAAACTCCGCCAGAGGTAAGAAAGAAGCCCAGTCCTCCTGGTTTTCTGACACAAAACACCGGAGATATGTCTCCAAACGCTGGTTCAGACGTTCCGTCTGACCATTGGTCTGAGGATGAAAAGCCGATGAGAACGATAAATGCATCCCCCGCCGAGTACAAAAAGCCTTCCAGAATTTGGACACAAACTGAGACCCCCGATCCAACACCACATCGGAGGGTACCCCGTGAAGCCTCACAATCTCTCCAATGAACACCTGCGCAAGAGTTTTAGCATTAGGAAGAGCAAGAAGAGCGATAAAATGTGCCATCTTGCTGAACCTGTCTACTACAACGAGTATGACCGTTTTACCCGAGGACGGCGGGAGGTCCATAATAAAGTCCATAGACAGATGAGTCCAAGGACGCTCCGGGATCTTCAAAGGTAAGAGGGCCCCAGACGGACGGGTATGTGGGGTCTTAGAGCGCGCACAAACCTCACAGGACGCAACAAAAGTTACCACCTCCTTATGTAAGTTAGGCCACCAAAACCGACGCGAGAGGAGATCCACAGTTGCTTTACTCCCTGGGTGTCCTGCCAAAGCTGAGTTATGGTGTGCCTCGATCACCTTTTGTCGTAGCTGATCTGGAACAAACAGTCTCCCTGGAGGTCCAACCGGGGCGTCCCCCTGAGCCTCCAATACCTCCTCCTCAAGCTCAGTGCATACTGCCGACACCACCACCCCCTCTTGAAGGATAGGAACTGGATCATCCGTATTCCTGGCCCCAGGGAAACTACGAGATAAGGCATTCGCCTTCACATTTGACCCAGGACGATATGTAACGACAAAATTAAACCTGGTAAAAAACAACGACCACCTGGCTTGTCTGGGATTCAGACGTTTTGCGGACTCCAGATAAAGCAGGTTCTTGTGATGACGGTCACCGGATGGACTGCCCCCTCCAACAAATGGCGCCACTCCTCAAAAGCTAACTTAATAGCCAAGAGTTCCCTATTGCCGACATCGTAATTCCTCTCAGCGGACGACAATTTTTTGGAGAAAAAAGTGCACGGACGCCACTTACCAGGGGATGAACCTTGTGACAAAACTGCTCCCACCCCTACCTCAGAAGCGTCTACCTCTACAATGAACGGCTGTGACGCATCAGGTTGAATGAGTATGGGTGCTGAGGCAAAACATTTTTTTCAAGGAGGAGAATGCTTGACAAGCCTTGTCAGACCACCTAGAAAAATCCGTCCCCTTTTTTGTCATGTCTGTGAGAGGTTTAACCATGGATGAGAAATTACGAATGAATTTCCGGTAATAATTAGCAAACCCCAGGAAACGTTGTAGTGCCTTAAGATTCTCTGGCAGATCCCACTCAAGAACAGCCCGCACTTTCCCTGGGTCCATACGAAAACTGGACGCTGACACCAGGAAACCTAAAAACTGGAGTTCCTGTATGGCAAACACACACTTCTCCCATTTGGCGAACAGTTTATTATCCCGCAAGATCTGTAACACCTGCCTAACATGCTCCTGATGAGACACAAGATCAGGCGAGTAAATTAAGATGTCATCCAGATACATGACCACAAACTGACCCACCAAGCGGCGAAAAATGTCATTAGCAAAGTGTTGGAACACCGCCGGGGCATTAGTCAGACCGAATGGCATGACAAGGTTCTCATAATGCCCCTCCGGAGTGTTAAACGCCGTCTTCCACTCATCCCCCCTGAGATCCAACTTAGAGAACCATTTGGCGCCCACGATCTGATTAAAGAGATCGGGGATAAGTGGGAGTGGATACGGATCTCGGACCGTAATCCGATTAAGTTCACGGAAATCCAGGCAAGGGCGTAGGCCTCCATCTTTCTTCTTCACAAAGAAGAACCCCGCGGCCACCGGGGAAGATGAAGGTCTAATATGCCCCTTAGCCAGACTCTCAGAAATATAATCCTTCATGGCCAGCCTCTCCGGACCAGATAGGTTATACAACCTAGATTTAGGTAACTTGGCCCTAGGGAGCAATTTTACAGAACAGTCATACACGCGATGAGGAGGTAGTTCCTGACACCCTTTCTCCGAGAATACATCCTCAAAGTCCGCCAGAAATGGAGGTAAGACCCTAGGAGTGACAGCACCGATGACCGTATTCATGCAGTTTTTATTACAGAATTCACTGCATTGGCTTATCTCCCTGGATTGCCAATTAATAATCGGATTATGCTTAGTTAACCAAGGAAGGCCCAACACAATAGGAGTGGGAAGACCCTCCAACACGTAACAAGACAACAGTTCTTTATGTATCGCCCCCACTTGAAGATTGACGTTATGCACCACTTGCAAAAAACTTCCCTGACCGAGAGGCCTGGCGTCGATCGAAAATATGGGGATGGGTTTAGCCAACATATTCAATAGCATACCTTGAACCCGGGCAAACAGAGCGTCCACCAGATTAGCCCCGGCCCCACTATCTAGAAGAACAGATATCCTCTCAGTTCTCGTACCCACCACCACCTCCGCCGGTACGAAAAACTGAGACGAACCTAGGGACGAAATACCTACTCCCAGATTGCCGTCCACCACACAACCTGGGATCAATAGTTTTCCGACGACTCTTTACTCTGCAAAGGACGGGATGGACACCCCCCAATAAAATGTCCCTTTCTCCCGCAGAAGAAGCACCTTCCAGTCTTGTGGTGCACCGCCGGTCCCCTCCCCCGGAAAGATGTCCCTCCAAACTGCATAGGCTCCTCTGGACTGACCAGGGGAACCTCCATATGAGGGGACCTTGTAGGAGGTGGAGTCATCCCAGGGGGCGGAGTTATCCCGCACCTCTCCTGAAGCAGTCTGTCAGTGCGAATAGCAAGGGCCATAGCGGCTTCCAGTGAGGCGGGAGGGTCATACTGTGCCAACACATCCTTTAATTTGTCAGATAACCCTTGACAAAACTGGCTCCTAAGAGCCGGGTCATTCCACTGGGTGTCCGTGGCCCACCTACGGAACTCCGAACAGAATTCCTCCGCCGGACGATCTCCCTGCTGGATCCTACGTAACTTAGATTCAGCAAGGGAGATCCGATCCGGGTCATCATATACAAGACCCAGAGCAGAGAAAAACCCATCCACTGACTGGAGAGCCGGGGAGCCCGGGGGAAGAGAGAAAGCCCAAGATTGTGGGTCCCCTTGTAGGAGCGAGATGACAATTCCCACCCTTTGCTCCTCACTCCCCGATGACCGAGGCCACAGCTGAAAGTACAACTTGCATGCCTCCCGGAAAACAAAAAACTTGTCCCGCCCCCCAGTGAACCTGTCAGGGAGAGCTACTTTAGGTTCTGGTCTGGCTTGCTCCAGAGGACACAAAACCTTGGACTTAACGTCCGCCAACTCCATGGACAAACTCTGCAACTGCCGAGCTAGACTGGCTACTGGATCCATGGTGGTTGGAAAAAATTTTTTTTTTTTTTTTTTTGTGGGTCGGTGAAAATGTTACGCTGTCTCAGCGTACAGGGGGGTCAGGGGCCTGAGCTGACCCTAGACGGGGGCCCTGACTAATCCCTCAACCTGGAGGTACTGTTAATGGTACAGAGGTCCAGGCCGCCAGTGTAACCCTAAACTCCTGAATATCCCTGAACCTAAGTAATCTAGTCCTGAGAAGGACCCCGATCACAACAATGGGGAACAGGATAGAAAATGCCCAAAACACAGTACTAGACTAACGAGACAGAACAAGGGGAAAACCAAAAAACCACCTTGCATACAAAAACTAACACCACAATTACAGAGGGAACAACAACAGGTTAGGAGATAAATGATAAAGGGAGGAAGGGAACAAACCACACCGCATACTCCTCGCTCCGAACTCCACCAAACAACGATCCACTCTGAAGGTCTGCAAGAAATGCTTTCACCGACAACTTCCCTATCAGACCAGCAGGCATTTGAAGGAATCCCAATACTGCAGCATTAACTGCAGCTGGGCGAGGCTGAGCCTCGTCAAGCACAGAGAGAGAGAATTAACTAACTCACAACCAAAAAACACAAAGCACCAAAAACTCAGCTGCGAGAAGTCAGGCTGTGTAATCGCGACGATCTTCGTGGCGACACACCCATGACATGCACACAGGCTGTGCGGGCGCGATCGCTGCCGGGTGTCAGCTGATTGTGACAGCTGACACCCGGTACTATGTGCAGTGAGCGGTCACGCACCGCTCCCTGCACATTAACCCCCGCGATGCTGCGATCGAAGTCGATCGCAGCATTGCGGTGGCAAGGGGAGGTGATCGCAGATACTCACCTCCTCTTCCGGCTTCCAGCGCTGTCTGCCGTGGCTTCCAGGATGTTGCTAACGCGCCCCTGGGCCTGTGTCGCGCTTCGCTGCGCATGCGGGAGCTTACCCGGAGCCGGATCTGTGGAGGGTTGTAGTCTCGTGGCGGTGACCCGGTCCGTGCCCAGGGAGTCAAACTAGACGGCAGTCCATTAGTAGTAAATGGTTGATGACTACGCCACCCGTTGAGTGCAGCCAGGGGGCTGCTGCTGCAGGGCAGACCGCTGAGGCCGATGGTGGGATTGTGCAGCGTGATAGTATAACCCCCACCGGGAGGGGTATGGCCTCAGGGCAGCCGACGTGGATGATGGGGGTAGCAGGAACCACTCAGAGACGGTACGGTGTAGTTCAGGGTCTTTACTGGTAACAACAAAAGACCCTCCCGGAGTACTTGCTAGCGGATGGGGCCTGGTCAGTCCTTGAGCAGATGGGATCTCCCCTGGCCAGGCGTAGTTGTAGGCCTCCCAAACTGACTGTACTCTTCTGGCTACCTTGCTAGGAGCTGATGTAAGTAGCCCACGTCCCTGAGTGTACTGTGTGGTGCTCACCCGTATGGCCGGTGACTCGGGGCCTTCTAATGGCTTCCGCTCCACGATGGCGGTGCTGGTCCCACGCGTGTGACCGTGCCTTCGGGCTTCTGGGCCAGAGGACCTGAAATCCCCTGCCTGACGGATTCTGCTGCTGGGCAGGAATTAGTCCCCACAGCCTCGGACTCCGGGTCCGGTAAAAAGTCTTCTTAGTCAGGGCGAACTCTGCAGCTGCCAGCCCCTGACTCCTTGTAACTGCTGTTTCTTCCTATGCTGTCTCTACTTCTTCTCTTCTTCTACTCACTCACCCTGCCTCAGCCCCAGGTTTATATAGGGGAAGTTCTTCCCCTCCCAAGACTGGGCAGGAGGTGTGGCATGCACAGGATCCCTGACTAAAGGACCTCCCACCTGCTCTCAGACATAACATTACGTTACTGTGGCAACCAGACCCCTGGGGTGTCACATTGCCATGACGACCCGATGTCGTCATGACAACATCCGGGTCACCAGACAGCAGGAAGATTTTTTGGACATGCGCAGTGCATCTCCAAACAATCTTCTCCCTGTCTAGTGCTGACAGCCTGCATGACACAGGGATGGTGCTGCATTCCTCTGCCATGCAGGCGATCAGAGAAAAAAAAGTGAAAGTCCCATAGTGGGACAAAGTAATAAAGTTTAAAAAGTGTCAGAAAGTGAAAAAAAAAAAAAAAAAATAATCCACCAAAAATAAAAATATAATGTACCCATCAATAAATATTAATATAAAAAAAAACAAAAGAAACAATAAAAGTACACATATTTGGTATCGCCGCGTCCAGAACGACCTGACCTATAAAACTGTCCCACTAGTTAACCCCTTCAGTGAACACGGTAAAAAAAAAAAAAAAAAAAACAAAGCAAAAAACAATGCTTTATCACCATACCGCCAAACAAAAAATGGAATAACACGCGATCAAAAAGACAAATATAAATAAAAATGGTACCGCTGAAAACGTCATCTCGTCCCGCAAAAAACAAGCCACCATACAGCTCCATCAGCCGAAAAATAAAAAAGTTATAGCTCTCAGAATAAAGCTATGCTGAAAAATATTTTTTTCTATAAAATTGCTTTTATTATGTAAAAGTACAAAACATAGAAATACGATATAAATGTGGTACTGCTGTAAACGTACTGACCCGAAGAATAAAGCTGCCTTATCAATTTTACCCCACGCGGAACAGAATAAAAAAAAACTAATAAAAAAATTCATGAATTGTTGGTTTTTGTTTATTCTGCCTCCCAAAAATCGGAATAGAAAGCGATCAAAAAATGGCATGTGCCTGAAAATGGCACCAATAACAACGTCAACTCATCCCACAAAAAACAAGCCATCTAATGACTGTCTGCCAAAATCTGGAAAAATTATAGCTCTCAAAATATGGCGATGCAAAAACTAGATTTTACAAAAAATGCGTCTTTTAGTGTGTGACAGCTGTCAGTCATAAAAACCCGATATGATTCTGGTATCTCTGTAGTCGCACCGACCCGAAGAATAAGGTAGTCTAATCACTTATACCGCATGAGGAACGGCGTAAAAAATAAACTCTCAGGTTAGGGTTGTGCTAGGGTTAGGGTTGTGCTACGGTTAGGGTTGTGTTAGGGTTAGGGATGGGGTTGGGGTTGTGATGGGGTTGGGATTGTGATGGGGTTGGGATTTTTTTCAAAAGTAAGAAAAAAAGATGACGATATGGCGACTAGTGTTGAGCGCAAGTGCTCGCTACTTGAGTTTGCATCGGGTGTTCTGGTATGCATTGAGTATTGTGGGTATTTGAGTGACATGCTCGAGTCTCTGCCCCATATGCTTCACGGCCCAAAAAACTTTGCGGGGATTGCCTGCCATGCACGAGCGATCCCCGCATGTTTTTTTTTGGGTGTCTAATAACCGTGAAACATCCGAGCGGGGACTCGAGCATGTCACTCGAGCACACTCAGTACATGGTGCATACCTGAGTACCCGATGCAAACTCAAGTAGCGAGCACTTGAGCTCAAGACTAATGACAACTTATTCAATATGATGACCTAATGTTATCAAATTCTGTGTCGTACCTCTGGGTTCAAAATGTTCACTATACACCTTAATAAAATTCTTGAGGGGTATAATTTCCAAAATGGGGTCACTTGTGGTTGAGCTCCACTGTTTAGGCACATCAGGGGCTCTCCAAACGCGACATGGTGTCCGCTAACAAATTGAAAATCGGCTCAAATTGTTAGCGGACGCCATGTTGCGTTTGGAGAGCCCCTGTGTGCCCAAACATTGGAGCTCCCCCACAAGTGACCCCATTTTGGAAACTAGACCCCCCAAGGCACCTATATAGATGCATAGTGAGCACTTGGAACCCCCAGGTGCTTCACAAATTGATTCATAAAAATTAAAAAGTGTTTTTTTTTTCACTTTTTCATTTTTACGAATCAATTTGTGAAGCACCTGAGGGTTCCAAGTGCTCACTATGCATCTAGATAGGTGCCTTGGGGGGTCTAGTTTCCAAAATAGGGTCACTTGTGGGGGAGCTCCAATGTTTAGGCACATCAGGGGCTCTCCAAACGCAACATGGCGTCCGCTAATTATTCAAGCAAATTTTACAATCAAAAAGTCAAATGGCGCTCCTTCCCTTCCCGAGCCCTGCCGTGCGCCCAAACAGTGATTTTTCCCCACATATGGGGTATCTGCGTGCCCAGGAGAAATTGCACAACAAATTTTGGGGTCCATTTTTTCTTGTTACCCCTGTGAAAATAAAAAAAATTGGGTCTAAAGTAACATTTTTGTGAAAAAAGTTAAATGTTCATTTTTTTCTTCCACATTCCAAAAATTCCTGTGAAGCACCTGAAGAGTTAATAAACTTATTGAATGTGGTTTTGAGCACCTTGAGGGGTGCAGTTTTTAGAATGGTGTCACTTTTGGGTATTTTCTGTCATAAAGACCCCTCAAAGTGACTTCAAATGTGATGTGGTCCCTAAAAAAATGGTTTTGTAAATTTTGTTGGAAAAATGAGAAATCGCTGGTCAACTTTTAACCCTTATAGCTCCCTAACAAAAAAAAATTTTGGTTCCAAAATTGTGCTGATGTAAAGTAGACATGTGGGAAATGTTATTTATTAACTCTTTTGTGTGACATATCTCTCTGATTTAAGGGCATAAAAATTCAAATTTTGAAAATTGCAAAATTTTCGCCAAATTTCCATTTTTTTCACAAATAAACGCAAGTGATATCGAAGAAATTTTACCATAATCATGAAGTACAATATATCACGAAAAAACAGTCTCAGAATCAGGGGTTCCGTTGAAGCATTCCAGAGTAATTACCTCATAAAGTGACAGTGGTCAGAATTGCAAAAATTGGCCTGGTCATTAACGTGCAAACCACCCTCGGGGGTTAAGGGGTTAATAAAACAAGCTAAATAAACAATTGTGATAAATAAAATTAAAAATAGTAACCTTAAGGCTGCGTGCCCACTATGCGTTTTTCCAGTGTTTCTGCCACGGAATTTCCGCAGCGAAAACGCTTAAAAAACGCTTGGTAATACGTGCCCCATGGACCCCAATGATAATCGGCATGTGCTGTGCACATGCTGCGGAAATTTCCGCTGCGGATTATCATTGCGGAACAATCCGCAGCATGGCCATTAATTTTGCGGACACACAGCGTAATCGCCGCCATTGACTTGCATTGGACCGCGTGACATCCGCATCACTGCATCTGCACATGCGGATATCACACGGTTCAATATGCGGATGGTACCCAGGTCTGGAGGAGAGGAGACTCTCATCCAGACCTGGGTACCATAGAAAAAAAAAAAAGAATTTAAAATAAAAAATAAAAGATTATACTTATCTTCTGATGTCCCCCGGCCCCCTCAGCGATGCGTGCGATGTGTTGGGCGGCTCGCGGTGGTGTGAGGACCTGACATGACGTCATTGAGTCATGTGACAGGTCACGCGACCGCTGACGTCGGCGGTCGCGTGACCTGTCACATGACTCAATGACGTCATCACAGGTCCTTCACACCACCGCGAGACACCGGGGAGACCGAACGGAGCGGAGAAGGAGACCGGGGGCCATCGGAAGGTAAGTATAATTTTTATTTTTTACAATTCTTATTCTTTTTTTTAAACTATTACTTAGTCACACTATATAAATCCATGCCGGTTGCATGAATTTATATTGTGTGACCAAGTTGTCAAGCACTTTAGTGATGCTAAAATCGCTTGGAAAAGCGCTTGATAACCTGCATGCAGAAATGCATACAAAAACGCTTGACAAACGCTTCTACCTGGCGGGAAAAACGCATGTAAAAAACGCATGTACAATCCGCATGCGTTTTTTCCTGCCAGGGAGAAGCGTAAAAAATATGCAGCATTTCTGCATCGTGGGCACATAGTCTTAAATGTGAGACGAGTTCAGGCGCAGTGAGCCTGAGAAGCCACAAAGGTCAGATCTGCTCTCCAGAAGGTGACTGTAACACTGTGAGATCAGGCTTCAAAGAGCATGTAAAGACAGGAAATAACTGGGAGGGGGTAGATTTTCTGATAATTTGGAGAAGAGAGGGAAACAAAACTAATTGAGCTGTGCCTATCAGATGAGCTTCGCCTGATGGAGGGTTAATACCAAGACTCAGGTGTGCGTCTTGGTAGGCCTTACATAGGCCTGGGAAGTTCAACACATGGGAGCACGGCAGGCTACTTGCAAAGCCCAACATGGAGCACAAGAAAGTTTAGCGGACCGGGGTGTTGGGTAACAGAGCCCAGATCAGGGGCAGGTGTGTAACACTTAAGAGCTCATTTACATATAAGAAAAACAAGGATTTCTCTGGAATAACACATTGGATTGCAGATATCAAAATATCCCTTTATTCAGCTTCTTGCAAGCCTTTAGGAGGGTTGATCCTACTGACAGATTCCCTTTAATGAAAATTGCCACAATAAAAACTGAAGCAGCAAACTTTGTGAAAATCAAAACTTGTGACAGTCTTAAAACTTTTGACCACGACTGCATAAATGCAGACATTGGAAAGAACTCAATTAACAATGCTGTTATTTACTTAGGTGACAAGTAAGTAACCAGTATTGTTACACTTGCAGATCAAGCGGCATTAGAGCCAAATAGTTAACCTGATCCGGTGCATTACAGAAAATGGGCTGACAGACTATACATGACAGTGTGCACTTTCTGAATAGTGTATAGAGCTGTTTAGTCAATATAAAGGTGTGGCTGTCACTGCTATTCACTATGTCAATGAATGGAGGGGATGGGTTAGAACATTGATTGGCAGCTAGGTCTCCCAGAGCTGGAGGCTGCCTCCTCTTACAATGCATTGGTAGGAGATTTTAGGGTTTCCATGTTGCCTCTAGCAACCTGTCTCTGTTCAATAAAAGAGAACAACACTACACCAAACACTGTGAGGACTACAAAGCGAGCGAGCCCGGATAATACGGAATTAAAACGCAAAACTTCATTACCAGGCTCACAGTAAGTAGTGGATGGAATCTATAAATGTGAACTATAGAAAGTTTAGAAAGTTTGATTTGTTTCCACTTTAAGAAAGTAAAAAGTTATGTGTTCAAAACAGGGAATGTTAGTGAATAGATTGCATTTAAATGCACAGTACAGCACAGATCCAGAAGGCATGAAAGGCATGGATGTTTTGGTAGATTAAAAGTCTATTAACTCTTTGAATGCACAAGATTAACAAGAGATAGATTGACCCACTACATTAAACAATGTGTTGGGAAGATGGAACACAATTTCATTCAGCAAAACAGTCATATTATATAATTTGTGTAGTAAATGTATATATTCTTTGTGGGGCAAATGAAGCATTGTTTAATGTGGAAGGTTAAGACTCGGATGGAATATGTTTATAGACAGTAAAGGATATACGGTAATTCTACTGTGTAACTCAATCTTTGTAATTATTATTGATACTTTATTTGTTGCATTGACAGATATTTTTTTTGTTATACATTTTTTACTCAAAAGTTTTAATATTCCAAAAACTATGGGTTATAAACATGGCATTTGCAAATTATTGATACATGTAGAAGTGAATCATGAATTAATACTTTTGGTAAAATTGTAGAAAAAGGGATAGAAATTATAAACATGATTATGTAATCAGTATAGAAGTAACATTTTACATTATAATATACACCCCAATGAAGGTTTGCAGAGCAAAGTTGAAGTTTACACTACAGAATTAAAAATTCTAATAAACATAAACATAAGATTGCATTATGAAATCTGGGTCTATGAGTATACTGTCATTCGTAGTACCCCCATGTCAAAGTCAGTCCACATCCTGACTTCCGCTGTAACAAACTCCCAAAACAATTCCAACTAGGGCCCCTATATCAGAGCTAGTCATGGCCACCAAAACACAGGTAGCAAACACCCCTATATACACTAAGTGCGATAGCCTCCATGTTTCTACAATTAACTGTTTCTCAGACTTACAAGTCACCGTGTCAGCAGCATCTTTAAGTAACTGGTTCTGTCGAGAGACAGTAATGCAGCAGGATAGTCATTACTGACAACTTCTGACTTGAGTGTATTTAAAGTATAGTCTTTTATAGACGGGTAACTTGTTTGATTCGTTCATAACATAAGTTGCCAAGGTATACAAAGATAACTATTTACATACTTGGAAGTACACAGAAATGTTTCAGGAAAACAAGGGGGAAGGGAAAATCGGATGGTGATATTAAGACACGATATGCCCGCTATGACTATCCTGTAAGTTAGATACAATTAGATGAATGAGGATGATGAGTCGAGTCAGATTGAGAAGACTAATATAGTCTTAAACAACGCTAAGGTCTCTACGGTGAATGTTTTGGAATCATAATAGAGCCAGAACTTTTTTAATTTTTGTTCAATATGGACGTGTGAGGGCTTATTTTTTGCAGGACAAGTTGTACTTTTAAACGCCATCACTGGTTTTACCATATTGACGCGCCCCCTGGGCCGTGGGGTACCCGGTGCCGGGCCGGTAGATGCTGGGGGTTGTAGTCACAGTGGCGGTGACCCGGTCCGTGACCCAGGGTGGTTAATCTAAGGGAAATTATATATGGGTTTTATTAAAGAGTCCGACTAACTACACCACCTGTGGAGTGCGGCTAAAGGGGCCGCCGCTGCGGAACAGTCCTCTGAAGCTGGTGGTTTTGCAGCAATGATGGTATAACAGTGTGTGGATGATGGTGGTTGTGCAGGTTGTGCTGGGCGTTGTAGTGCAGTGAGGGATGGCGCAGCAAGGAACACAGAGACAAGATAGTGCAGTCCCAGGGTCTTTACTCACAGTTGTTGCAGTCCAGATTACAGGTACCAGAGCAATCTCCCCCGTCGTGATGTGCGTACTCAGTGAGGGGCTCAGTCCACCCCCAGATAGCTCCGGAGTGCATAGCAGGACCCCCTTCTGTGTCCTTTCTCTGGCCTCTTCCCTGCACCTCACACCTAGTGACTTCAATCCGGTACCCGCGGGCCTTGGCGGGCGACGTATGTTCCGTCCCCTGGGTCCTATGTGGCTACCTTCTTGGTGAGACTGGCGTGGACTTGTGGCTACAGGACTTAAAGTACTGCAGCCTCCGGTTTCTAGCTAAGACTTGCAATCTTTCACTAGTTGAGGGACCCGGTTCCCTTCTTCTGGCCTGACCCCTCCACCTGCCGGCAGATTCGGGCGTACGGGTGGCCTCCAGCACTGCCCGTACCCCTGGGATCCCTTCTGTTCCTGGAGCCTTCCTGCTCCCTCTCCTCTCTTCTCTCAGACTTGGGCCTCACTGGCTAGGCCCGCCTCTGGAGCAGAGCTCATACAGAGCCTCTGCTCCTGTCACTTCTCCTCCTCTGACTGTTTACACCGAACTAAGATGGTTTCCTATTTATACTCTCTCTGTCATGTGCTCCCCTAAGCTACCTTCTCCACCCACACCCACTACATAGTCCCCTCCCGCCAGCCAGGGAACCTGGGGCTGAGCTCTCCCTTAGGAGCAATCTCGCCCTGCCCCCGCTGCAGGTATGTGTTGGATGCAGGTGTTAGGGTCCTGAGCTGTACTCCTTCCTTACCTGAGGGTGAGATACCACACCTCTGGGTGAGATGCAGTACCTCTGTGGCGACTGAACCCTCAGGGGTGCCACAATATTGTGTGCTGGAAAACGGAAAAAAAATCCAAGTGCGGTGAAATTGCAAAAAAAATGCAATTCCACAGTTGTTTTTTGGGTCCTTTTTTTACCACGTTCACTGACTGCTAAAACTGACCTACCATTATTATTCTCCAGGTCATTACGAGTTCGTAGACACCAAACATGTATAGGTTCTTTTTTATTTAAGTGGTGAAAAAAAAATCCAAAGTTTGCTAAAAAAGAATAAAAAATGATGCCATTTTCCAAGACCCGTAGCGTCTCCATTTTTCGGGATCTGGGGCAGGGTGAGGGCTTATTTTTTGCGCGCCGGGCTGACGTATTTATTGATACTATTTTGGGGTAGATCCGATGTTTTGATCGCCCCTTATTGCATTTTATTGCAATGTTGCAGCGACCAAAAAAACGTAAATCTGGCGTTTAGAATTTTTTTCTCATTACACCGTTTACCAATCGGATTAATTCCTCTTTTATATTGATAGATCAGGCGATTCTGAACGTGGCGATACCAAATATGTGTATGTGTTTTTTTTTTTATTATTTTATTTTGAATGGGGCGAAAGGGGGGTGATTTAAGCTTTTATATTTTTTTTATTTTTTTTATATTTTTAAAAACTTTTTTTTTCCATTTTTTGCTTGCTTCAATAGTCTCCATAGGAGACTAGAAGCAGCAGTTGTCTGATTGCTTCTACTGCATACAAGCGATGAGCAGATCGCTTGTATGCAGGAGAAATGCTCACTTGCTAGGAGCGCCGACCACTAGGTGGCGCTCATAGCAATTGAGACATGACAACCACAGGCATCTGTTGCAGACCCTGGGTTGTCATGCCCATCCATCGATGACCCGCAATCACGTGACAGGGTCACCGATGGGTGGGGCTTAGGACGCGCTTCCCGGGAAGTGCGAGTTAAATGCCGCTGTCAGAGATTGACAGCGGCATTTAACATGTTAACAGACGCGGGTGGATCGCGATTCCACCCGCGGCTGTTGCGGGCACATGTCAGCTGTAATAATCAGCTGACATGTGCCCGGTTCAGTGCTGGCTCAGCGCCGGAGCCCCCACTGAACCGGCCTTTCCGACCAGGTGCGTACTATTACTGACCTGGTCGGAAAGGGGTCAAAGGGACTCTTTCAGCACACAATGACTGTTACATGATTGGCCCCGCCGTGATGCACCGTGTGGGGCCAATCATTTAAATACACCTTCCCTCCTGCTTGGTTTTCATCTATAGCTGCCCTTTTCTGTCACTATAAAGCCAGAGCTGTCAATCAAATAATGGTAAATAAATGGTTGGAGATAGAGGGAAAACAAGCAGGTGGGAAGATGTATGTAAATCAGTCATATAGTCTCTCTTTAACATTGCAATGTATAGGAGAAACTTTGCAATTTATTTATGTATTTATTTTTTCATACATGAAATGTCACTGATAGTAAAAACTGGTATAAGGACTAAACACTGATTCTTAATACCGTGGAAAAGCTGTCTGTTTTTACAACAAGAAAAATCACTGATGTGTAAGTGAAACCTTAGCGTGACGAGATGAATTGTCAATTATCTACTGCTTTTGGCATTGATGTAGACGCTGAGCCAGTCTGATAGCGGTAAGCAGTCACAATCCCAATTTTGTAGATTGTACACAGCATGTTCTTGTCTGACTAGGGTTACGTTGTACGTCGTGCCATAAATTAGCGTACAGAAATTCCCTTCTCTGCTCATATATAATCCAGACAGACACATTCTTTGTGGCTTAGAAACCTAACAGGTGAAAGAAATGATTTCTTTCTCATCTTTACCTTTCCTATGACCTACAGAGTTCAGTTACACGTAGATTCTGCATATAAAATGTAATTTCCTTCTTCTGAAAATTCTAAATTGTTTATGTTAATTATAAAATTCAACAGGTTGTCATAGCAGCAAATCCAGTGTTTCCTTTCTCTTAATAACCTGTATTGGAATGTAAGGGCATAATTGAAACAAGCGGTTAAAATCTGTACCGTAATACTGTAACTCTAAATATCATGGTGGCTTATCTGGTCATTATCACTCCAGACAGTCCGGACTGTAGCTTTGTGGATGATGGTAGATGATTTTATCGAGACTTTATTTGTTCTTTTTTGTCATGCATGATTTACAGACACGGCAGTGGTACTCAACCTGCCAGACCGGAGAAACTTCTGAAACAGCTCCTCTTTCCATAAGATGAAAGCAGGCTCAGACTGGCCCACAGGGGTACAGGTGAATTCCCTGGTGGGCCCCTGAACATGAGTGGCCTTCCAGCTTTGCATGTGATATTTCAATTTTTCTTTTTTAATAAATTTGCAAAAAAATCTACATTTCTGTTTTTATTTCAGTCAAGATGGGGTGCAGAGTGTACTTTAACGAAAAAAAAAAAATGAACTTTTTAGAATTTACCAAATGGCTGCAATGAAACAAAGAGTGAAAAATGTAAAGGGGTCTGAATACTTTCCGTACCCACTGTATACAAATAGAGGCAAATTTCAGCCTCATTTGCTTAAAGAAGCCCTCCCATTCTGTTTCTCTTCTGAGTCACCTGACGGTGATTCAGACTCCCCGGATCATTCTGTGATCTATTTGTGAGCCGGAGGTCTCTTTAACAATATAAGCCTCATTCTCATACTCCATGGATTTACTTGATAAAATACACTGTCGGGGCACACAGAGTGCAGTGTGATCTGGAGAGTCTGAATTGCCATCACATGACTCAGAAGAGGACCAGAGCGGTGCTTGATACCAGAGAAGATGTCGATAGGTAAGTATATTAACAGACTGACACTACACTGCACTAACATTTACAGAGGTTTAAAGGGAAACAATTCTTTAAGAAACAATTTTATTATTATATAGAGGCATAGGTTTTCTGAGATTACATAATTGCAGTAGCAGACCGCTCAGGATTCACCCTCCCTGGGCTCTGCCTTCTCAATATCAGCACAGGGGCTCCTTCCCCACCAATCAACTTGCAGTGTCCAGGACTGATATTGATGGTGTATCCTTAGGATAGGTCATCAACATCAAATCGGTAGGGGGCCAAAAACCGAAACCCCACCAATCAGCTGTTACCAGGTTTGGTGGAACCTGGAAGTACACATTTGTATAGAGCCAAAACACCACAGTTCTGTAGATTGTGTAGTGGCCATTCTCAGGTACTACAGCTCAGCTACTATTAAATAGGTGCTGAGCTGCAATACCCAAGAATGGCCACTATACAATGTACAGAATGGTTCTGTTCCTGCTGTGCACTGACTGTTAGCAGGAGTGTCCAGGAGAAAGGTGCTGCAACCCATCCAGACAAGTTCTGGTATGGCTTGGACCACACAGTACATACTATATTAATGTAGAATATTGTTTAATACGAGGAGCATTTACAATCCAGAATTATGTGTTATTATTTATATAGACACAGAGCAAGTCTAACAGAAGAAACATCACAGCGTCTGGGAAATCTCAAAGACCAGATTTTGGCCAAAGCTAAAGAATGGTTTCATAGATAGGAAGAGATGACCCATAGCAGTGGTCCCTCACATCTGGCCTTGGTGGCCATTTTCCTGTGCAAAGTGGTATTAATATTGGCTAATATTCATTATGTATTTAATATGTATAACTGTAATGCAGAATATTTTATGTTTTTTTTTCTTCATGTCTTCTAGATTACAAGATGTCTAATCATCTTCTATCACCACCCCGATTATCAATGCCTAGACTGCCTATCATTGAGCATCCATTGTCCCGACTTGGTGACCCAGAAACGTTATCGTTAAGAGGATTTTCTAGGGCTGATGTAGCACATCATAGGGAAAAAGTACCACAAACCAGAAGGAGCATTCACACAGTGTTGTCCTCTTACAGAGACAGAAGTCTACCACTTACACCTTTAAAACCTCATATTCCAGGTGTACAAGTGACCATTGCAAATGACCAAAACAAGACTAGACTCCCCATATTTGGTAAGTTTACATGTGACCTATGTAGAACAGGTTTATAACTACTCACCAAATTTTAGATCAGATCACAACTCAACAGTTAATAAATATGTTTACTGACCTTTCTTAAAGGGAACCTGTCACATTGAGCATGAAATCTCATCTGCCAGTAGAATGACATAGACCAGGAAAAGCTGAACAGATGCCATATGGCTACAGATTCAATGTAACTTGCTGCTTATAAATTATAATCCCTGCTCTCTGAGTTTATAAGTCAAGTGGGCGGTGCAATTCATTATCTGTTTATGCACAATTATACAGGGAAGGCTGCTATTCAGTGATAAGGTACTGCTAAACAAAACCTGTCAACAAGTCAAAAGTGGTCATTTTTTACTTGCGGCCCGCATGAGTGATATATATTTTTTAAAATTCTTCATACAGTTCGCCTTTTTATTTAGCGCTAATTTTCTGGCCTTTACCAAAAGGGTGTGGCTCACAGGATTCCCTGGGGGCATGTCTTTAGGCTGCTCAGTATTATTACCCTGTCAGTATCGCCCACTTAGTAAAGACCATAGAATTATCACTAAATATAAAGGCCTGTATCTCTGGAACCGTATGATGGATTTTTCAAATTCAAAAGTTTTCATTTATTTTATGGAAGAAAATGGATACAACAGGTACAGTTACGTGAGCAACTCAATATGCTAAACTCCTCCTGTCCTATAAGATTCTGCCCATAGTTTGTACCATAATTTCCAAGCTGACAGGTTCCCTTTGAAGAGAACCTGTCAGCATGATTTTGTAATGTAAAATAAAGACTTTTTCTGCAATGGGACAGTAACTACATTACGGATTACATTGATACCTTTGGTGAAGAAATCCGCTTAGTAATTTTTATTTAATCAGCATTTGAAGTTTTCTGCTAATTAGATTTCGTCGCACAGGGGCCGGACTGTACACGGGGTCTTCTCCTACCTGTCTGTGATTCCACTGTGAATGAGAAGTCATTACTGAGATTTCAAACAAAGTGGCAGGTCATTTACACATGAGAGGCAAACAGAGGGGCCGGAGAATCACACACAGGGAGGAGAAGACCCCGTACAGTCCGGCCACTGTGCACCCAACTCTAATTAGCAGAAAATTTCAAATGGTGATTGTGCCGATACAGCGTAAAATCTTAATTAGCCAGACAATTAGATTTGTTAAGTCAAGAGAAATACACTATTGTGTTGTGTTGACTTATAAATGTATTTGCATTTCTCTTGCCGATCAAAGAGGTCATAGTATTTGTATAACCCTGAATGCTGACTTCTATTCCTTTGGAAACAATGATGTTTACTATGCTAATGACATATTGTACTAAAAAGCCAGCTAGATGTGTATTTACAAGAGCCCCCTGTGATACCAACTATGTAAATTGATTAGCTCAAACAATGAGACTTGTGTGAGCCCTGCACCCTTACCTCTGACTGATGACCTTACACAGATGTAAATATAAATAGGGATGTCTGTAGTGCTGGAAGGAGAATCAAGGAGCATCAGAAAGACTTTACAAGGAGAATGAGAGACATCCTTCAGGAAAGTAGATAAATAGCATGGCATCCAAAAAGAGACAGATTTGGATTTTACATGATTCTAGCCTAAGGGTATCGGCCCTGACTGGAAAGACTCGGATCTGCTCCATTGACCATCAGAGAGACATGGATACATTTTGGGGAGAACAGGGTGAGACGAGGAAGTCACCTGGCCCTATGGATAAGTTGTTTGGGGTTGCCTGGAGGGACCCACCAGTGGCCTGGAACCCATGGAGACATTTGAAGAAGCCAGATTGGGACCTGCTGGTCATCTGGCCCCATGGAAACTCTCAGAGAGGCCAGGGTGGGACCCTTGATTCTCCTGGTCTTGTACCTCAATGGACTGCTAGCTTCCTAAGCTTGCCGCTACTTTCTCTCTGTGGGGGCCCACCAGAAGCGGGGGGCCACTGGTTGAGGTAGTCGGCCCTGGAAGTCTCCAAAATCGCAGCTGTTCTATCCCAGGCGGGTGAAGAAGGAAGGATGAGACTGTGTAATGTTGTACCATCTTGGGTATTTGCTGGGACTGTTCTATGTGTTTATTGTCCGCTTTGTGGTTCAATAAACTATTGCCACGCTGTTTTACCATCACCCTGTGTTGTCTGAGCAGCGTTACACCCACGGGAGACTCCGGGTCTTCACAGTGATTATCTAAGAATAACAAAGCGGATTTCTTCACTAAAGGTATCAATTTAATCAGTATTACAGCACCATTACAGCCATGTCTTTACATTACAAAATTGTGCTCACAGTTTCTCTTAAATATCTTAAGGATCTCAAGATCTTATATCACTTTTATTCTGCTTTTTGTGAATCTTTATTACAGTCTCTCTCTCTCATCTAGAAAGTTGACTGTTTTCTGCAAAAAATGCAAAATTGATTTATTAAAATAAATGTCATATGTTTTAGTTATTATTATTATTATCATGCTTTATTTGTTTAGTGGCAATTTTTTTTTATTTTTGCCATAATTTATGGATTTGTAGAACTCAGAGGAAGTAGAGCTTGTAGTGCCCTTCTCATCCGAATCTTGGTTTGCATGGTGGGAGTATACAGTATATTAGTATACAACAAAATTCACATTTCCAAAAATAGACCGAACTGTTAATGCAGAAGAGAATTTTACATGCATAGACTGAAAGAAGCATGACATTTTCCTAGGTCAGGAGTCAATGGGTCTATATTGAATTTCAGCATGTACAATATGCAAGCACAAAACACCATCCTCCTATGAAAAACAGGCTGCTGATGCTTATTTTAGAATCGGTGCTGGATAAATGCTTTGATCACGAGGCAACATTTGTTGGAAGACCATTTTTCAATGCAGTTTTGGTTGGTCATCTCAAGAGGTTTCATTGTATAAGGAAATCTTTATTAAATTAGTATCTGGTATATATAACATATATAGCAGACTTAAAGTATAACTTTTAACCGCTTCCCGACCGCCCACTGTACATAAACGTCGGCACTGCCTGGGCTCTGTGCAGCGCCGACGTTTATGAACGGTTGGTGGTCCCGCAGCCCTCAGGACCCCCAGGGTCCTGCAAGTGCTGCGGTTGCGGTTTAGAGCGATAGCTCTGACAGGGGACATCATCGGGACCTGATTGGATCAGATACCAATGATGTTAACCCTTCTTCTATATGCCGCGATCTATAGTGATCGCGGCATATAGAATATAGTGAGAGGAGAGGGGGTTGTCCACTTACCTCTCCGACGGCCCCCTGATGTCTTCCAGGACCTGCCATTGTTATGGCACCCGGAGGTCACATGACCGCCTCCGGATCTGCCATATATGGTGTCCTGCTAGGCTCAGCCTGCAGCTGAAGTCTAGCAGGAGACAGACAATGTAAAACTGTCAGCACAGAGCTCTCATGCAATGCAATACATGTCTATTACATTGCATGAGAAGTGATTAGAAAAATAAAAATTAATGTCCCATACAGGGACTAATTATAAATGTAAAAAAAAGTCTAAAAAATGTTTTCAAGCTGTTAAAAAAAATCACAAAATAACTAAAAATAAATAAATAAAATATTAAACCAATAAATCCGTATATTTATGCAAAAACAAAAAAAGTACACATATTTGGTATCGCCACGTCCGAAACAACCCAATCTATAAAACTGTCACACTAATTAACTCCTTCTGTGCACACCGTAATAAAAATAAATAAAAAACAGAGCAAAAAACTATGCTTTTTCATCATATCGCCAAACAAAAAGTGGAAAAATATGCGATCAAAAAGCAAAATGGAAATAAAAATGATACCGCTGAAAACGTCATCTTGTTCCGCAAAAAAAAGCAGCCATACAGCTCCATCAGCCGAAAAATAAAAAAGTTATAGCTCTCAGAATAAAGCGATGCAAAAAAATATTTTCTCTATAAAATTGTTTTATTGTGTAAAAGCGCCAAAACATAAAAAAAATATACAGTAAGTGTAGTATCGCTGTAAACATAGTGACCCGAAGAATAATGCTGCCTTATCACTTTTACCACATGCAGAACGGCATAAAAAAAACCCTCAAAAAACAATTCCTGAATTGTTGGTTTTTGTTAATTTTACCTCCCAAAAAACGGAATAGAAAGCGATCAAAAAATGTCACGTACCCAAAAATGGTACCAATAAAAATGTCAACTAGTCCCGCAAAAAACAAGCCATCACATGACTGTCGGCCGAAATATGGAAAAATTATAGCTCTCAAAATATGGCGATGCAAAAACTAGATTTTGCAAAAAAAGCGTCTTTTAGTGTGTGACAGCTGTCAATCATAAAAACCTGATATAAATCTGGTATCTCTGTAATCGCACCGACCCGAAGAATAAAGTAATCTCATCACTTATACCGCACGAGGAACGGCGTAAAAAAATAAATAAAACCAATTCTTCACCTGCTACTGATTTGTTTATTATGTCTCCCAAAGATCGCAGTAAGGCTCTGCTCACATTTATCTTGCACTCTGCGCTGAGCACTTACACCAGAGTTTCCGTGTAAATCTCTGAAATACGTGATTCAGACGTAACCCACGGCAGGAGATTCCCTGTAAGGAGGCAGATATAGGCCACTGTGGATGCCGTCTGGCCTGTGATCCCACGGTGTCAGTTTTTTTAGGCGTGCATAAAAGTGCGGTTGGCCACAATTTTGTGCACATCTTAAAAAAAGGACATCACTAAACAGAGGCCAGACGGAGTCCAGAGTAACTCTGCTGCCTCATTACAGTGAATGGATCCGGCAGGGGTTTCATCTGAATTACATCACTTGGTCACTTGGAAATTTAGATGGAAATCCCGATGTAAGTGCTCAGCCTAGAGCGCTGGATAAATGTTACGTAAAATGTTCCCAATAAAAGCTTCAACTCAGTCTTCAAAAAAAGCTAGTCCCCACTCAGGTCCGTTATCTGTTAAAGATATAAGGGACTTCCAAGTTACTGGTAGCAGAAAGGCTCTGGAAAAGCGAAATGGCCCTTGCCCCCCAAAAGAAAATCAGAAAATTTTGTGCTCCCAAATCCAAATGCCTATTCTACAATAATTTGTTCTCCAATTGTCAAACAGCGCTCCGTCCCTCCCAGATCTCGCCGTATGGCTAAGCGGTATGATACAGCTACATATGGGGTATTGCCACTTTTAGAAGAAATTGTGTGTGTGTTACCTATTGCCCTGTGTGAAAATGTAAAATCTGAGGATAAAACATTTTTTGTGGGAAAAATGTGAAAATTTTATTTTTACTGCTCAATATTATAAACTTCTGTGAAGCACGTGGGGGTGCAAGGTGCTCACCACACATCTAGATAAGTTCCCTAAGGGGTCTAGTTTCCAAAATGGTGTCACTTGTGGGGGATTTCCACTGTTTAGGCACATCAGGGGCTCCCCAAATGCAACATGGCGTCCGCTAATTATTCAAGCATATTTTACATTCAAAAAGTCAAATGGCGCTCCTTCCCTTCCAAACACTGCCGTGCGCCCAAACAGTGGTTTTCCCTCCCATATGGGGTATCGGCGTGTTCAGGAGAAATTGCACAACAAATTTCATGGTGCGATTTATCCTATTACCCTTATGATAATGCAAAATTAAGGGATGAAAAACTTTTTTGTGGGAAAAATGTGAAAATGTTATTTTTACAGCTCAATATTATAAACTTCTGTGAAGCACCTTGGTGTTCAAGGTGCTCACCACACATCTAGATAAGTTCCCTAAGGGGTCTAGTTTCCAAAATGGTGTCACTTGCTGGGGGGTTTCCACTGTTTAGGCACATCAGGAGCTCTCCAAATGCAACATGGCGTCCGCTAATTATTCAAACAAATTTTACATTCAAAAAGTCTAATGGCGCTCCTTCCCTTCCGAACTCTGCAGTGCGCCCAAACAGTGGTTTTCCCTCATATATGGGGTATCAGTGCGCTCATGAGAAATTGCACTACAAATTGTGCAGTCCTTTTTTTGCTGTTACCTTGTGAAAATAAAAAAATTGGGTGTAATGTAACATTTTTGTGAAAAAAAGTTAAATGTTCATTGCTTTCTTCCACATTCCAAAAATTCCCGTGAAACACCTGAAGGGTTAATAAACTTCTTGAATGTGGTTTTGAGCACCTCGAGGGGTGCAGTTTTTAGAATGGTGTCACTTTTGGGTATTTTCTGTCATAAAGGCCCCTCAAAGTCACTTCAAATAAGATGTGGTCCCTTAAAAAATGTTTTTGTAAATTTTGTTGGAAAAATGAGAAATCGCTGGTCAACTTTTAACCCTTATAGCTTCCTAATAGAAAAAAAATTTTGGTTCCAAAATTGTGCTGATGTAAAGTAGACATGTGGGAAATGTTATTTATTAACTATTTTGTGTGACATATCTCTCTGATTTAAGGGAATGAAAATTCAAAGTTTGAAAATTGCAAAATTTTCAAAATTTTCGCCAAATTTCCGTTTTTTTCACAAATAAACGCAAGTGATATCGAAGAAATTTTACCACTATCATGAAGTACAATATGTCACTAAAAAACATTCTCAGAATCAGGGGAATCCGTTGAAGCGTTCCAGAGTAATTACTTCATAAAGTGACAGTGGTCAGAATTAAAAAAATTGGCCTGGTCACGAAGACAAAAACAGGCTCTGGCACAAAGTGGTTAATATATTCTTTAAAAAGACAATTAGGTGAAAGACGCACATGACGCGCCCCCTGGGCCTGTGCTGTGCAGGGGGATACCCGGAGCCGGATCGCTGGGGGTTGTAGTCTCAGTGTGGCGGTGACTCGGTCCGTGCCCAGGGCGGTCAAACCAGTGGCAGTCTATTGGTATTGTAATTGTCCGACTACGCCACCCGTGGATTGCGGTCAGTGGGGACCGCCGCTGCGCTGCAGACCGCTGAGGCTGATGTAGTTTGTGCAGCCGAGTATGGGATAACTCCCCACGGGAGAAGTATTGCCTCAGGGCAGCTAATGTGGATGATGGGAGTGATGGTGTGAGCGTCCCAGTAGTAATGGTGCTGGTGCGGCAAGGAATCACAGAGACGTGTGGTGCAGTTCAGGGTCTTTACTGATGGTATAAAGCAGACCCTCCCGGGAGTACTGGTTAGCAGTAGGGGCCTGGTCAGTCTGTGAGCAAGCAGGATCTCCCCTGGCCAGGTGGAGTTGTAGGCCTCCCCGACAATCTGCACTCTTTCCTGGCTACCTTGCTCTATGCGGGTAGAAGTAGTCCACGTCCCTGAGTATACCGTGTGGTGCTCACCCGTATGGCCGGTGACTTGGGGCCTTCCGTCAGCCTTCGCTTCACGATGGCGGTGCTGGTCCCTTGCTTGTGACCGTGCCTTCGGGTTTCTAAGGCCAGAGGACATGGAATCCTCTGCCGGTTGGATTCTGCTGCTGGACCTGGATGTCCCCACAGCCTCGGACTCCGTGTCCGGTATTAGTGTCTTCAGCCAAGGCGAGCTCTCTAGCTTCCAGCCTCTGGCACTCGCTCCTGCTCCTACAGAGCTCCTAGTGCTTGCTTTCCCTCAGTCTGGAACTTCACTCCAGGCTCTGACTGCTCTGCTTGTTCTGCAGGCTCTGTCTCACCTAATCCCACCCCAGACCCAGTTTATAAGGGCAGATTCCTCCCCTCCCAGGTCTGGGTGGGCCGTGTTGCATGCTTAGGGCTCCTGACCAGAGAAACCTCCCACTTGCTCTCAGACATAATATCTCTATTACAGTGGCAACCAGACCCCTGGGGTGTCACATTCCCCCCTAGTAAATTTTAGTACTCCGGGACTAAACACATTTTTTTAAGAAACATAAATACAGGGTATAACAATAACACAATAACATATTTACAAGAAGCTTTAGTTCTTTAAAGGTCACGGCGTGTCCGCAACCGGGTGTCCATATCACCCAAGGTGAAGCTTTAAGCGAAGTAGGGGACCTGTCCGAAGCAAACCCCTTGCGTTGGCCCTGGGCGTGGCTGCAAGGCTGGAGCTAGCTACTTTGGGCCGCAAGTAGGCCACGCCAGACAGGTTTTCTCTTCCGCGGCTGTCTTCGCAAGAGGCACCGAGGTGCAACTATCTACAAGAATGTTCCGGTTATCCAGTGTCCATAACCTGTTAGTCCAAATAAATCTGCAGGGTAACTGAGAAACATAATTAATAACAGGCAACAAACATAAACCATAAACATTTTCAAGAAACAGATAAATTCACAGTGCATTAGTTATATTCTCCAGCGAGCGGGCATCTGACCTCTAGTGACTCTAGTGGACCTACGGAGCTCACTAACTGGTCCTGCACTACAGGGTGTAGGGGATGTTATAGGTAAGCTGGGCAGCTGTCTGCGCACTCTTTGGCTCACTAGGGGCACGGCAGGCTCACTACTAGCAGAGGGTTGATTCTCCTGTGCTGCTGGTGTGGATTCTTCTGCCTCCTGGGCCGGCTGCTCTTCCAGCTCTACCTGGTCTTCTGTAGGCACTTGAGGGGCTGGATGGAGAAAGGTGAGGACGGGCACCACGATAGCGTTGTTTACTTGTGTCCAGGACCGGGGAAAGTCTCCGAGTACGGTAGTGATCATTTCCTCCTTTTCCTCTACGGGTTGAGGGTCTTCCTGATCTTCATCCGTGCTTTGCAACTTCTCGGGGCACTTTTTCAGGTGGTCTCTGGAGACAGTGGCTGTGGTCTCTCCTCCATCCTTGCTGATGACGTACACCTTTGGATTATGGTGGCTTGAGGGCAGTATGGTGTACGGTTCCTTTTCCCATTGGTCGTCCAACTTATGGAGCCGCCTTTTTCTTTTCAAGACCTGCTCTCCAGGTACCAGGGGAACAGCGGGAGCATGTTGGTTATAAGTTCTCTCCTGCCTTTCTCTTGATTGACAGAGACTTCGCTCGACGCTCTCTAGTACTTTCCGGTACTGCTGCTGCCGTTCTGTATCCCAGTCTGTCTCTGGTGAGGTGTCCTCGGGTATCAGGACTCCCATATCCAGGTCAACAGGCAGCTTACCAGGTCTTGCTCGCATTAGGTAAGCCGGGGTACAGTTGGTGGAACCTACCGGGATGTGGTTATACAGGTCCACCAGATCGGGCAGTTTCTCAGGCCACAGACTGCGTTCTTCCAGGGGCAATGTTTTTAGCAGATCTATCACCACCTGGTTCATCTTCTCGCAGAGTCCATTGGTTTGGGGGTGATAGGGCGTTGTTCTTATCTTCTTGCAGCCATACAGGTTGCAGAACTCCTGGAAGACCTCCGCTTCGAAGGCTGGTCCTTGGTCCGTCAGCACTTGGTCCGGGTACCCGTGTGGGCGGCAGAAGTGCAGCTGGAAGGCTCTAGCTGCTGTTTGTGCTGTTAAGTCATTGACGGGGACCACCACTAGGAATCGGGAGTAGTGATCCACGATGGTTAGGGCGTAGACATACCCGCTTCTGCTTGGAGCCAGTTTAACATGGTCCAGAGCGACCAGTTCCAGCGGCTGCCTGGTGATGATGGGCTGCAGGGGAGTCCTCTGGCTGGCACGGTCCCTTCTTCTTAGATTGCACGGGCCACAGTCTCTACACCACCTCTCAATGGCTCCTCTCATGCCTATCCAGTAGAACCGTTCACGCAGCAGGAACTCCAGCTTCTTCCATCCGAAGTGCCCGGCCCCATTGTGGTAGGCCTCCAGCACCATAGCCGCGTCCTGTCTCGGTACCACCACCTGCCAGATCAGCTCATGTGTCCGGGAATTGACCATTCTGCGGCACAACTTCTCCTTGTAGAGGAACAGTCTGCTCTTCTCCGTCCACAGTTGCTTGGTCTCTTCCGGAGCGTCTGGGTCTAGGCGGGCGTCAGCCTGGGTCTGCATTTCCTTCACCAGACGGACTGCGGGGTCACTGTCTTGCGTCTCCGCCCAGTTGTAGTGGGGTAAGGGGTTGAACATAGCGTATTGCTGGCCCCTCACATGGTGGGAATACTTGGTAATCCCATGACGGTGAAATGCAGGGAGTTCGATCTCTTCCAATTCTTCTGGATCCTCCCCTTCATCTGGTAGGTTTGGCATTCTGGACAGGGCGTCCGTGTTGGTATTGGAGTGTCCTGCCCGGTATTTGATTGTGAACTCAAAATTGGACAGGCGGGCCATCCATCTCTGCTCCAGGGCACCCAGTCTTGCAGTGTCCAGGTGTGTCAACGGGTTGTTGTCCGTGTACACGGTGAACCTGGAAGAGGCAAGGTAATGCTTGAAACGTTCGGTTACTGCCCACACCACTGCCAGGAACTCGAGCTTGAACGAGCTGTAATTCTCAGGGTTTCTTTCCGTGGGTCGCAGTTTTCGGCGTAAGCAATCACCCGTTCTCTCCCCTGCTGGATTTGGGACAGTACGGCTCCTAGCCCGATGTTGCTTGCGTCCGTGTAGAGGATAAAGGGCTGGCTGTAATCAGGGTACGCCAGGCTTTCATCCCCCGTGAGGGCCATCTTCAGCTGGCGGAAGGACTCCTCTTCCAGCTTTTCCCATTTGAAGGGTGGCTTCTGGTTTTTGGCCTTCCTGGACTGGCCTATCAGGAGGTCCTGCATAGGAGCTGCCTTCTTGGTAAAACCGGGAATGAATCTTCGGTAGTAGCCTACCAACCCGAGGAACTGCCGCACTTCCTTTATGCTGGATGGTCTTGGCCAGTCCTTGATCACGGTGATCTTGTCAGGGTCGGGAGCCACTCCGTCAGCACTCACCACGTGTCCCAGGTACTGTACCTTTGGCTTCAGTAGATGACACTTTGAGGGTTTTACCTTTAGGCCATAGTTCGCCAGGGCTTCAAACACTTCTGCCAGGTGTTCCAGATGGTCCTCATAGGTCTTGGAATAGACGATGACGTCGTCCAGGTATAATAGGACCGTCTCGAAGTTCCGGTGTCCCAGACAGCATTCCATCAACCGTTGGAAGGTTCCTGGTGCGTTGCAGAGCCCGAACGGCATACAGTTAAATTCGCTGAGTCCCATCGGGGTGGTGAATGCGGTCTTCTCCCGGTCCGCCTCTGCTACAGGAACCTGGCAGTACCCGCTAGTGAGATCCAAAGTAGAGAAGAAGTTAGCAGATTTTAAGGCAGCTAAGGACTCTTCTATCCTTGGTAACGGGTACGCATCTTTGTGTGTGATACGGTTGACCTTCCTGTAGTCTACACACATCCTCATGGTGTTGTCTTTCTTTTTCACTAATACTAGTGGAGCTGCCCAGGGGCTACAGCTGTCCCTAATTACCCCAGCCTCCTTCATGTCTTTTAGCATCCCCTTGGCGTGTTGATAGTGTGCAGGGGGTACGAGTCGGTATCTCTCCTTTATAGGAGGGTGGTCTCCCGTTGGGATGTGATGTTCTACCCCCTTTACTCGCCCAAAGTCTAACGGGTGTTTGCTAAACACTCTCTCGTACTCTTGAACCACCCGATAGACTCCCTGTTTTTGGTGTGAGGGAGTGGAGTCAGTACCCAAATGCAGTTGCTGACACCAGTCCTCCATTGGTTTCTTAGAGCAGTTACCCTCCTCTGGTTGAGATGGAGGCAAGGGTTCCACGGCCTGTACAGAGTTCTGGTTGATGGTGAACAATTTGGCTAGCGTGGCATACCGGGGCAGGTATACTTCTCTCTCCCCGATATTGATGATGCGGACGGGCACCCTCCCATGGCGTACATCGACCACCCCCCGTGCTGTCAAAATGGTGGGCCTACTGTCTGAGTAGACGGGTTCTACCATTGCTTGGTAGTCTCTACCTCTTAGACCAATAGCTGCCCGGCACCAAATCATCATCTCACTTTTTGGGGGCATGGCAATAGGGAACGGGTCACACATTCTCACGCTACCTATCTCACCACCAGATAGTTCCACCTGTTTCCTTTTCATCAGTGCCCGGATCTCTTTTTGGAGCACACGCTGTTGGCTGGAACTGGCGTTCTTGGCAACCTGCTGCAAAATAAGAATCACCTCTGCAAGACAGTTTTCGATTACATTAGTACCTAGGGTTATTTTTGGGTGACTCTCGCGACGGTCAATGTCCACAATGATAAGTCCTTGTGCCAGCAGTTCAACTTTACCGACCTTGATGGTCACCTCTTTAAATCCTATCTGTGGCACGGGCTGACCATTGCTGGCTATAATGCTCAGGTCGTCATCTGGGTAGCGGGTTATGTCCGAGTCATTCCAGTACTGCTTGAAGAGCACGTACGGGATGGTGGTGACCTGTGACCCAGTGTCTAGTAGGGCACTCATAGGAATGCCATCCAGTACCCCAGCAAGACCGGACATCCCCCTACGTATTTATCACGCCAGTTTGATGGGCCTGATGATCTTATGCCTGGGGGTTGGCCATCTACCCCAGGTTGTGCCCGTTTAAATGACAGTACCTTGCCATATGTCCGGGTTGGTTGCAGCGGCGGCAGATGGGTCGTCCGTCCTCGTTGTATCTGTCGCTGGGTCTTCCTCTGGCCGGTGGGGTCCTCCTCAGTCGGCGCCACGGGACGTCCTCCGGTCCGGATGCCAGCTGGATCTTTCCTGGAGAAGAGACCTGTAAAGACTGCACAGTTCTGGTTAGCGCGGCAACGCTCTTAGTCAGCTCTTGGACCTGATGGTGCAGGTCTGTAGCCGGGTTGTTGTTCAAAGCCTGCGCATCAGCTCCCACAGGCCCTGCAGACAAGGGCGCCGTCTCCTGGTGATAAGTGATAGCAGGGCGCCTGTGGGTCACAGCGCCACCTGGTGCCGGTTCTCGGAGCACCCGGATGGCTCTGTCCTTGAACTGTGCAAAGTCCAGGTCAGGGTCCTGTAAGGCCATTGCCCGCAACTGGGTTCGGTGGGCATTGCACAGTAGACCCTCAATAAATTGTTCGGTCAACAGCTTGTCTTCATTTCCCACGCTGTCAGGGTCTGCCTGCTTAATGGCTCTCAGGGCCTCTTGTAAGTTTAGGGCATAGTCTCTTATACTTTCATGTGCCCGTTGTTTGCACTCATAAAATCTTAGTTTTATCTCGGCTGAGGTGCGGGTGTCAAACGTGTCTTTCAGCCGGGCTAGTATCTCTCTGACAGTCCTCTTCTTCCCAGGTGACCAGGACTTTACCTCCCTTTGGGCTGCCCCGATTAACTGGGCCACCAGAATGCTCACTTTTTGCTCTTCTGTGAGGGGGTATACCTGGAAGAGGCTATCAAGTCTTTCCCTAAAGTCACTCAGGGTATGTGACTCTTCTGAGTACTGGGGTAGCCAGGTTGCCCCCGGGATATAGGGCATGGTGAATGGCATGACTGCTGCAGCGGTTGCGCTGGCGGTGGCTGTGGCAGTGGAGCTCCCCTCGGTGTCCGACATCCTCCTTCCCCCCTAGTGGACCGTGGCTTACCTTGCGATGCTCTTCTTCCGTAGGTCGCGGCTCCGCAGTCGATCGTCGGGGTTGAGGACCTGGCGTCGCGCTCCGATGACGTCAGCATCGCTCTTCCTTCCTTCCAGGACCTTACGCAGCGTCGGAGCGTGGGGCGGAGCGTGGGGCGGAGCTTCGGATCTCGCGCGCTTTCGGCGTCCACGCCCCTCTTCTTCCCGCGCGGCGTCCCGAAGATGGCGTCCGAAGGCGGGAAGCAGCTGCGGATGGCGGGAAGAAGGCAGAAGACGGCGGGAAACGGTCCAAGATAGCGTCCGATGGCGGGAAACGGCTCCGGACGGCGGGAAACTTCACTACAGGTAAGTATAAAAGTCTCTTTTTCAGGCACGCAGTACCCGGTGGTTGCGGGCACGAAATCCTGCCGACTACGCCAAAGTTGACGCGCCCCCTGGGCCTGTGCTGTGCAGGGGGATACCCGGAGCCGGATCGCTGGGGGTTGTAGTCTCAGTGTGGCGGTGACCCGGTCCGTGCCCAGGGCGGTCAAACCAGTGGCAGTCTATTGGTATTGTAATTGTCCGACTACGCCACCCGTGGATTGCGGTCAGTGGGGACCGCCGCTGCGCTGCAGACCGCTGAGGCTGATGTAGTTTGCGCAGCCGAGTATGGGATAACTCCCCACGGGAGAAGTATTGCCTCAGGGCAGCTAATGTGGATGATGGGAGTGATGGTGTGAGCGTCCCAGTAGTAATGGTGCTGGTGCGGCAAGGAATCACAGAGACGTGTGGTGCAGTTCAGGGTCTTTACTGATGGTATAAAGCAGACCCTCCCGGGAGTACTGGTTAGCAGTAGGGGCCTGGTCAGTCTGTGAGCAAGCAGGATCTCCCCTGGCCAGGTGGAGTTGTAGGCCTCCCCGACTATCTGCACTCTTTCCTGGCTACCTTGCTCTATGCGGGTAGAAGTAGCCCACGTCCCTGAGTATACCGTGTGGTGCTCACCCGTATGGCCGGTGACTTGGGGCCTTCCGTCAGCCTTCGCTTCACGATGGCGGTGCTGGTCCCTTGCTTGTGACCGTGCCTTCGGGTTTCTAAGGCCAGAGGACATGGAATCCCCTGCCGGTTGGATTCTGCTGCTGGACCTGGATGTCCCCACAGCCTCGGACTCCGTGTCCGGTATTAGTGTCTTCAGCCAAGGCGAGCTCTCTAGCTTCCAGCCTCTGGCACTCGCTCCTGCTCCTACAGAGCTCCTAGTTCTTGCTTTCCCTCTGTCTGGAACTTCACTCCAGGCTCTGACTGCTCTGCTTGTTCTGCAGGCTCTGTCTCACCTAATCCCGCCCCAGACCCAGTTTATAAGGGCAGATTCCTCCCCTCCCAGGTCTGGGTGGGCCGTGTTGCATGCTTAGGGCTCCTGACCAGAGAAACCTCCCACTTGCTCTCAGACATAATATCTCTATTACTGTGGCAACCAGACCCCTGGGGTGTCACACACACAAAACACGTAAACTAAAAATAGCCCTTAACCTTGTATGGGAAAGGTGATAACAATGGTTATACAATTCAAGGGTAATGTCCGTTTATCAACTCACTTCACCTAACCAACAGCATACTCCTGTTTAGAGACAATACTGTATAATTATAAGGTGAAAAATGAAAAAAAGGAACAGTCTCACCAGTCCTGCAGCATAGGTCGTCCCATCCAAAGACACCAAACTCGCCTGGATGGTCATCAGTGACTGACCCTACCTAGGGTCTGATGCCGCTGTCTTCTCTCATACCCTGATGGAGGGGTGCCATACCCTACATCTTTGAATCTACTTGTGCCAATCCCCTGATGAATCACCCGATGTTGAGGAAAAGCGTCGGGAGGCACGTATTAGGGCTGACTAGTAACTGAGGGTCAGCAGTGGACTGCCCTTGTAAGGGCGGAAGTCTTGGGGTCCTAGGGTCAGCCAGTAATATGAGGTCTGATAGGGTCACTGATGACCATCCAGGCGAGTTTGGTGTCTTTGGATGGGACGACCCATGCTGCAGGACTGGTGAGACTGTTCCTTTTTTTCACTTTTCGCCTTATAATTATACAGTATTGTCTCTAAACAGGAGTATGCTGTTGGTTAGGTGAAGTGAGTTGATAAACGGACATTACCCTTGAATTGTATAACCATTGTTATCACCTTTCCCATACAGGGTTAAGGGCTATTTTTAGTTTACGCGTTTTGTGTGCGTCTTTTATCTGATTATCTTTTTAAAGAATATATTAAAAGTTATATTTTAAGTCTGCTATATATGCTGCAATACTACTTAATTAGCAGTCCATTGGGCCTTGGGGTCATTTTTGGTATCGGAGTGTATCTATTGCTTCTTTCTTAAATTAGTATCTGCTAAAGTCGCATATGAAGAACTTGTCAGCATATACGGTGAACTAAGCATATTTATGGATTAACAAATAAAACTTATATGTCATGATATTTTTTAAAAAAGTTTAAAAAAAACTAAAAATTTGTAAAAATGTCAAAGAAACACATAAGAAAAAATCAAAACACTGAAATATATTTTTCCGTTAAAAACACATTTTTTATGTAAGAACAAATGTAAACAAAAAAGTACAGATATTTGGTATTGCTGCAGAGTATTTAACCCCGTTAGTGACCCCACGAAAAAAAAATTAAAAACACAAAAAATATGCTGTTATCTTCATCATGCTGTCACACAACACATGGAATAAAAGGCAATCAAAAAAGTTGTATGTAAAGAAAAATGCTATCATTGAGACTGTCTATTCATCTTGAAGAAAAAAACAAGCCCCCAATCAGCTCTGACGGCATAAAAATAAAAGTTATACCTTTCAAACTATGATGATGTAAAACAAAACATATATTTTTTTAAATTATATTTTGTGTGCAAAAGAAGCTAAATATATAAAAAACAACATAAATTTGGTACAAATTTGGTACTGAACCAAAGACCGTTGTTTTCTTGCATGGAGACAGTATAAGTGTGAACCTAGCATTTAGGCCACATTCACACGTTCAGCATTTGGTCAGTATTTTACCTAAGTATTTGTAAGCCAAAACCAGGAGTGGGTGATAAATACAGAAGTGGTGCCCGTGTTTCTATTATACTTTTCCTCTGATTGTTCCACTCCTGGATTTGGCTTACAAATTCTGATGTAAAATACTGACCAGATAACTGAATGTGTGAATGTGGCCTTAATGGTTCCAAAATCTTATATACCCAGAAGGTACCAATAAAAACTTCAATTCAACCTTCAGTAAAAAAAAAATCCCACTCAGGTCCATCATCTGTCAACTGAAAAATAGAGGGTTTCCATGTTACTGGCAGCACGAAGGCTCTAGAAAGAGGAATGATTCCACCCCACCCAAAAAACAGTAAAATCTGCGCTGTCAACACCAAATGGCCTCCCCTCCCTTCTGAACCCTGCAGAATGCCCAAACGGTAGAATACATCCACATGTATTGTACTGCTTTAGTGGGAAGAATCCACTGAACTTAAGCTTGGCACAATGCATTGGACACTAAAAAGTGAGAGTCCTGCACTGAGCAGAGCTCACTGAGTGACATAACGCTGCTCACTGAGCGCAGCTCCGGGACTCACTCGCTGGAGCGGCTCATTCTCCCCGGCTCCTCAGCATCAGAAGTCAGAGGATTACAGCGGGGAACATCTCCGGACAGGTCCCTGATCACAGCGCGAGCAAGGGACAATGATGAGGGCACAGTTCAGCACCCGGCGCTTTGGAACAGCACTAACTGTACACTGATTCCCAGGCGCCGGTACATGCCACACTGATGACACATGGATGTCATCCGTGTGTGTTCAGCATGGGACATTTTGTGGACCGTGCAGCGTGTAAAAAACTGACATGTCTACGTGTGGAGCACACGGACACACGGTCCGTGGAAACACACTGACATGTCCAGAGACCCATAGATTTGAATGGGTCTATGTGTATCAGTGTCTCCACTACATATGGAAACTGTCACCACACGTACCGGACACACTGACGTGTGAAAGAGCCCTAAGAGTATGTGCCCACGTTAAGTATCCAAAGTGCCACACAAATAATAAGTATGTAGCTTCATGAAGGAGTAATGTATTTATGTGCAGATGTAAATAGACTATATATACGGTCATGGCCAAAAGTGTTGGCACCCTTGAAATTGTTCCAGAAAATGAAGTATTTCTCCCAGAAAATTATTGCAATTACACATGTATTGTTATACACACATATATTTCCTTTGGGTGTACAACACAAAAAAAAACAAAGAAAAAAAGGCAAATTGGACACCTCCAGAGGCTCTTCTAATGTGACATGACACCTGCAATCCATTTTAGCTAAATTTGCACTCCAAAACGGAACTCACTCCTTCTGAGACCTGCAGTGTTACCAAACTGTAGTTTCTGACGACATATGAGGTATTGGCGCACTCAGAAGAAATTGCATTACTAATAGTGCGCTCAGGGTCGGACTGGAGTGCCTAAGGCCCACGGGGGGAATTGATTCCAAAGGGCCCATCCTACTGCTACTCTACATAGACATGTTACCGGTTCATACTCCGGCCTCATGCACTTGTACGACATATAACACAGTGTGTAACACAGCCTGTGCCTCCTAATGAATTTGGCCCATTTTTCAGCTTCCATGCGCCTCCACAAGAAATGTCCTACAGTCAGGGACTCGCTGACATTTCTGTTGTATTTTCACCATTTTTGTGGACTAAATGACATTGAAAATGCTTTTTCAAGGTACAGATCAGAGCCTTTTATTTGGTCTCCTGCTCCTGTATAGTGACGCCAGTCTCGATAATGTCACTGAGGCCGATGACCTTGTCTACAAGAGGGTCTGCCTGGATGAGAATTTCCTCCGATCTCGGCAGTTACAGCAGGAGTGCAGCTGTTTATCACCACCATCCTCCTCTTGCTGGTGATGCTGTGAACATTATGGCACTATCTGCACCATCACCTTGATGTCATAGTTTGTTAGAACCACTTTTGTGGCGCATGAAATGTTAAGATTTACTCTTGTTACATTTTTATTTAGGGAGAAACGGGAGGATGGGAAAAAAAATAGTGAATCCATAACCATTTTTTGATGCACGTGCATTCACCGTATCTTTATTATATCAAGGTGCCATGACTGAGTGTGGTATCTGAGGGGAAAGCGCCAGCAAGTGACAGTGCAGGCACAGGTCCTGTAACTAAACCATCACTGCGCCATAATAACAATGCAGTATGCAGTGAGAGACTACAACTCCCAGCAAGTGACAGTGCAGGCACTGGTCCTGTAACTAAACCATCACTGCAGCATGAAGTGAGAGAGACTACACCTTCCAGCAAGTTTTTTTTATTTTATTTTACACCCTGTTTTCCACAGTGAATTACCTGAATGATCTGCACCAAAATCACACAATTCAAATTTGCTGTTGTGGATTTTCTTGCGGATTCTTGCCAATTTGCTCTGATTTTCTATGGAAATTCTCCACAAAAAAATCCTTAGGCCTCATTCAGACATCTGTAGTTTTCTGGTAAATTAAAAAACAAAACAAACTGATTTTCATCGAAGGGATGGATCAGAATTTTAGAAATGTTTGTTACTATATGCAAAAAAAAATAAAAAATATGGATATGTGAACTGCCCCATAGATGACAAAGGTTGCGTATTCTGTCTGTCATCAATATGGATGTAAGGCCTCTTTCACACATCCAGATATTTCCTGTACTGGAAAAAACAGTACAGGAGATATCCGTGTCTACTAGTTAATGCTGTTCCCGGGTGCTGAAGGCATCTGTCCTCATTATCCCCTGCTTGTGCTGCGATCAGCACCAGCAGGGGACAATGTTAACAGTTGTATTCAGCGCCTGCCGTGTCCAGAAAGTGTAAAAATAAGAATAAAATAAAAAACACTTATACTCACCTGTCTGTCAATTCTGCATCAGCGTCTGTGGTGGCTTGAAGCGACCGCATACGCTGGGGAGCAGAGGAGAATGACTCGCTGCAGCGAGCAGGCCCCTGACCTGCGCTGAGCTCAATGAGTGACAGGACACCACTCGCTGAACTCAGCGCAAGTCAGTGGCCTGCTCGCTGCAGTGAATCATTCTCCTCTGCTCCTCAGCATGTGCGGTCGCTTCAAGTCACCGCAGACACTGATGCAGAATTGTCGGTCAGATGGATTACAGCGTGGGACAGTATCTCAGACAAGTGAGTATAATGTGTTTTTTTATTTTAATCTTATTTTTACACTTGCTGGACAAGGTGGGGGCAGAATACAACTGTCAACATTGTCCCTTGCTGGCAGTGATGGCAGTGCAATCAGGGGACAATGATGACAGATGCCTTCAGCACCAGGGCCTTGGGAACATCGCAAGCTGTACCGCTGATTCCCAGGTGCCTGTACGTGTCACACTGATAACACATGGATCTCATCCATGTGTCTTCAGTGTGGGACATTTTGTGGCCTGTGCAGCATGAAAAAAACAGACATGTCAGCGTGTTTTGCCCACAGACACAAGGTCCGTGAAAATACAATGACATGTGCGCAGACCCATTCATTTGAATGAGTCTACCTGTGTAAGTGTCTCCGGTACGTGTGGAAACTGTCGCCACACATACTATAGACACTGACATGTGAATGAGGCCTAACATGGATGAACAGAAAACAGATGTGTGAATGAGACCTTTACCCTTCCTCCCCCACATATAGCAGATATTGCCAAGTCACCCTCCCTCATACATAGCATACAGTATATACACAAGTCCCCCTCCCTTACATGTAGCATACATAGCTAAGTAATCCACTCCCACACATAGCATACAGTATATAGACAAGTCCCCCTCCCCCACACAAAGGATACAGTATATAGACAAGCCCCCCTCCCCCACACAAAATACAGTATATAGACAAGCCCCCTCCCCCACACATAGTATATAGACAAATCCCCCTCCCCCACACATAGCATATACAGCCAAGAACCCCACATATAGCATACGGTATATAGACAAGTCCCCCTCTCCACATACCATATATAGCTAAGTAATCCACCCTACACATAGTATACAGTATATAGACAAGTTCCCCTCCACCACACACAGCATACAGTATATAGCCAAGTCCCCCACCCCCACATATAGCATACATGATATAGCCAAGTCTCCTTCCACCAAAATTGATACATACCAATCTACTATTCTATTATACATATAATAATATTTAATAATGTAAACTGCTTCCAATCACAGTCTTCAGCACTCACATGAGTCTTCTTGATGATTGCAGCAGCAGATGAGGCAGAAGAACCGGCAGCTGCTGCATGCTGGATAAAGAGGCAGCACCAATCTCAGCACAGCCTCACCAAGATCCTACTCTAAGGTGGAGAGAGGGAGAGAGGAGTGAGGGGGCTGACTGCTGTGGTAACCTCCCCCCAGCCACAAGATCTCACTGTGCTGGGTAGGGGTGGGGCACTTGAAGCTGGTCAGACTAACACCTTTCCAAGAGACATGTCAATTAGCAGACTCATTAGCTATGCAGTGCTCAGCTAATCCCCATCCAAAGCTGCACACTCCCTCCTTCCCCTGATGTGCTGGCCTTAGGTGTTGGAGTCAGACTGACACCTGTGCATGAGAGGTGTTGCTGTCAGTGGCACCTCTTCTGTACAGGGCTCAGTCTGACTCCAATACCTAGTGTGAGCACAGCAGGGGAAGGAGGGAGTGTGCAGCTATGGATGGGGACAGGGCCAGCTCCAGGTTTTTCTGGGCCCCGGGCGAAAGAGTCTCACTGGGCCCCTTTAACACATACCACGATTCATGATGCACAGATACCGCAGAGAAATATATATATATATATATATAGTACAATGCAAAGATTTCACTTCTTACATTACATGAGTGATATCTATTGTAAATTCCACAATAGCTCAGAAACCGGCGAATCGCTCCACACAGAATACTGGCCCCCATATAACGCTCCATACAGAATACTGGCCCCCATAAAATGCTCCATACGGAATACTGGCCCCCATATAATACTCCATGCGGAATACTGGCCCCATATAACGCTCCATACGGAATACTGGCCCCCATATAATGCGCCATACAGAATACTGGCCCCCATATAACGCTCCATACGGAATACTGGCCCCCATATAACGCTCCATACGGAATACTGGCCCCCATATAACGCTCCATACGGAATACAGGCCCCCATATAACGCTCCATACAGAATACTGGTCCCCATATAACGCTCCATACGGAATACTGGCCCCCATATAATGCTCCATACAGAATACTGGCCCCCATATAATGCTCCATGCAGGCTGTTCCCCCCACATAATGCCCTATGCAGGCTGTTCCCCCCTTATAATGCCCCATGCAGGCTGTTCCCCCCCTTATAATGCCCCATGCAGGATGTCACCTCCCCTCTTTATAATGCCTGTAACATACCTGGCGGCGTCCTTGCATGGTGGTCCATCTCCCACTGTGCAAGAGCGCGCACTTGATCTCCAGTCCAGAATGTCTCTCTGGCTTCCCTCCTTGCTGTCTGTTTGTCTGTTTTGGCTGCATAGGGCGACGCCCGCTGAACTTCCTGTTTCTTGTACCTGCTGCGGACACGCCCCTGTTGCACCTTCAGCCTATTGCTGTCCATCTTTGGGTATTTATACCACCTTCTTCCTCAAGATGGCGCCTGAGCATTGTTTCCTGTCAGTTGGCTTTTTGTCTCTGACGTGCCAGGTCCTATCCTGTTTTCCTGCCTGTTCTCCAGTTCTGTTTCTGAACTGTGGTCTGTTCTTGTGAACACGCTTCTAGCCTGTTCTTTCGCCTTCTAGGGGCTGTATTCCTAGATCTGCCTGTCTGTGCCTTGCGGTATCTGTTCCCGTCTGAACAGAGTCCTGTTTGTGTCCCAGCCTTGCTGTATTTGTTCCCGTTCCTCGGTTCCCAGTTGTCTGTGCCTCGTTTCTACTTTAGCCTTTTCTCCCTTTTCCCTCTATGTCTGTTTTCTGCGTCTTTCTGCAGAGTCTGAACTTGCTCCTAAATTCCTTCTCGTCGTCTCTGTACCTCTGTTGTGAATTTAGTGTACGCTCGCTACTTCTTTGTAAGTACTTTGTGTGCTTCTGGTTCTGCCTTTCCTTCTCCGTCTGTTCTTTGTGAACAGAGTCCTATCCCCTTGCCTTGTCTCGTTCGCCGCTCCGGCGGTTCTTAGCCGCTCTGCGGTTTCCGCTCTGCTCCTGCTTAGCTTGCCGCTCTTGCGGTTTCTGCTCTGCTCCTGCCTTGTTTACTGCTCTGCGGTTTCTGCTCTGCTCCTGCTTAGCTTGCCGCTCTTGCGGTTTCTGCTCTGCTCCTGCCTTGGTTGCCGCTCTGCGGTTTCTGCTCTGCTCCTGCCTTCTTAGCCGCTCTGCGGTTTCCGCTCTGCTCCTGCCTTGTTTACCGCTCTGCGGTTTCCGCTCTGCTCCTGCCTTGTTTACCGCTCTGCTCCTGCCTTGTTTACCGCTCTGCTCCTGCCTTGTTTACCGCTCTGCGGTTTCCGCTCTGCTCCTGCCTTGTTTACCGCTCTGCTCCTGCCTTGTTTACCGCTCTGCTCCTGCCTTGTTTGCCGCTCTGCGGTTTCTGCTCTGCTGCGGCCTTCTTAGCCGCTCTGCGGTTTCCGCTCAGCTCCTGCCTTGTTTACCGCTCTGCGGTTTCCGCTCTGCTCCTGCCTTGTTTGCCGCTCTGCGGTTTCCGCTCTGCTGCGGCCTTCTTAGCCGCTCTGCGGTTTCCGCTCTGCTCCTGCCTTGTTTACCGCTCTTGCGGTTTCCACTCTGCTCTTGCCTTGCTTGCCGCTCCTGCGGTTTCTGCTCTGCATCTGCTCGCTGCTCCGGCGGTCCTGTCCTGCTCTGCTTCTGCTCGCTGCTCCGGCAGCCCCGTCCTGCTCTGCATCTGCTCGCTGCTCCGGCAGTCCTGTCCTGCTCTGCTTGTGCTCGCTGCTCCGGCAGTCCCGTCCTGCTCTGCTCTTGCCCACCGCTTCGGGCGTTCCCTCTCTGCTGTGTTTGGCTACCGCATCTGCGGTTCTGTTTCTGTGACCCAGTCTGTACTGGGTCTTGTCCTCTCTGTGCTTCAGCCCGTCCTTTCGGCCAGTACCTCCCTGCCTGCATATTCGCCTGTATCCACCCGTCTGCATACCTGCCATGTTTGCTTATATCCACCAGTCTGTGCCAGCCTAGCCTGCCTGTTCCAGTAATCCCTGTGTGGGTCAACCCCTGTGTCCGGAGTTTGACCTGGAGTAGCACCTGGTCCCTCTGCCCGGTTTCTCCCTGGTGCACTGGCGTCGTATGCCGTCGTGCCACCTTGGTCGGATCGGCCAGATACTTAGTCACGCCCCTCCAGGCACTCTCCGGTCCATGGTCCAGTGGAACCACTACTCCCGCACACGCCAGTCAGTCCGGGCGTGTGCATAACAGCATGCTCAGGCCATGGTTCCCGTTGAGCCCCACGGCCTTCGCTCTCTGAGAAGTTTTCCAGCGAATACATGCATTAAAAATAAATAAATACATTTTTTTTTTCTCAGCTGAGTTCCAGGCGAATTACGCACCCGTCAAGATGGATCTTTCTGCTCTCGTTCCTGCGGATCCGCCACGTTACTATGGGGATCCAAGACAAAGTCGTGCATTTGTGGAGCAATGCATGCTACACTTCAAGTTCTACCCTCTATGTTTTCCCACCGATCGGGTTAAGGTGGCATTCATTATGTCTTACCTGGCGGGTGATGCCTTGGAATGGATCAACCCCCTATATGAAACACAGGATCCGATCCTCCTGGACCTAATGGCCTTCCTGGTGGCCTTTCTAATTGTCTTCGATGATCCTAACCCGGAGGCTCCTGCTGAAGCTTCACCTCCCAATATCCCGGAGCAGCCCCGATGGGTAATGTGTGTGGGTAGCGCAATAGTCCTCCAGCCCAATGAGACTACTGCCCACCCAGAATCCTCACAGGGTGACTACGCTTTCCGGAATACTTCTCCCAACCTCAAGAGGCAGTCCAGACGTGCTAGACGTAGAGGCAAGCCGTCACGCCAGGGTCTGTCCTCCCTGAGACCTCCTGACCCCAACCTTGAAGTCCCTACTGAAGCTTCATCTCCCTGTATCCCGGAGAAGCCCCAACGGGTAACGTGCGTGGGTAGTGCTCCGGTTCTCCTGCCCGAAGAGACTTCTGGCCATCCAGACTCCACACAGGAGAACTTCCTGCACCCGGCATCAGATGCTTCACCCACTTTAACCGGTGTGCATGTCCAAGGATGCTCCAAAGCTGTGGTTACCTCTGAGTCTGTGCACCTCTATTACCTGGCGGAGGACCCCCTGTTGCCTCCTGAATCCTCCGGGATACCACTCGATGACAAATGGAGAGAGACTTCTCTACACTCGGTACTCGATACTTTGTCCGCTTCGTCCTGTGAGCCTGACAATGGGTACCCCAAAGTGGTAGTTACCCCCGAGTCTCTACACCCCTCCTACCAGGCGGAGGACCTCCAGTTGTCTCCAGAACCCTTCGGGGTGCTACCTGGTAGCGAAAGGACAGAGACTCTCCTATACTCTGTACCTGATACCTCGCTCGCTTCGTCCAGTGAGTCCAACCTAGTGTACTCCGAAGCAGAGGTTACTCCCGAGTCTCTACACCCCTCCGACCAGGCGGAGGACCTCCAGTTGTCTCCAGAACCCTACGGGGTGCTACCTGGTAGCGAAAGGACAGAGACTCTCCTATACTCTGTACCTGATACCTCGCTCGCTTCGTCCAGTGAGTCCAACCTAGTGTACTCCGAAGCAGAGGTTACTCCCGAGTCTCTACACCCCTCCGACCAGGTGGAGGACCTCCAGTTGTCTCCAGAACCCTACGGGGTGCTACCTGGTAGCGAAAGGACAGAGACTCTCCTATACTCTGTACCTGATACCTCGCTCGCTTCGTCCAGTGAGTCCAACCTAGTGTACTCCGAAGCAGAGGTTACTCCCGAGTCTCTACACCCCTCCGACCAGGCGGAGGACCTCCAGTTGTCTCCAGAACCCTTCGGGGTGCCACCTGGTGGTGAATGGACAGAGACTTTCCTATATCCTGGACCCGATACCTCGCCTGCTTCCTCCAGTGAGTCCGATCTAGTGTACTCTGAAGCAGATGTTTTCTCTGAGCCTCTGTACTCTTCTGACCCGGCGGAGGACCTCCAGTTGTTTCCTGAATTCTCCGGGGTACCACCAGATAACAAAGAGACAGTGACTTTTCCTCATTATGTACCTGATAACCTGTCTATTTCTTCCTGTGAGCTTGACAAGATGTACCTCGAAGCAGAGATTACCCCCAAGTCTCTGTCCCCCTCCAACCCGGTGAAGGACTTCCAGTTGTCTCCTGTACCCTCTGGGGTGCCACCTGAAAATATGTGGAGAGAGACTTCCTTGTGTGCTGTTCCTGGTACTCCACCCGTTTCGTCTGTTGCTAAGGATGGTTGGATAGGAGGTAGCATCCTAGCTAACCAGATGAGATCAATTTTTCCTGTGGACAGTGGAAGTGATCTCCTTGAAGTGAACGACTGGTCCTCGAATTCCCTGCAGAAGATTCTGGCAGGCCTGAAGAAGAGGGGGCGTAAGGGGGGGGGGTACTGTAACATACCTGGCGGCGTCCTTGCATGGTGGTCCATCTCCCACTGTGCAAGAGCGCGCACTTGATCTCCAGTCCAGAATGTCTCTCTGGCTTCCCTCCTTGCTGTCTGTTTGTCTGTTTTGGCTGCATAGGGCGACGCCCGCTGAACTTCCTGTTTCTTGTACCTGCTGCGGACACGCCCCTGTTGCACCTTCAGCCTATTGCTGTCCATCTTTGGGTATTTATACCACCTTCTTCCTCAAGATGGCGCCTGAGCATTGTTTCCTGTCAGTTGGCTTTTTGTCTCTGACGTGCCAGGTCCTATCCTGTTTTCCTGCCTGTTCTCCAGTTCTGTGACTGAACTGTGGTCTGTTCTTGTGAACACGCTTCTAGCCTGTTCTTTCGCCTTCTAGGGGCTGTATTCCTAGATCTGCCTGTCTGTGCCTTGCGGTATCTGTTCCCGTCTGAACAGAGTCCTGTTTGTGTCCCAGCCTTGCTGTATTTGTTCCCGTTCCTCTGTTTCCAGTTGTCTGTGCCTTGCGGTATCTGTTCCCGTCTGAACAGAGTCCTGTTTGTGTCCCAGCCTTGCTGTATTTGTTCCCGTTCCTCGGTTCCCAGTTGTCTGTGCCTCGTTTCTACTTTAGCCTTTTCTCCCTTTTCCCTCTATGTCTGTTTTCTGCGTCTTTCTGCAGAGTCTGAACTTGCTCCTAAATTCCTTCTCGTCGTCTCTGTACCTCTGTTGTGAATTTAGTGTACGCTCGCTACTTCTTTGTAAGTACTTTGTGTGCTTCTGGTTCTGCCTTTCCTTCTCCGTCTGTTCTTTGTGAACAGAGTCCTATCCCCTTGCCTTGTCTCGTTCGCCACTCCGGCGGTTCTTAGCCGCTCTGCGGTTTCCGCTCTGCTCCTGCTTAGCTTGCCGCTCTTGCGGTTTCTGCTCTGCTCCTGCCTTGTTTACCGCTCTGCGGTTTCCGCTCTGCTCCTGCTTAGCTTGCCGCTCTTGCGGTTTCTGCTCTGCTCCTGCCTTGGTTGCCGCTCTGCGGTTTCTGCTCTGCTCCTGCCTTGTTTACCGCTCTGCGGTTTCCGCTCTGCTCCTGCCTTGTTTACCGCTCTGCGGTTTCCGCTCTGCTCCTGCCTTGTTTACCGCTCTGCGGTTTCCGCTCTGCTCCTGCCTTGTTTACCGCTCTGCGGTTTCCGCTCTGCTCCTGCCTTGTTTACCGCTCTGCGGTTTCCGCTCTGCTCCTGCCTTGTTTACCGCTCTGCTCCTGCCTTGTTTACCGCTCTGCTCCTGCCTTGTTTACCGCTCTGCGGTTTCCGCTCTGCTCCTGCCTTGTTTGCCGCTCTGCGGTTTCCGCTCTGCTGCGGCCTTCTTAGCCGCTCTGCGGTTTCCGCTCAGCTCCTGCCTTGTTTACCGCTCTGCGGTTTCCGCTCTGCTCCTGCCTTGTTTGCCGCTCTGCGGTTTCCGCTCTGCTGCTGCCTTCTTAGCCGCTCTGCGGTTTCCGCTCTGCTCCTGCCTTGTTTACCGCTCTTGCGGTTTCCACTCTGCTCTTGCCTTGCTTGCCGCTCCTGCGGTTTCTGCTCTGCATCTGCTCGCTGCTCCGGCGGTCCTGTCCTGCTCTGCTTCTGCTCGCTGCTCCGGCAGCCCCGTCCTGCTCTGCATCTGCTCGCTGCTCCGGCAGTCCTGTCCTGCTCTGCTTGTGCTCGCTGCTCCGGCAGTCCCGTCCTGCTCTGCTCTTGCCCACCGCTTCGGGCGTTCCCTCTCTGCTGTGTTTGGCTACCGCATCTGCGGTTCTGTTTCTGTGACCCAGTCTGTACTGGGTCTTGTCCTCTCTGTGCTTCAGCCCGTCCTTTCGGCCAGTACCTCCCTGCCTGCATATTCGCCTGTATCCACCCGTCTGCATACCTGCCGTGTTTGCTTATATCCACCAGTCTGTGCCAGCCTAGCCTGCCTGTTCCAGTAATCCCTGTGTGGGTCAACCCCCGTGTCCGGAGTTTGACCTGGAGTAGCACCTGGTCCCTCTGCCCGGTTTCTCCCTGGTGCACTGGCGTCGTATGCCGTCGTGCCACCTTGGTCGGATCGGCCAGATACTTAGTCACGCCCCTCCAGGCACTCTCCGGTCCATGGTCCAGTGGAACCACTACTCCCGCACACGCCAGTCAGTCTGGGCGTGTGCATAACAATGCCCCATGAAGGATGTCACACACCCCTCTTTATAATGCCCCATGGAGGATGTCACCTCCCCTCTTTATAATGCCCCATGCAGGATGTCACCCCCTCTTTATAATGCCCCATGCAGGATGTCACCCCCCCTCTTTATAATGTCCCATGCATGATGTCACACACCCCTCTTTATAATGCCCCATGCAGGATGTCACCCCCCCTCTTTATAATGCCCCATGCAGGATGTCACCCCCCCCTCTTTATAATGCCCCATGCAGGATGTCACCCCCCTCTTTATAATGCCCCATGCAGGATGTCACCTCCGCTCTTTATAATGCCCCATGCAGGATGTCACCTCCCCTCTTTATAATGCCCCATGCAGGATGTCACCCCCCCTCTTTATAATGCCCCATGCAGGATGTCACCCCCCATATTATGCCCCATGCAGGATGTCACCCCCCCATATTATGCTCCATGCCTCCATACATTAAAAAAAAAAAATCAAATACTCACCTCACTTCTCACCTGCTGCCGCTGCTCAGGTCCGGACTCCAGCGTCGCCGGCGTCTTCCCGCTCTGCGCTGCCTGTGACGGCTCAGGGGAGGGCGCGATGGAAAGATGTCACCGCGCCCTCTGACCTGAGACGTCACAGAGAGCGCACAGCAGGAAGACAGCGGATCTGCGGAGGCACGGGGATAGGTAAGTATCTGGCTGCCGGGGCCCTGAGCAAGTGGGAGAGAAGGGCGGGCGCTGACACTGCTCTCCTCCGTCCATAGCCCGGCGGGGTGCCCGACCGCAAGTGGGCCCCCTGCCTGCTCAGGGCCCTGGCACTTGCCCGGGTGCTGGCGCCGGCCCTGGATGGGGATTAGCTGAACAGTGCATCACTGTGCTAGTGTAGGGGGTGGAAGAGCCTTCCATCTCTGCTCAGTGCTGGCCCTGCAGCGGGGCCCACCGAGGTTTCCCGGCAGGCCAGTCCAAGCCTGAGTGCAGTCTATTTTCTCCTATTACCCCCTTTGAAAATGAAAAAAATTAGGCTAAAACTAATGTAATTTTTCATTTTATTCATTTAGCTTGGTGAATTCTTTAGGTTCTTCATGGGAATTAAAGCACACTTCCCTAATGAGGGAATGAATTCTCTATGAGGATCAGTTTTTAAAATTGGGCCTTCTTTGGGAGTTTTCTGACATAGGCCTCTGAAAGTCACTTCAAAAGTGAAGAAGTCACTAGGGCTTCATTAAGTTTTTGCTCGCGGTCCCATGAATTGTGGCTCGCGGCTGTCTGCCACTTGGTGCATTATCTCCAAGAGCACATCTCAAAATGGTGAATTTTGTGAGTAGCCCTGGACAGAAGAGCAGATCTGGTTGCACATATACTGGTTTTAGGGGTTTAGATATAATTTAAGTATGGTAAACTGGAGACCGGATGATACTCCCTGTGAGAGGAGATGCTAGAAACTGGATGCGACAGTGTGTTGGGAGTGCTTGATGGGAAAATGTACAAGCCCCCCTTTAGAGCATATAGCGTGGGGGCTTCATGGGATTGCGGCACCAACTCTCCCTGTTTTCTAAAGCCTAGTCTAGTTAGAGTTTAGTCTTGGTATGTACCTTTAGTTCTCTCAGTAATGGGTTCTTATTCCTCCCTCCCCCCTTTCTTTGCTAGGTAATAACTAATGGTACTTACCTTTTGTAGATTGGTTTCTTAATCTTCAGGTGCCGGGCAAAAATGAGCGACAGGAGCCTGATTGGTGAACAGATTTCGGCTGGAAGCAAAGAGCCTTTTTAAGCCCTGCATTCCTGTCAGGGGACTCACAACAGCTGAGATTTTGAAGAAACAGCTGCCTGCCTGCCCTCCCATAAGTGATAATGTTGTCGTGGTATTTATTAGATGGTTCTCGCCCAGCTATGCTGGGTGGAGACTGGTTTTGTTTTTAGTGTCTATGGCAGGGGTCTCAAACACGCGGCCCGCAGGCACATAGACCCCGTAACGATCGCTGCTCTGGTATTGCTGTGCAGAGAGCCGGTCTCTGCGCGGCAATACACTGCACTGCAGCGCTGATGTCTGCGGCTGCTGGAGAGAGACGCGATCGTTATGAGGTCTGTGCCTGCGGGCCACAGGTGCTGAAAGGACGCTGAGGGAACGGAGGACATGTGAGAATCTTTTTTTTCTCTCTGTCATGTGAAATACAGCGCGCAGTATGGGGGTACGGGGACCCTGTGCGCAGTATGGGGGGAACGGGGACCCTGTGCGCAGTATGGGGAGACGGGGACCCTGCACGTAGTATGGGGGGACGGGGACCCTGTGCGCAGTATGGGGGGGGGAGCGGACCCTGTTCGCAGTATGGGGGGGGGCGGACCCTGTGCGCCCTGGATAGGTGACATGTCTGCAACATGGGGACCTGGATGGGGGAAATGTCTGCAAGATAAGGACCAAGATGTGGGACCATGTCTGCAATATGGGGACCATGTCTGCAATATGGGTGACCATGTCTGCAATATGGGGGACCTGGATGGGGGAACATGTCTGCAATATGGGGGACCTGGATGGGGGACCATGTCTGCAATATGGGGGACCTGGATGGGAGACCATGTCTGCAATATGTGGACCATGTCTGCAATAGGGGGACCATGTCTGCAATATGGGGACCGTGTCTGCAATATGGGGGACCGTGTCTGCAATATGGGGGACCTGGATAGGAGACCGTGTCTGCAATATGGGGGACCTGGATGGGCGACCATGTCTGCAATATAGGGGACCTGGATGGGCGACCATGTCTGCAATATGGGGGACCTGAATAGGAGACCATGTCTGCAATATGGGGACCTGGATGGGGGACCATGTCTGCAATATGAAGGACCTGGATGGGAGACCATGTCTGCAATATGGCGAATCTGGATGGGAGACCATGTCTGCAAGATGAGGACCAGTTCAAAAGGTGTATAGAAAATAAAATGGTATCACTAAAAATGTCACTTTGTCATGCAAATAATGCGGCCCTCCAAATTAAATGTTTTTCCTTGTGCGGCCCATATACCCAGCTGAGTTTGAGTCTATGGAGTAATGAATTTTATTGTTATTTATTGGTTTAATATATTTAATATTTGAGTAACCATTAAAAAATCCCTCTGCCTTTTATCTGCACACTATGTGTTGACGCGCCCCCAGGGCCGTGGGGTGCTCGGCAGCCGGGCCTTCAGATGCTTGGGGGAAATCACGGTGGCTGGCCCGGTCCGTGGCCCACGGCGGTCAACAAAAAAGGGGAATGATTATATTTATAGGGGTTTTAGAATAATTCGTGACGCCACCTGTGGATTATGGTAAGAGGTTACCAGCGCTGCGACAGTCCACTGAGGCTGATGTTAGGGGCAGCTATGATGGAACGGCTTCCCACAGGTGGAGCAGGCCTCAGGGCAGTGTAGAGGTGTAGAAAGATGGTGGAAGTGACTCGCCCCCTCGGCCGTGGGGTACCCGGAACCGGGCTTCTGTACGATGCTGGGGGTAGTAGTGGCAACCCGATTCCGTGGCTCAGGGTGGTCAGACCAGATTATGGCAGTCTATCAATCAGTGCTTTAAATGTCCGACTACGCCACCCGTGGATTGCGGTCAGGGATAACCGCCGCTGCAGGGCAGGCCACTGGGGCTGGTGTTGGTGTGCAGCACAGAGGTAGGATAACTCCCCACAGGAGGAGTGTAGCCCCAGGGTAGTGTAAGTGGATGTTGGGGGTGATAGTGCAGGCCGCAATAGTAAGAGTTCAGAGTCCGCTTCAAACAGTTCAGGGTCTTTATTGTAGATATTATTAATGACCCAACAGTAGTACCGGTTAGGAATGGGCCTGGGTGTCTGAGAGCATTCGGGGAACCCCACTGGTCAGGGTGAGTGTGTAGGCCTACCGTTCTCTCTATGTTTTTCTGACTATCCCCCTCTTCGTGGTGTAATAGCCCACGTCCCTGAGCTGGCCGTGCACTTCTCACCTGTATGGCTTGCGACTCGGGCCTTGGGTACCTTTTGCTTTCTCCTCGCTGTACTGGTCCCTCTGTGTGGCGGAGCCTCCAGGCTTCTTAGGCCAAGGGACCTGAAATCCCTCGCGGGTTGGTTCTCTGCAGCTGGGCTTATAACCCTGACAGCCTCGGACCCCAATGTCCGGTTGTGTAATTCTCTCAGCCAGGACCGGCTCTCGTCGCCTCTGTCCCTGGCTCGCAGTCTCTCCTCTGCCTCACGGACTCCTCAGCTGCTGCTGACCTGTCCCTTTTCTCTGAGAACCCTTCTGGTCACTTCAGAAGTGGGTTCTGGTCTATCTAACCCTGCCCCAGTTCCAGCTTTTATAGGGCAGCCAGCTCCCCCTACTGGCCTGGGACAGGAGGTGCTGCATGCTAATGGTCCCTAACCAGGGAACCTCCCTCCTGCTCTCAGACACAGATTATTGTTTGTGGCATCCAGGCCTGGGGTGACACATTCCCCCCTAGTAAAATTTAGTACTCCGGACTAAACACAATTTTTTTAGGAAACACAAATACAGGGTATAAACAATAACATAAAATATATACAAGTACATTTTGTCCTTAAGGTCACGGCGCTTCCGCAACCGGGTGTCCATATCACCCAACTAGGTGAAGTCTTGAACGGTGCGGGGACCTGTCTCCATAAACCCCAAGTTCCTGGCCTTGGGCGTGGCGACAAGGCTGAGCTACCTACTTTGGGCCACAAGGGGGCCACGCCAGACAGGTTTTTCTTCTGTGGCCATCTTCGCAAGAGGGCACCAAGTGCAACTATCTACAAGACTGTTCCGGCCATTCAGTGTCCATGACCTGTCAGTCCATTGAACTAGTAAAAACTGGAAAAACATTATTAATAACCAGGTAACAAACATAAAACATTAGCTATATACTTTGCATTTAGATTCTCCAGCGAGCTGGTATTTGACCCCTAGTGCTCCGGGTTGACCTGCGTAACCCACTGTCTGGTGGTGGTCTAACCTGGCTTTCCCCACTAGCATTTAGGGAACAGCTACTAGCTGGGTTTACAGGCAGTGTAGGCAGCTGTCTGCGGGTCCTTTGGTTTACCGCAGGCATGGCAGGCTCACTGTCAGCAGAGGGTTGACTCTCCTGGGCTGCTGGTGTGGGTTCTTCTGCCTCCGGAGCTGCTTGTTCCTCTTGTTCTTCCTGCTCTCCTGTAGGCTCCTGCTGGGTTGGTTGAAGGAAGTGTAGGATGGGTACCACTATTGCGTCGTTTATCCGAGTCCCGGACCGGGGGAACTCTCCGAGAACTGTGCTGATCGTTTCTTCCTTGTCCTCTGCGGGTTCAAGGTCATCTTGATCTTTTCCTGCACTCTGTAGTTGCTCGGGGCACCGTTTTAGGTGGTCTCTGGAGACAGTGCTAGTGGTTTCTCCTCCATCCTTGGTAATTACACATACCTTCGAGTTGTCGTGGTTGGACGGCAGTACTGTGTACGGGTCTCTCTCCCACTGGTCATCTAGCTTGTGAAGCTTTCTCTTCCGCTTCAGGACCTGCTCACCAGGTTCCAGGGGACCAGCAGGGGCATGTTGGTTGAAGAGGCTCTCTTGCTTTTCTCTCGCTTGAGGCGGACTCCTCTCCACACTCCCCTGTACCTTCTTGTACTGTAGCCGCCGTTCCGTATCCCAGTCCGCGTCTGGGGAGGTGCCCTCGGGTGTCAGGACTCCCATCTCCAGGTCTACCGGCAGCTTACCTGGTCTTGCTCGCATCAGGTAAGCCGGGGTGCAATTTGTAGCATTCACTGGGATATGGTTGTATAAGTCCATCAGGTCTGGCAGCTTCTCCGGTCACAGGCTGCGTTCTTCCACGGGCAACGTCTTGAGGAGATCAATGACGATATTATTCATTTTCTCACACAGCCCGTTGGTTTGCGGGTGGTATGGCGTTGTCCGAATCTTCTTACAGCCGTAGAGGTTGCAGAACTCCTGGAAGATTTCCGCCTCGAACGCTGGACCTTGATCTGTCAAGAGCTGTTCCGGATACCCATGTGGACGGCAGAAGTGTTGTTGGAAGGCTCTGGCCGCTGTTTGGGCTGTCAAGTCTTTAACAGGAACCACCACCAGGAACCGGGAATAGTGATCCACTATTGTCAGGCCATAGACGTAGCCCGACCGGCTTGGAGCCAATTTCACATGATCCAGAGCTACCAGCTCAAGAGGCTGCCTGGTGACGATGGGCCTCAAGGGTGTCTTCTGGCTGGTACGGTCCTTCCTTTTGAGGTTACATGGGCCGAAATCCCTGCACCACTTCTCTATGGCCCCTCTCATACCGATCCAGAAGAACCGCTCTCTCAGTAGGAACTCCAGTTTCTTCCACCCGAAGTGTCCCGCTCTGTCATGGTAGGCCTCCAGGACCATTGCTGCATCTCGTCTTGGGACCACTACTTGCCAGGTCAGCTTGTGCGTCCGGTGGTTGACAAGCCTTCTGCACAGCTTACCTTCATGTAGGAATAGCCTGCTTTTCTCCTTCCATAACTGCTTGGCTTCCTCTGGAGCATCCGGGCCAGGGCTAGCGTCTGCCTGGGTTAACATGTCTTTCACCAGGCGAATTGCAGGGTCACTATCTTGCGTTTCAGCCCAGCTGTGGTGGGGTAAGGGGTTGAACATGACGGTGGTTAGGTCTTTGTCTCTTACCCGGTGAGAATACTGAGTGGCCCCATACCGGTGGAACGCAGGGAGCTCTACTTCCTCCAGCTCTTCTGAGTCTTCTTCTCCTTCGGGTAGGTGGGGCATTCTTGATAGGGCGTCTGCATTGGCATTGGTTCTGCCTGCCCGGTATTTGATTGTGAAGTCATAATTTGATAGCCGGGCCATCCACCGTTGTTCCAGGGCACCAAGTCTTGCATTGTCCAGGTGTGTCAACGGGTTGTTGTCCGTGTACACAGTGAACTTTGCGGAGGCCAGGTAATGTTTAAACCGTTCTGTGACGGCCCACACCACTGCCAAGAATTCTAGCTTGAAGGAGCTGTAATTCTCCGGGTTTCTTTCAGTGGGCCTCAGCTTCCGGCTGGAATACGCTATCACTCGTTCCCTGCCCTGTAGGTTTTGGGACAGTACGGCTCCTAGCCCCACATTACTGGCATCAGTGTGGAGGATAAAAGGCTGGCCATAATCAGGGTAGGCCAGAACTTCATCCCCCGTGAGGGTCATCTTCAGCTGGCAGAAGGACTCCTCTTCCGGCTTGTCCCACTTGAAGGGTGGCTTTTGGCTTCTGGTCTTAGATTGTCCTATAAGGAGGTCCTGCATAGGGGCTGCCATCTTGGTGAACCCGGGGATGAACCTTCGGTAGTAGCCTACCAACCCGAGGAACTGCCTCACTTCTTTTATGTTAGAGGGGCTTGGCCAGTTCTTTATTGCTGTGATTTTGTCAGGGTCGGGGGCTACTCCTTCTGCACTCACCACGTGTCCCAGGTACTGTACCTTCGGCTTTAACAGATGGCACTTGGAGGGTTTCACTTTCATGCCAAAGCCTGCCAGGGCCTCGAATACCTCGGCCAGGTGCTTTAGATGGTCCTCGTAAGTCTTCGAATAGACAATCACGTCGTCCAGGTAAAGTAGGTGACTCGCCCCCTGGGCCGTGGGGCACTCGGATCCGGGCAGTAGGGGAACGATCGGAGTAGTAGTGGCAACCCGATTCCGTGGCTCAGGGTGGTCAGGCCAGTGGTAGTCCGTTATGTGCTATTGATTATGTCCGACTACGCCACCCGTGGATTTGCGGTCATAAGGAACCACCACTGCAGGGCAGACCGCTGGGGCTGATGATATATGCAGCTGGGATGGTGTGACTCCCCACGGGAAGAATGCGGCCCCAGGGCAGTGTGGTGGATGGTGGGAGTGATGGTAGTGAGAGTCCCAGTACCGGTAGTGCTGGAGGCGCGAAGGAGCACACAGACAATAGGTTGCAGTCCAGTGTCTTTACTGAAACAGGTAAACTGACCCATAAACAGTCCCAGCTAGGAGGGGACCTGGATGTCTGAGAGCAACGGGGAAATTGGCCCTGGTCAGGGTGAGGGTGTAGGCCTACCGTGCTTTCTGCGCTCCTTCTGGCTATCTCCTCGTTATAGGGTAACAGCCCACGTTTCCAAGCTTTCCGTGTATTCTCGCCTGTATGGCCTGCGACGTGGGTTCCTTTCTGCTCCCAGCCTTGTACGGCTTTGCTGGTCCCTTCTGTTGTGGCAGGGCCTCCAGGCTTCTTAGGCCAAGGAATATACAGTCCCCTGCGGACTGGTTATCTGCTGGGGGATGTGGAATCCTCCCAGCCTCAGACACCAAAGTCTGGTAAAGTCAGTCTCTTATCTGCCAAGACAGGCTTGCTTCGCCTCTTGTCTCTGGCTTGTGGCTCTCCTCCTGCCACACTTCCTCTTAGGTGCAGTGCAACTGTCTGTCCCTGCTCTGCTCTGGGACAAGTCTCAGTGCTGAGACAGGCCATCAAGTTCTCCCTAACCCTGCCCCTAGCACCAGCTTTTATAGGGGCAGCCAGCTCCCCCTACTGGCCTGAGACAGGAGGCATTGCATGCTAATGTTCCCCTGACTAGAGAACCTCCCCCTTGCTCTCAGACACAGCTTTAATTACACTTGTGGCATCCAGGCCTGGGTGACACATTCCCCCTAGTGAAATTTAATACTCCGGGACTAAACAGTAAACAAAGACAATATGCATAACAATAAAACATTAATAGACAGCCGACGCACAAATTGAGTTCTTAAGGTCACAGTGTGGCCTGTGACCGGGTGTCCATATCACCAGAACAACGGGAGCCTTAACCAGGTGGGGGTCTGTCCTACCCCAAGTCCTTTACAGTCTTATTTCATTCCTTGGTTAGGCTCCGAACGCAGTCCATACAAGGTCCCGGTTATAAAAAGTCCATAACCTTTGAGTCCTTACGGTAGCTGCAAGAAACTGAAACACGCTATTAATAATCACGCAGGTAACTTGGCAAACATTTCAACATTTTGCAACAGGGTTATTTACAATTTTAGTACACTCTATATTTTCCAGCGAGCGGGTATCTGCCCCTTTGTGCTCCTGGTTGACCTACGTAGCCCACTGTCTGGTGGTGGACCAACCTGGCTTTCCCCACTAGCGTTAGGGGTACAGCTACCAGCTGGGTGTACAGGTAGGGCAGGCAGCTGTCTGCGGGTTCTTTGGCTTACCGCAGGCATGGCAGGCTCACTGTCAGCAGAGGGTTGACTCTCCTGGGCTGCTGGTACAGGCTCTTCTGCCTTTGGAACTGCTTGCTCTTCTTCACCTTCCGGCTCTGGTGTTGGTTGTTGCTGTGCCGGTTGCAGGAAATGCAGGACAGGTACCACTATGGCATCATTTATGCGAGTCCAGGACTGAGAGAACTCTCCGAGAACGGTGCTGATCATTTCTTCCTTGTCCTCTGCAGGTTCAAGGTCACTCTGATCCTCTTCTGCACTACGGAGTTGCTCGGGGCATCTTTTGAGGTGGTCTCTGGAGACGGTGCTAGTGGTTTCTCCTCCGTCCTTGGTGATTACGCACACCTTTGGGTTGTCGTGGTCAGACTGCAGTACGGTGTAGGGTTCCCTTTCCCACTGGTCGTCCAACTTATGTAGCCTTCTTTTTCGCTTCAGGACTTGCTCACCAGGTTCTAGGGGACCAGCAGGGGCGTGTTGATTGAAGAGTTTTTCTTGCCTCTCTCTCACCTGGGCCAGGCTCTTCTCCACACTCTCCTGTACCTTTTTGTACTGCAGTTGCCTTTCCGTATCCCAGTCCGCATCCGGGGAGGTGTCCTCAGGTATTAGGACTCCCATCTCCAGGTCTACGGGCAGCTTACCTGGTCTAGCTCGCATCAGGTAAGCCGGGGTGCAGTTTGTAGCATTCACCGGGATATTGTTGTATAGGTCTATCAGGTCCGGCAGTTTTTCTAGCCACAGGCTGCGTTCCTCCAGGGGCAACGTCTTCAGGAGATCAATGACTATATTGTTCATCTTCTCACACATCCCGTTGGTTTGGGGGTGGTAAGGCGTTGTACGAATCTTCTTACAGCCATAGAGGTTGCAGAACTCCTGGAAGATTTCAGCCTCGAACGCTGGACCCTGGTCTGTCAGGACCTGTTCTGGATACCCGTGCGGACGGCAGAAATATTGCTGGAAGGCTCTGGCCGCTGTTTGGGCTGTCAAGTCCTTTACCGGGACCACCACTAGAAACGGGAATAGTGGTCCACGATTGTCAGGGCATAGATGTATCCAGACCGGCTTGGAGCCAATTTGACGTGGTCCAGAGCTACCAGCTCAAGAGGCTGCATGGTGACGATGGGCCTCAAGGGTGTCTTCTGGCTGGCACGGTCCTTCCTCCTTAGGTGACAAGTGCCACAGTCTCGGCACCATTTTTCTACAGCTCCTCTCATGCCGACCCAAAAGAACCTTCCTCTTAGTAGGAACTCCAGTTTCTTCCAACCGAAGTGTCCCGCTCTGTCATGGTAAGCCCCCAGGACCATAGCTGCATCCCGCCTAGGGACCACGACTTGCCAGGTCAGCTCGTGCGTCCGGTGGTTGACAATCCTTCTGCACAACTTGCCTTCGTAGAGGAACAGCTTGCTCTTCTCTTTCCATAGCTGCTTGGCTTCCTCTGGAGCATCCGGATATATGCGGGCATCTTCCTGGGTCAGCAGATTTTCACCAGGCGGATGGCAGGGTCACTATCTTGGGTCTCGGCCCAGCTGTGGTGAGGTAGGGGATTTATCATCACGGTTGTTAGATCCTCCTCCTTCACGCGGTGGGAGTATTGAGCGGCTCCATGCCGGTGAAACGCGGGGAGTTCTACCTCCTCCAGCTCTTCTGGGTCTTCGTCACCTTCAGGTAAGTGAGGCATCCTCGATAGGGCATCAGCGTTGGCATTGGTTTTTCCGGCCCGGTACTTGATCACGAAGTCATAGTTGGAGAGATGGGCCATCCACCGCTGTTCTAGGGCACCCAGTCTTGCATTGTCCAGGTGTGTCAACGGGTTGTTGTCCGTGTACACTGTGAACTTTGCGGAGGCCAGGTAATGCTTGAAGCGTTCCGTCACGGCCCAAACCACCGCCAAGAATTCTAGCTTGAAGGAGCTGTAATTCTCCGGGTTCCTCTCGGTGGGTCTCAGCTTCCGGCTGGCGTACGCGATCACCCTTTCTCTGCCCTGTTGGTTTTGGGACAGCACGGCTCCCAGTCCCACATTACCGGCATCTGTGTGGAGAATGAAAGGCTGGCCATAATCAGGGTAGGCCAGGATCTCGTCCCCTGTGAGGGCCATCTTTAGCTGGCAGATGGACTCCTCTTCCGGTTTATCCCACTTGAAGGGCGGCTTTTGGCTCCTGGACTTAGACTGTCCGATCAGGAGGTCCTGCATAGGAGCTGCCATCTTAGTGAACCCGGGGATGAACCTTCGGTAGTAGCCTACCAACCCGAGAAACTTTCTCACCTCTTTGATGTTCGAGGGGCTTGGCCAGCTCTTGATTGCCGTGACCTTGTCAGGGTCGGGGGCCACTCCTTCTGTGCTTACCACGTGCCCTAGGTACTGGACCTTTGGTTTCAGCAGGTGACACTTCGATGGTTTCACCTTCAGGCCGTAGCCTGCCAGGGCTTCGAACACCTCGGCCAGGTGCTTTAGATGGTCCTCGTAGGTCTTCGAATAGACGATCACATAGTCCAGGTAAAGGAGGACCGTCTCGAAGTTTCGGTGCCCTAGACAGCATTCCATCAGCCGCTGGAAGGTCCCTGGTGCGTTGCAGAGCCCGAAGGGCATACAGTTGAACTCACTCAGTCCCATCGGGGTGGTGAAGGCGGTCTTCTCCTTGTCAGCCTCTGCCACAGGAACCTGCCAGTACCCGCTAGTAAGGTCCAAAGTAGAAAAGAAGTTAGCAGATTTTAGTGCGGCTAAAGACTCCTCTATTCTAGGCAGCGGATATGCGTCCTTGTGGGTGATACGGTTGATTTGTCTATAGTCCACGCACATTCTCATGGTGCCGTCTTTCTTTTTGACCAGAACCAAGGGGGCTGCCCAGGGGCTACAGCTGTCTCTAATAACCCCAGCTTCTTTCATCTCTCTTAGCATGCCCTTTGCATTCTGATAATGTGCAGGGGGTACAGGTCTGTGCCTCTCTTTTATTGGTGGGTGGCTCCCGGTGGGGATGTGGTGTTCTATCCCCTTTACTCTGCCGAAGTCCAGCGGGTGCTTACTAAAGACTCTCTCGTACTCCTGAACCACCCGGTAGACTCCTTGTTTTTGGTGCAGGGGAGTGGAGTCAGCACCCACATGGAGTTTCTGGCACCAGTCCTCCTTTTGTTTCTGGGAGCCATTACCCTCCGCCTGTGGAGATGGAGGCAAGGGTTCCACGGCCCTGATAGCTTGGTGTTCGACAACAAACAGTTTGGCGAGTGTAGCGTACCTGGGTAAGTGTACCTCCCTCTCCCCAATGTTGAGGATGCGGACGGGCACCCTCCCATGACAGACATCAACCACCCCCGGGCTGTCAAAATGGTGGGCCTGCTGTCTGAGTACACGGGTTCTACCATGGCTTGGTAGTTTCTACCTCTCAACCCGATTGCAGTCCAACACCAGTGATGGTAGTGAGAGTCCCAGTACCGGTAGTGCTGGAGGCGCGAAGGAGCACACAGACAATAGGTTGCAGTCCAGTGTCTTTACTGAAACAGGTAAACTGACCCATAAACAGTCCCAGCTAGGAGGGGACCTGGATGTCTGAGAGCAACGGGGAAATTGGCCCTGGTCAGGGTGAGGGTGTAGGCCTACCGTGCTTTCTGCGCTCCTTCTGGCTATCTCCTCGTTATAGGGTAACAGCCCACGTTTCCAAGCTTTCCGTGTATTCTCGCCTGTATGGCCTGCGACGTGGGTTCCTTTCTGCTCCCAGCCTTGTACGGCTTTGCTGGTCCCTTCTGTTGTGGCAGGGCCTCCAGGCTTCTTAGGCCAAGGAATATACAGTCCCCTGCGGACTGGTTATCTGCTGGGGGATGTGGAATCCTCCCAGCCTCAGACACCAAAGTCTGGTAAAGTCAGTCTCTTATCTGCCAAGACAGGCTTGCTTCGCCTCTTGTCTCTGGCTTGTGGCTCTCCTCCTGCCACACTTCCTCTTAGGTGCAGTGCAACTGTCTGTCCCTGCTCTGCTCTGGGACAAGTCTCAGTGCTGAGACAGGCCATCAAGTTCTCCCTAACCCTGCCCCCAGCACCAGCTTTTATAGGGGCAGCCAGCTCCCCCTACTGGCCTGAGACAGGAGGCATTGCATGCTAATGTTCCCCTGACTAAAGAACCTCCCCCTTGCTCTCAGACACAGCTTTAATTACACTTGTGGCATCCAGGCCAGGGTGACACATAGGACCGTCTCAAAGTTTCGGTGCCCTAGACAGCATTCCATCAGCCTCTGGAAGGTCCCGGGTGCGTTGCAGAGCCCGAATGACATACAGTTGAATTCACTTAATCCCATCGGGGTGGTGAAGGCGGTCTTCTCCTTGTCAGCCTCTGCCACAGGTACCTGCCAGTACCTGCTAGTAAGATCCAAAGTAGAGAAGAAGTTAGCTGATTTTAGTGCGGCTAAAGACTCCTCTATCCTAGGTAACGGGTACGCGTCTTTATGGGTGATACGATTGACATTTCTATAGTCCACGCACATTCTCATGGTACCGTCTTTCTTTTTTATCAAAACTAAGGGAGCTGCCCAGGGGCTACAGCTATCTCTAATGACCCCAGCTTCTTTCATTTCTCTCAGCATGCCCTTTGCGTTCTGATAATGTGCAGGGGGTACAAGTCTCTGTCTCTCTTTTATTGGTGGGTGGCTCCCCGTGGGGATGTGGTGTTCCACTCCCTTTACTCGGCCGAAGTCTAGCGGGTGCTTACTAAAGATTCTCTCGTACTCCTGAACCACCCGGTAGACTCCTTGTTTTTGGTGCAGGGGAGTAGAGTCAGCACCCACATGGAGTTTCTGGCACCAGTCCTCCTTGTGTTTCTGGGAGCCATTATCCTCCACCGGGAGAGATGGCGGCAAGGGCTCCACGACCCTGAGAGCACTGTGTTTGACAGCAAACAATTTGGCTAATGTAGTGTACCGGGGCAAATGTACTTCCCTTTCCCCAATGTTTAAGATCCGGACGGGCACCCTTCCATGGCGGACATCAACCACCCCCGGGCTGTCAAAATGGTGGGCCTGCTGTCTGAGTACACGGGTTCTACCATGGCTTCGTAGTCTCTCCCTCTTAACCCGATTGCAGTCCGACACCAGATCATCATTTCACTTTTGGGAGGCATGGCAATGGGGAACGGGTCGCTCATCCTCACGCTACCGATCTCACCACCAGACAGTTCTACCTGTTGCCGTCTCATCAGGGCTCTTATCTCTTTCTGGAGGACCCTCTGTTGGCTGGAACTAGCATTCATCGCCACCTGCTGCAAAATTTCAATTACTTCTGAAAGACAATTTTCAATCACGTTAGTACCCAAGGTTATTTTAGGGTGACTTTCTCCACGGTCAATGTCCACAATACTCACTCCCTGTGCCGGCAGTTCAACCTTACCAATCTTGATGGTCATCTCTCTGAACCCCACCTGCGGCACGGGTTGACCATTGCTGGCGATGATGCTCAAGTCATCGTCTGGATAACGGGTTATATCAGTGTCACTCCAGTACTGCTTGAAAAGTACATAGGGGATGGTAGTCCCTTGGGACCCGGTGTCCAGCAGTGCACTCATGGGGATACCGTCCAGCACTACAGGTAAAACCGGGCGTCCCCCTACGTACTTATCACGCCAATTAGACGGGCCTGGTGACCTTATGCCTGGGGGTTGGCCCTCTGCCCCAGGTCGGACCCGTTTAAAGTACAGTACCTGGCTATGTGTCCCGGCTGGCTGCAACGGCGTCAAATCGGCTGTCCATCCTCAGTGTAACGGTCGGCGGGCCTCCCTCTGAACGACGAGATCCTCCTCCGTCGACGCCACGGGACATCCTCCGGATTGGAAGCCAGCTTGATTGGTCCTGACGGGTCCATCTGTAACGACTGTAAGGTCCTGGTCAATGCAGCAACACTCTTTGTTAGTTCTTGGACCTGATGGTGCAGGTTTGCAGGCGGGGATGGGTTTAGGGCCTGCGCATCAGCCCCCACAAGGTCTGCAGGGTAGGGCGCTGCCTCCTGGTGGTAAGTGATGGCAGGGCGCCGGGAAGCTACAGCGCCACCTGGTGCGGGTTCTCGGAGCACCCGGATGGCCCTATGTTTAAATTGTGCAAAAGTCAAATCGGGGTTCTGTAGGGCCATGAGGCGCAGCTGGGTTCTGTTGTCACTGGGCAGCAGACCTTCTATGAACTGGTCAGTCAATAGTTTATCTGTATCCTGCACGCTGCCAGGGTCAGCTTGTTTGATTGCTCTCAGGGCTTCTTGCAAGTTTAAGGCATAGTCTCTGATACTATCTTGGGCTCGCTGCTTACATCCATAGAACTGCATTTTGATTTCTGCTGAGGTTCGGGTATCAAAGGTGTCCCGTAGACGGGTCAGAACCCCCCCTTACAGTCCTTTTCTCCTCCGCTGTCCAAGACTTTACCTCCCGCTGGGCCGCACCAGTTAACTGCCCTATCAGTATGCTTACTTTCTGTTCTTCTGTCAGGGGATAAACTTTGAACAAGCTATACAGCCTTTCTTTAAAGTCGCCCAAAGTATGCGACTCGCCGGCATACTGTGGCAGCCAGGCCGCTCCAGGGATATAGGGCATGGAAAACGGCATCACAGCTGCAGCGGCTACGCTGGTGGTAGAGGGTCCCTCCGCGTCTGACATCTTCCTCCCCTCTAGTTAACCGTGGCCTACCTTCCGGCGATCCTCTTCTGTAGGCCGCGGCTCCGCTCGCGATGCTCTGGGCGAGGACCTTGCGTCGCTCGGTGATGACGTCGGCGTCCGCTGGATCTCCTTCAAGGACCTTGCGCAGCGTCTCAGCGTAGGGCGGGGCTTCAGGTCTCGCGCGTTTTTGACGTCCACGCCCCTCTTCTTCCCGCGCAGCGTTCCGAAGATGGCGCTCGATGGCGGGTAATGGCTCCGATTGGCGGGAAATGGCCCCGAATGGCGGGAAACTTCACTCAGGTATGTATAAAGTCTTTTCAGGCACGCAATACCCTTTTGTGGCGGGTTGGTCACAATCCTGCCGACTACGCCAAAGCTGACTCGCCCCCTGGGCCGTGGGGTACCCGGAACCGGGCTTCTGTACGATGCTGGGGGTAGTAGTGGCAACCCGATCCCGTGGCTCAGGGTGGTCAGACCAAATTGTGGCAGTCTATCAATCAGTGCTTTAAATGTCCGACTACGCCACCCGTGGATTGCGGTCAGGGATAACCGCCGCTGCAGGGCAGGCCACTGGGGCTGGTGTTGGTGTGCAGCACAGAGGTAGGATAACTCCCCACGGGAGGAGTGTAGCCCCAGGGTAGTGTAGGTGGATGTTGGGGGTGATAGTGCAGGCCGCAATAGTAAGAGTTCAGAGTCCGCTTCAAACAGTTCAGGGTCTTTATTGTAGATATTATTAATGACCCAACAGTAGTACCGGTTAGGAATGGGCCTGGGTGTCTGAGAGCGTTCGGGGAACCCCACTGGTCAGGGTGAGTGTGTAGGCCTACCGTTCTCTCTATGCTCTTTCTGACTATCCCCCTCTTCGTGGTGTAATAGCCCAAGTCCCTGAGCTGGCCGTGCACTTCTCGCTTGTATGGCTTGCGACTCGGGCCTTGGGTACCTTTTGCTTTCTCCTCACTGTACTGGTCCCTCTGTGTGGCGGAGCCTCCAGGATTCTTAGGCCAAGGGACCTGAAATCCCTCGCGGGTTGGTTCTCTGCTGCTGGGCTCATAACCCTGACAGCCTTGGACCCCAATGTCCGGTTGTGTGATTTTCTCAGCCAGGACCGGCTCTCGTCGCCTCTGTCCCTGGCTCGCAGTCTCTCCTCTGCCTCATGGACTCCTCAGCTGCTGCAGACCTGTCCCTTTTCTCTGAGAACCCTTCTGGTCACTTCAGAAGTGGGTTCTGGTCTCTCTAACCCTGCCCCAGTTCCAGCTTTTATAGGGCAGCCAGCTCCCCCTACTGGCCTGGGATAGGAAGTGCTGCATGCTAATGGTCTCTAACCAGGGAACCTCCCTCCTGCTCTAAGACACAGATTATTGTTTGTGGCATCCAGGCCTGGGGTGACACAGAAGCAGGAGAGAGACGGCAGGACGGTCCCAGAGGAAGTACAGGCACATGCACAAGGGCAAACTTCAATACCTTTACTGGTGGTGATGCAGGTACGGTCCAGGGCACTCAGGGCGAAGGGTACATTTCTGGACTCTCCCCAGTGAGCGGGTGTAAGGCCTCCTGATCTGTGTCTTTTACTCTCTAAGCTTCAGGCCTGCCTGGAGCTAGGCCTGGCTTGCTTACTGCTTCCTTCTTGTACCTACTGACCTGGCGGTAGGGTTTTCTCCTGGTTCCCACTATTCCTGGTTGCTGGAGCCTTAGTGGTACCTAACCCTGTTGCTCTGGTCAGCGGTTGGTTAACCTGGGACTTGTAGTTCTCCAGGGATTCCGGTTGTTCCTACATGTCATAAAGATCCCTGTAGGCGCGGACCCGGTGTCCGGTATAGAAATCGGAGTGAGCATACTATGCTCCTCTGCCCCCTTAGTTCCACTTGCCTTCGGCCGCTCAGGGCCCTCACTAGGCTTCAAGGCTGCTGGAGGCCTAGCTTGCCTCACACAGCAGCCTGCATGCAGCTACATCCTGTCTCTCTGCAGACTGAACACTGACTGAGCTGCCTGTCTCCACCTTCCCTTTATATATCCCTATCAGGGCTCCCTCTGCTGGTATGAGGTGGAAGGTGGAGGTGTTTGCATGTAGTGAGGGCCTCTTGTGGAGAAATCCATCTATGCACACTTCTAGGTTCTGTGGCACCAATGCGCAGCAGGGGCGCCACATTGTCGTGTTTCATTTTAGTTGGTAAGTTGGGAATGTTGTGGGGGGAGGGTTTGGTGCCTGTCGTCCCATACTGAATAGTGGTATTGTGGGAACCCCTGGATCTTCGTATTCTGCTTCAGGGTGATTTCTGTGAAAAAGCTTTGGTTATCATTATACCCATAAGCTGAATGTGGCTCTCAGGATCAGAAAGGTTGGGGACCACTGTGTTTTTTAACAAAATATTGCCCCAGTTGCAGTTTTTGAATCATTAGATACAAGTAATTTATGACTATTTGTTAAATATTTAGAGGCAAGCATTTTTGTGGCATGCTCTAGCATAGACCTGGGCAAAGTGCGGCCCGCGGACCGAGACAGCCGAGGAGCTGAAAACAGTGGCCTATGGGCTGCACCATGCCCTCCCCGCCCGACCGCCTGCTGTCTACACTGTCTGCATCCCCAGTGAATGCATTGGTGGAGGAGGGGCCATCTGCCCCTTCTTCCACCTATCAGCGTGTGAACCAGCTGATGCGATTACATCATTTCATCGCGTCGGGTGTGCACTGCGGAGAGTCGGTGCATCCGAGACAGGAGTAGAGCGCCAGGGAAACGGGAGCTAGGTGAGCATGTGCGGTTCTTTTTTTTCATGTGTATGGAATGTTTGGCTGAGTATGGGGAGGCTATGGGGGTCTCCTGCTGGACATGGGGAGGCTATAGGTGTCTCCTGCTGGACATGGGGAGGCTATGGGGGTCTCCTGCTGGACATGGGGAGGCTATTAGGGACTCTTGCTGGACATGGGGAGGCTATGTGGGGCTCATGCTAGACATGGGGAGGCTATGTGGGGCTCATGCTGGACATGGAGAGGCTATGTGGGGCTCTTGCTGGACATGGGGAGGCTATGTGGGGTTCATGCTGGACATGGGGAGGCTATGTGGGGCTCATGCTGGACATGGAGAGGCTATGTGGGGCTCCTGCTGGACATGGAGAGGCTTTGTGGGGCTCCTGCTGGACACGGGGAGGCTGTGAGGGCTCCTGCTGTATATGGGGAGGCTGCCGGGGGCTCCTGCTGTATATGGGGAGGCTGCGGGGGACTCCTGCTGCATATGGGGATGCTGTGGGGGGGCTCCTGCAGTATATGGGGAGGCTGTGGGGGATTCCTGCTGTATACGGGGAGGCTGTGGGGGGTTCCTGCTGTATATAGGGAGGCTGTGGGGGACTCCTGCTGTAAATGGGGAGGCTGTGGGGGACTCCTGCTGTATATGGGGAGGCTGTGGGGGACTTCTGCTGTATATGAGGAGGCTGTGGGGGACTCCTGCTGTATATGGGGAGGCTGTGGGGGACTCCTGCTGTATATGGGGAGGCTGTGGGGGACTCCTGCTGTATATGGGGAGGCTGTGGGGGACTCTTGCTGTATATGGAGAGGCTGTGGGGTGCTCCTGCTGTATATGTAAGGGGGAAGACCGGGGTGTAAGTACTTTCAGAGCAAGGGATCCGGAACTGCCGGGGCCGTGCCTCTGGTTGCAGGGGGAAGACAGACTACGAGCACAGGAGTCAGGTGACTGGGAAGCTGGGGGCGTGTCCAGAGTGAGAGCTGAGAGGTCAGGTGACCGAGAGACTGGTGAAGTGGGGAGAGACGAGGACATTTCCGCCGGAAAGCGGAACTGGGTCCTGGTCAGCAGAGCAGTGTGAGAGGGTCTAGGCTCCTGGCTCCAGGACTGGGAGCAAGAGCCGAGTGCAGTGGACCGGAGGAGTCAAGCCGACTAGAGAAGAGACACAGGGTCGGTGAAGCCGGGCACGTGAGGTGCCGTGTTATGGACTAGGGGCTCAGCGGGTAAAACCGGAGACCGCCTGCTGCCGCCAGAAGACGGAGCATTGTTTGGGCGGGGACGCCTGAAGAAATCAACACCGGCCCCAGCTGGCAACTGCCTTGTGGAGGAAAAGAGTCAGCTAAGTGTAAAGACTGTAGTTTACAACCAGTTCGACTCTGCTATATCTAGTTAAACTGTGAACTGTCAGTTAAAGACTTTTACTTGCTATTTTCCTTGTTTTCCCCCATATTTTCCCCTGATACTCCCTGTGTGGAGATTTACCCTGTTATTATAAACTTCCCCCTGTTTATTAGTCCTGTATTGGCTGCTCTGTGTTTCTGTGTCGCTGCATCTAAAGTACCCGTGTTACATTTGGCGTAGTCGGCAGGATGCAGTCGTTAAACACAGACACTGCAGAGCAGTCCATCCTGGGAGCCCCTAAATATAGCTTGCCGCTGGGGGCCATGCTCTGCAATCTCCCAAAGTTCACCGGGAACAATATGATGCTGTGGGACTGGGTTGAGAGAGTTAGGAGTATGTTACATATGCATCCGATGACCCCAGCTATGCAAGCCGAAATAGCCTTACTGGCCCTGGACGGCGAGGCCCGACAATCCGTGATGTACCGCCCTCCCCATGACTGGGATACTGTAGAAAAAGTGATGCGGATACTGGAGGAGATGCATGGGGATCCCACCAATGTAGGAGAGCTGAGGATACGGCTGTTTCACCAAGTGCAGCCGGAGGGGGAGACTGTGACGCAGTATGTTAATGCTTTACAGAGGGTGCATGCCTATATCACTAGAAAAGACAACATGGGGAATTTGGGAATGGGCCCCCCTGGCGTGATCTTAAGGGACCAGTTTGTGGCAGGCCTCAGGGATGTGCAGCTGAAGCAGGCCTTGCGGGAGCGCCTGCGCGCCAACCCACGTATGACTTTTCTTGAAGTGGGGGCGGAGGCACGTGTGAGAGAGCAGGAGATGGGGGGTGACGGCCCTGGCAGGGATCGTCCGTAGTAACGAGGTACCCACCGCACTTGCAGCTGAACCAGAATGGGTTCGAGAGATGCGAAAGGAGATACAGGAGATGCGGGATGAATGGTCCAGTCTCAAGAAGACCTCTGCCCCGACACCAGAGATACCCAGATCGATTGCTCCAGTTATGGAAAGAATTGCATTCAGGACCCCCCCCTGCAGGAGAGTTCCATAGGGGAGTGAGGCAGCCCTACACAGACAGAGACACGACCTGCTGGAAGTGTGGAGGCGCAGGACATTACGCCAGGGGCTGTGCTAGCTGAGGGCGACCCCTGTCGTGGCAGCCGTTAAACTAGCGGGCTCCGTATTTGAGGGACACAGCCCAGAGCCTGAGGAAGGGGAAAGAAAAAGAGGAAGTCCCAAAGACCTGGTTTCCACCAGCCCGACTGTCTGGGCCGAAATAAGCGGTCGGGCTGTTCACTGCTTGATTGACATGGGATCCCAGGTGACTACGATGACAGAAGCCTACTTCCAACAGCGATTTCCAGAGATAGCGTGGCCTGAATGGGGACCAGTAATTAGACTCACGGAAGCTAATTAATTACCCATCCCGGTCGCAGGGGTGGTGTGGATGAAGATCCGAGTGTGTGGAAAAGATGTGGGAAAAAAAGGAGTCGTCCTGGTCGCAGGGGGAACCGGAAGTGGACCCCCGGTGACCCTCAGAATGAATGCTGAAAGAGATCGGGCAAATCCTGATTAGTGAGCCGAAGGAGATTCCGCTAGACCAGTGGTACCCACGAACCCCCCAAAGGAGGGTCTTTCAACAACTAATCCGGGCTGCCCAGGCTCTGGAGACATCGAGTGAAGGGAAGATCCTGGGGAAAATAATAGTGCCAGCAGCTACGGTGATCACCTTACCGCCCGGACAAACCGTACTCACGTCATCCGCACGGGCCTGCACACCTCTTGAGGGGTCGAAGTTCAGCTAGAACCAACATCGATGGACAAAGTACCCCCCGGACTCTTGGTGGCTCGGACACTGGCCACCGTTCGGGGTGGCAATGTTATAGTGCGGTGTGTTAATCTGGGCGAAGATGATCTCATACTCCCTCCCAGGGCGGAAATAGCCCAGATTCTGGGAATGCCGGAGAAGTTGGTGCGACCTGATGTGGTACAGCTGTCTGCTGTACGTGGAGACCCCTGGACTCTGGCGCTCACCGTGCCGCCGGAATCCCACCGGGCTAGTGCGAAGGGGGGACGAAGAGTCCTAGAACAAATGCGGGCTGAATTGACGGGACTTACACCTCGACAGGTGCAGCAGGTTGAAGAGGTGCTGGAGCGGTACCAGGAAGTCTTTGCTCGCCATGAAGATGATTTTGGTTGCACCGAAGCCATTACCCACGAGATTCCCACGGGGAGCGCTGCCCCAGTGCGGGAGAGATACCGGCAGATACCTCCCCAGATGTATAAAGAGGTTAAGGAGATGCTAGCCGATATGTTACAGAATGGTGTGATACGGGAGAGTCAGAGTCCGTGGGCAGCCCCGATTGTCCTGGTCCGGAAGAAAGATGGGACCCTGCGGTTCTGTATGGACTATAGACGACTGAATGCCTGTACAGTACGGGACTCTTACCCACTACCCCGAATCGAAGAGTCCCTGTCGGCCTTAGGGAAGGCAAGATACTTCTCCTGCTTGGATCTGGCCAGTGGGTACTGGCAGGTGCCCGTGGCCGAACATGAACGTGCGAAGACGGCGTTCATATTACCCATGGGACTGTTCGAGTTCAATCGGATGCCCTTCGGCCTGACTAACGCCCCCGGGACGTTCCAGCGTCTGATGGAGAGGTGCCTGGGCGATTTAAACTTCGAGGCGACACTGATTTACCTTGACGACATAATTGTCTATGCCGCCACCTTCGAGGAGCACCTCCAGCGACTGGAGCAAGTACTGAGTCGCCTACAGAGTCATGGCCTAAAGGTGAAGCCCCTGAAGTGCCACCTGTTTCGCAAACAGATCGAATATCTCGGTCATACTGAGTCCGGTGAAGGAGTCAGGCACACCCAGGAAAGGGTGGCCGCCGTACAGGAGTGGCCTACCCCGAAGACAGCGAAGGATGTTTGGGCCTTCCTGTGACTTGCCTGGTAGTACCAAAGATTCGTGAAGAGCTTCACCTGTATAGCCAACCCATTGCTGGAGCTACTTAAGGGAGTGCCGGCGGGCTCCAAAAATCAGGTGATTCGGTGGGGAAGCAGCCAGGAAGAGGCCTTCCGTGCCCTAAAAATGGCCCTGACCGAGGCCCCAATACTTGCCTATGCGGATTTCTCCCAACCCTTCATACTCCAAACTGATGGGAGCCTACATGGTCTGGGAGCCATATTATCCCAAGTACAAGAGGGGAAAGAGCGCGTGATTGCGTACACCAGCCGCTCCCTTCACGACTCCGAGAGGAACCCGGATAATTATAGCTCTTTCAAATTAGAGTTGCTGGCTCTGGTTTGAGCAATGACAAGAAGTTGCAGAGTATTTGTCCGGGTCCGAAGTACTGGTGAGAACAGATAACAACCCGCTGGCCCACCTGGAGAATGGGAGAGACTGTGTTTGCGAGACGGGCTGCTGTACCGACAGGTGCAGCTACTGCGAGAGTTCGGGACCACCTGGCAAGTGGTGATCCCAGAGAAGTTGGTCGGAGCAGTGACTAAGGAGGCTCATGAACGAGGGGCTCACTTCGGACAAGAGAAGACATTTCAGTGGTTGCAGAGGCTGGTGTATCATCCCCAACTGCGAGCAACAATAGAAGACACTTGTCGAAGATGTTGGAGCTGTGAGCTGGTTAAGCCCCCGGAGCAGCGGGTCCCCATACAAACTATTGTGACTTCTGCCCCCTTGGAGGTGCTGATGATCGACTATTTGACTGTTGGACCGGCGCATCTCAGGTATGAACATTGCCTGGTAATGACAGACCACTTCACAAAGTTTGCGGTAGTGACCCCGACCAGAGACCAGACCGCCGAATCCGCTGCACAGGCCATCTGCCGAGACTTCATTCGGGTGTACGGCTGCCCAAAGAGGATTCATTCCGATCAAGGCGCCTGCTTCCAAGGCCGGGTGATGGAAGACCTGCACCGGTTGTACAAGATTGAGAAGTCACGGACTACTCCTTACCACCCTTAAGGAAATGGGGCCTGTGAACGCTTTAATCGGACACTGATCCAAATGCTCCGCACGTTGGAGGAAGATCGGAAGGTACGGGGCCTGAGTTTGTGGCCGAGCTGGTGTGGGTCTACAACAACCGAGTGACGGGGTTCACTCCTTATACCTTGCTGTTCGGGCGAAAGGGGCGAGAGATTGCCGAGTTAGAGCTGGACCCCGAGGAGGACTACCCACGGACGGGGGTGTCTTCCTGGGTCCGGGAACATCGGCATCGACTGCTGACCCTCCGACGGTTGGTACAACAAGTTTCAGGAGCTCAATCATCATGAGACATTGCCTCTTCGAGGGACAGCTCTGAGGCCAGGGGAGTGGGTGTTAGTTCGGGACAGGCGGCCCCGGGGCAAATTGAGTAGGCGGTGGGAACGGACGAGGCACCGAGTGAAGTGCAGGATTGGCGCTGAAGGACCTGTGTATGAAGTTCAACCCGAGGGGGCTGAAGGAGCCCCTACCAGAGTGGTTCATCGTAGTACGCTGCGACCCTGTCTGTAAAGATGACGAGGATGGAGAAGAATCACTTGCTTCTAGAGAGGGTCCTGTCACAGTTGCCCCAAGCCACGATGTGGACAAAGAAGAGTTGTTGATTCTACCTCTGAGCCCCAGCACTCGATTACCTGCAGTCCCCAGTGCAGGCGGCGAGGGAACAACATTGGTTGAAGCCACCGGGAGGCGGAGATTGGAAATCTGAGTGACCCTGCACCCCCCATCGGTCAGACTGAGTTACGCTGGTCAGAACGGACAACAGCAGGAGTGCCTCCTCACCGTTACGAACAAGATCAATTCATATGGTACCATATCGTCCAGGAAGTCCAAGAATGTGAACGTTTGATGAAGGAACTCTCGCCCGTGGAATGGCGAGTTAAAGGAGAACGGGAGTGTAAGGGGGAAGACCGGGGTGTAAGTACTTTCAGAGCAAGGGATCCGGAACTGCCGGGGATGTGCCTCTGGTTGCAAGGGGAAGACAGACTGCGAGCACAGGAGTCAGGTGACTGGGAAGCTGGGGGCGTGTCCAGAGTGAGAGCTGGGAGGTCAGGTGACCGAGAGACTGGTGACGTGGGGAGAGAGAGGAAGAGAGGAGGACATTTGCGCGGGAAAGCGGAGCTGGGTCCTGCTCAGCAGAGCAGTGTGAGAGGGTCCAGGCTCCTGGCTCCAGGACTGGGAGCAAGAGCCGAGTGCAGTGGACCGGAGGAGTCAACACGACTAGAGAAGAGACGCAGGGTCGGTGGAGCCGGGCACGTGAGGTGCCGTGTTATGGACTAGGGACTCAGCGGGTAAAACTGGAGACCGCCTGCTGCCGCCAGAAGACGGAGCATTGTTTGGGCGAGGACGCCTGAAGAAATCAACACTGGCCCCAGCTGGCAACTGCCTTGTGGAGGAAAAGAGTCAGCTAAGTGTAAAAACTGTCGTTTACAACCGGTTCGAGTCTGCTATATCTAGTTAAACTGTGAACTGTCAGTTAAAGACTTTTATTTGCTACTTTCCTTGTTTTTCCCCTGTTACTCCCTGCCTGGAGATTGACTCTGTTATCATAAACTTCCCCCTGTTTATTAACCCTGTATTGGCTGCTCTGTGTTTCTGTGTCGCTGCATCTAAAGTACCCGTGTTACATATATGGGGAGGCTCCTGCTGTATATGGGGAGGCTGTGATGAGCTCCTGCTGTATATGAGGAGGCTGTGGGGGGCTCCTCCTGTATATTGGGAGGCTGTGTGAGCCTCATGCTGTATATGGGGTGGGGGATGTCAGCATACTTAATTCTGCTCAATATTAAGTGATACCATTAATATTAATATAACATAATTATAATTAATATGTTAATATTTATATTGAGCAGAATTAATTTCAGCCTATTGGTTCAGCCCTCCACAACAGTCACGGTTTCTCGTGTGGCCCCTTGGGAAAATTAATTGTCCACCCCTGCTCTAGCGTGACATGTCTTCTCCAAGTAACAGTTGTTACTTGCTGCCATTATGTCTCATAAGTCATAGCAGGCATTACTAAGGTGTTAGTAAAAACAGAATACTCATATTGCCATCCTTTCCTTTGTTCTTGGTAACTTTGCCTTCATTTCATTTCAAGTTACAAGGTTATCTAGTTGCTCAATTAACTATATACAGGTTTGATCAATGTGGCCACTGATTAATTAGCATTTAGCATATTCTAGGGTGTGGGTTACAGCTTGTTTTGCTCACTTGCTTTATTCTGTTTGTTGGTAATGGAGATAATTTATTTACCTAGTGCATTATTACTCTGATTACATAGTGAGTTACAAGTGAGTCTTTAGACCAGGGAAACACTTTTACCTCTTCTTCAGTTACAGATTGTACAATACTCACACTCCACTCCACTCCACTTTGATTTTACCTAACTTTGTAGATTATACCATTTAACATATTTTAAAGTTTATTTGTTATTTCACCCAAAACCAAAGTAAAAGCATGATTTTCCTGCCCTCAAGATAACAGGGTACGCATACAAGTCTAATATGTCCAGGAACTGTCCAGATTCTCATGCAAATTAACTTGTCACCCATTCTTTTAAGCAAATAGTTCCTCCTTATTAGCAATCTGCCAGCACTGTAGGTGCTGGAACTTCCTCTCCTTTCACTTCCTATCAGCCATTGCTCCTTCCATTATCCAATAGCTTGCCTGCACTAAACAGAAAGCCCTCCTTTCGCTTACTGCTGTATGCAATTAGACAGAAAGAAGTCTGCAATTTTATTCGTCATTTCATTGGCCATCAGAAGAGCCTAAAAGTAGGGAGTCAACGCACCTCCAACAAAAAATGTGCTAAACAGTGATCAAAACATCAAATGTACACAAAATGGCACCATTAAAAAGTGCAACGACAGAGAAAAAGAAAGTTAGATACAATTTTTTTTTAAGACCCTAAAATAGTAAAAAAAGCATTACAAGTTTGGCATTGCCATAATTTCACTGACCAGGAGAATTATGTTGCCAAGTCATTTTCAATAAATTCCGTGAAAACTAAACCGAAAAAAACAATTATTCATGTTGGTTTCGCCACCGCCACACAGTGACATAAATACACAGCACAGCACACGGGCACGGAGTGCTCACAGAGTTACATAGCGTGGTGCTCAGTGTCCTTAGCCTCCATGTAGTACACCGATTACACCAATATGTGCGGCATTACATAACAGACACTCTCACTCTGTGCAGCAATTCAATGGTTAAATTCAGTGGTGCATAATGAAAGCGTCACCTTCTTCACTTGTAGCACAAGTATATACTTGGGGAAATACATCTTATTGGAAAAGGATCAGGACTAGTGATGAGCAAGTACTAAAATGCTCGGGTACTCGTTGCTCGGGTCGAGCAAATTGGAATACTCGGGTGCTCGACCCGAGCAACGAGCCCAATGTAAGTCTATGGGAGACCCGAGCATTTTTCAGGCTGCACCCCCCGGCGGTCTGCAGAAGGCCTAAAAATTGCCCAAATCGATGGGAACAGTGCTCAAATGACATGGGAACAGCATGGGGAAGACCCCTGGAAGAATCTCTGACTCCCAGGTCACTGCTGTCAGCAACGTGGTCAGAGTATTACGCCACTTTTACGGACTCACAATAAAACATACAAAAACGAAGCCAAAATGCATTTTCCTATGTTAAGGAACATCCTTTCCAGGGTAATGACATATATAAGGCAAAATAAATAACCAAAAACAAAAATACTCCTCCACAACTTGGGCTATGTTCACACTTTTTTGATGCGTTTTTGTACTTTTGAATTGCTTTCAAAAAGAGACAAATGCATTCACCAGGAAATGTCATTTTAACATTTTACAACCTTATCTGGCCATGTGGTGTGTGACACATCAGACACATGCATACAGTGCTGAAAAAACATGGGAACAGCATGGGGAAGCATCTCTGACTCCCAGGTCACTGCCTAAAAGTGTGCCCATCATAAGTGATCCTTGGCGCATGCGAAGATGCCTCCCGCCATGCACCTGTCGTTGTAGACTTGCAACAATCACCGTCCACGTCCTTGTCCCACTGCAGCGTTCAGTTGTCCCTACCCCATTCCTTGGAATGCAAGCACAAGTATGCAGGCAGCCACCCACCAACCCACAGGCTGCAACACTAAACTGCCAGATTTATGGGCAGCTCTTTGCACTTGAAATATGGCCTTTTAGGCTCGTGGAGGCGGAAGCTTTTCACAACCTCATGCCGGCGGCGGCCGGGTGTCCATACTCGGTCCCCAGCCGCCACTATATTTCCTGGTATCGCCTCCGCCTTCCACAAGCACGGGTCCCACAACATTACACGTGCCCTCCCCAGTGCACTTACTGGGAAGGACTGCCTAACCACAAACACGTGGACAGGTGAATGTGGCCAGGGACGGTACGGAGCCAGTCCACAACTTTTTTTGCTAAGAGTTGTATTTAGCTCGGTGAAAGGACTGGCATAGAGGGATACCGTATCTACCCTGCGTGTCATTTCTCCCAGGAAGTCCTCTAAAGCTGCATGCACTTGAAATGTGGCCTGAACATTACTGCTGGTACTTTTCTGTGGGAATTTGCTTGCTTCCTACCAGCCTGGAATATTTCCAGCAAACTATGGTATGACGCCATGGTATTAGCACTGCCCCCAGTACCAGTAGCGAAGCCATCCCCAATTTCCTTCTCAGGAATTTTATTTGGTAGACTGAGTGGCTGCCCAAATACATTTTCTCACAAAGGAGCTGAAGATAGAGTGGCAGTAGGTGCAAGTTTCTCCAGCCTGTTAGATATTAGAGGGTGAACGGCAGCACATTGGATCAGTGGTTAGCACTAAAGCCTTGCAGCGCTGGGATCCTGGGTTCAAATCCCAGCAAGGACAACATCTGCAAGGACTTTGTATGTTCTCCCCGTGTTTGCATGTGTTTCCTCCTCAGTAAAAAAGCAGCGATAGAGTGTCCAGGAACCTTCCCACACACTTTTCTTAGCCAGGACTGCTTCTCGGCAGGGTTGGACGGTCCCACCAGAGAATCCTCTGGTGTGCCTTGGCTTCTACCTCAGGAGAGTTCATGGGGCTCTTGAGCGGGTGAGAAAGGTTAGCCCTCAGAATCAAATCCTCTGGTGGGCACAATGTTTTTCAATCTGAAACAGCTTCTCAGTGGGAGTTGTATTTCACCACAGCCATATTCTTCAGCTCGGTGAAAGGACTGGCATAAAGGGAAACTGTATCTACCCCGGCTGTCATTTCTCCATCACCAGGTTCCGTCCATTGTCACACACGACCATGCCTGGCTCTATGTTCAGCGGTGAGACCCACAGATCAGGCTGCTGTGTTACAGCTTTCAACAAATCTACAGCGCTGGGCGGTTTGTCAATTAAGCATTAAGCATGTTATCTTCAGCACAGCCTGTTGTCGCTTGGCCAAGGCAGTGCTGCAGTGCTGTCAGCTTGTGACTGATGTGATCATTTCGGAGATGGAGGAGGAGGTGCATGAGCTGAACAATGTGATTACATTGAGGTTAAATTGGTGACGCTGTTTGTTATACAAAAGAAAGATCCTATTGTCTTGTTTTTTTTACGTTATTTTTTAAGACAAATGCATTCACCTGGAAATGTCATTTTAACATTTTACAACCTTATCTGCCAATGTGGTGTGTGACACATCATCAGACACATCCTTTTTTATTTATGATGGAGGGACTCTGAAAGTCATAAAGCCTATTTTTACAGGGACACAGTAACAAGGTACAATGTGTTCCGATTAGAAAGGAGAGGGTCTGCTATACAGTTATAGGGTATGAAGTGAGTCCAATGGCTGACCAATTTTAGGAAAAACCCCACTAAGAACTTAAAGACACACAGAGCAGGGCCACAGTAACCAGTACAACATGTTCCCATTAGAAAGGAGAGAGTCTGCTATACAGTTATAGGGTATGCAGTGAGTCCAACGGCTGACCAATTTTAGGAAATATCCCACTAAGAATTTAAAGACACACGGAGCAGGGCTACAGTAACAAGGTACGACATGTTCCCATTAGAAAGGAGAGGGTCTGCTATACAGTTATAGGGTATGCAGTGAGTCCAACGGCTGACCAATTTTAGGAAAAACCCCACTAAGAATTTAAAGACACACAGAGCAGGGCCACAGTAATAAGTACGACATGTTCCCATTAGAAATGAGAGGGTGTGCTATACAGTTATAGGGTATGCAGTGAGTCCAACGGCTGACCAATATTAGGAAAAACCCCACTAAGAATTTAAAGACACACGGAGCAGGGCCACAGTAACAAGGTACGACATATTCACATTAGAAAGGAGAGGGTCTGCTATACAGTTATAGGGTATGCAGTGAGTCCAACGGCTGACCAATTTTAGGAAAAACCCCACTAAGAATTTAAAGACACACAGAGCAGGGCCACAGTAACGACAAATTCCCATTAGAAAGGAGAGAGTCTCCCATAGTGTTGGCCTATGCAGTGAATGCAAGGGCTGCCAAAAATTTGGAGGCACTTCAATGCCCCTTGGAAGAGACGTGGAGGAGGGCCTCATAAAAAAATGTTCCCATTAGAAAGGAGCGGGCCTCCTATACTTGTAATGCCCATGTACTAAGTGTATGGGCTGACAAACATTTACCCCTGGGGGGTATACATGAACATACTGTATAAAAAAAATTTTCACGGGCATCATAAACACCCTTTAAAAAAATTATGTGGGTGTTGCATCACGGACCACGGTCACCCTGGTGATATGGTGGTGGAGGATGAGGAGAAGGAGGAGGACAAGAGCAAATAGACAAAATCAGGAAGCGTATACCCATGTGTGGGTGTGAAAAGGTGCATGGGAATACACCTCCCAAGAAAAGACACTGGATTTGAGTTTGTTACGCTGCTATCATTCTGTGGTGTTGAGAAGTCTGGCCCAATCCAGCCCTTGTTCATTTTTATAAGAGTCAGCCTGTCAGCATTTTCAGTTGACAGGCGGATGCGCTTAGCAGTTATAATTCCACCAGTGGCACTAAAAACCCGCTCTGATGAAACGCTGGTGGCAGGGCAGGTCAGGGCCTCCAAGGCAAAGAGAGCCAGTTCATTCCACGTATCCAGCTTGGATGCCCAATAATTATAAGGCATAGAGGAATCACGGAGGACGTTGGTACGGTCAGCAAGGTACTCCCTCAGCCTCTTCCCAAACTTTGCACTCCTTGTGAGAGTACCCAGCACCTCAGGGCCTGTGCGATGGGAGGGTCTGAGAAAACTCTCCCAGAACTTTGACAGTGTTCCCCTGCCTCTGCTACATTGAAGTTGTGTCTCTCTCGCCTGTACTCCTTGGTTGTCCAACGAAGTGTGCCCTCTGCCGCCAGTGTTTTCAGATGGGAATTTTTTTTAATAGTTCTGCAACAAGGGCCTTCTGGTAGTCACCCATTTTTGTAGACCTGTCCGCCTCAGGAATAAGAGATATAAAGTTCTCCTTGTAGCGTGGGTCTAGAAGTGTCACCAACCACTAATGACTGTCATCCAAAATTTTGATAACGCGAGGGTCATGGGAAAGGCAGCGTAACATAAACTCAGCCATGCGTGCCAGACTACTAACAGGCAAGACTTCCGTGTCCTCACCGTGTCCTCCTCCTCCTCCTCCTCCTCTCTGTCCTCTGACCATCCATACTGAACAGACTGTATGACAGCTGTGCAGGTAGTACCGTCTATAGTGCATGAAACTAGTTCCTGTCCTTCCTCCTCCTCCTCCTCCTCTTCCTCATTGTCACCCAATCCACGTTGGGATGAGATGAGGCTTGGCTGTGTGTAATCACCCTGTATGGTTCCTTGCTCCATCTCATCGTGCTCCGCCTGCAATGCATACTCTTTAATTGTGAGCAGAGAGCGTTTCAGAAGACAGAGAAGTGGGATGGTGATGCTAATTATGGCGTCATCGCCGCTCACCATCTTTGTGGAGTCCTCAAAGTTTTGGAGGATGGTACATATGTCTGACATCTATGTCCACTCCTGAGGTCTTATGTATGGAGTCTGAAATGAATACCGACGGCCTTGTTGATGTTGGTACTCAACAACTGCCCTCTTCTGCTCACAAATCCTTCCCAACATCTGCAGTGTAGAGTTCCAACGCGTGGAGACATCACACACCAGTCTGTGAGCCGGAAGCTGCAAACGCTGCTGAAACACTGCAAGGGCGGCGGAAGCTGTAGCTGACTTTCTAAAATGGGCTCACAGGCGGCGTACCTTAACAAGCAGATCCGGCAGCTCCGGGTAGGATTTGAGAAACCGCTGAACCATGAGGTTAAGCACATGGGCCAGGCATGGTACGTATGTGAGCTCGCCTCGCCTCAGAGCCACCACCAGGTTCCGGCCATTGTCACACACGACCATGCCTGGCTGTAGGTTCAGCGGTGTGAGCCACAGATCTGCCTGCTCTTTCAGAGCTGTCCACAACTCTTCAGCATTGTGCGGTTTTTCACCTAAGCATATTAGCTTCAGCACAGCCTGTTGCCGCTTGGCCGAGGCAGTGCTGCAGTGCTTCCAGCTTGTGACTGATGTGGTCATTTCGGAGATGGAGGCTGAAGAGGAGGAGGCTGAGGAGGATGGGGTTCAGGAGCTGTAGACCGTGGGGGAAACCCTGATTGACCTAGGGCCCACAATCCTTGGCGTCGGGAGGACGTGTTCCGTCCCAAGGTCCGACTGGGTCCCGGCTTCCACTATGTTAACCCAGTGTGCCATCAGCGAGATGTACCGTCCTTGCCCACAAGCACTTGTCCACGTGTCCGTGGTTAGGTGGACTTTACCGGTAACTGCGTTGTTGAGAGCACGGCTAATGTTTTGGGACATGTGCTTGTGTAATGCGGGGATGGCACACCAGGAGAAATAGTGGCGGCTGGGGACCGAGTACTGAGGGACGGCCACCGCCATCAGGTTGCGGAATGTTTCCGTCTCCACGAGCCTAAAAAGCAACATTTCGATCGCAAGCAGTCGTGAAATGTGAGAATTTAGTAGTGTGGCCTGTGGGGCGTTGGCTGCATATTTGCGCTTGCGTTCCAAGGACAGGGGTATGGACAACTGAACGCTGCGCTGGGACAAGGACATGGACGTGCTTCTTGATGCTGCTACTTGAGAGTGTGCAACGAGAGGTGCAGGGAAGGAGGCGTCTTCGCATGCACCATGGACAGGGGATTGCTTTTTAAGCAAATAATGAGGATTAAGATCCAAAGAAAAGTATTCCTGGCCCCTGAGACCTGGGCCTTTGTATAGAAATATATAACAGCTGCAGAAGGTGTGGCGCCCTGCTGCGCATTGGTGCGACAGATCCCAGAGGGGTGCACGGACAGACTTCTCCACAAGAGGCCCTCATAGCATTCACACACCTCTACCCTACCAGCTCAGACCACCAGAGGGAGCCCGGATAGGGATATATATACTGGAGGATGGAGTTAGGCAGTCAGTCTGTTGAGAGGAGCTCCTGCAGAAGCTAGCCTGCAGTGGAGCTCAGTCAGTTCAGTCCAGACTCAGAGAGCTCGAGTTAGTGAGCCTAGGGCGTGCCGATGCCAGAAGAGCGGTGAAGAGTAGCGAGGCCTACCACCCGTGTGAAGCTTAGTGAGGGCCCCGAGCGTGGCTGAAGGCGAGTGGAGTAAGCAAGCAACATAGGGGGCAGAGGAGCTTAACCAGTTCACCCCAAAACCATTTACCGGACACCGGGTCTGCGTCTGCAGGGATTCCTTACATCCAGCAGAAACAACTGGGACCCCTGGCGAACTATATGTCCCAGGAACAACAAAAGCTGATTGCGTACCAGGGTCAGGAGTCACGGAGGCCCAAGAGACCTGGGAGTGTGATCTCCAATAGAAGGCCCTACCACTAGGTCAGCAGGTGCAAGACAGAGACCAAGCTAGGCCTAGCTCCAGGCAGGTCAGAAACTTATCAAGGAGTGGCAAGGAACAGGAGGCACCACACCCGCTCACTGGGGAGAGTCCTGATATGCACTCTTCACCCTGAAGTACCCTGGACCGTGCCAGAAACACCACCAGTAAAGGTACTGAAGTGAACTGTTGTGTGTGTGCCTATCCTTCCTCTGACCCTGCTGGGTCCCCTCCATCCTGCATCCCTACACTTACGCTGCCCTGAGGCCCCGCTCCACCTGTGGGGAGCCGCACCAACTAAGCTGCCTAAACACCGGCCTCAGAGGACTGTCGCAACGCTGGTGATCCTCACCAGACACCACAGGTGGCGTCACGAACATTCCCCTATCCCATATAACTTCCCCCCTTCTTTTAAGAGTGACCCCAGGATACGGGCCCGGGAGCCGACCACTGCGACATCCCCCGAGATCAGGCAACAACGAGGCCCGGGCGCCGAGTCGTCCCCATCCCCTGGGCGCGTCAAAGGCAGAATTGGAATGGAGCCTCTTGTGCTATATGCACTGCAGTCTGCTATATGTACTGCCTGCCTATACACCCTGCCTGCTTGATATCTCTGCAGATAGATTAGTCCTCAGAAGGACTGTTTGTTAAGATGGATATGTGTAATGTACGGTTTTTCTCCCTACACTACCTAATACACAAGCAAATCTGTCCCTGACGCAGCAGCACCTCTCCCTACACAAGCAAATGGCACAGAAAAACGGTGTTCTCTGGATTGCTTTTTAAGCAAATAATGAGGATTAATATCCAAAGAAAAGTATTCCTGGCCTCTGAGACCTGGGCCTTTGTATAGAAATATCTAACAGCAGCAGAAGGCAGAATTGGAATGGAGCCTCTTGTGCTATATGCACTGCAGTCTGCTATATACACCGCCTGCCTATACACCCAGCCTGCCTGATATCTCTGCAGATGGATTAGTCCTCAGAAGGACTGTTTGTTAAGATGGATATGTGTAATGTATGTGTAAAGAGCCAATGAAGAGCGCCGAGCATCTCGAGCAGTGAGATGCTCTGGCAAGCACCAAGCAGTAGCGAGCATGCTCGCTCATCACTAATCAGGACATCTTCTTCCATGAGGGGAGATGAACGCTTCGCCGCAGGCAGCAGTTTGCAGTGTCAGTGAGGAGCGCGGCACGCCAGGTCCTCACCATTCTCACTGCCTGTGGTGCGAGGAGATATCCAGCCTGTGCGGAGCACATTGTTAACGCCACCGCTCTCTCTTCAGCCTAAGATAGGTGGACCTGTGCAATAAAGAATTCCTGCTGACCTTGCCCCCCAACCGAAGACTGGCAGCAGAGGAAGAAGATCCTAAGCTTTGCAATAGCAGGTGGAGGGCAGAAGATCATGGGGCAGAAAAAAGAAGCAGATCAAGGAAAAATCTGGTAAAGAAAGATAGGAGTAGATTGGATAGAATAGAGGCAATTAGATAAGAAGGAAGAGGAGCAGAGCCGCCATCAGGGCAGTCCAGCTGGTATTGCTGTATGTACTCCATGCCTTATGAAAAAATATGGGGCTCCATCTTGTTCCCACTAAGTTACTAATGTCTCCTCATTCGTATCGCATCTTTCTGTCTTTATGCTCCTGAGAAGTCGGACTGTGAACACTAGGATGCTCCTATAGGCGTCAATATCAGAGCCAGCCAATCAGCAGCTATGCTGTCAATGTCCAATGCTGCTGACACAACCCCGCGGACCTGCTCCAGGTTTACAGGGAGAGGTACACAAACCAGACTGCTGAAAGGTCCTACTCACATGCAAGAACAGCTCCTTCCTCCTACTGATGAATGAAGCCCTACTGCAGTCTGAACGGAGACCAGGACAGAGCGGGAAGGGTGTCTGCAAACACAGTGCTGGGCTGGTAGCATTAAAAGTGTAGGCGGCCGAGTCCTCTGTGCCTGCTGTTTCTCTGCGACCACCTTTCACTACATGCTGAAAATCCAGGTAGCCTTCTAAAAGTCAACGGGCCCAACTCATGAAAGCTTTTATGCCAGTATTATGGTGTAAAAAGATTTGAAAAATTGCATAATTTTGGTGCAACTGACTTCTGCCTAAAATTATGTGAACAAAGTGGGCAAAGCTGGGGCAGGACTGAGGTGTGGTGACTGCCACTCGTTGTCACGGCGATAACTTGCACGCCTCCCCAGCCCCCCTCTACTCAACATGCGGTTTCTTCCCGCTGCACTGCTGCATTACTTGTGGCATTAAGGCTATGTGCCCACAATGCAGAAATGCTCAGGATTTTTTCCTGAGCGTTTCTGCATCTCCCTGGCAGAAAAAACGCATGCAGATTGTACATGCGTTTTTCCTGCCAGGGACATGCGGATGTGAAGCGTTCTTCACATGCATTTCCGCATGCGGGTTGACAAGCGCTTTCCAAGCGATTTTAGCATCACTTGGAAAGTGCTTGTCAACCCGGTCACACTATATAAATCCTTGCAAACAGCATGGATTTATATAGTGTGACCCGAGAGAATGTCAAAAAATAAAAAAAGAAATATATACTTACCCTCCGATGGCCCGCGCGGTCTTGCTTCGCTCGGTCCCAGCTGCCGGCATCGGTAGAGTGAAGGACCTGCCGACGTCAGCGTCGCGTGACCCGTCACATGACTCTGACGTCAGCGCAGGTCCTTCATTCCATCGCGAAGTGCCGGGAAGCAAGGAGAAGCGCACCGCAGGCCGCCGGAAGGTAAGTATACATTTATTTTTTATTTTATTCTTTTTTTTACAGCTTTTTTAATGGTACCTGGGTGTGGATGAGACTCTCCTCTCCTCTACACCCGGGTACCATCCGCACATTAGAACACGCCAATTATGCAAGTACAGATGCAGTCTTGCGGAACTGACGCATTCTAATGCAAGTCAATGGCGGCGAAAACGCAGCACTTCCGCAAAATAATTGGTCGTGCTGCATTTTTTTCCGCAATGATAATCCGCAGCGGAAATTTCCGCAGCATGTGCACAGCACATGCAGATTATCATTGGGGAACATGGCAGGCCTTCTACCATGCACTTTTTTAAGCGTTTCTGCAGCGTTTTCGACACTGCGGAAACGCTTAAAAAATGCATCGTGGGCACCCAGCCTTACTTAGCCTTAGGGGGGCGTGACCGGCCTCTGCAGGAATTTAACCCTGCTAGGTGCTGCAGAGATTAGGTTTCCCAGCCTCTCCCCTGCTAGCAGGACCTTTATTAGGCGGCTCCACCTACCACTGCCCTCCCGAATGTTGGTCCCTATGTGTTTAGCACCCGTTCATGCATTCCACTCTGTTCCGTTTACTGTTACTGACCCGGCTTGTTTACTCGTCCTGTTTGACCTCTCTGTTCCTGACCTCGGTTCCATTTACTGATCCTGTGCTGCCTGCCCCGGCTTCGGACTACCTGACCCACTTTTGTCTTTGCCCTTCTGTACCGCGAACCCATGCCTCTGACTATCCGGTCAGCTGCTGCAGTCCCGGGGACTGCCATGGAGTGATACCTGGCGGCTACCTGCAGCCACACCTATCCTCACCATCAGAGGCTCTAGCAAAAACCAGGTAGTCGCTTAGTCACGCCCCTCCTGGGTAAGCCTGGCCTATGGCGCAGTGGATCCACCCCCACCAGCGTTACACTCGTCAAATTCAGATGGAGTAGAATTTGTGGTGAGGTGCACACTGAGGTGGCAGCCACTGAGGCACACGCCTCTTCATGAATCAGGAGCATCTGAATCCAGCCCATCTCCTCAACCATGAGCATGTATGGTGTATGTGTGTAAAATGCATACATGTATATGCATGTAAGTTTACTGTATATCTGTACATAATTCTTATTTATGTGTGTATGACGCGCCCCCTGGGCTGTGTGTGTGTGGGGATACCCGGAACCGGACCCGTTGTGGATGCTGGGGGTTGTAGTCCTTGCGTGGCGGGGACTGGGTCCCGTGGCTCAGGGTGGTCAACCCAAATGGCAGTCTATAGGGTTTTGTGATATTAAATGTCCGACTACGCCACCCGTGGATTGCGGTTAGAGTGAACCGCTGCTGCAGGGCAGACTGCTGAGGCTGGTGTTGTGGGTGTAGCAGAGGATAGTATAACTCCCCACAGGAGGAGTATAGCCTCAGGGCAGCAAGTGTGGATGTTGGGGGTGATGGTGCGCGGGAGCAGCAGTAACAACACAGAGTCCTGTAATGCAGTCCAGGGTATTTACTCACAGTTCTTTATCCACGTTACTACAGCTGGTTATAACGTCCCACGTCGCACTCTGCTCACCAGGTGAGGGGCTCGGCCTACTCCCAGATAACTTTGGAGCGTTTCACAGGACCCCCTTTGTGTGTCCTTTCTCTGGTCTGTCATACCCCGCCAGTGACCTCGCTTCTGTCCGGCTGCCTCGGGCCTTCTCTGGTAAACCTTGGCGCCAGTTTCCCTGACCCTATATGGTGCCTTCCTAGCGGGTGTAGCGAGGGGCTGCGCCTCGTAAAATGTCACAGCCTCCGGTTTCTAGCTGAGGGTAGTTCCCCGCCTCCACTAGTTTTGGGGACCAGTCTCCCCCTTTTGCCTGACCCCCCTACGCAGGTAGATTCGGGCGTGTGGTGGCGATGCGCCGGTCCACACCCCTGGGGTCCCTTCGGTCCTTGTTCCTGGAGCCTCCTCTGCTCCTCTTCCTTCCTTCTCCTTCCTCCAGGCTCCGGCCTTTCTCTTAGGCCCGCCTGCGGAGCAGAGCCCATGCAGAGCCTCTGCTCCCACCTCCTGCTCCCTCTTCTCTCTGTCTGAACTCAACCTCTCTGTCTCTAAGATGGTGCCCCCCTTTTATACCTCCTTCTAGGTGCACCCAGGAACTGCCCTCTCCCTCCTATGCACTACAGGGTTCCCGCTTCCTCGGTGTTCCCTCCTCCCACTCCAGCCAGGGACAGGGACTGTCGTGCTCTACTTGGAGCATATCGGTCGCCCTGCCCCCCGGAAATGTGGTGTAATGCATGCAGGTGCCAGGGTCCTGATCCACACTCCATCCTTACCTGGAAGTGAGATATCGCACATCTGGTTGAGATGCAATACCTCTGTAGAACCCTCGGGGTGCTACATGTGTGTATATATATGTGTGTGTATGTGTATATATATACACTGCTCAAAAAAATAAAGGGAACACTCAAATAGATCTGAATGAATTAAATATTCTCATTGAATACTTTTTGTTCTGTACAAAGTTGAATGTGCTAATGTAGTGCCCCGAGGGTTCGGCAGCTACAGGAGTATTGCACCTCAAACCAGAGGTGTGATATTCCACTCCCGGGTAAGGATGGAGTATGGACCAGGGCTCAGTTAGCTGCATACAGCACACTCACCCCATTTCCGAGGGACAGCTCAATGGTACTCCCATTAGACAGAAATGCAGTTACGACAGACCATGTTCCTGGCTGGAGTGGGGAGGGGGGAGGAATACCCAGTGATGTAGGAGCAGATAGGGGTTGGTTCCTGAGCGTAGGTAGGAGCCCATTGGTTGCTGGTCACCTGGGCTCATGGCTAGAGGGAGGTATAAAAGGGAGGAGCCATCTTAGATCTAGGTTCAGTCTGTTCAGTCTACTCAGAGAGAGGAGAAGACAGGGAGTAGAGGCTCTGTAGGAGCTCTACTCAGGAGTGGGCCTAGTGAGAGGCCGAGGAGGAGAGTGGAGTGGAGAGAGAGAGAGGAGGTGAAGGGGAGCTGGGATTGCTTCTCAGCCCAGCTCAATGAGGAAGGAGAAGAAGGAGGAACAGAAAAGTAATAGAAGAGACAGAGGAACAGAAGGGCTCAGGAACAAGAAGGCAGAAGGGACCCTAAGAACCCACGAGAATACAGGGTGAAGGGTCAGGCAGATTAAGGGTACCGGATCCCAAGTTGGTGGAGGAGAAACAACCCTCAGCCAAAGACCGGAGGCTGTGACCATTTATTGGTGCAGCACCTCATCAAACCTGCTAGGAAGGCACCATAAAGGACAGCGGGGAACGGGGCCCACGTTTACCCGCACAAGTCCGTGGCAGCTGGACAAAAGTGGGTCACTGGTGAGGCAGGCCAGAGAAAGGATTAAAGGGGGTCCTGTGCCATGCTCCTGAACTGCCTGGGAGTTGACCGAGCCCCTCACCTGGTGGACGCAGCACGGCTCGGGCGGTCACTGCTGACAGAAGTGACCCGGAACAAATGAACTGTGAGTAAAGACCCTGGACTGTAACTTGTTGTCTGTGTGCTCCTTCGCGCCTCCAGCACTACCGGTACTGGGACTCTCACCACCATCACTCCCACCATCCACTACACTGCCCTGGGGCTGCACTCTTCCCGTGGGGAGTCACACTATCCCAGTTGCCTACATCACCAGTCCCAGCGGTCTGCCCTGCAGCGGCGGTTCCTAATGACCACAAATCCACGGGTGGCGTAGTCGGACATTATCAACAGCACTTAGCAGACTACCATTGGTCTGACCACCCTGAGCCACGGAGCCGGGTCGCCACTACTACCCCCATCGTTCCCCTATTGCCCGGATCCGCGTGCCCCACGGCCCAGGGGGCGAGTCACTGACATCAAAATCACACAAAAATCATCAATGGAAATCAAATTTATTAACCAATGGAGGCCTGGATTTGGAGTCACCCCCAAAATTAAAGTGGAAAAACACACTACAGGCTGATCCAACTTTGATGCAATGTCCTTAAAACAAGTCAAAATGAGGCTCAGTATTGTGTGTGGCCTCCACGTGCCTGTATGACCTCCCTACAACACCTGGACATGCTCCTGATGAGCTTGCGGATGGTCTCCTGTGGGATCTCCTCCCAGACCTTGACTAAAACATCCGCCAACTCCTGGACAGTGTGTGGTGCCACGTGACGTTGGTGGATGGAGCAAGTCATAATGTCCCAGATGTGCTCAATCGGATTCAGGTCTGGTGAATGGGCGGGCCAGTCAATAGCTTCAATGCCTTCACCTTGCAGGACCTGCTGACACACTCCAGCCACATGAGATCTGGCATTGTCCTGCATTAGGAGGAGCCCAGGGCTAACCACACCAGCATATGGTCTCACAAGGGGTCTGAGGATCTCATCTCGGTACCTAATGGCAGTCAGGCTACCTCTGGCGAGCATATGGAGGGCTGTGTGGCCCTCCAAAGAAATGCCACCCCACACAATTACTGACCCACTGCCAAACCGGTCATGCTGAAGGATGTTGCAGGCAGCAGATCGATCGCTCTCCACGGTGTTTCCAGACTATGTCACGTGTGTTACATGTGCTCAGTGTGAACCTGCTTTCATCTGTGAAGAGCACAGGGCGCCAGTGGCGACTTTGCCAATACTGGTGTTCTGTGGCAAATGCAAAGCGTCCTGCACGGTGTTGGGCTGTGAGCACAACCCCCATCTGTGGACGTTGGGCCCTCATACCACCCTCATGGAGTCGGTTTCTAACCGTTTGTGCAGACACATGCACATTTGTAGCCTGCTGGAGGTCATTTTGCAGGGCTCTGGCAGTGCTCCTCCTGTTCCTTCTTGCACAAAGGCAGAGGTAGCGGTCCTGCTGCTGGGTTGTTGCCCTCCTACGGCCCCCTCCACGTCTCCTGGTGTACTGGCCTGTCTCCTGGTAGCGCCTCCAGCCTCTGGACATTACGCTGACAGACACAGCAAACCTTCTTGCCACAGCTCGCATTGATGTGCCATCCTGGATGAGATGCACTACCTGAGCAACTTCTGTGGGTTGTATAGTCCGTCTCATGCTACCACGAGTGTGAAAGCACAACCAACATTCAAAAGTGACCAAAACATCAGCCAGAAAGCATTGGTACTGAGATGAGGTCTGTGGTCCCCACCTGCAGAAATACTCCTTTATTGAGGGTGTCTTGTTAATTGGCAATAATTTCCATCTATTGTCTATTCCATTTGCACAGCAGCATGTGAAATTGATTGTCAATCAGTGTTGCTTCCTAAGTGGACTGTTTGATTTCACAGAAGTTTGATTTACTTGGAGTTATATTCTGTTGTTTAAGTGTTCCCTTTATTTTTTTGAGCAGTGTATATATATATATATATATATATATATATATATATATATATATATATATATATATATATAATTTCTGTGTGATATTCAGTCACTATTCTGCATCACTGCTTCTCAAAGTGTGAGACTGAGCTGCAGTTCCCTCCTTGCATGGCATTAAAGGGTTTTTCCAATAATAAGTTTTTCTTCCCTATCGGCTTGCTCTTGGTAAAATGAATGAGCTCAGCATTACACGTTTCCATTTGGTCCACTACTGCTCTGTACTGTGTTGACAGGCTGCAGTGATATCATATGACCACAGCAGTCAATCACTGGCCTCAGTGGTCCTGACGATGCAAACGGCAGAACACCACTATGCCCAATCATTGGCGGCAGCGGTCATATGGGCTGTAGCTGTGACATCACCACTGCAGCCAATGCAGTCAACAATGGCTAGAGCAGTGGTGGAGAGGCAGCCTGGAGCAAAGGAAGATGATTTATTTCTGTTACCAAAAGCTAATTGTTAGGCATAATAAACTTGTTAATGGAAAACCCCTTTAAGAAATCTTAGCATAAAAATATTGAGCAATATATTTCAGTGGCTTATGCTCTTTCACTGGCATTGCTATTAGGTATTTTAAAATGCATCATGGTATTTGGTGCCACTAAGGATGTATTATTTGCTCCACTGTGGTATTTGTATGGTGGATCCTTGGAGGATTTGTCTTGAACACTGATATTAATGCTGCTGGGAAAAAATGCATTATTTTATGCTACATTTTGGTATTCTTTTCGCACTGCTGGGCCTATTTTATGTCACCTTGTGGAATTTGCTTGGTCCTACTACTGAAATATTTTGTGCTGTACTTTACTTTTTGATTTGGCACCTCTGTGGACACCGTTTTTTTTCTCCTGTTTTTCTGTACATTATATGGTATTATCCAAAATTATAGCTCATTACACAAAAACAGCCCATTCAGCTATGTGGTCAGAGGCTCAGAACTGCAGGTGCAATCTGATGACTTCATAACACCTGCGTCCAATCTCAGATGCACAAGCTGAATGGTGGAGGAAAAAGCTATCGGCTCTCTCCGCCATCATTGTATTCAACAACATCTGCATCCTTAGGAAGTAAATGCCATTGAATTGAAAACCAGATGGCGGGCGGGTGAAGGCCAGATACCATTTGGCAACGGGTTGCCCCAACTCAGGGTTCCCATAGGCCACTAGTTCTACTGCTATGGATGACCCTGACAGAGAGACCAGAGCCTACTGGAGGATTCTTCGGTCCTGCAGTCTGCCAATCCAACGCTGACCATTTGGTACAGTGTCTGCCGAAGTTTAGCCCTTGTCCAAAAAAAACAAACATTTAACCCTTTCACCCCGAACCTGTTTTCATCTTCATGACCAGGCCAAATTTTACATTTCTGACCAGTGTCAATTTATGTAGTAATAACTTTGGAACGCTTCAACGGATCCCAGTGATTCTGAGATTGTTTTTTTCATGACATATTGCACTTCATGATAATGGTAAAATTTGTTCAATATGACTTGCGTTTATTTGTGAAAATATTGGAAATCTGGAAAAAATGTCACATTTTTTTAATTTTATTTCTTATGCCCTTATCTAGAGAGTTATGTCACACAAAATAGTTAATACATAACCTTTACCACATGTCTACTTTACATCTGCATAATTTTTGAAACATAATTTTTTTTGTTAGGATGTTAGAAGAGTTAAAAGTTGATCAGCAGTTTTTCATTTTTCCAACAAAATTTGCAAAATTTTACGGACCACATCACATTTGAAGTGACTTTGGGGGACCTATATGACAGAAAATATCCAAAAGTGACACCGTTATAAAAACTGCACATTCAAGAAGTTTATTGACCCTTCAGGTGCTTCACAGGAATTAAAGCAATATGGAAAGAAAACATTTACATTTTATTTTTTTTCACAAAAATTTTACTTTAGCCCCATTTTTTTTATTTTCACAAGGGTAACAGGAGAAAAAGACCCCAAAATTTGTTGTGCAATTTCTCCTGAGTACACCGATACCCCATATGTGGAGGGAAAACTACTGTTTGAATGCGCAGCAGGGCTTGGAAAGGAAGAAGTGACATTTTGGAATGCAGACTTTAATGGAATGGTCTGCGGGAGTCATGTTGTGTTTGGAGAGCCCCTGATGTGCCTAAACAGTGGTAACCCCCACAAGTGACCCCATTTTTAAAACTAGACCCCTTTAGGAATTTATCTACATGTGTGGTGAGCACCTTATTTTACAACGTTGAACTGTGAAGATGAAACTAATTTATTTTTACCGCAAAAATGTTGTTGTTCCATTTTTTTTTCATTTTCACAAGGACCCCAAAATTTATTGTGCAATTTATCCTGAGTATACTGATACCCATGTAGTCGAAAACTACTTTTAAGGCACAGTGCAAAGCTCAGAAGGGGAGAAGCACCATTTTGGAGTTCAGATATTGCTGGAATGACTTGAGGGTGCCATATGACACTGGCAGAGCCTCTGAGGTGCCAGTACAGCAGAAGTCCCCCATAAGTGACCTAATTTTACAAACTATAACCCCCAATGAATTAATCTAGGGGTGCACAGAGCATGTTGACACTACATATGCCTCAAGAATAATTAAATTTTTACCATTAAAATGTTGTTTTAGCCCCAAGTTTTTAATTTTTCTAAGGACTAATAGGAAAAATGGACCTGTCAGTTTGTTTGTACAATTTCTCCTGAGTGCGCCAATACCCTATATGTAATCAGGAACTACTTTTCAGGCACAGTGCAAAGCTCAGAAGGGAAGGAGCGCCATATTATAATGCACATTTTACTGTTATGGTTTGCGGGTGCCATGACCTACTGGGAGAGCCCTTGAGGTGCCAGAACAGCAGAACCCCCCTCATAAATAACCCCATTTTACAAACTACACCTCTCAATAAATTCATCTAGGGGTGCAGTGATCATATTGACACCAAAAGGGTAAATGGGTAAAAATGGCACCAACATTTGTCACACAATTTCTACTGAACGTGGAAATACCAGATATATGGCTGTACAGTACTGCTTAGCTACACGGCGAGAGACGGAGTGCTATTTGCCTCCTGGAGCACAGATTTTCCTAGAATAGTTTGCGGACTCTATATACAGAGCCCCTAAGTGCTAGAAGAGCAGAATACCCTCCTCAAGTGACCCCATTTTGGAAATTTTACCCCTTTGGGAATTTACAGGTGTAGTGATTATTTGACTCAATGGGTGTTTTCCAGAAACAAGCTGCAGTGGATTTTGCCGAGTGAAAATTGCAAATCTGCTATTGTAGTGCCCAGTATGTTGTAGTGCCCAGCTTGTGCTTCTGGAAACATGCACCCGTAAATTAGGTGAGCTCTCATCGCTACAGAAATGCCAAACATGAATACTAAATGTGGTTTAGGGCGAGGAGCCATAGTGCTTTTACAGAGCCTTTGTGCTACGCGTAACGTGGAGCCCCCTATATTTCCGTTAACAGATGACGGACCTGAGTGGGGACTTGTTTTTTTTGTGGATTGAGTTGAAGCTTTTATTGGGAACATTTTACATAACATTTGGGATCACATTTATCCTGCGCTCTATGCTGAGCAGTTACCTCTGGGTTTCCATCTAAATCTCCGACTGACGTAATTCAGATGACACGCCCAACCCGTCCATTCACTATAATGAGGCAGCAGACTTACTATGGACTCCTTCTGGGCTCTGTTCAGCGTTGTCCTTCTTTTCAGAAGTGCACAAAGAGGACTGCGCTTTTATGTACGCCTAAAAATTTAGACTATGCTGGACCATAGGCCAGAGAACGTCTAAAGTGACTCCATCTGCCTTATTACAGGGAATCTTCCGTTCTTTCTGAATCATGTATTTCAGAGATTTGCATGGAAACTCCGGTGTAAGTGCAGAGTGCAGGATAAATGTGCGATCTTTGGGAGGCAGAATGAACAAATTAACAGCAGATGAAGAATTGGTTTTATTTATTTTTTACGCCATTCCTCGTGCGGTATAAGTGATTAGATGACTTTACTCTTCGAGTCGGTGCGATTACAGCAATACCAGATTTATAGCGGGTTTTTATGTTTGGCTGCTGTCACACACTAAAAGACACGTATTTTTTTTGCAAAAACTAGTTTTTGTATTGCCATATTTTGAGACCTATAATTTTTCCATGTTTCTGCCGACAGTCATGTGAAGGTTTGATTTTTGCGGGACAAGTTGCCGTTTTTATTGGTACCATTTTCGATCGCTTTCTATTCCGATTTTTGGGAGGCAGAATGAACAAAAACCAGCAATTCAGGATGTTTTTTTTTTGTTTAATGCCATTTCGCATGTCGTAAAATGCATAAGGCAGCTTTATTCTTCAGGTCAGTACGATTACAGCAATATCACATTTATATATTTTTTTATGTTTTGGCGCTTTTACGCAATAAAAAATATTTTATAGAAAAAATAATTTATTATTTTTGCATCTCTTTATTCTGAGAGCTATAACTTTTTTATATTGCCGCTGATGGAGCTGTATGGAGGCTTGATTTTTGAGTGACAAGATGACGTTTTCAGCGGTACCATTTTTATTTATATTCGTCTTTTTGATCGCGTTTCATTCCACTTTTTGTCCGGAGGTATGATTAAAAAGCATAGTTTTTTGCTTCATTTTTTTTTCTTTTTACAGTGTTCAGTGAAGGGGTTAATTAGTGTGACAGTTTTATAGATCGGGTCATTCCAATACCAAATATGTGTACTTTTTTTGTTTATTTATTTTTCTTTTACATAATAATACTTATTTATGGGAACAATATATATTTTTTATTATTATTTTGTGACTTTTAAAAAAATATTTTTACAATTTTTTTTTTAAACTTTTTTACTTAATGCCTCTGTGGGACTTTCACAGATCATAACTCTGATCGCTGTTATAAAGCATTGCAATGTTTTATAACTGTCAGTGCTGCACTGTCACAAGCCCCTTCGACCAACCTCTGCGCATGGTCTAGGGGCTTGCCGTAGCCTGGTGACCTGGATGTGACAACCTCGTGTCACCATGGCAATGATAGGGCCCTCGCTATGATGTCGTGGGGGTGCCAATCGGAGGGGAGAGGCCCCCTCCCTCTCCCTAACTTCTTAATGCTGCAATCGATTTTGATCGTAGCTCTTAGAGGGTTAAACTGCCTGGGGCTGCGCAGGCAGTGTTAGCTGAACACACGGCGGCGATCGCGCGCGCACAGCTCCTGTGTCTGTGCGATCGCCATGACGTATCTATACCTCATCGGTCTTGAACTCCTTCCCTTCCATGATGTATAGATACTAGTGTTGGACGAGCACTAAAATGCTCGGGTGCTCGAAGCTCGGGCTGAGCTCGCCGTGATACTCGGGTGCTCGACCCGAGCAACGAGCCCAATGTTAGTCTATGGGAGACCCGAGCATTTTTGCGGCGGCACCCCCAGCAGTCTGTAGAAAGCCTAAAAAGTGCCCAAAACGATAGTGACAGTGCTCAAATGACATGGGGATAGCATGGGCATCGCCCCAGGAAGCATTTCTGACCCCCAGGTCACTGCTGTCAACAACGTGGTCAGAGGTATTAAGCCACTTTAACGGGCTCACAATAAAACGTTCAAAGACGAAACTGAAACGGTTTTCCTGTGAAATATGTTAAGGAACATCCTTTCCAGGGTAATGACTTGTGTATAAGGTAAAATAAATAACCAAAAACAAAAATACTCCTCCGCACCTTGGGCTATGTTCACAAGTAGCATTTTTTATTCGTTTTTGCACTTTTGTATTGCTTTCAACCGTGACAAATGCATTCACCGGGAAATGTCATTTTAACATTTTACAATCTTATCTGGCCATGCATACAGTGCTGAAAAGACATGGGAACAGAATGGGGAAGACCCCTGGAAGCATCTCTGATACCCAGGTCACTGCCTAAAAGTGTGCCCATCAGAAGTGATCCTTTCCGCATCAGAAGATGCAGACTTGCAACTATCCCCGTGCAAGTCCTTGTCCCAGGGCAGTGTTCAATTGTACCTCTCCCATTCCTTGCAATGCAAGCGTAAGTGTGCAACCTGCCACCCACCCACCCCCAGACTGCAATACCATACTGCTAGCTTGCTTGCACTTGAAATGGGGCCTTTTATTTTGGAGGAGGCCGAACCTGGCCACTACCTCATGGCTGCTTCGGCAGCGAGGTATCCATACTCAGTCCCCAGCCGCCCGGCGACCGGGGGTCCACACATGGTCCCCAGCCGCCTGGGGGCGGCCGGGAGTCCATACATGGTCCCCAGCCACCCCTATTTCTCCTTGGAACATCCCCCCACACACTTTTCTTAGCCCGGCCTGCTTTAGGGCAGCATTGGACGAGCCCACCAGAGAACCAGACTCCTCCGGTGGGCCATGGCTTCTCCATCAGGGGAGTTGAGAGTGCCAAGGTGAGGAGCATGATGATGATGATAGAAGTTAGCATCTGCTTTGTTTTCTTGGAATGCAAGTGTAAGTGTGCAACCTGCCACCCACCCACCCCCTGGCTGCAATACCATACTGCTAGCTTGCTTGCACTTGAAATTGGGCCTTTTAGGCATGTGGAGGCAGACGCTGGCCACCATGTCATGGCTGCGTCCGCTGCCTGGTATCCATACTCAGTCCCCAGCCGCCCGGCGGCTGGGTGTCCACGCTCGGTCCCCAGCCGCCAGGGGGCGGCCGGGTGTCCATACTCGGTCCCCAGCCGCCCTGCGGCCGGATGTACACACACGGTCTCCAGCCGCCTGGGGGCGGCCGGGTGTCCATAAACGGTCCCCAGCCGCCCCTATTTCTCCTTGGAACATCCCCCCACACACTTTTCTTAGCCCGGCCTGCTTTAGGGCAGCATTGGACGAGCCCACCAGAGAACCAGACTCCTCCGGTGGGCCCTGGCTTCTCCATCAGGGGAGTTGAGAGTGCCAAGGTGAGGAGCATGATGATGATGATAGAAGTTAGCATCTGCTTTGTTTTCTTGGAATGCAAGCGTAAGTATGCAACCTGCCACCCACCCACCTCCAGGCTGCAATACCATACTGCTAGCTTGCTTGCACTTGAAATTGGGCCTTTTAGGCATGTGGAGGCAGACGCCGGCCACCATGTCATGGCTGCGTCGGCAGCCTGGTATCCATACTCAGTTCCCAGCCGCCCGGCGGCCGGGAGTCCACGCTCGGTCCCCAGCCACCAGGGGGCGTCCGGGTGTCCAACCTGTCACCCACCCACCCCCAGGCTGCAATACCATACTGCTAGCTTGCACTTGAAATGGGGCCTTTTAGTTTGGAGGAGGTCGAAGCTGGCCACTACCTCATGGCTGCTTCGGCAGCGAGGTATCCATACTCAGTCTGCAGCAGCCCGGCGGCCGGATGTCCACACTCGGTTTGTTTTCTTGGAATGCAAGCGCATGTATGTAGTAGCGGCTAGGCCTGAGGTGGTCAAAGTTTTGGCGCATATCCTACCTCCTCCGAGGATTGCTGGATGTTTTCCTGCTGCTATCCCAGTTCTATGACTCCTGTTAAAACAAAACTTCAGGTGATGAATGATGGTTGAGGTGGTGGCAAAGGAGAAAGAGCAGGAGGAACAGGGACCATTCACATCAATATCAGGCCAGTCAACTACACATGTCTAGTAGGATATGTTTCTGTACCAAAAGGAGAGGTTCGGCTACACAGTTATAGGGCATGCAGTGAGTGCAATGCCTACCAAAAATTTTGAGGCACTCCAATGCCCCTTGGAAGTGACATGGAGGTCAGAGGGCCTTAACTAAACTGTTTTTTCCATTTATAGCAACTGGGTCTCCTGTGCACTGTTGGCCTAAGCAGTGAATGGAAGGCTTTCCAAAAATTTTGAGGAACTGCAATGCCCCTTGAAGCAGACGTGGATTACAGCATACTAAAAACCTTCTACCTATTATTGGGGAGTGGGTCTCCCTTAGTGTTCGCCTATGTATTGAAAAGCAAAAGCTGACTAAAATTAGGAGGAAATGCAATGCCCGTTGGAAGAATGGTGGAGTTCGCGGTGATATAAAAAGACAATATCAATGTCCCTTGAAAAAGTGGTGGAGGTCGTAGTAGCTTAACAAGACTGTTTAAATGCCCCTTGGAAGAGACGTGGAGGTCGCAGTAGCTTAACAAGACAGTTTAAATGCCCATTGGAAGAATGGTGGAGGTCGCAGTAGCTTAGCAAGATGGTTTAAATGTCCCTTGGAAGAGACGTGGAGGTTGCAGTAGCTTAACAAGATGGTTTCAATGCCCCTTGGAAAAGACGTGGAGGTCGCAGTAGCTTAAAAAGATGGTTTAAATGCCCCTTGGAAGAGACGTGGAGGTAGCAGTAGCTTAACAAGACGGTTTAAATGCCCCTTGGAAGAATGGTGGAGGTCGCAGTAGCTTAACAAGATGGTTTAAATGCCCCTTGGAAGAGACGTGGAGGTCGCAGTAGCTTAACAAGATGGTTTAAATGCCCCTTGGAAGAGACGTGGAGGTCGCAGTAGCTTAACAAGATGCTTTTAATGCCCCTTCGAAGAGACATGGAGGTCGCAGTAGCTTAACAAGACGGTTTAAATGCCCCTTGGAAGAATGGTGGAGGTCGCAGTAGCTTAACAAGACAGTTTTAATGCCCCTTGGAAGAGACGTGGAGGTCACAGTAGCTTAACAAGACGGTTTAAATGCCCCTTGGAAGAGACGTGAAGGTTGCAGTAGCTTAACAAGATGGTTTAAATGCCCCTTGGAAGAATGGTGGAGGTCGCAGTAGCTTAACAAGACTGTTTAAATGCCCCGTGGAAGAATGGTGGAGGTCGCAGTAGCTTAACAAGACGGTTTAAATGCCCCTTGGAAGAGACGTGGAGGTCGCAGTAGCTTAACAAGACGGTTTAAATGCCCCTTGGAAGAATGGTGGAGGTCGCAGTAGCTTAACAAGATTGTTTAAATGCCCCTTGGAAGAGACGTGGAGGTTGCAGTAGCTTAACAAGATGGTTTTAATGCCCCTTGGAAAAGACGTGGAGGTCACAGTAGCATAACGAGATGGTTTAAATGCCCCTTGGAAGAATGGTGGAGGTCACAGTGGCTTAACAAGACGATTTTAATGCCCCTTACAAGAGCCATGCAGTACAGCATATTAAAAACATTATTCCCATTATTGGGGAGTGGGTCTCCCATAGTCTTTGCCTATGCCTTCCAAGCCAAACCTGGCAAAAATTAGGACAGAGGAACTTGCAATGCTGGCAACACGGACCACGGTCACCCTGGTGGTATAGTGGTGGTGGAGGCTGAGGATACGGAGAAGAGCAAAATACAGCCGAAATGAGGAAGCGTATACCCATGTGTGGGTGTGAAGTGGTGCATGGGAATACACCTCCCGAAATAACACAGTGGATTTGACTTTATGTTACTCTGCTGTCATTTGGTGGTGATGAGAAGTCTGGCCCAATCCAGCCCTTGTTCATTTTGATAAGGGCCAGCTTGTCAGCATTGTCAGTTGACAGGCGAGTGTGCTTATCAGTTATAATTCCCCCAGCGGCACTAAAAACACGCTCCGATAACACGCTAGTGGCAGGGCAGGCCAGGACCTCCAAGGCGTACAGGGAGCGAGTTCATTCCAAGTGTCCAGCTTGGATACCCAATAATTAAAAGGCACAGAGGAATCACGGAGGACGCTGGTACTGTCGGCAAGGTACTCCCTCACCATCTTTTGAAACTTTCCACTCCTTGTGAGAGTACCCCGCCCCTCAGGGCCTGTAAGCTGGGCGGGTCTCAGAAAACTGTCCCAGAATGTTGACAGTGTTCCCCTGCCTCTGCTGGATTGGAGTTGCGTCTCTCTCGCCTGTACTCCTTGGTTGGTCAACGAACTGTGACCTCTGCCACTAGTGTGTTCAGATGGGAATTTTTTTAACAGTTCTGCAGCAAGGGCCTTCTGGTACTGCCACATTTTTGTAGACCTCTCCACCTCAGGAATAAGAGAGTGAAAGTTGTCCTTGTAGCGGGGGTCTAAAAGTGTCACCAACCAGTAATGACTGTCACCCAACATTTTGACAACGCGAGGGTCACGGTTAAGGCAGCGTAACATAAAGTCAGCCATGCGTGCCAGACTGGTAACGGGCAAGACTTCCGTGTCCTCACCAAGATGACGGCTGACCATGCTCTCCTCCTCCTCCTCCTCCCCTCTGTCCTCAGGCCACCCACGCTGAACCGACTGTATGACAGTTGTACAGGTACTACCGTCTACAGCGCATGATACCAGCTCCTGTTTTTCCTGCTCCTCCTCCTCTCCCTCATTGTCCCCCAATGCACGTTGGGATGAGATGAGGCTGGGCTGTGTGTAATCGCCTGCTACGGCTTCTTGATCCATCTCATCATACTCTGGCTGCAATGCCTCCTCTTTAATTCTCTGCAGAGAGCGTTGCAAAAGACAGACAAGTGGTATGCTGACGCTAATGATGGCGTCATCGCCACTCACCATCTTGGTGGACTCCTCTAAGTTCGTCAGGATGGTACATTTGTCAGACATCCAGGTCCACTCCTGAGGTCTTATGTGTGGAGTCTGACCTGAATATCGATTGCCTTGTTGCAGCTGGTACTCCACAACTGCTCTCTTCTGCTCACAAATCCTTTGCAACATGTGGAGGGTAGAGTTCCAACGTGTGGGGACAGTCGGTGTGCCGGAAGCTGCAAACGCTGCTGCAACACAGCAAGGGCAGCGGAAGCTGTAGCCGACTTGCGAAAATGAGCTGACAGGCAGCGTACTTTTACAAGCAGATCTGGCAACTCGAGGTACGATTTAAGAAACCACTGAACCACGAGGTTAAGCACATGAGCCAGGCATGGTACGTGTGTGATTTCGCCTCGCCTCAGAGCCGCCACCAGGTTAAGGCCATTGTCACACACGACCATGCCTGGATGAAGGTTCAGCAGTCTCAGCCACAGATCTGCCTGCTCTTTCACAGCTGTCCACAACTCACAAGCAGTGTGAGGTTTATCACCTAAGCTTATGAGTTTTAGCACAGCCTGTTGCAGCTTGGCTGAGGCAGTACTGCAGTGCTTCCAGCTTGTAACTGATGTTGTGATATCTGAGATGGAGGCTGAATATGAGGAGGAGGAGGATGATGCGCAGGAGCTGTACACTGTGGGGGCAACTCTGACTGACATAGGGCCCGCAATCCTCGGTGTGGGGAGGATGTGTTCCGTCCCAAGGTCCGACTGGGTCCTGGCTTCCACTATGTTTACCCAGTGTGCCGTCAGGGAGATGTACCGTCCCTGGCCACAAGCACTTGTCCACGTGTCCGTTGTCAGGTGGACTCTCCCAGTAACTGCGTTGTTGATGGCACGGCAGATGTTTTGGGACACGTGCTTGTGTAGTGCGGGGATGGCACACCGGGCAAAATAGTGTCGGCTGGGGACCGAGTACCGAGGGACAGCCACCGCCATAAGGTTGCGGAAGGATTCCGTCTCCACCAGCCTAAAAGGCAGCATTTCCAACGCAAGCAGTCGTGAAATGTGCGAATTTAGGACTGTGGCCTGTGGGGCGTTGGCTGCCAATTTGCGCTTTCGTTCAAAGGTCTGGGATATGGACAAATGAACGCTGCGGTGGGACGTGGACGTGGACGTTAATGCTGTTTCTTGAGAAACTGCCATAATAAGTGAAGACTGAGAGGAGGGGGCATCTTTGCATGCAGTATGGACAGGGGATTGCCTTGCTCGCACAACAGGGGGTTCTATTACACGCACAACAGCAGAAGAAGCAGTGGTGACACCCGCTGACACTGGTCGTGGACCCTGGGGTTCACCCCACAAAGTCGGGTGCTTTTCTGCCATGTGCCTGATCATGCTGGTGGTGGTCAGGCTGGTAGTTTTGTCACCCCTGCTGATGCAGGCATGGCAGGTGGTACAAATGGCCTTTTTGGGGTTATCAGCAGAGCCTTTAAAAAATCTCCAGACTCTGGAAGACCTACAGGTTGTACTGGCAACGTCCCTCGTGTTGGTGTTACAGGGGACGGTAGCCCGCCTTCTGTCTGCGGCCACCACACTGCTTCTTCCTGCCTGTTGGGGTACTCTGCCTCCCTCCCTCTGTGTGCTGCTGGCTTCGCTCTGCGTGTCCTCCTGCCACGTTGGGTCAGTTACTAGATCATCCACCACCTTCTCCTCCTCCACTTATGCACCACGATCCTCCTCCTCACTTCGTGGCAATTGTGTCTCGTCATCGTCCACCTCTTGTGACAAATTGCCAGCGTCAACTTCCTCTAGCCGTGGCTGTTCAAATATTTGGGCATCGATACATGGGATCTCCTCTTCCACCACTTCAAGCGGAGCAGGCGAGGGGCACAAATATGGAAATGGACCAGTGAACAGCTCTTCATAGTGTCCAAGTGTGGGATCAGTTGCTGTCTGATGACACTCGGCATGGTGGGAGGAAGGAGCATCAGGGTGAGGAGGAGTATGCGGTCAAGACTCACGGCTACTAAAACTTGACCATGTGGAAGACAGACCGGAGGTGGTGGTGCCCAGGTAACTGGAAGTATTATCTGCTATTCAATTAATAACCTGTTCACACTGATCAGTTCGCAATAGTGGTCTTGTTGTTGTGTGCTTCCCTAGTAATTCGGTCAAGAACTGGGAGCGAGAAGATGTGGCTGTTGGTTGTGGCACATTTTCACCTTGGCCACGGCCCCGTCCTCTACACGCACCACCACCAGAACGTCCAGTTCCACGTCCCTTGCCACGCGCCTTGCCCATTGTAAATGAAGTAAAATAGCTTACACTCGCACTATCAATGGAAAAAGGGTAATAAAAAGGAGATTAGAACCGTGGAAGAGGAAAAACAAAGTTATATTTTTCTGGCCTACACCAGAATCTTTCAAACAGATATATTTGTGTCTGAACAATCAGGGAGACACTATTACTGTTTTTCTTTACGGAAAAAATACCAAAAGCTGGATAATACAGAGATTTGACCCGTGGAACTGCAAAACCACAGTTATATTTTTCTGGCCTACACCTGAATCTTTCAAACAGATATATTTGTGTCTGAACAATCAGGGAGACACTATTACTGTTTTTTACGGCAAAAAATGCCAAAAAAAGGATAATACAGAGATTTAACCTGTGGAACTGCAAAACCACAGTTATATTTTTCTGCCCTACACCAGACTCTTTTAAACAGATATATTTGTGTCTGACCAGTCTGGGAGACACTATTACAGTTTTTTTTTACGGCAAAAAATGCCAAAAAAAGGATAATGCAGAGATTTGACCTGTGGAACTGCAAAACCACAGTTATACTTTTCTGGCCTACACCAGAATCTTTCAAACAGATATATTTGTGTCTGAACAATCAGGGAGACACTATTACTGTTTTTTTACGGCAAAAAATGCCAAAAATGGATAATATAGAGATTTGACCTGTGGAACTGCAAAACCACAGTTATACTTTTCTGGCCTACACCAGAATCTTTCAAACAGATATATTTGTGTCTGAACAATCAGGGAGACACTATTACTGTTTTTTTACGGCAAAAAATGCCAAAAAAAGGATAATACAGAGATTTGACCTGTGGAACTGCAAAACCACAGTTATACTTTTCTGGCCTACACCAGAATCTTTCAAACAGATATATTTGTGTCTGAACAATCAGGGAGACACTATTACTGTTTTTTTTTTTTACGGCAAAAAATGCCAAAAAAAGGATAATACAGAGATTAGACCCGTGGAACTGCAAAACCACAGTTATATGTTTCTGGCCTACACCAGAATCTTTCAAACAGATATATTTGTGTCTGAACAATCAGGGAGACACTATTACTGTTTTTTTTTACGGCAAAAAATGCCAAAAACAGGATAATACAGAGATTTGACACATGGAACTGCAAAACCACAGTTATATTTTTCTGGCCTACACCAGACTCTTTTAAACAGATATATTGGTGTCTGAACAGTCACAGACACACTCAATTCTTTTTTTTTTGGGGGGGGGGGGGGGTGGAATACCAAAAGGTTAATAAGATGCGTATTTGGACAGTCTGACTGAGGAAAAAAAAAAAATACAGGATTTAGATTAAAAAAAAAAAGGATTTTTCCTGGACCCGGGGAGACCGGGAAATAAGTCTAGCAATTTGAGCAGCAGGAGCACACAGGACTGTATTGCAGCGTTTGCTGGTATAACCACTGCGTCTCCTATATTGCCTGCCTGCCTGATATCTGGGATGGATATTAGTCCTGAGAAGGACTGTTTGTTTGATTTGGTAGGCGTTAGAGACCCTACACTACCTATTTCACAGTATAAATCTCTCCCTAGGTCAGCAGCACTCTCCCTACACTGTCTGATCCGGAGCGACTGTGTCCAAGATGGCGGCGCCCGGTTTTAAATACTCGAGGTGACGCTGTGCGGCCAGCCAATCACTGTAATGCCCACAAACAACATGGCTGCAGCATTACAGTGACTGGCTGGCAATCCCTGCATGTTGATTGGCTCTGTAAAGAGCGCCAAACATGCAGGGCGGAGACCTGAGCTCCCGCCCGAGTAACCCGGAAATGCTCGGTGCTCGCCGAAAATCCCGAGTAGTGAGATGCTCGGGCAAGTACCGAGCAGTGTAGAGCATGCTCACTCAACACTAATAGATACGTCAAATGTTGTGAAGCGGTTAATGACAATGTATTGGTTTTGTATGAGTGAAAGGTGGACCTTCAGAATTAAGTCCTCTGATGGGCCTAATGTCCGACACTGCGTGCAATGGTGTTTGTTTGCCTCCGAATATTTAGAACATCCTGCAGAATCTGGTAGATGGATGAAGCATGGAAACTACAGCTGATAATCATAACATTACATTGTCCTGAGCTGGAATTTTTTTCTCTATACACAGGTCAGAGGGCTGATATCGGGAGTCGTACTGAAAGTAGAGTAAGCACTGCAACCAACACGTCTACTTTTGTTTCTCGGCCTGGAACTCAGCTCAGACTTGAAGTGGATGAGGTAAAATGTCAATATGCTTTTCACTGCAGTTGAAGTGAGTCTGTCAGAAGGATCAACCCTTCTAATGTGTATGCAAGTCCTAGAAAGTTGAAGAAACTGACAGCTTGATATCTGCGATCTGATAACTTATTGCAGAGAAATCCACGTTTTTCTTATATGTTACTGGGGTGTTAAGATCTCTGGGCGGGACAGCAATCTTCCCAAGACTCTGCCTTCAGTGCTTATTATAATTCTTAGGTATGAAAACTGATCTCCTCGCTGCATGTGTGACGGAGTGTTGTCAACTTGACTTTTTATTTTTTCTGGACAGCTTATCAAAAATCATGGACAAAAAATATTTTTTAAGTAACAAATTAAAGCTCTCTTAGCTTGTCAAGGAAAAACATGGGTTTCCAGCTCCAGCCAAAATAATTTGACAAAGGACGCCAAATTGCGTCTGAAACGCTTTATACCATGTCCGTCATTTTGATTACCCTCTCTTCCATGGAAAGTCTATTTTAATCCAAGATTTTCAATAAAATAATTATTTTAACTGGAGCCTGAAACCCATCCTTTTTCTTGGTAACTCCACGTCCAGTCAGGACAAATCTTCCGTGCTCCCACACATTGAGCTGCAGCAGGTGAGCTGGCTTTCTTCTACGCACTTTATTCTCTTAGCTTGGAAGTGACGGTCAGTCTTTGATAATAATATTTTTTAAGGACACATTGGAAAACTAAAATAAATCATTAAGATTATCAGTTATTTATGTGCACAGCCTATAATTCTGATATAAAGACATGAGCTAAATTCACTGTGAACTGTAAAATAATAACTACAGTCAAAATAAATTGTAGAAGTTTCTTCAGTTTTGAAAAAATCACGGACACCTTACATTTTTTTTATGGACAAGGCAAAAAAGTAGGGAAATTTTACAGACTCTCCTGGAATTTCTGGATGGCTGGCAGCCCTGGAGCGACGTCAGGCTCCGTTTATGGAATCTCGGGTGTGCTCTGATTCCCACTGTTATAACATTCTGCTCTTCTATGTACATTGGCTTCATTGCCTCAACTTTCTCCTGCGTGGCTGGGCAGCGCCTGTGCAGAGGGAAGTCTAAAGGAGTCTGTCACCTCAAGAACACTTTTTAAATCAACAACATGGTCAGAAGTGCAAATAAAGTTGCTTGAGCACCCTTGGTGATACTGTGGCACCCCAGGGGTCTGGTTTCCACAGTAACGGCAATGTTATGTCTGAGAGCAGGTGGGAGGTCTCTTGGTCAGGGATCCTGTGCATGCCACACCTCCTGCCCAGTCCTGGGAGGGGAAGAACTTCCCCTATATAAACCTAGGGCTGAGGCAGGGTTAGGAAGTAGAGAAGAAGTAGAGACAGAGAAGCAGATATAGGAAAAGAACATCAGGAGCTCTGTGGGAGCAGTGCTACAAGGAGTCAGGGGCTGGCAGCTGCAGAGCTCGCCCTGACTGAGAAGTTATCACCGGACCCGGAGTCCGAGGCTGTGGGGACTAACTCCTATCCAGCAGCAGAAACCGACCGGCAGGGGATTGCAGGTCCTCTGGCCCAGAAACCCGAAGGCACGGTCACACGCGTGGGACCAGCACCGCCGTCGTGGAGCGGAAGCTACTAGAAGGCCCCGAGTCACCGGCCATACGGGTGAGCACCACACGGTACACTCAGGGACGTGGGCTACTTATACCCGCCTCTAGCAAGGTAGCCGGAAGAGTATCGTTAGTTTGGGAGGCCTACAACTCCGCCTGGCCAGGGGAGATCCCATCTGCTCAAGGACTGACCAGGCCCCAATCGCTAGCCAGTACTCCGGGAGGGTCTATCTTTGTCACCAGTAAAGACCCTGAACTACACCGTACCGTCTCCGAGTGGTTCCTGCTACCCCCATCATCCACGTCGGCTGCCCTGAGGCCATACCCCTCCCGTTGGGGGTTATACTATCACGCTGCACAATCCTACCACCGGCCTCAGCGGTCTGCCCTGCAGCAGCAGCTCCTTAGCTGTACTCAACGGGTGGCGTAGTCGTCCAACATCTACCGCTAATACAGCGCCACTTAGTCTGACTCCCTGGGCACGGACCGGATCACCGCCACGAGACTACAACCCTCAAGAGATCCGGCTCCGGGTAAGCTCCCGCGTGCGCAACGCAGCGCGACACAGGCCCAGGGGCGCGTCAACTTTTGGCGTAGTCGGCAGGATTTCGTGCCCGCAACCACCGGGTACTGCGTGCCTGAAAAAGACTGTTCAAACTTACCAGTGGTGAAGATTCCCGCCATCCGGCGCCATCTTCAGCCTTCTTCCCGCCATCGGTGAAGATTCCCGCCATCCGGCGCCATTTTTAGCCTTCTTCCCGCCTTCCGTGGAGTTTTCCCGCCATTGGACGCCATCTTGAGGACGCCGCGCGGGAAGAAGAGGGGCGTGGACTCCGAAAGCGCGCGAGAAATGAAGCCCCGCCTCACGTCCGGACGTTGCGTAAGGTCCTGGAAGGAGCCCAGCAGACGCCGACGTCACAGGAGCGCGACGGAAGGTCCTCAACCCTGACGATCCACTGCGGAGCCGCGGCCTACGGAAGAGGATCATCACAAGGTAGGCCACGGTCCACTAGGGGGGAGAAGGATGTCGGATACGGAGGAGAGCTTCACCGCTTCAACCCCCGCCAGCGCCACCGCTGTTGCGGTCATGCCTTTCACCATGCCCTATATCCCGGGGGCAGCCTGGCTACCCCAGTACTCAGGGGAGTCACATACCCTGCATGACTTTAGAGAAAAGCTGGATAGCCTCTTCCAGGTGTACCCCCTCACAGAGGAGCAAAAAGTGAGCATCCTGGTGGCCCAATTAACCGGGGCAGCCCAAAGGGAGGTAAAGTCCTGGCCACCTGGGGGGAGGACTGTCGCAGGGATACTAACCCGGCTGAGGGACACCTTTGATACCCGCACCTCAGCCGAGATCAAGCTTAGATTCTACGGGTGCAAACAGCGGGCACATGAGAGTATAAGGGACTATGCCCTGAACCTACAAGAGGCCCTGAGAGCCATTAAGCAGACCGACCCTGACGGCGTGGGAGACGAGGACAGGCTGTTGACTGAACAATTTATAGAGGGTTTATATTGCAATGCCCACCGAACCCAGTTGCGGGCAATGGCCTTACAGGACCCTCATCTGGGATTTGCACAGTTCAAGGACAGAGCCATCCGGGTGCTTCGAGAACCGGCACCAGGTGGCGTTGTGACCCCCAGACGCCCCACTACCACTTACCACCAGGAGGCGGCGCCCTTGTCGGCAGGGCCTGTGGAAGCTGGTGCGCAGGCTTTGAACAATGACCCGGCTCCAGACCTGCACCATCAGGTCCAAGAGCTAGCTAAAAGCGTTGCTGCGCTAACCCGAACTGTGCAGTCTTTACAGGTTTCCACTCCAGGGAAGATCCAGCTGGCATCCGGACCGGAGGACATCCCGTGGCGTCGACCAAGGAGGACCCCACCGGCCAGAGGAAGACCCAGCGACCGATACAACGAGGACGGACAACCCATCTGCCGCCGCTGCAATCAACCCGGACATATGGCAAGGTACTGTCCTTTAAACTGGCACAACCTGGGGTAGAGGGCCAACCCCCAGGAAAAAGATCACCAGGCCCATCGAACTGGCGCGACAAATATGTGGGAGGACGTCCAGTCTTACCCGTGGTACTGGATGGCATTCCTATGAGTGCCCTACTGGACACCGGGTCACAAGTCACCACCATCCCGTACGTGCTCTTCAAGCAGTACTGGAATGACTCGGATATCACCCGCTACCCTGACGACGACTTGAGTATCATCGCCAGCAATGGTCAGCCCGTGCCACAGATTGGATTTAAAGAGGTGACCATTAAAATCGGTAGAGTCGAACTGGCAGCACAGGGACTGATCATTGTAGACATTGACAAACACGAGAGTCACCCAAAGATAACTCTAGGAACTAATGTAATTGAAAATTGTCTTGCAGAGGTGATTTTCCTTTTACAGCAGGTTGCCAAGAACGCCAGCTCCGGCCAGCAGCGAGTGCTCCAGAAAGAGATCCGGGCACTGATGCGACGGCAACAGCTAGAACTCTCCGGTGGTGAGATTGGTAGCGTGCGAATGTGTGACCCTTTCCATATTGCCATGCCCCCGAAAAGTGAAATGATGATTTGGTGCCGGGCAGCTATTGGTCTGAGAGGTAGAGATTACCAGGCAATGGTAGAACCAGTTTACTCAGACAGTAGGCCCACCATTTTGACAGCACGGGGGGTGGTCAATGTACGCCATGGGAGGGTGCCCGTTCGCATAATAAATATCGGGAAGAGGGAAGTGTACCTGCCCCGGTATGCCACGCTAGCCAAATTGTATACCATCAATCAAGATTCCATACAGTCCGTAGAACCCTTGCCTCCATCTTCCCCGGAGGAAGGTAACGGCTCTCAGAAAACAATGGAGGACTGGTGTCAGCAACTACATTTGGGTACGGACTCCACTCCCTCACACCAGAAACAGGGAGTCTATCGGGTGGTTCAAGAGTACGAGAGAGTGTTTAGTAAACACCCGTTAGACTTCGGGCGAGTCAAGGGGGTAGAACACCACATCCCCACGGGAGACCATCCTCCCATAAAAGAGAGGTATCGACCCGTACCCCCTGCACACTACCAACACGCCAAGGGGATGCTTAGAGACATGAAGGAGGCTGGGGTGATCAGGGATAGCTGTAGCCCCTGGGCAGCTCCACTAGTCTTAGTCAAAAAGAAAGACAACACCATGAGGATGTGTGTAGATTACCGGAAAATCAACCATATCACACACAAGGATGCGTACCCCTTACCAAGGATAGAGGAGTCTTTGGCTGCTTTAAGATCTGCTAACTTCTTCTCTACCTTGGATCTTACTAGTGGGTACTGGCAGGTTCCTGTAGCAGAGGCGGACCGGGAGAAGACCGCATTCACCACCCCGATGGGACTTAGCGAGTTTACCTGCATGCCGTTCGGACTCTGCAACGCACCAGGAACCTTCCAACGATTAATGGAGTGCTGTCTGGGCCACAGAAACTTCGAGAAGGTCCTGCTGTACCTGGACGATGTCATCGTATATTCCAAGACGTATGAGGACCACCTGAAACACCTGGCGGAAGTGTTCGAAGCTCTGGCAAGCTACGGCCTAAAGGTGAAACCCTCCAAGTGTCACCTCCTGAAACCAAAGGTGCAGTACCTGGGACACGTGGTGAGCGCTGATGGAGTGGCTCCCCACCCTGATAAGATCACCGCAATTAAGGAATGGCCAAGTCCCTCCAGTGTAAAGGAAGTGCGGCAGTTCCTCGGGTTGGTAGGCTACTACCGAAGGTTCATACCCGGTTTCACCAAGAAGGCAGCTCCTATGCAGGACCTCCTGATAGGCCAGTCCAGGAAGGCCAAGAACCAGAAGCCACCCTTCAGATGGGAGAAGCCGGAAGAAGAGTCCTTCCGCCAGCTGAAGATGGCCCTCACGGGGGATGAAATCCTGGCGTACCCGGATTACAGCCAGCCCTTTATCCTCTACACCGACGCCAGTAACATCGGGCTAGGAGCCGTACTGTTCCAGATCCAGCAGGGGAAAGAACGAGTAATCGCTTACGCCAGCCGAAAACTGTGACCCACCGAGAGAAACCCTGAGAATTACAGCTCATTTAAGCTAGAGTTCCTGGCAGTGGTGTGGGCAGTCACCGAACGCTTTAAGCACTACCTTGCTTCCTCCCGGTTCACCGTGTACACGGATAACAACCCGTTGACACACCTGGACACAGCAAGACTCGGTGCCCTAGAGCAGAGATGGATGGCCCGTCTGTCCAACTACGAGTTCACAATCAAATACCGGGCAGGACGCTCCAATACCAACGCGGACGCCCTGTCCAGGATGCCAAACCTACCGGACGTAGGAGAGGATCCAGAGGGACTGGAAGAAGTCGAACTCCCCGCGTTCCACCGTCATGGGACTATCCAGTATTCCCACCGGGTAAGGAGTAAGCAAGCTGCTACGTTTAATCCCTTGCCTCACTACAACTGGGCGGAAACGCAAGACAGTGACCCTGCCGTCCGACTGGTGAAGGAGATGCTGACTCGGCCAGAGGCTCGCCTTGACCCAGACGCTCCGGAGGAAGCCAAGCAACTGTGGGCTGAGAAGAGTCGACTGTTCCTTTATAAGGGGAAGTTGTGCCGCCGAATGGTTAACTCCCGGACGCATGAACTAATCTGGCAAGTAGTGGTGCCACAAAGAGACGCAGCCGTGGTGATGGAGGCATACCACGACGGGGCTGGACACTTCAGATGGAAGAAGCTGGAGTTCCTGCTGCGCGGGCGGTTCCACTGGGTAGGCATGAGGGGAACCATCGAGAGGTGGTGCAGAGACTGTGGCCCGTGCAACCTAAGAAGGAAGGACCGTGCCAGCCAGAAGACTCCCCTGCAGTCCATCGTCACCCGGCAGCCGTTGGAACTGGTAGCCTTGGATCATGTAAAACTGACCCCAAGCAGAAGTGGCTACGTCTACGCACTAACCATCGTGGATCACTACTCCCAGTTCTTGGTTGTCATCCCCGTCAAGGACTTAACAGCTCGAACAGCAGCTAGAGCCTTCCAGCAGCATTTCTGCCGTCCACACGGGTTCCCGGACTAAGTGTTGACAGACCAGGGACCTGCCTTTGAAGCGGAGGTCTTCCAAGAATTCTGCACTCTGTATGGCTGCCGGAAGATAAGGACGACACCCTATCATCCGCAAACTAATGGACTTTGTGAGAAAATGAACCAGGTGGTAATTGATCTCCTGAAAACGTTGCCCCTGGAAGAACGCAGTCTGTGGCCTGAGAAGCTGCCCGATCTGGTGGACCTATACAACCACATCCCGGTAGGTTCCACCAACTGTACCCCGGCTTACCTAATGAGGGCGAGACCTGGTAAGTTACCTGTTGACCTGGAAATGGGAGTCCTGACACCCGAGGACACTTCACCAGAAGCAGACTGGGACACAGAGAGGCAGCAGCAGTAACGGAAAGTACAGGAGAGCGTGGAGCGAAGTCTCTGTCAGGCTAGGGAAAGACAAGAGAAAACTTACAACCAGTATGCTCCCGCTGTTCCCCTGGTACCCGGAGAGCAGGTCTTGAAGAGGAAAAGACGGCTCCACAAGTTGGACGACCAATGGGAGAAGGACCCGTACACCGTACTGCCCTCAAGCCACGAGAACCCGAAAGTCTGTACCATCAGTAAAGACGGAGGGGAGACCATAGCCATTGTATCCCGGGATCACCTGAAGAAGTGTCCTGAACAGCTACGGAACCCTGAAGAGGAACAAGAAGACCATCGACCCGTAGAGGAAAGGGAAGATATGGTTAGTACTGTGCTCGGAGACTTCCCTCGGTCCTGGACTCAAGTCAATGGTGCAGTTGTGGTACCCGTCCTCACGTTCCTCCAACCAGCATCCCAAGTGCCTACGGAGCAACAGGTAGAGCTGGAAGAGCAGCCGGTCCAGGAGGCAGAAGACTCCACACAAGCAGAACAGGAGGATCAACCCTCTGCTTATAGTGAGCCTGCCATACCCCTAGTGAGCCAAAGAGCCGGTAGACAGCTGCCCAGTTTACCCTTGACAGCTCCTACACCCTGTAGTTCAGGGCTAGACAGTCAGCTCCGTAGGTCCACTAGGGCCACTAGAGGCCAGTTACCCGCACGTTGGAGGATTTGAAGTGTATAAATTGTTTTATTTGTGGTTACCTGTTTTTCTTGTTGCTTGTGTATAATTATGTGTTTCTAGTTATTTATAGGAGTCCTTGGTGGATTTACCGGGAATCCTTGTACATGGTTGGAGCGTAACCTAGGAATGGACTAAAGACTGTTAAGGACTCGGGGCAGGACAGACCCCTACCTGGTTACGTCTCCCTGTTTTGGTGAAATGGACACCTTGCTTTTCTTCAAAAACTGCACCCGGTTGCGGACACGCCGTAACCATCTTTATGTGTTTTTCTTATTGTACTATTATTGTTTATACCTTGTTATGTTTAAAAATATGTTTAGTCCCGGAGTACTAAATTTCACTAGGGGGGAATATGGCACCCCAGGGGTCTGGTTTCCACAGTAACGGCAATGTTATGTCTGAGAGCAGGTGGGAGGTCTCTTGGTCAGGGATCCTGTGCATGCCACACCTCCTGCCCAGTCCTGGGAGGGGAAGAACTTCCCCTATATAAACCTAGGGCTGAGGCAGGGTTAGGAAGTAGAGAAGAAGTAGAGACAGAGAAGCAGATATAGGAAAAGAACATCAGGAGCTCTGTGGGAGCAGTGCTACAAGGAGTCAGGGGCTGGCAGCTGCAGAGCTCGCCCTGACTGAGAAGTTATCACCGGACCCGGAGTCCGAGGCTGTGGGGACTAACTCCTATCCAGCAGCAGAAACCGACCGGCAGGGGATTGCAGGTCCTCTGGCCCAGAAACCCGAAGGCGCGGTCACACGCGTGGGACCAGCACCGCCGTCGTGGAGCGGAAGCTACTAGAAGGCCCCGAGTCACCGGCCATACGGGTGAGCACCACATGGTACACTCAGGGACGTGGGCTACTTATACCCGCCTCTAGCAAGGTAGCCGGAAGAGTATCGTTAGTTTGGGAGGCCTACAACTCCGCCTGGCCAGGGGAGATCCCATCTGCTCAAGGACTGACCAGGCCCCAATCGCTAGCCAGTACTCCGGGAGGGTCTATCTTTGTCACCAGTAAAGACCCTGAACTACACCGTACCGTCTCCGAGTGGTTCCTGCTACCCCCATCATCCACGTCGGCTGCCCTGAGGCCATACCCCTCCCGTTGGGGGTTATACTATCACGCTGCACAATCCTACCACCGGCCTCAGTGGTCTGCCCTGCAGCAGCAGCTCCTTAGCTGTACTCAACGGGTGGCGTAGTCGTCCAACATCTACCGCTAATACAGCGCCACTTAGTCTGACTCCCTGGGCACGGACCGGATCACCGCCACGAGACTACAACCCTCAAGAGATCCGGCTCCGGGTAAGCTCCCGCGTGCGCAACGCAGCGCGACACAGGCCCAGGGGCGCTTCAATACCACCACTGCTTATTATCCCCTCCTTATTACTAAGATTCATGTTGTATATATTTGTATATAGGATTGTATTTTGTGATTTTATTTTGTTGAATAATGCTCTCCATTATGGGTCCCTTTCTTTAAAGATGTTCAACAGCCTGGACCCCTTCCTTGATTAATGCTCCCCATTCCATGTACTGGTACAATGTTCTGCCGATCTTTTCCAATACTTTAAACTTTAAATGTAAAAAAAATAAATAAATGATTCTTACTTTTCTCTGATTTCACAATATGCAGTGTCATCTTCTGTAGCTGACCTATGTGTGCTGGCATGGGTAGCATATGACATCACTGCCATCCGCTGCTGGCACGCCGATGTCAGCTGCCGGCCTCTGGTTGACCGGCGGAGTATATTGCAGTGCAGAGACCCAGTGGTTCAGTGTGCAGTGATATACTTCAAATGAATGTGCGTCCTCAGCTGAAATAGGTGCCGGTGTCAGCTGGCCCCCTCACGCATCGACCCGGTTGCAGTTGCTCCCTCGGCGACCATGATTGCTACGTCCCTGCTACTAAAGTAAGGACAATGCCCCTAGTCTTATACTTACCAGCTGCCATCTTCATCTTTTGTTTGCCTGGCTCCGGCTGCTCTCCAGCAGTTTGTGACCTACCGGATTGCTCCAGCATTTGCTGGAGGAGCCGGAGGTCACTTTTCAATGTAAGCCTATGAGAGCCAGATCGAGGCCAGAACGAGGCTCTCATAGACTTACATTGAGAGCTTGTTACTGTTACTGACTTCCGGTTAGTCAGAAGTTGCGGTCACAAGATGATGATGAACGAGGCTACAGGGCCAGAGTGCTGTGAGCTGGAACTGAGTTCTCTTTGCCCTGAAACCCCTCTTCTAAACAAGAATGAGAGTGGAGTGTACTGTGTGGTGGATTCGTTTCTTTTTCACTGTTGCTTCGGGAATCCTTGTTACCTCCCCGTCTTTAAAACCGGAATTGGCTGCAAGCAAGGCAGGAGACCTTGGGTCTGGGTTAACAGGTTAGCCTTTACTGTGCAATTCATTTGCAGATGTCTGCAGCATACAGATTATAACAGAGTCTTTTTGTGGTGATGTTGTTCCCTTGGCTCTGTGTCCTACCAGTCCTTGTTCCTATCCTGTCCTGAGGCCCAAGATCTTCCTCTCCGTCTGCGACTTGGCCGACATCTTCCTCTTCTGGGGGACAGAGTCCTGCTTTTCAGGCCCTCTTCCGGACCATAGGTCCAAGACTGTTCCGGTGTCCAGGTGGAGCTTCAGACGTGTCCTCATTCCATTTAAACAACTCAAACTGACCGAAGACTTCCTTTTCCTACTGTATCTGCTTCTAGAAACCTGCTTTCCTGGCTATTTAGCCTTACTTCTCCCACTCCACTCTCCTTACGCAACTTGCACTTGTTCTGTGCTGTGTGAGTCATGGACTCTTACTAACTGACTGCGAGCCGGAAAACCTTTTCTATACAAACTGTACTAAGCACTTCCATACTGTGAGCTAATCCCAATGTTAACTACCTAGTGTGCTATATGTGTAACTATGTCCCTATCTGCTGTATGGTTCTCCCAGTGAACAGACCTCCCGCATACACAGGTTCGGTCTTAGGTTAAGTGCCCACGTAGCGTTTTTGTAGTGTTTTTGCGGCGTTTTTACGGCTGCGAAAACGCTTGTAAAACAGTCTGACATGCAAAGCAATGTGAATTCAGATGTGCTGTGCACATGATGCGCTAATTTGCACACCGAATTCGCATTGCGTTGCAAAACGTAGCATGACCATTTCTACCGCGATTACGCTGCAAATTTGCGGCCACTGAGGAACATTGAAATTCAGCAAACCTGCAGGTATATGTGGATTTGCTGCATTTCAATTAAATTCAATGGCCACGAATTTGCAGCGTAATCGCGGTGCGTGTGGTACCCGGGATGAAGAGGAGACTACATCTCCTCTTCATCCTGGCTACCACACGGTGAAAAAAAGAAATAAAAAAGTTAAAAATAAACAAAACCTGTATATTCACCTCTCCGGCGGCCTCCGGTCTGCTCCCGGCCACGTCCTCTCTCCTTGGCGTCCCGCGGTGTACTGTCAGGACCTGCGGTGACGTCATTTAGTCACCTGATGGTCACGCGACCGCTGACGTCGGCGGTCAAGTGATGGTCGCGTGACCATCACCTGACTAAATGACGTCACCGCAGGTCCTGACCGTACACTGCGGGATGCCGAGGAGAGTGGACGCCGCCGGGAGCAGACTGGAGGAGACCGGAGAGGTGAGTATACAGGTTTTTTTTTATTTTAACGTTTTAATTCTCTTTTTTTTTTACTATAGATGCTGCATTTAAAGCATCAGTTGTTCACACATTATAAATCCATGCCGGTTGCATGGATTTATATTGTGTGACCAACTTGTCAAGCACTTTTCCAAGTGATGCTCAAAATCGCTTGGAAAAGTGCTTGAAAAAACGCATGCGAAAACGCATGTGACGCGCCCCCGGGGCAATGGGGTGCTCGGCAGCCGGGCCTATGGATGCTGGTGGGGGATATCACGGTGGCTGGCCCGGCCAATGGCCCAGGGCGGTCAACCAAAAAGGGAATTTGTAATTTGGATAGGGAAAATAAAATAAATAGTTTGTGACGCCACCTGTGGTACCTGATAAGGTTTACCAGCGCTGCTGCAGACCTCCGGGGGGTGATGGGATGGCAGCTGAGGTGTTTCTGCTCCCCACAGGTGGAGCGGGCCCCCGGGGCAGGGATGGTGTTTGATGGTGGGTGGTGATGCTGGGGCTTGTAGTGCAGGCGGGATGGCGCAGCAGGAGTAACTGACAGAGACAGGGGATTCGCTTCAATACCTTTACTCGTGCGGATGTCAGGTACGGTCCAGGGTACTCAGTAGGGTGGGTGCACTTCAGGACTTCTCCCCAGTGAGCGGATATAAGGCCTCCTGGTCCGTGTCTGCCTCTCTGTATGCTCCTGGCCAGCCTGCAACTGGGCCTAGCTTATGTGTCGTGCTGTTCCTTCACCTGTCGCTCGGTAGTAGGACCTTCTGTTGGCAACCACTATCCCTGGACGCTGGGGCCTTGTGGTTCCTGGTCCTGTATTGGCTCTAGCTTCAGGTCAGCCAGGGACTTGTAGTCCTCCTGGAATGCCGGTGATCCCTATTGGGTATAAAGGAACCCTGTAGGCACGGACCCGGTGTCTGGTTTGTATATCAGGGTGAGCCTATGATGCTCCTCTGCCCCCTCAACTCCTCTCTCCTCTCCTCTTTGCCGTTGGCCACACTCGGGGCCCTCAATACTCAACTCGTGCTGTAGGCCTTGGCTCGCCTAAGCACAGCAGCCAGCGTGCTGCGTCTTCACTGGTCTAAGTGCCAGCACACTAACTTCTGACCAAACTAACTGAGCTGCCTGGCTCCACCCTCCCTATATATATCCCTAACGGGCTCCCTCTGGTGGTGTGAGGTGGAAGGGTGGAGGTGTTTGTATGTAATGAGGGCCTCTTGTGGAGAAGTCCGTCCATGCACCCTGGGTCCTGTGGTACCTGTGCGCAGCAGGGTGCCACATTCCCCCCTAGTACAATTCAGTACTCCTGGACTGAAGCATTTTTTTAAACAGGTTATAACAATAATAACAACAAGTATAATAACATTAATAAAGTTACAGTAAATCCCGTAACCTGGTGTCCATTTCACCGAAGAAAGAACATGAGAAACAAGAGGGACCCGCCTGAAAACCCTCAATGTAGGCCCTGGGCATGGCTACAGGGCATAAGTGATCCAGGTGCTGGACCACGTCTTCTGCCACGCCAAACGGGTTTTTGTTCTGTAGTCAATTAAGGGGCACTTTGATGAGTGCAAACTATATACAAATAAAGTTTTTGGCTGCTCACAGTCCTCAGCCTACAAGTCTTTGTACCCTGACGGGTAACTAAAGGCACATATATTTTCAGTTTACATAATAAACAATAACAGTAGCAATACCCACTGGGTAACTATTTATAGTGTAGGCACCTTGTGCTATTCCCTAAACCTGGCAGGGATTTGTCCTTGTGTGCTGCGTGTGGACCTTCGTAGCACTGGGGTGTCACTAGTGTCTGTGCATACCCTTTCTGTTAATCTAGCAGGTGTACGTGCTGGTAGATTGTAGAACTGCCTTAATCGCTCTATGGGACTGGCAAGTACACTGTCCACTCGGCCTTCAAGCTCTGCTTCAACAGGTGATTCTCCTCTTACTGGGTACTCTTCCTGTTCTTGACCAGGCTCTTCCAGGGCTCTTCCAGGTTCTTCTGGTTGTTGATAGAAGTGTATCATCGGTACTATAACTGCTCCATCAAGTTGAAGCCAGTCCGCAGGGAAATTGTTACGGGTCCGGGAGGTGGAACCTCTGAGCTGCAATACAAGGGGGAAGTCGTTGTAAGGAAGCGGGTGACTCCCAGGGAAGGCAGGCAGGTAGTCACAGCAAGTGACAGGGACTGTCTCTGGGTAAACGGGCAGGTGGTCACGGCAGGTGACGGGGACAGTCTCTGGGTAGACAGGCAGGTGGTCACGGCAAGTGACGGGGACAGTCTCTGGGTAGACAGACAGGTGGTCACGGCAAGTGACCGGAACAGTCTCTGGGTAGACAGGCAGGTGGTCACGGCAAGTGACCGGGAGAGTCTCTGGGTAGACAGGCGAGGCGGATACCTGACAGGTAACTGGCGGGCGCTCCCAGGTGAGCGGGCTGACAGACGGGGCAGGAGACAGGCAGGTAACTGGTGGCCGCTCCAGGTGAGCGGGCTGACAGACGAGGCAGGAGACAGGCATGTAACTGGTGGACGCTCCCAGGTGAGCGGTCTGACTGAAGAGGCAGGTAACAGGCAGGTAACTGAAGGACACTCCCAGGTGAGCGGACTGGCAGACAAGGCAGGTAACTAGTAGACACTCCCAGGTGAGCGGTCTGGCGGACAAGGCAAGTAACAGGCTGGCAGGCAGGACGAGAAGTCAGGCTAGCAGCGGAACCTGAGGGCTGAAGCACAGGTGAGACACAGTGCAAACAACATTGCTCGGGCACCTCCATTTTGGAGGAGGTGCCTAATATATGGGAGGTCCAACGGCAATTGGCCGGGGACTCCTAAGGACGGCGCGCGCGGTCCCTTTAAGAGAGGGGGACAGCGCGCGCGCCCTAAGCACACTGCCGGGGAAGGAGCACGTGCAGGAAGCAGCGGGGAGAAAAGCGCTGGAGGACGCCGCGCCCGAAGCGGGGAGGTGAGAGGGACAGCGTCTCTGCCTAGCAAGGGGCAGAGACGCCGATGCTACAGTAGGCCCCCTCTTTTTTAGGCCAGAAAGAAATTTTTCAAGGAGAAGCGGGGCGTTGATGTTCTCCCTGGGTTCCCAAGTTCTCTCCTCAGGACCAAACCCCTTCCAATCTACCAGAAAAAAGGTCTTTCCTCTTACCCTCTTGGTGGCCAGAATACTCTCTACCTCAAAGACGTCTTCAGCGGAAACCGGAGCAGGGGGAGTACCTGGATTGTTGGAAAAAGAGTTAAAGACAACAGGTTTGAGGAGAGATACGTGGAAGGAGTTGGGAATCCGTAAGGTGGCCGGGAGTTTTAATTTGTAGGCCACTGGATTAATTTGCCTGAGGATTTCGAATGGGCCGATGAAGCGAGGACCTAACTTGTAGGAGGGTATCTTGAGCCGTACATGTTTGGAGGAGAGCCAAACCTTGCCTCCCGGACGGAATTGAGGCGGATCCAGACGCCTCTTATCAGCATATCTCTTCATCCTCTCGGAGGACAGAAGAAGTGCGGACCTAGTACTCTCCCAAATGGTAGAAAACTCGCTGACAAGAGACTGCGCCTCAGGGTTGTCCACAGAGGCGGAGACGGGAAACGGAATCCGGGGGTGCTGGCCATAGACAATAAAGAACGGGGATTTGGAAGAGGATTCGCTCTCGTGGTTATTGTAAGAGAATTCGGCCCAAGGGAGGAGGTCCACCCAATCAGAATGGTGGGCATTAACAAAGTGCCGGAGATAGCTGGTAAGGATCTGATTGATCCGCTCCACTTGACCATTGGACTGAGGGTGGTAAGCGGAGGAGAAGTCCAGGGTGACGTCCAGCAGTTTACATGTGGCTCTCCAGAACCGTGAGGTGAACTGAACCCCTCGATCCGACACGATGTGGAGGGGTAGGCCATGGAGACGGAAGATATGGCGGATAAAGTCCTTAGCCAGCTCAGGTGCAGACGGAAGACCAGGCAGGGGAATGAAGTGGGCCATTTTAGAAAAGCGGTCCGCGACCACCCAAATGACAGTACACCCGGCAGAGACAGGAAGGTCGGTAATGAAGTCCATAGCGATGTGTTGCCACGGGGCAACAGGTATGGGAAGCAGCAGGAGATGACCAGCTGGTAAGTGTCTGGGAACTTTGTTGCGGCCACAAGATGAACAGGCAGAGACGAAGTCTACCACATCCTTACTCAGGGTAGACCACCAGTAATGCCGGGAAATGAGTAGGAAGGTCTTTTTTTGGCCGCATGGCCAGCTAGTTTAGAAGAATGACCCCAGCGAAGAACCTTCTCACGGTCAGGAGGCGCCACGAACGTCTTGCCGGGTGGAAGACGAGTCAAATCCAAGGGGGCCACATTCATCACCTTGGAGCGGTCGATAATGTGCATAGGCTCCTCCTCTTGGTCGGAGGATAGGAAGGATCGGGACAAGGCATCAGCTTTGACATTCTTGTCCGCCGGGCGGAAATGAAGGATGAAATCGAAGCGGGCAAAAAACAAAGACCACCGGGCCTGACGTGGATTAAGTCTCTGGGCATTTTGGAGATATGCCAGTTTTTTGTGATCCGTGTAGATGATCACCGGGTATAGAGCCCCTTCAAGCAGGTAACGCCACTCCTCCAGCGCCAATTTAACGGCTAACAGTTCTCGGTCTTCTATGGAGTAATTGCGCTCAGAGGAGGAGAAGATTTTAGAGAAAAAGCCGCAGGTTACCATTCTCCCGGATGAAGACTTTTGGGTGAGCACCGCTCCGGCTCCAGAGGAGGAAGCATCAACCTCCAGATAGAACTGTTTGTTGCAGTCCAGACGGTGCAGCACAGGGGCAGAGGAGATGGCTTGCTTCAGGGAAAGGAAGGCCTCCTCAGCTTCGGGTGGCCATACCTTGGGATTTGCTCCCTTACGGGTGAGAGCAGATATGGGCGCAGTCCGAGACGAGAAGTGAGGAATGAAGAGACGATAGTAATTAGCGAAGCGCAGGAATCGCTGTATCGCCTTCAAGCCCTCCGGACGGGGCCACTTTAGGACAGCAGAGGGCTTCTCGGGATCCATTCGCAAGCCTGTCTGGGAGATAACATAGCCCAGGAATGGAAGAGAGGTCTGCTCAAAAAGGCACTTCTCGTATTTAGCATAGAGGTGGTTCTGCCTGAGCCTCAGCAGGACCTGACGAACATCCCTCCGGTGTGTGGGAAGATCCGGAGAGAAGACCAAGATGTCGCCCAGGTATACCACCACGCAGGAGTAAAGAAGGTCACGGAAGATGTCGTTGACCAGTTCTTGGAAGACGGCGGGAGCATTGCAGAGACCGAAGGGCATCACACGGTACTCATAGTGTCTGTCCCGGGTATTAAATGCCGTTTTCCACTCGTCTCCCTGACGGATACGGACCAGGTTATACGCTCCACGTAGATCCAGCTTGGAAAAGATCCTGGCGCCTTTAAGGCGATCAAATAACTCAGAGATGAGTGGAAGGGGGTATTTATTTTTAACCGTGATCTGATTGAGTCCTCTATAGTCAATACAGGGGCGTAGCGAGCCATCCTTTTTTTTGACAAAGAAGAATCCGGCTCCAGCCGGGGAAGTAGACTTCCGGATGAATCCCCTGGCCAGATTCTCCTCTATGTACTCAGACATGGCCCGGGTTTCGGCCGCAGACAACGGATAAATACGCCCACGGGGTGGAGTGGCGCCAGGTACCAGGTCGATCGGGCAATCATATGGCCTATGAGGTGGCAATGTCTCTGCTTCCTTTTTACCAAAGACGTCAGCATAGGGCCAGTAAGGAGCCGGAAGACCGGGTAAATTAGCTGGGGTAGGTGGAGGATGAACCGGACGAACCGGAACCAGGCAGGTCTTATGGCAGACTGGCCCCCACCGGAGTACTTCACCAGAATGCCATTTCAACACGAGTTCATGGGTCTGGAGCCAAGGTAGACCTAGCAATAGGGAGTGGGAGAGTCCGGGCAACACATGGAAGGAGATTACCTCAGAGTGCAGCATTCCCACCTGCAGGGTTATGGGTTCCGTGGCGAGCAGGATGGTCACCGGAAGGAGTCTTCCATCCACGGATGCGACTGACAAAGGTTCAGCCAGAGACTTGGTGGGAATACGGTATTTCTCAACCAGGGACTGGGAGATGAGGTGGGCGAGTTCAAAGTGACAGTTCTCTCCCCAGGAGATAGATACAGACAAAGTCAGGGTTGGAGAGGATTTATTTTTGTCTAGGGCGACCTCTCCGAGCGGTCCTAGACACTGGAGTTTCCCGGCCTCTCCGGGCAGGAACGAATCAGGTGCTCCTTACTGCCACAATAGAAGCAGCTCCCCTCGGCTCGGCGTGACTCTTGGCGAGATTTGACCATCTTGGTCTGGTCGATCTGCATGGGCTCGGGTGAGAGCGCCCGGGGAGTGACAGAAGAGGAGACAGGTTTCTGGAAAGTAGGAGCTAGGCGGGGAAACCTTCTCTCACGGGTGGTCTCTTTGGTGCGTTCTTGAAACCAGATGTCAATCCGGGTAGCCAGCGACACCAGGTCATCCAGGGTGGTAGGAATATCCCGACCGGCGAGCTCATCTTTAATCCGACCGGAAAGACCCTCCCAGAAGACGGACACCAGGGCCTCATTATCCCAGGCAAGCTCAGAAGCGAGGGTGCGGAACCGTATGGCATATTGGCCCACGGTGAGACTCCCTTGACGGAGACGTAGCAAAGAGGAGGCAGATGAGGTCTTTCGTCCCGGTTCATGGAAGACTCTCCGGAAAGCAGTGAGGAAAGACGACAGGTCGGACACCAGGGGATCCCCTCTCTCCCACAGGGGGTTAAGCCATGCCAGTGCCTCCCCAGTGAGATGGGACATGATGAATGCCACTTTGGCCCGGTCGGAGATAAACTGGTGAGCCAAGGGTTCAAAGTGCAGGGTGCACTGGTTTATGAAGCCCCGAGCTTGAGCGGGGTCGCCTCCGAAGCGAGGAGGTGCAGAAAGCTGGGGTCCGGGGCAGGATGCCATGGTATTGGTGGGCAGCGGCGCTGCCGGGGTGTGAGTCGTGACACTAGCGGTGGTTGCTGGTGGAGCAGTCAGTGTGTCCAGGCGGGAGTTGACATTCTGCAGGTGGTTCAGGATGGACTCCTGCTGGGATCTCTGACGGGAGACTTCATGGTATAGGTCAGAGAGCGAGGGAGCTTGGGTGCCACCGGGTTCCATGGCCCGAGCAAACTGTTACGGGTCCGGGAGGTGGAACCTCTGAGCTGCAATACAAGGGGGAAGTCCTTGTAAGGAAGCGGGTGACTCCCAGGGAAGGCAGGCCGGTAGTCACAGCAAGTGACAGGGACAGTCTCTGGGTAAACGGGCAGGTGGTCACGGCAGGTGACGGGGACAGTCTCTGGGTAGACAGGCAGGTGGTCACGGCAAGTGACGGGGACAGTCTCTGGGTAGACAGGCAGGTGGTCACGGCAAGTGACCGGGACAGTCTCTGGGTAGACAGGCGAGGCGGATACCTGACAGGTAACTGGCGGGCGCTCCCAGGTGAGCGGGCTGACAGACGAGGCAGGAGACAGGCAGGTAACTGGTGGCCGCTCCAGGTGAGCGGGCTGACAGACGAGGCAGGAGACAGGCAAGTAACTGGTGGACGTTCCCAGGTGAGCGGTCTGACTGACGAGGTAGGTAACAGGCAGGTAACTGAAGGACGCTCCCAGGTGAGCGGACTGGCAGACAAGGCAGGTAACTAGTAGACACTCCCAGGTGAGCGGTCTGGCGGACAAGACAAGTAACAGGCTGGCAGGCAGGACGAGAAGTCAGGCTAGCAGCGGAACCTGAGGGCTGAAGCACAGATGAGACACAGTGCAAACAACATTGCTCGGGCACCTCCATTTTGGAGGAGGTGCCTAATATATGGGAAGTCCAACGGCAATTGGCCGGGGACTCCTAAGGACGGCGCGCGCGGTCCCTTTAAGAGAGGGGGAGAGCGCGCGCGCCCTAAGCACACTGCCGGGGAAGGAGCGCGTGCAGGAAGCAACGGGGAGAGAAGCGCTGGAGGACGTCGCGCCCGAAGCGGGGAGGTGAGAGGGACGGCGTCTCTGCCTAGCAAGGGGCAGAGACACCGATGCTACAGAAATCTCCTAGAACTGTGTGAAGCACTTCTTCCTTGGGTTCTTCTGGTGCTATAGAAGGCACTTCTTCTTCCGTTGTTTTCAGTAGACTTGGGCACACTTTCAGATGGTCTCTTGAGACTGTTGCAGTTGTTTTACCTCCATCTTTGCTAATCAGGCAGGTTTTACTGTTGTCAAACTTGGAGTTCAACACTGTGTAGGGCTCTCTTTCCTACTGGTCATCGAGCTTGTGACTTCTTCTCTTCCGCTTTAGCACTATCTCTCCAGGTGCCAAGGGTTCTGCTGGTGCATGTTTATTGTACTGTTGTTCTTGTTTTTCCCTTACTCTGTTCAGACTGTCTTCGACACAGGCCTGTACTCTCCTGTACTGCTCTTGCCGATTTGTATCCCAGTCTTCAGTGGACATATCTGCTTCCGGTTCTACCACTCCGAGTTCCAGGTCCATGGGCAACTTTCCGGGTCTTGCTCTCATGAGGTACGCTGGAGTACAATTTGTAGAACTCACAGGTATGTGATTGTACAGATCTACCAGGTCAGGTAGTTTGTCTGGCCACTGGTTTCTTTCTTCCAAGGGTAAGGTTTTCAGCAGGTCTATGACGATGTTGTTCATTTTCTCACACAACCCATTGGTCTGAGGGTGATACGGTGTAGTCCGGATCTTTTTCCTTCCGTACAGGTGGCAGAATTCTTTAAACAGCTCGGCTTCAAAGGCAGGGCCTTGATCCGTCAGCACTTTGTCCTCGTATCCATGGGGCCTGCAGAAGTATGCTTGGAACGTTCTTGCTGCAGTCTCTGCTGTCAGGTCCTTGACAGGGGCTACCACCAGGAACCGGGAATAATGATCCACCATGGTCAGTGCATAGGAGTAGCCTGACCTGCTGGGTGACAGCTTGACGTGATCCAGAGCGACGATCTCCAGGGGCTGGGTTGTCTTGATGGACTGCAAGGGTGCTTTCTGGCTGCCGTAGTCTTTTCTTCTGAGGCTGCAGGGCCCACAATTCTGGCACCACCTCTCTATGGAGCTCCGCATTCCAACCCAATAGAACCGGTCCTTCAGCAGGGTTTCCAGCTTCTTCCAGCCAAAGTGACCTGCTTGATCGTGGTAGGCCTCCAACACCATCTGGATATCCGTTCTGGGTACAACAATCTGCCACACCATTTCATGGGTCTTGGGGTTGACATATCTTCTGCACAGCTTCTCTCTATAGATGAACAGCCGGCTTCTCTCATTCCACAGTTGCTTGGCTTGTGGAGGAGCATCCTTCTCCAGGTGAGAACCTTCCTGGGTGATCAGTCTTTTGATAAGGCTGACAACTGGGTCACTGTCCTGGGTCTCCTTCCAACTGTGGTGGGGTAGAGCATTCAGCGTCCTTCCCTGATGTCTTCTGGTGACGTGTTGCTCATGGACCACTCCGCTTCGGTGCAAAGCAGGTAATTCAACTTCCTCTAAATCATCCACTTCATCTTCGGTGTCTGACTGGTGAGGCATCCATGACAGGGCATCAGCATTGGTGTTCCTGTGACCTGCCCGATACTTGATGGTGAACTGATAATTTGACAGTCTGGCCACCCAACGCTGTTCCATGGCTCCCAACCTGGCTGTCTCCAGGTGTGTCAAGGGATTATTGTCAGTAAAAGCTGTAAACTTAGTTGAGGCTAGGTAATGCTTGAACCTTTCAGTGATAGCCCAGACCAAGGCCAGGAACTCCAGCTTGAAGGAACTGTAGTTCTCCGGGTTCCTCTCGGTAGAGCGTAGCTTCCTGCTGGCATACGCAATTACCTTCTCTCTTCCATTCTGCTTCTGGGACAACACAGCTCCCAGTCCCTCGTTGCTGGCGTCGGTGTACAGCAGGAAAGGCTGGCTGTAGTCAGGGTAAGCCAGGATTTCTTCACCAGTCAGGATTTCCTTCATTACTGCAAAGGATTCGGCCTGTTCTTTGCCCCACTGGAATGGGGGACTCTTTCCTCTTTTGGACTGTCCTACCAGGAGGTCTTGTAGAAGTGCTACCTTTTTGGTATAGTCCTTTATGAACCTCCTGTAGTACCCGACCAGCCCCAGGAATTGCCGTACTTCTTTGATGCTTCTCGGTTCAGGCCACTTCTGGATGGCAGTGACCTTCTCCGGGTCTTGTGCTACTCCCTCCGAGCTGACTACGTGCCTCAGATACTGAACCTTCTGCTTGAGCAAGTGGCATTTAGAAGGCTTTAGTTTCATCCCATACCGGGACAATGCTTCAAATACCTCCGCCAGGTGCTTCAGATGGTCCTCATACGTCCTCGAGTACACGATAATGTCATCCAGGTACAGCAGCACTGTCTCGAAGTTCCGGTGTCCCAAGCAGCATTCCATCAGCCTCTGGAATGTTCCGGGTGCATTGCAGAGTCCAAACGGCATACTGTTGAACTCGCACAGTCCCATCGGGGTGGTGAAGGCCGTTTTCTCCCGGTGTTCCTCAGCAACAGAGACTTGCCAGTACCCGCTAGTGAGATCCAGTGTAGAGAAGTAATTGGCAGATTTTAGTGCAGCCAGGGATTCCTCTATACGGGGTAAAGGGTATGCATCTTTATGTGTTATACGATTAATCTGTCTATAATCTACACACATCCTCATGCTACCGTCCTTTTTCCTGACCAGGACCAGGGGAGCTGCCCAAGGGCTACAGCTATCCCTTACTACCCCTGCCTTTTTCATGTCGTGTAACATTTCCTTGGCTTTCTGATAATGTGCTGGTGGTATGGGTCGGTAACGCTCCTTAATGGGTGGATGGTTATCGGTGGGTATGTGGTGTTGCACCCCTTTAACCCTTCCAAAGTCAAGTGGGTGTTTACTAAACACTTGTTCATATTCCTGAACCACTCTGTAAACACCGTGTTTCTGATGGACAGGATTGGCGTCAGTCCCAACATGGAGCTGTTGACACCAATCCTCCAGCTGAGCTTCGGAGTCATTGTCCTCCACTGTATCTGGTGGGGTCAAGGATTCCACTGTGTGTATGGCATCATTATTCACAGTATACAATCTAGCAACAGTGGCATACCTTGGCAATTTGACTTCCTCCTCCGCACAATTTAGGAGACGTATGGGTACCCTCTCATTGCGTACGTCAACTACCCCTCTAGCAGTTAAGAGTGTAGGTCTGTGCTCCGAGCTAATGGGCTCCACTACCGCCTGGTAGTTTTGTCCCTTGAGACCTATTGCTGCCCTACATCAAATTAGCATTTCACTCATCGGGGGAATCACAATGGGTATCGGGTCTGTCACCCGTGCATTACCAATCTCACCACCTGTTAGCTTTACCTGTTGCTGGTACAGGAGGGCTCGAATCTCTCTCTGGAGCACCTTCCTCTGCCCTGGTTTGGCAGTGTCAGCAATCTGTTGGAGTAAAAACAACACTTCTCCCAAACAGTTACCAACAATATTTGTATCAAGTCTGTATCACCAGGGTTAGATTCCGCTACAGTCAGTCCTTGTTCCTTTAGTTCCACTCTCCCCACCTTCACTGTCACGTCCTTAACCCCTACTAGGTTAAGAGGAAGGCCGTTAGAGGCATACACAGAGAGGTTCGGGGCTGGCGGCTGGAGTTCATCTACGGACCAGTACCTTTTGTAGAGGACATCAGGTATGATGGTTACCTGTGAGCCGGTGTCCAGTAATGCAGGTGTGGCTATACCGTCCAGCAAGATGGACAGGAAAGGCCTTCCTCCTACAAACCGATGGTACCAGCTTAATGGGCCTGGTTGATTTACTCCTGGGTGTCGGCCCTCGGCCCCAGGGTTTGCCCGTTTAAAGGACAGTTTCACGCTGTGTGGCCTGCCTTGTGGCAGCGGTAGCAGATGAAGTCTCCTGGAGGGCGACGTTGGTCGTTGGTCCTCCCATGGGGTGGCATTGTCCTCCTCCGGGGTGGCGTTGTCCTCCTACGGGGTGGCGTTGTCCTCCTTCTTCTCCTCATCCAGGGGACATCCTCAGGACTATCGGCGAGTAGGATCCTTCCTTCCGGCTCGGGCTCCGTCTGTAGCTGCAGGGTGCTCAGGATAGTGGCCAGGGTTTTACGTAGCTGGCACACTTCAGAGCGCAGGCTGTCCAGCTCGCTAGGGGGCACTGTTTGCGTCTTTGTTTCAGCTGTCAATGAAGGAGCAGTGGGTGCTGCGACCACTGGAGTGGCTCCACCCTGGTAACGCTGGATAGCAGTCCCTGATGTTTCCAGGGGCTGTAGACCCTTAATAGCCATGTCCTTGAAGGTGTCAAAGGTCGCATCTGGATGATCTAAAGCCTACCACCGTACAGTTCTGCTCTCCTCCTGGGACCTCAACCCCCGGATGAACTGTTCCGTCAGCATTTTATTCTCATCTTGTATGCTGGCTGGACTAACCTGTTTCAGGGCCTTCAGGGCTTCCTGTAAGCGCCAGGCATAGTCCCGGATACTGTCCTCAGGTTTCTGGGCACAGTGGTAGAACCTCATCCGGAGATCTGTCTCAGTGCGGTTTTCAAAGACAGTTTGCAGTCTCTTAAAGATGATGGATACTGATTCCTGGTCTGCGGCTGGCCAGGTTTCAACTTCCTGCTCTGCGGCACCAGTCAATTGTCCCAGCACAACAGCGGCTCTCTGCTTACCAGTCATAGAATACATGTCCAGTACACCGCATATTTTTCTCTTGAACCCAGACAGGGTGTCTGGTTTGCCATCATACTGGGGAAGCCATTTCGCTCCAGGGATATACGGCAGGGCCATGGGTATCAACGGAGTCACGACCCCTGCTGGTGGGGCGGCCGCTCCGGCCTGTGCAGCGCCGGGCGCAAGCTGGGCATCAGGAGCGTTAACCGGTGCTCCGGCAGCTTGCTAGTCGTTGGCCATGGTTGCGCCCCCCTAGTAAACTGTAGCCTACCTTCTTTACTTGGATCGGGTAGGCCGCAGCTCCGCAGGCGACGGTCTCCTTCCAGGACCTTGCGTCTCCCTCGCGGCTGACGTCAGAGCGTGCGCTTGACAACGGTCTTCTTCTAGGACCTGACGCTTCCTGGTTCAGCATCAAGGCGCGAGGCGGGGCCTGGGATTCGCACGCTTCCAGCGGTTACGCCTCTCCGATTCCCGCGGTTACGCCCCTCTTCTTCCTGCGCGGCGACAGGAAAATGGCGGATAATGGCGGGAAACCTCGGTAATGGCGGGAAATCTTCACCACAGTAAGTGTTACAGTCTTCTAAGGCGCACAGTACCCGGTGGCAACGGGCACGGAATCCTGTTAGTGAAGCCAGAAGTTGACGCGCCCCCGGGGCAATGGGGTGCTCGGCAGCCGGGCCTATGGATACTGGTGGGGAATATCACGGTGGCTGGCCCAGCCCTTGGCCAAGGGCGGTCAACCAAAAAGGGAATTTGTAATTTGGATAGGGAAAATAAAATAAATAGTTCGTGACGCCACCTGTGGTACCTGGTAAGGTTTACCAGCGCTGCTGCAGACCTGCGGGGGGTGATGGGATGGCAGCTGAGGTGTTTCTGCTCCCCACAGGTGGAGCAGGCCCCCGGGGCAGGGATGGTGTTTGATGGTGGGTGGTGATGCTGGGGCTTGTAGTGCAGGCGGGATGGCGCAGCAGGAGTAACTGACGGAGACAGGGGATTCGCTTCAATACCTTTACTCGTGCGGATGTCAGGTACGGTCCAGGGTACTCAGTAGGATGGGTGCACTTCAGGACTTCTCCCCAGTGAGCGGGTATAAGGCCTCCTGGTCTGTATCAGCCTCTCTGTATGCTCCTGGCCAGCCTGCAACTGGGCCTAGCTTATGTGTCGTGCTGTTCCTTCACCTGTCGCTCGGTAATAGGACCTTCTGTTGGCAACCACTCTCCCTGGACGCTGGGGCCTTGTGGTTTCTGGTCCTGTAATGGGTCTAGCTTCAGGTCAGCCAGGGACTTGTAGTCCTCCTGGAATGCCGGTGATCCCTACTGGGTATAAAGGAACCCTGTAGGCGTGGACCCGGTGTCCGGTTTGTATATCCGGGTGAGCCTATGATGCTCCTCTGCCCCCTCAACTCCTCTCTCCTCTCCTCTTTGCCGTTGGCCACACTCGGGGCCCTCAATACTCAACTCGTGCTGTAGGCCTTGGCTCGCCTAAGCACAGCAGCCAGCGTGCTGCGTCTTCACTGGTCTAAGTGCCAGCACACTAACTTCTGACTAAACTAACTGAGCTGCCTGGCTCCACCCTCCCTATATATATTCCTAACGGGCTCCCTCTGGTGGTGTGAGGTGGAAGGGTGGAGGTGTTTGTATGTAATGAGGGCCTATTGTGGAGAAGTCCGTCCATGCACCATGGTTCCTGTGTTACCTGTGCGCAGCAAGGTGCCACACATGTAAAAACTCAGAAAAAACGCTTCTCTCTGGCAGAAAAAACGCATGTAAATCTGCATGCGTTTTTTTCTGCCAGAGAGAGGCAAAAACGCTCTGCATCAAATCTGCTACGTGGCCACATAGCCTTAAGGCAAAGCCTAGAGGAGAACCGACATACAACAACGGCCATAGGGATACAATTTAACACACTTTATCACAGAAATAATAAAATATAACACAGCACACATAAAATATAATATGGCACGACAGCCTTAACCCTTTAGTTGACATGGCGTCTTCTTCAGCTCGCCATCCTCCTTCAGAGACACGGGACCAATGCGACGCTGGGAAGAGCAGAAGACAGCGGGTGTCAGTATAATAGTAGGTGCAGGGACCTTACGTTAGTAGCATCACTCCAGCACTGAAATAAAAAACACTGGAGTGGTGCTTTAACCATACAGTTAGTTTAAATAATGTTTTTGAGGTCACAGACTCCCTTTAATATCATATTGATGATTGCTATTGTGTCAGTTTGTATATGCTTATATACCTTATAATCTGTTATGCTGTCACTTCACTTGCTTAAATCACATTATTGTTCACTTCAGCTGGAGCATATCTTGCAAGAAAAATTAAGATCTGGTGGATATTTCAGTCTCAGACAATTGTTTAAGAACAATGATCCTGAGGGAAAAGGGCAAGTAAACAGGTTGGTGAATATAGATCTTTCTACAGTATAACAGATATATTACACTGCTCAAAAAAATAAAGGGAACACTCAAATAACACATCCTTGATCTGAATGAATGAAATATTCTCATTGAATACTTTGTTCTGTACAAAGTTGAATGTGCTGACAACAAAATCACACAAAACTCATCAATGGAAATCAAATTTATTAACCAATGGAGGCCTGGATTTGGAGTCACCCCCAAAATTAAAGTGGAAAAACACACTACAGGCTGATCCAACTTTGATGTAATGTCCTTAAAACAAGTCAAAATGAGGCTCAGTATTGTATTTGGCTTCCACGTGCCTGTATGACCTCCCTACAATGCCTGGGCATGCTCCTGATGAGGTTGCGGATGGTCTCCTGTGGGATCTCCTCCCAGACCTGGACAAAAGCATCTGCAAACTCCTGGACAGTCTGTGGTGCAACGTGATGTTGGTGGATGGAGCGAGACATGACGTCCCAGATGTGCTCAATCGGATTCAGGTCTGGGGAATGGGCGGGCCAGTCCATAGCTTCAATACCTTCATCTTGCAGGAACTGCTGACACACTCCAGCCACATGAGGTCTGGCATTGTCCTACATTAGGAGGAACCCAGGGCCAACTGCACCAGCATATGGTCTCACAAAGGGTCTGAGGATCTCATCTCGGTACCTAATGGCAGTCAGGCTACCTCTGGCGAGCACATATAGGGCTATGCCGCCCTCCAAAGAAATGCCACCCCACACCATTACTGACCCACTGTCAAACCGGTCATGCTGAAGGATGTTGCAGGCAGCAGATCACTCTCCACGGCATCTCCAGACTCTGTCACGTCTGTCACGTGTGCTCAGTGTGAACCTGCTTTCATCTGCGAAGAGCACAGGGCGCCAGTGGCGACTTTGCCAATCCTGGTTTTCTGTGGCAAATGCCAAGCTTCCTGCACGGTGTTGGGCTGTGAGCACAACCCCCATCTGTGGACGTCGGGCCCTCATACCGCCCTCATGGAGTCGGTTTCTAGCAGTTTGTGCAGACACATGCACATTTGTGGAGGTCATTTTGCCGGGCTCTGGCAGTGCTCCTCCTGTTCCTCCTTGCACAAAGGAGGAGATAATGGTCCTGCTGCCGGGTTTTTGCCCTCCTATGGCTCCCTCCACATCTCCTGGTATCTGCTCCATGCTCTGGACACTGTGCTGACAGACGCAGCTACCCTTATTGCCACAGCTCGCACTGATGTGCCATCCTGGATGGACTGCACTACCTGAGCAACTTCTGTGGGTTGTACTGTAAACACCGCCTCATGCTACTGTACCTCTAGGGGTGAGAGCAATGGCAAAATGAAAAAGTGACCAAAACAACAGCCAAAAAGGATGAGTACAGAGAAATGGTCTGTGGTCACCACCTGCAGAACCACTCCTTTATAGGGGGTATCTTGCTAATTGCCTATCATTTCTAACAGTTGTCTTTTCCATTTGCACAACAGCAGGAGAAATGGATTCACAATCATTGTTGCTTCATAACTGGACAGGTAGATTTCACAGAAGTGTTATTGACTTGGAGTTACATTGTGTTGTTTAAGTGTTCGCTTTATTTTTTTGAGCAGTGTATATAGATGAACTATTAAACCAAGTTGTTGCAGATATTTTGCTGCATTTTTCCACCAATTACGGTAACTAACTTAGGTTACTTGTGTTTTTTTTCATAGTTTTTTGAGATTTGTTTCTATCATGTTTTTTTCAGCTGCATTTTTTGTCTCCATTGTCATGTTTTAAATGAAACTGCTTTATTATGCATACTTCCTGTTACTTGGCTTTGATAACACTTTATTGATAAAGTCATGAGCCTATTATATGCGTTGTTATTGCATTTCTGCTGTGATAACGCAATAAAAACACATATGCATTTTTTATCTGTGAATTTTCTTCATTTCATTCAGGTCTATGGGGAAAATCTGCAAATAAAACGCATATTTAGCGCAAGAGAATTCGACATGTTGTGGATTTCAAAATCGCTTCGCAGGTCAATTTATGCAGCATTAAAAAAAGCATAGTGGGCATGAGATTTCTATAAATCCCATGCACTTTGTTTAAACTGCAGTAGGCTATGTTTTTTACATATGAAAATACTCAGCGGAAAAAACGAACCAAACACTCATCGTGGGATCTTACCCTTAGGCCACGTTCACATATTCATTATTTGGTCAGTATTTTGCCTCAGTATTTGTAAGCCAAAACCAAAACCAGGAGTGGAACAATCAGAGGAAAAGTATAATAGAAACACGTCACCACTTCTGTATTTCTCACCCACTCCTGGTTTCGGCTTACAAATACTGATATAAAATACTGACCAAATACTGAATGTAGGTCTTTTTTCAACCTATGTAACTATGTAAAATATAATGGATAAAAAAAATTCACTAAGTAAAGGCATTTGCATAGGTAAATCCGACTATCTGCTGTTGAAAGTCACCACCAGCTCCAAGCATTCCTAATGGCACTGACGCGCCCCCTGGGCCGTGTGTGTAGGGGAATACCTGGAGCCAGGCCTCTGTGTAATACTAGGGCTTGTAGTCTCCGTGGCGGCGACCCGGTCCCGTGGCTCAGGGTGGTCAAACCAGTGGCGGATCTGTTTCTTTGGTTTTGTAATATTTAAATGGCCGACTACGCCACCCCTGGATTGCGGCCACTGAGAACCGCCACTGCGTGGCAGACCACTGAGGCTGATGTTGTGTGCACAGCAGAGGGTAGTATAACTCCCCACGGTAGGAGTATAGCCTCAGGGCAGTGAGTGCAGATGGTGGGGGTGATGGTGCGCGGGAGCAACAGTAATGACTCAGAGTCCAGTGATGCAGTCCAGAGTCTTTACTCACAGTTTTACACTCCAAGCCACTTCTGCAGGTGATGGCTGCCCACGTCGTGCTGTGCTCACCAGGTGAGGGGCTCGGCCAACTCCCAGGTACCTTTGGAATGCTTTTCAGGATCCCCTTTGTGTGTCCTTTCTCTGGCCTGTCGTACCCCACAATTGACCACGTTTCTGTCCAGCTGCCTCAGGCCTTGGCGGGCAAACGTATGTTCCGTTTCCCTGGGCCCTATGTGGTGCCTTCCTAATGGGTGTAGTGAGGGGCCGTAACACGTGCAATGCCATGGCCTCCGGTTACTAGCTGAGGGTAGTTGCTCTCCTCCACTAGATGAGGGATCCAGTTCCCTTTTCTTGGCCTGACCCCCCTACTCTGGTAGCGGCGGGCGTGCGGTGGCGGCTGGCCGGTCCTCACCCCTGGGGTCCCTTCAGTCTTCTCCTAGAGCTTCCTCCATTCCTCTCCTCTCCTTTCTTCTCCTCGAGGCTCAGGCCTTAAGACTTGGCCTGCCTGCGGAGCAGAGCCCATGCCGAGCCTCTGCTCCCCGCCTCCTTCTCTCTCTGCTCTCTCTGACTGAACTGAACCCTGATCTAAGATGGTGCCCACCTTATATACTCCTCCTTACAGTGCACCCTGGATCTACTTTCCCCACCCACACACTACCGGAATCCCCCTTTCTAGGTGTTCCCTCCCCCCACTCCAGCCAGGAACAGGGGCAGTTGTGCTCACACCCGGGAGCATTGTCGCCCTGTCCCCCGGAAATGTGGTGTAGTGCATGTGGGTGTTAGGGTCCTGAGCCACACTCCATCCTTACCTGGAAGTGAGATATCACACCTCTGGGTGAGATGCAATACCTCTGTAGCAACCGAACCCTCGGGGTGCTACATTCCCCCCTGGTAAATCACAGCACGTCCGCGGGCTGGAACAGAGCAAAAGACATGCAAAAATATTTTAAATGCAACCATATAAAAGCAATTCAACATTTTTCTCTTTCCCTTTATGGGAGATAATGCTGAAAGTAACAGGAAAAGTTATTAAACTTTACTTTTTAATATATAAAATTTTCTTTTAAATATATAACTCTCGGCATATATATGTATATAAAACATTTCTTCCAGTAGAAAACACAAACTATTCTCAGCAGCATTCTTGCGACGAAGTCTCTTTAGCAGGTCACGGTCCTTGCCGCGACCAGGTGTCCATGTCACCCAACAAGGTGCAATTTTTCTAAGTGCAACAAACACCTTTAGGTATCTTCGGAGGTAGGTGTGTATAAAACCAGTAGGGGGCACCTTAAGAAGTGCAGCTATTTAAAAAATTTGGCTGTTCCCAGTCCTCAGCCGGATAGAAAAGGGTTGGCTGCTCCCAGTCCTCAGCCGGATAGAAAAGGGTTGGCTGCTCCCAGTCCTCAGCCGGATAGTTCACAGACCCTTTTCGGGTAACTTTAACAGACAAATGGACAACAACCTCTAACCGGGTAAACTTTTTGTAATCCGCAAACGGCTTGTCACGAAACTTCTTCACCCTGGCGGGTAACTATATACAATTCCTGCTGTTGTTCTTTAATAGTAGTCTCCCTGCGCCTCATCCTCCTCAGGCTCGTCCAGGTCCTCCGCGTAGCAGGGTTCAGGGCAGCGGTGCTCCTCCACCCTCTGGACGTTAAGAGCGTACCACCCTCGCAGACCTCGGTGTCGGGTGTATTATACCCGATCCCCCGGGAACAGATCCCGTTTCAGGTGACCCGCGGGCAGACGACTCTCCACATCCCCTCGGTCAACATAGAGGTCTGTGTCCGTCGTCGGGTCCCGAATAAACCCCCACCCCTTCTCCTGGTGGAACTTGACCACGATCCCGGTAACTGTGGGACCGCGTGCAGCTTGGGGGTCTCGGAGGGCCCGGGTCTTTTCTTCCGCACTCCGGGCCTGCAGCTGCTCCTGCCTCTGGCGCCGTGCCCGCTTCTCCTTCTCCAGTTGCTCTATTTCACGGTGGCAGAATTCCCGCCTGCGAGCTGCGTCCGCCCGCGTCTCCTGTGAAAACCCCATCAGGTCCTCCCCGGTCTGGTCCCACTCTATCTGGACCTCTTCATCCGGGAGCTGGGGGATGGTGCTTGGCTGCGGAGCGGGCAGGAGTGGAGAAAGCGGGGCTTTGGCCCCTGCGGACAGGTCCCTCCGGTTTGCAAGGGTGAACCCATCCGCATGGCAGGGGGACCGGCTTTCCATCAGGCCCGGCGAGCTGACTGTATAAGTCGGTACCTAGGGATGGTAGTGTTGGGACCGGGGGCGCTCGCTGTTGGGAGGCGTCTGGGGACATCAGGCCTTGCGACCGGGCCTGGAGCGGGTCGCTTCCAGCCGTACCCGGTATCAAGGGGCACGGCGTGGGATGTGGTCCGGCGGCTGCGCTTGGGGCTTTGGGCCCAGGTGCAGGCGGCGGGAGCGGAGGAGGAGGTGCAGCGACTTCCCGGGCGATCGGCTCCGCGACAGGGTCCAGGGGCAGGTTAGTGGCGTCCTGGCTGGTATCAGGGGCGTCCCCCTTACCTGCTCCCTTCGCAGCGCTGCTTTCAGCCTCCACTGGTCTTCCTCCATCCTCAGGGGCAGGCACGCCGTCGGGTGGTTGCAGCGCCACTTGCTGCCGGGCCGCGACCCGCTGGCCCATCTTTTCTCTCCACCCCGCGATGGCCTCCCGCTGCGCCCGGACCATCCTCCGGTCCAACTCCTCCAGTCCAGCCCGGAGTAATTCAGGGTCCTCTCCGGGGAGCTGGGCCATCAGCTCCGTGAGGCTGCACGGAGCCGCTTAGGCCTGCAGTAGGCCACTTGTCAGGGCACTGGGACTGGCGCTCCCCGTTATCTCCGGGTGTGGTCTGCCAAGACTGATCCAAACCACACCCTGCCCCTCGGTTCTCTTTCCCTTCCGCCCCTGTTGGGGGTGGTCCCGGGGCAATCTGCTGACAATCACTCTCAGGGGCAGCCCCCCCACGTTGATGGACATCTCTATAGCCGCACTCATGGCTGTTGGGGTTGGGCTCTGTCTTTGGCGCCATTCTGGGACCTGGTCCACGATGGGAGGTGGCTTCTTGTTGTCTTTTGGCGCGCACATCATGGCGTCCGTTCTTCTGGGGCGGGCGCCACATTCAATACAGTGAAACAGTCTCTAGGCACACAATACCCGATGATAACGGGTTAGTTTTGATCCTGCCGACTACGCCAAAGTTGACGCGCCCCCTGGGCCGTGTGTGTAGGGGATAACCCGGAGCCAGGCCTCTGTGTAATACTTGGGGTTGTAGTCTCCATGGCGGCGACCCAGTCCCGTGGCTCAGGGTGGTCAAACCAGTGGCGGATCTGTTTCTTTGGTTTTGTAATATTTAAATGTCCGACTATGCCACCCGTGGATTGCGGCCACTGAGAACCGCTGCTGCGTGGCAGACCTCTGAGGCTGATGTTGTGTGCGCAGCAGAGGGTAGTATAACTCCCCACGGGAGGAGTATAGCCTCAGGGCAGTGAGTGCAGATGGTGGGGGTGATGGTGCGCGGGAGCAACAGTAATGACTCAGAGTCCAGTGATGCAGTCCAGGGTCTTTACTCACAGTTTTACACTCCAAGCCACTTCTGCAGGTGATGGCTGCCCACGTCGTGCTGTGCTCACCAGGTGAGGGGCTCGGCCAACTCCCAGGTACCTTTGGAATGCTTTTCAGGATCCCCTGCATGTGTCCTTTCTCTGGCCTGTCGTACCCCACAATTGACCACGTTTCTGTCCAGCTGCCTCAGACCTTGGCGGGCAAACGTATGTTCCGTTTCCCTGGGCCCTATGTGGTGCCTTCCTAACGGGTGCCTTCCACACGTGCAATGCCACGGCCTCCGGTTACTAGCTGAGGGTAGTTGCTCTCCTCCACTAGATGAGGGATCCGGTTCCCTTTTCTTGGCCTGACCCCCCTACTCTGGTAGAGGCGGGCGTGCGGTGGCGGCTGGCCGGTCCGCACCCCTGGGGTCCAATCAGTCTTCTCCTAGAGCTTCCTCCATTCCTCTCCTCTCCTTTCTTCTCCTCCAGGCTCAGGCCTTAGGACTTGGCCTGCCTTCGGAGCAGAGCCCATGCCGAGCCTCTGCTCCCCGCCTCCTTCTCTCTCTGACTGAACTGAACCCTGATCTAAGATGGTGCCCACCTTATATACTCCTCCTTACAGTGCACCCTGGATCTACTCTCCCCACCCACACACTACCGGGTTCCCCCTTTCTAGGTGTTCCCTCCCCCCACTCCAGCCAGGGACAGGGGCAGTTGTGCTCACACCCGGGAGCATTGTCGCCCTGTCCCCCGGAAATGTGGTGTAGTGCATGTGGGTGTTAGGGTCCTGAGCCAGACTCCATCCTTACCTGGAAGTGAGATATCACACCTCTGGGTGAGATGCAATACCTCTGTAGTGACCGAACCCTCGGGGCGCTACAGCACTGCATCACGCCACAGCACAAAAGTGATCTATGTGCTCCGAGCTACGTAATTGTTGGGGTGGAGAGGATGACGTGGCACTTCTCTGGAGACACTTGTTATTTTAAATGTATGAAAATGTACTGTATTTTATGTATTATCCTCTGGGAGGCTGCAGTTCCTGTTAGTCAGGGGTGACAAGGTTAACTATAGGGCTGGCCAATGGTTGGAGAGGAGGATTGGGGACCTGTGTGTCAGTTCTTGGTTTTGTAGTTAGTTGTTAGTAAACTAAAGACAAGAAATGGCACCCTCAGAGGAAGGTTATGATCATTTGGTGTGTGTGAGAAGAGACCAGGGAAAAGGAGCAAGTTTCAGTAAGACATCTTCAGTAGCAGCAGTATTTTTCCTTAAGCAGGCAATGTGGGGCACCCAAATTTTAGGAATGCCTTTAGTGTTAGCCAGAACTGGAAGCTTCTGTCAGTAAGGCAGAGTCAGCTACGCTAGGGACACATTCAGTAAGGTGGTAGCCTGTGGAGCTCCTTTATGTTATTCTCAGGAAGTGCAGTTAGGGTGCAGTGGTCACAGCGAAAAGCATTAACCCGTGTGGCCCTGTACCAGGAAGATGGAGTCACCCAATTTGTCCTGCTGTTCATCTGTAACATTCACCACAAGTAATGTGCTGCCATCTATCAGCCTCAAGAATGTGCCTCTGTATTGTGCAGATGAAAACCGTAATTGTGGCAGAATTGAATATGAAGGTGTCCACAGCAACCCGACCACACACACACCCAGTCAGGACTCCGTCTTTATCTAGCGTGCTGGGGCACGGAAGACAAGTACCTCGCCCACGGCTACCACCGCACGCCATGTTACATAATCTTGCTGCTTACAGCAGAGAGAGAGCATATTCAGGGCTGTGGCACGACAGATAATGTGTGTGTTGCTGTCGGGGTCATAGTTCCACTTCATTAGAAGAGTTTTCCCTGCCCCTCCACAGCGCTTAATTATTAGTGGTCTCTGCTCTAATTAGAGTCTTCTCACACCGATCAGAGCAGAGACCAGTGTGATAGTGATAGACAGTGAAGCGCTGCGAAGAGGCAGGAAAAATACTTACTTTCCTCTCATGAACTGAAAAATTGTCCCTGCCAGCAGTGCACTTCTTGTCTCTCTCTGTATGCATGCGCTTTAGAAGCCTGTGCGATCCAGAGGAATCAATGAAAAGCCGTGCCATTAAATGTAACATATTTGCATCACTAGAGCAGAAGTGCACAACCATTTCTAGTTCCATTGCCACATTGTCATATTCAACGATCTCTAGGAGCTGAAATAAAACTTAAAGAAGTTGTCCATTACTTTCACATCATTGATGCCTTATCCATAGGATAAGGCATCAATGTATGATTGTCCAGGGTCCTACACCCGGCACCCCCGCCGATCAGCTGTTACCGGAAGTGCTTATCTGCGGTGCTTTGCCGTCTATCTGTAGTGGCCGCCGCTGGGTACTCCACATCCGCCTCCCATTGAATTGAATAGGAGGTAGATGTGCAGTAACAAGCGCAGGCCACTACAACTTGACGACCAAGTACCGCAGGTAAGCACTTTCGGCCGGCGGCCGCCGCCAGCACCGATAACAGCTGATCGGCGGGGGTGCCGGGTGCGGGGCGGTCCTCATGTGAGCCAGTTTCTTTGTAGCGCTTGATGTTTTTTTTAACTGCACTTGGGGACACTTTCAAAGTTTTCCCAATGTTTCGCACTGACTGACCTTCATTTCTTAAAGTAATGATGGCCACTCGTTTTTCTTTACTTAGAATTTGTATTATGGCAAGAAAAAAGCAGCTAACAGTCTATTCAGTAGGACTATCAGCTGTGTATCCACCAGATTTCTGCACAACACAACTGATGGTCCCAACCCCATTTACAAGGCAAGAAATCCCACTCATTAAACTTGACAGGGCACACCTGTGAAGTGAAAACCATTTCCGGTGACTACCTCTTGAAGCTCATCAAGAGAATGCCAAGAGTGTGCAAAGCAGTCATCAAAGCAAAAGGTGGCTACTTTGAAGAATCTAGAATATAAGACATATTTTCAGTTGTTTCACACTTTTTTTAAGTATATAATTCCACATGTGTTAATTCATAGTTTTGATGCCTTCTGAGCGAATGTACAATTTTCAAAGTCATGAAAATACAGAAAAATCTTCAAATGAGAAGGTGTGTCCAAATTTTTGGTCTGTACTGTAGGTCTAATGGAAGCGAGCACCAAGATGACATCTTCCTGTTCACCTCCAATAGGCAAATACAGTGGAAAATGACGTACAACAGAGAACCCAGTATGGCCGAAAATGATGTATGACAGAGCACACGGTGACCCCATCTACATCATTACAGTCAATGGCCCACTCGGCGCATACACCCGAATCTCGTTTTACAAGGGGGTTGGATAACGGACATAATTGTTTATCGCTAAGTGAACCCAGCCTAACTCACATATGCCTTTCTGGAGTGTTAAACAGGGGCCCATGGTCTCTTGATGTATGGGGGACTCAGATATGATTACACAGTGCTTTTTTGTGCTTCCCTATCCTGCTGCTGATCAGTGTGATTCTTCCCTCTGACATGGAGACCACTGTATACAGTATTTGCAATGTTTCCTTTCACTGTACAAAATCGATGGCCAATGTGGTATTTGCTTTATTACAGGGATGTTCTGCTCATAATGTTAGCAAAATTTATTGGAAGACCAATAAGTTCCCGACTATTCCAACAACTTCTTTTAAGGTATGTGACCTAGTATTAAAAATATATGCTCCTCCATTGTTTGCTACTTGTTAATTATTATCTTTTTTTTTTTTTTGCTTTCTTGCCAGGGTTTAGTTAGACTAGCTTGTTTCAAAACTTCCAGCAATAAATAAGATATGCACCAAGAGGCCATTATATCAATAATTCAGTAACGACTGCAAAGTACAGATTGGATTTGTGTATTTTGAAATCATGTAAAATTGTTAAAACATTGTGTTCTCTTGGCGGCATTGTGTTTGCTTATGTTAATAGCATTACCTGGGGATGTATATATCTGCTGTAATACCTACTGTAAACAGAATTTTCAATAATATATAGAAACATGTTTTTTTCCTGGCAGTAATGATTCACGTTTTTCTCCAGGTGCAGAGCATTGTGTATTCTGTGTTGTGGTTTAGTTTATTCAAAAGATAAAAAGGATCCTATCAGGAGAACCACATCAATTGTCTCATTAGGACTCAGGAACATCATACTTGGTTGTTCTCTATAAGCCAGAACTGAAAGTCTCCAAATATTACTGGTACTTGTTCTGACGTACCTGGCCTGTCCATGCAAGGGACTTGTATTGTTGGCGCAATTTTTCCTGGCCAGTAGCATACATAGAAGAAACTGGACATGTATCCATGTATTTTCATAACCATCGGACCCAGTCCAGATACGCTTGTTTGATAATAATGTTGTTTTTCCGGAGACAGGAGTCCTGCCAGTCATTTACTCCACCAAATTACTCACAGTGCTAGGAGTTCTTCTCCCCAGTGGGTTCTGAGGGGGGCTTTATTTAGTTCTTTAGGCCACGACCCCACTATCAGTATTCGGTCAGTATTTTTTCTCAGGAGTGGGAGCCAAAATCAGGTGAGGAGCAATCAAAGAAAAGGTAGAATAGAAACAAGTCACCAATTCTGCATTTATCACCCACTCCTGGTTTCGGCTCCCACTCCTGAGAAAAAATACTGACCGAATACTGACCAAATACTGATAGTGGGGCCGCGGCCTTAAAAGGATTATTTCATCAATGCTCCTTCCTGGACATTGTAGATTTTAGGTATTATTATTCTATAGGAAAAACAACCAGATCATCACCGAATCAGACAATAGGCGAACGTCTCACTAAAGTTTCACAAAATGTTTCTGTGCAGTATTTTTTATATAAAAGTGGTACATTTCAGTTAAATTTACCTTTCTTGGTTGTAGGCTAAAACTTGATGAAAAGACGATAATAAAATTTGAAGAGCTTTATGCAGCAGCACGGCACTCAGTACCATCAGGACGCCCGACTTGGCTGGATCCGGTCAACAGGAAAGCAGAAGAAGTTTTCATGACAGCTTCCCAAGTCCATGCACAACTGAAGACAAAACAGAAGTAGGAAGAGTATCTGTCATCTAAGCAAATGAGAGGGTGTCCCTCAGCTGTATTTTGTCAGGGAAGCCAGTAGAAGATGTTTAACTACCCTGCAAAGTCTTTGCAAATTAAAGGGGTATTCCCATCTCCAAGATCCTATCCCAATATGTAGTAGGTGTAATAATAAGAATGTTAGCAAATGCTTCCAATTAGAAATGTAGTATAGTTTTTCTGTTTCGCTATTTGTCTTCCCTCATGTGCAGGCATTGCGGGACCTTACATATCCATGGTTACAACCACTAGCACCTAGCTAACTAACTGTCACAATATCAGTGGTCGTAACCATAAATACCTAAAGGTCCTGCAATGACTGCACATGAGGAAAGAGATATAGCGAATCAGAAAAACTATAATACACTTCTAATTGGAAGTATTTGCTAATATTATTATTATTACACCTACTACATATTGGGATAGGACCTTGGAGATGGGAATACTCCTTTAAGTATTACATTTTTGTTCATTAAAATCAATAAGCTTTCCAAAGTCACATCACGTTGCATCACTCCACCCTGCAGCATCAATTTATAGATATGAAAAGCTCCTCTTAGTTAAAAAAAATAATTGGTGGTGGATAGGAGTAGTAGTCTGCGCTGCTGTGCTAGATTCAATAAATCTGGAGGATGTGATGAGGGATTAGATAATGTGATTTCTTCTCAAGGCGTTTCAAAGTTGAACCAACTTCTTCATCAGGAGAACCACAATGTTGGGTCAACTTCGAAATGCGTTGAGAATAAACCGTATGATCTAATCCCTCATCACGTCCTCCAGATTTATTAAATCTAGCACAGCAGCGCAGACTACTACTCCTATCAAATTGTTCTACACGGCGGGATTTCCCAACATGAGGGTACTGCAGCAGCTGTCACATCTTGATTCCTCAGTTGTGGGTTAAACAACCCCAAAAGGTGAGCAATTCTTATACCTCTCACCGACCAATTTCTCCACCAGATAAGACCCTATTGCGCTTGGTGTCTCGCACTCTTTCTAGTTAAAAAAATAACATTTTTAACAATCTGAAAACCTTTAAATGCTTTTATTATACTCTCAAACGTACAGGCATAAACTACACACAGCACATAAATCAGTCACGTAGTGCACAAGCATTGTCAAAATGTATATTTATAAACCATTTTGTTTAGACACCTCGAAGTACAGTAGTATTTTTTAAAGGAGTTCTCCAATTTATATGCAAAATTGTCCCTAAGGTTTGTATTATATTAAACCTTTTACATTCAACTTACAATTGATTGCTTTCTATAACTAGGTTTGCAGAACTTACTGAAGTAATAATAGAGAAGCTTGATGGTTCTACAAGGATCTCACCCCCTGAGTTCAGAGATATTCTTGGACAACTTGGATTCTGTCTGGAAGATGATGAATTTAATAAACTTTGTAAAAGGTTGTATTTCTGTTTGTGATTAAAATAGGGAATTTTGTATGAATTTTGTAGGGAATCTGTCACCATGGTTTGCTACCCCATCAGAGAGCAGCATGATGTAGGGTCAGAAACCCTTATTCTAGCAATATATCACTATTGGGCTTCTTGCCTTTAAAGGGAACCTGTTGCCATCAAAATGCAGTTCAATCTGGAGGCACCATGTTATAGAGCAAGGGGAGCTGAGCAGATTGATATATAGTTTTGTTACAAAGGATTCAGTATGACCTGTTTTTTCATCATTTTAAACTTCTACTCTTTCTGGAATTTTGGGTTCAGTGGGTAGTTATATCAGTGACTGACAGCTATCACTATATTTACACTTACTGATAGGACTTAATTTGGAAAGGCACACACCTGTCTATATAACACCTCACAGCTCACAGTGCATGTCAGACCAAATGAGAATCATGAGTTCAAAGGAACTGTCCAAGGAGCTCAGAGACAGAATTGAGGCAAGGCACAGATCTGGCCAAGGTTATACAAGAATTTCTGCATTACTCAAGATTCCTAGGAGCACAGTGGCCTCCATACTCCTTAAATGGAAGATGTTTGGGACCACCAGAAGTCTTCCTAGACCTGGCCGTCCAGCCAAACAGAGCAATTGTGGGAGAAGAGCCTTGGTGAGAGAGGTAAAGAAGAACCCCAAGATTACTGTGGCTGAGCTCCAGAGATGCAGTACAGAGGGGGGAGAAAGTTCTACAAAGTCAACTATCACTGCAGACCTCCATCAGCCGGGCCTTTATGGCAGAATGGCCTGACGGAAGCCTCTCCTCAGTGCAAGACATATGAAAGCCCGCATAGAGTTTGCTCAAAAACACATGGAGGACTCCCAGACTATGAGAGATAAGATTCTCTGGTCTGATGAGACGAAGATAGAACTTTCTGGTGATAATTCTAAGCAGTATGTGAGGAGAAAACCAGGCACTGCTCATCACCTGCCCAACAGTGAAACATGGTGGTGGCAGCATCATGCTATGGGGGTGTTTTTAAGTTGCAGGGACAGGACGACTCATTGCAATTGAAGGAAACATGAATGTGGCCAAGTACAGAGATCCTGGAGGAAAACCTCTTCCAGAGTGCTCTGGACCTCAGACCTTCCAACAAGACAATGACCCCAAGCACACAGCTAAAATAACAAAGGAGTGGCTTCAGAACAACTCTGTGACCATTCTTGACTGGCCCAGCCAGAACCCTGACCTAAACACAATTGAGCATCTCTGGAGAGACCTGAAAATGGATGTCTACCAACGTTCACAATCCAATCTGACGGAACTGGAGAGGATCTGCAAGGAAGAATGGCAGAGGATCCCCAAATCCAGGTGTGAAAACTTGTTGCATCATTCCCAAGAAGACTCATGGCTGTACTAGCTCAAAAGTGTGCTTCTACTCAATACTGAGCAAAGGGTCTGAATACTTATGACCATGTGATATTTCAGTTTTTCTTTTTTAATAAATTTGCAAAAATTTCTACATTTCTGTTTTTTTTTCAGTCAAGATGGGGTGCAGAGTGTACTTTAATGAGAAAAAAATGAACTTTTCAGAATTTACCAAATGACTGCAATAAAACAAAGAGTGAAAAATTTAAAGGGGTCGGAATACTTTCCGTACCCACTGTATACAAATAAAGCTTTCCGTCACTGATAGGACCGCCCACTGGATTGAAAATCCCCAAAAGAGCAGAATATTAAATGATTAAAACATGGGTTATACTGAATATTTTCTCACAAAACTATATATAAATCTGGCAAGATCCTTCTGCTCTATAACATGGTATCTGGTGACAGGTTCCATTTATTCTTTATTAGTCTTTATTCCATCTAACTACAATTTTTTTAAAAAAATGTAGTTGGTACTGCTGTTATCCCCAATATCTTTTTACTCTCCCACTCACAGAACTCCAAAAGCTGATATACAAAGAGTTTTTTGGTTGTGATTCTGCTAAAAAATGTTGAGGAACCAACATCTGACTTTAACTACGTGTTGATACAGGCAAAGTGATCTATCACCCTCCGGTCAGTGCTATGGCATGACTGCTTTGCTTGTCCCCTCTGACCATATTGGTTCAGAATGAAATCAGTTCATTATTCCAACTGCTCCTACTTCTGATGAATCCTTGACCAGAGTGTAGAGAAAAGGAGGATTTTTCCAGAAGCCTCATTGGGAAAAAGTGACTGAAAGGCATATTGATCAATCAGCAGATCAATGCTATGTAAACCTGTCTACAGAGTAACAGATGTATTCATTGCATTTAAAATCAGAGGGATTGGTGTACAAGTACTCGATTACTTCAGAACTTGCTACCCGTATATGTTCCTCTCCTCTCCACACTCAACACCCTTAATTAATGCAGCTCTGAAAAAAAGCTCCTTCTTTCGATAATCTCCAACAACTAACTCACAAATAGGAACTGATCTTCTATACCCACTTAACCTCCCAATATGGGCAGACCTAACAATTAACCCCATCTGCAGGCTAACCAAGTGCTGCAGGCCACAGAACAGATATACCAACATAGAACAAAGTCAATGCATTATATTACAATACGATCTTCAAGGTGGGTGTTGACAGCTCTTCCACTCCATTACATACATGCACATAAATCTTCTTTACTGCAGCTAGTTGTTTTATTGGAGTTTTTGTGCCATGTGTTAAAATGTCTTTGGATTGCAATTTTATTTTGTCAAATTGGTTATGTGCCCATATATTAGGTACGATGTGGACGGAACCAATGTCATTAAGACAGATTATCTACTGAAAAGACTTGGACATGAAATACAGAATCAGTCATCAAGCAACATAAAAACTAAAGGTAGGACGTTAGAAAGTAAATTAACTCATTTTTCCACTGCCTTCAACACATGTTCATTAAAGAAAACTTGGTACTTGAAAAAAAAATGTCAATACCTTGTAAAAATTCCTGAGCTCCCCTGATTCGGACGTTCTTTTCCGCTTTGAGCTGTGTCATTCCATTGCAGAGATATTCACATTTGATGCTTTTTGGAGCACACTATGCGAAATCTCTGCTTGTAGAGCAACTGAGTGTTTCTTCAGAGTCTTCTCTGGGGTGTGCGCTTTTATCCTTCCCTACCAGACACTGCCAGTCACAACTCAGCAGCTGATCTAACAGTCTCAGACACCGCGGAGCTGTGATTGGCAGTGTCTGAGAGGGTGGAATGAAAGCACAATCCCCCAGAGAAGACTGCAGAAACACCCAGTTAGACTGCAAGCACAAATTTCACATAGTGAGCTCCAAAATCAGCAAGAGTAAATATCTCTGCAATGGAGTGACGCATTACAAAACGGAAAAGACCTGCAGAATCAAGTGAGCGCAGGGATTTTACACAAGGTATTTAACTTTTTTGAGCTAGTGACAGATCTTCTTTAAGTACATGTGTCATGTTAAAGGATTTCCTTCTGTTTCAATGACTCTTTGGAAAATGTGTTGGGCATGTGGGTAGAATCTCTGTCCTCACTTCTCTCACATGTGAATTAGATAAAACTGAACATGTTACAATTGTAAGAGTTCAGGGTCTAAACCTAGAATTAAAAAAAAAAAAAAAATCAGCAGGAGGTTCATTAAGTTGTCATTATTAACAAATGAAAAGGCTGTGACTGTGTTGACCGGCCTTGTGTTTTAGCACACAGTTCCTATGGGGTCCATCATTGAACTGGGGTGCCAAGGGCCTGCCAGTAACCAACTCCAGGGCCCCTCTGTTCAGCTACATGCAAATGTGACATTTATCCTGAATCACAGATTTATATAACAATGAACTGGGTAGATTGTTAAATGAATAAGATGCTGCCTTTGTCTGTACATAGTGATTCACGTACAATGTGCCAAGTACTGCTCTTATCAGAGGGTGGTGGCCCACCAGAGGATTCTCCTGTTCTCCTGCGGGCCAGTCCAACCCTGGGTCCATGTTACAAAACTGTAGGCGATCTGTGTTACTATATGATGTGAAGCAGCTTATTCTCTTATAGTAGCATTAGGCTCTGCAATGTGAAATGAGTTGGAGCATGACATTTTTTTCTCATGGATTCCATAAAAATCATTGAAAAACTTTTTTAGAAATGAAACTAGGTAGAGACACCTAAAAGTTCAGTATTTTCCTATAGCAGGTTATGGGCCCCATATTACTTAATCTGCAAACATCAGGGTCCACAATCTTAGTCATTAGTTTGTCCTAGATAGGACAGACACTACAGAACTTGATCCTTATGTTTTCACATGATTGCCGTACGTGTAAACCTGCTCTGTACTTAGTATTTAGTGTACTGCCTGTAAATAATGATTCAGTCTGTGTTTCATAATCCGCTTCTCCAATTCCATCAGTACAATCCCGAGAAATGTCTTGGGCAGAACTAGAGCGGAAAGCCTCTCTCAACATTGAGAAATGGTTGAAAGATAAATTCAGAGAAGGCTTTTGGAGCATGAAAGAAGAATTTGAAAGGCGTGATCCTCAAAGAATTGGCAAGGTGGGTAGAACTATGTTTTATGTAAAAATGTTGTAGTTCATTTACTGTAACTGTGAACGAAATATGGAAGTTTGCAGAAAATATTCCACAAAGCATATGTATAAAGAAGCAAAACTATGAATAATCTACGATAAAATATACTGTAATACACAACAATTTTCAAAAATGTGCCAATGATGGCCGAAAGGGGCAGGATTTATGTAAACCCACACTATAGTAGTACCAGGAAGGTCATTGGTGAAAATTTCTACAGGACCAGTCGATCATACCTTGTATATGGGGGCCTCCTTGACACAATCAGAGTTTTAGATGTAGCATGTGTAATGGAGACGAAAGGGCCTCTAAGAGGATTCTTACAGGATGCTTCAAAGATAGAGAGATATTGCCATCTGCTGGTCAGGCACAGTCATGTGGACCCGAGATGTTCAAGAGAAGGTGAAGGGGGAGCAGATTTAGACGCTGGACCCAGTCAGGTGGCTTCCAGGAAGGAGTTCCAAGGTACAAGAGGCCAGCGCGCCAAGCCTGAGGGGTTTTTGGTGCCAAGCAGCAGAGAGGAGCAGACGTGCTCCCTGCGTGCTGAGAAGCCCCGCGTGGCAGGCCTAAACCGGAGGCCTGTGAGGTGCCACAGCCGGGCGCCGGTGGATGAGCTCCGGATCCCTCACAGATGTGACTCGAGTGCTGTGCCTACTGAGGAGAGTCGGAACCTGCTTGAGGTGCTGAGTGAGTTCGCGAAACCCGACGTCGCCCGCCGACAGACGAGGTCTGGACCACGGCTTGAGAAACTGCCTCCAACGGCCAGGAAGAGAGGAGTTGGGAGACTGCTGAGCCAGGAAAATCACACCAGTGAAAGCAGAAGAGCTGCATACGTGAACAGGGTTGTCACTTCCACTGTTCACTCATTGTACCAGGGCCAGTTGGGTTTAGGTACTCAGGTTGGGAGGGGAACAGTTTGGGTGGAATAAGCTAAACTTGCTTTAATTGATTTTGTCCAGAAAAGACTTTCGGCCTAGCGGGAATAACCGGTGACCCCCGCTAGGGCCCTATACAGAGATAAAGAACTGACGTGGTGACTCCCTGGCTGGGTGCACCACATTACTTTGAGAGACTTCGTATTTTGCTAATATTTCAAATTACCGTTCAATACCCTTGTTGTTATCCCCTTGTTCAGAATACCTGTTTTATATATACATAAACTGTTTATAATCATCTCCGACTGTCCTTGCCTTGTGTCTCTGTGCGTTGCATTCCAGCACAGCATTACACATGTAGCAGAGCTGAGAAAGCTAACCACGCCCAAACCAAAAGTGTCTGTGTATTTTGTCTATGACAGTGAGCTGCTAATCAGAGAAGGGGACGCGGTGAGACCAGGGTTCATGTGAGCTGTAGTCCAGGCAGTGATAATCTCCTGGTGATAAAACATGCATTATTTTAAAACAACAGCACACAGCCTAGTAAGCAACACATCCCTGAAATATGTGTCTCAGCTCCTGCCTCATGCTGTCCTCAGATTACATAGTAATAGCCTGCTGAGAAATTACCTGCAACGCTGTATAAATATCTTCATTTTTACATTTTTAACTGGAAAATCCCAGGATCCAGTTTTAGTGTGATATCAAAGACTACTTAACCAATTAGCTATTATGGATTGAGGCCTCTGACCTATGACTTTGATAACTACTTTGGGGAATTCTTTAAATTTCTTTTTATTACATTCTACATCTATAGTATGTTACATGAACAGCATGTTGTGAACAACATAAAAGGATTAATTTTTCTGCTTGTGTTTGCCGAACTTTGAGTAATTATGAAATATCCACAAACTTAAATGTACTTTTTCTACGTCTTAAGGTTGAGAAAGATGATTTTCTGACAGTATTGGAAAAGTTTGACCTAAAACTAAAAGATGAACACTTTAACCTGTTCCTGGCAAGATGTGGGCTTGAAAACTCTCTTACCGGCATCAGTTACATGGATCTACTAAGAAATTTCCAAGACCGCAGCGAGAAAGGCATCACACACAAGATACTCTCTGACCCAAACCATAGGTAACCATACTGATCATTTACAGAAATATTGTGATTCTTTGTAGCCTGTAGTGATCACCCTAAAGGGAATGTCATTGGAAAATTACATATTGTCTATATTAAGCTTTTGTGTTAAATGTATTTTTAAAAAATGTTGATGATTTATTTTCATCTATTTCCATATTACAATAATTTTCATTTGTAATGTTGCCTGAAGAAGGAGCCCCTGTGCTCTGGAAGCTTGCATATATATATTTTTTCTGGTTAGCCAATTTTTGGGAATAAAAGTATTTACATCAATCAATATTCAAAAAATCCTTAAAATCTTGCAATTTTCACTAAGCCAAATATTAACATGATACCTGCTGTTCTGCCGAGGTCACTTTTCAGCAGTCATGCCATTATCATGTTTGGCAAGATTATAATGAAAGATACAACTGTGGCGCCCCTGCGGGTCAAGTTACCACAGAGGTACAGCATCTCACCCAGAGGTGTGGTACCCCACTCTCAGGTAAGGAGGGAGTACTACCCAGGACCCACACACCCACATCCAACACACTCCATTTCAGTGGGGGGGGGAGCGAGATTGCTCCTAAGGGAGAGCACAGTCCCTGGTCCCTAGCTGGAGAGTGGAACTAGGTAGAAGAGGTGGGTGGAGGAAGAGGTTCAGTGGAGCACAGAGGGTAGGAGTATAAAAGACAGAGAGAAACATCTAGAAGGGTCCAGTCCCTTTTCAGGAGAGTAGTGCAGAAGGGTCCATGCTCCTGGCTCCAGTGCTTGGAGCATGAGTTCAGTAGAGTGAGCGGAGTCGGGCCTAGTGAGAGAGGCCCAGGAGAGAGGGAGAGGAAAGAAGAGAGGAGCAGTGAGGAGGGCTCCAGGAGGAACAGAGGGGATCCCAAGGGCACAGTGAGTGCGGATGCCACCCGTGCGCCCGAATCCACGCTGACGAGGAGAGATCAGGCCACAGAGAGGGGACCGGCCTATAACCTGGCTAGATAACCGAAGGCTGCTGCATTTTCAAGGTGCTGCAGCCAACAGCCACAATTATATCACCGAAAAGGTGGCCACATAGGGTCCAGGGGATTGCAAGTCGCCCTAGAAGGCCTGAGGTCACTGGCTTGGGACACTGATTGTGAGGCGCAGGGCAGGAGGGTGAGAGCCAGCGCAGTGAGACGACCGGGAAAGGTACATAGAACGGGGTCCCGTTTAAGTGCTCCTGAAATACCTGAGAGTTTGCTGGATCACCACCTCGGAAGACACAGGACAACGTGGGAGGTTATAATCCGGAAAGTGTAACCTGAGGAACTTAACAACTGTGAGTAAAATCTGAAGACTGCACCCCACTGTGCCCCTTGAATAATTGCTGCGCCATCACCAGCTCTGCACTACACTGCACCAACAAACATCTAACTCATAAAATCACCATCTACTGCCCTGGGCTAAGCTCTGCCTGTGGAGAGCTGAACCAACTCTGCTGCGTCACCATCAGCTCCAGAGAATGTGCACCGCAGCGGCGGCCTCATATAGCCGCATACCACAGGTGGCGTCACGAACATTATCTCTAAAAACTTTATTCCCCTTTTATTGACTGCTTTGGGTCACGGACGGGGTCACTGCCACCGTGACATCCCCAGCACCGACCGGCCCGGCTACCGAGTACCCCACGGCCCAGGGGGTGCGTCACAACTATAGATAGATAACACAGAACTAGTGATGAGCGAGCATGCTCGTTACTCGAGATTTATGAGCGTGCGCAAGGGTTTTCTTGAGTATCTTCAGTGTGCTCGGGTGTTATGCTTCAGTCACTCTGTGCGCATTCCTCACATGTATTACAGCTGTCAAACAGTCGCTAATCATGCACACGGAGTGACTCAAACATAACACCAGAGCACGCTGAAGATACTCAGCGAGCACCCAAGCATGCTCCCCGAAAGGGTTAACAGAACATACTCGCTCATCACTACATAAGACCCATCATTCACAATAAGTGATCACATCTAACCTCCTCCTCTCTGCACAGATCACAGAGCACGCCTAGAAAACTCTTCTATAGAAGTCAATGACTTTAATATTTTGCTTTCTACTGCTCTTTATAATCCATGTGGCAACTGTAGAACATATATCCAAAAATGCTGTTAACAGTAACCCCAGCAAAATACCCCCCTGTAAGTAAAATAAAAAAAACTGAATTAAAAACAGATTGGAGAAAGATAAAATATATTGCTACCTTTTAATTATTAATGCATATATATGTCTGTAACATTTTGCACATATATGTTGATTTATGGCCCCGTATTCTACCCACTATATACTATAATATTCTACATATTGCCTAGTGATGTAATGGTTAAAAATGCACAATTTTTTTGTGGAATCCCCTTGTATTGAAAAGTATAGTGGACCATATTTTTCAATATAGTAGAAAAGAAAACAATAAGGAACTAGCTGCATGTATGCCAGCAGGACAATGTTTCACACAATTTGGGTAAATTGTACAATAGGGACATGTTTTGCAATCATATATTATTTATACCCTTAACAGAGAAATAGAAGGTCTGCACATAATAAAGATATTTATATTTTTTATCTCAATACTTTTTAACTTAGAAAAAGGTTAAATGAGAACAGAATATAATAAAATATTTTTTTCATAAACTAAACTGACCTATTGATTTAATTTTAGATCATTTTTCAATAAAATGTATTAACTTAATAGAATACATGCAAATATCAATTTTTTTAGACTCACCAATTCAATAATAAATGAGAAAATATAACAGAGAAGTATGTATTATGTGTGGGTTCTATGGTGGTTTTTAGCATACATTTGTATCACTTCATGCATTTGCACATTTGTCCATTGGGTGGCACTACAGACTACATTTCTAATATAGTGGAACTTCGTGGTTACATATTGAGTTGATGAAGTTTCCATATTGAATGAATGCATATTTGATTTTTAGAATAATGTAACTATGGCATAGTAGCAAAAAATCTACTAATTATAATATAAAATATTCCAGATTTAGATTACTGTTATACACGGATTTCTTATGTCTGCTGGCACTATGCATATAAGGGAAATTATTTGTAGGCAATTTCATTATACATGAGGTTTATCTGTTTATCATTCTGGTCCCATACATGTATCTTGCTGAATTTACCTATCTCTGGTTATTCTTCCAGCATTAATTCTGTTTTTTCAATTGCAGGTTTCATCGGGAAGGAGCTATCAGCCCCTCGTCTACACTAACTGCAGTGGAAGCACGACTTGCAAACCTCTTCCAGTCTGACTTCTTGGCCCTTCTGGCAACTTTTGAGTAGGTTTTCTTTTCTCATTTTATCTTTGCATCAGCTTGATCTTAGAAAGCAGAATTTAAATGCTTTTAAATTATTTTAATTTTCTATATCTTGAATTTATATGATCTACATGTTCTGCAGATTGTAAAATAGACTGCAATGAAAAAGTTTGGGAGGTGTGTAGGTTGGAAATAAAACATTATACAATTTATATACAGTTATACAATTATTATACAATGAAGCATCTATAACTGAACCAATTGCTGATGTCACATCTCTAGTTTTTCACATGGGATAGTGAGCCCCCTAGTGGACTTTTTGTGAACTTTAGGGCTATACGGCATCAGGTCTTCAAGAAAGTCTAGTATGATCTGTCATGTCCATGTTAATTTCAAAAAGGGGAAAAGTCATAATAGTTTTTGTGACGCTAGTCAATACTCAGACAAGCCATGAGGCAGGGTAGTCAAACATTTTGGGGTCAGATACCAAGAGAGCAATTAGTAAACAAAAGGGAAAAGACAAAGGCGTAGTCAGGTAACGGTCTAAGGTCAGAATACCAGGAAAATAGTGGATCAAAGCAAAGGGGCTAGGCAAACGGAAGGTCAGAATGAGGTCCAAGGTCAGGCTGCAATAGATCAATAAACAGAACACAAGAATACAAGGCAAACCACTGAGTAAATGCTATGATTCGCTGAGATCTGGGACTGACAGCTTAGCCAAGTAGCTGGGTAATCACTCAGAACAGGGAACACCTGATAGAAGCTCAGCACCTCCCAGTCTCAGATTGGACGGCTGAGCTGTCTATCAAAATACCGACAGCTCAGTACGCCCCTGCACTAGATTGGACGACTGAGCAGTCTGTCACCGCGTCCAAGACACACTGAGTGGAGGAATCATGACAGCTTTTAACAGTTGAAGATAGATCAATTTTTACTCCTAATTACAGTATAATAAGATCCTGAAATCCTGCCTTACAACAATCAGATGGTCAAAAAGTGTTATATATGTTGGACTCAAGTATAAGAAATGTATAATCTTAAACAGTCAATAAGATATTACAATATTAAATGGTGCAGATTTTTTCAGATTTGTACTACATCCAGAAAAATGGGCAGATTATTTTGCAAATGAGAGTATAGACAATTATAATTGCTGGATACTTTTTACAACCAAACCATATATTACAGTAGTTACCGTATAACATCTTGTTTAAGAATTCCGAATCACAAGCTGTGAGCAGCACCAATGTTACCGGCAATGATGTGAAGCAATGATGCTATAGTTCACTGTTCCTCTGAGCTTCATCTTAAACCCATATTGTTATAAAAAGGAAAAAGCCTGCAGAAATAAGAGTATTTTTATTTTTAATAACAATTGTTACAGGTGTCATTAATGTGTCACTAGAATAAAACAAACCACCCGCTTTTTTCACTAGATGCTGGTTCAGCTTTCTTCCATTGTGGATCTTGAAGGTCACAAATATCAGTACGGACTGAAATTCCGTCAGTTCTGATGATGCACAAGATTTTGCCCTTTAAAAATTAGTGTATAAAATTTCTCCACCAACTATTTTTGGACATAACCATTATTATTCAGTAACAGCTGAATATTAGAATTGAATCAACAGCAAAAAGAGTTTTAAATTAGCTATTGAATTTATGTAGCTCTGGGGTGCACAATGCCTTTGGTCCATATTGTTAGATTATATTGTCCCAAAAGCTGCAATAAAGCTAAAAGCACCACTACGTCATTTTTTTTAGTTCACTGCTGTAGTGGCATCACTAATGTATGTTTCCTGCCCTAGTATTATACTCACCAGCCGCCATCTTCCTCTGTTCTCGGCACTGGTACGGTCGTCTTCTTCAGGTTGTGCTCACTCCAGGATTTGCTGGGTGAGCTGTACGTCACTTCTCAATATAATTCTATGAGAACGAGGCCCTCATAGACTTACATTGGGAGCTTGTGACCGCTACCTCTGACCTCTGACTACTCAGGAGCCGTGGTCACAAAATGGTGGAACCGGACTGGAGTGCCCCCGGAAAGAACAGATGACGGTGGTTGGTCAGTATTTTACTAAAGGCAGGGAACAGACATTAGTGATAAAACACCGGAGGTTAAATAAAAAAAATGCTGGAGTGGTGCTGTAAAGAAGTATTGCTGTATTGGAGATTTATTGAATGTCAACATCATATAACATCAATGTCCAAGAGATGATAGTTTAACTTTAGAGACTCCTTGCAATTTTCATAGACAACAATGGAGAGCGTAGCATGCACATGTTGTCACCAGTAACTCACCCGTAACTGTTCCTCTATGGAGTGCCAAAGGGGCAATCAGGGATGTGCCATAAATGTCTCTACTAAAAAATATCCCTTTAAAAAAAATAATTCTTCATAAACAGAATATTTGATTTGACGTACCCAAAAGTGACCAAAAAAATAAATGTTTGCCCCCTTCCTGATTTCTTATTCTTTTGCATGTTTGTCACATTTAAATGTTTCAGATCACAAAACAAATTTAAATATTAGACAAAGTTAACACAAAATACAGTTTTTAAATGAAGGTCTTTATGATCAGGGAAAAAGAAATCCAAACCTACAGGGCCGAATGTGAAAAAGTAATTTGCCCCCACCTCCCCTTAAAACATAAAGTAACTGTGGTTTATCACATCTTTGAGAAGCCGAGTTCAATTTCCCTAGCCAAGCACAGGCCTGATTACTGCCACACCTGTTCTCAATCAAGAAATCACTTCAAAGTGAAGTAGACCAAAGGTCCTCAAAAGCTATACATCATGCTGTGATTCAAAGAAATCAAAGAAATTCAGGAACAAATGAGAAACAAAGTAATTGAGAGTTATCAGTCTGGAAAAGGTTATAAAGCCATTTCTAAAGCTTTTGTACTCCAGCAAACCACAGTGAGAGCCATTATTAACAAATGGTGAAAACATGGAACAGTAGTGAACTTTCCCAGGGGTGGCCGGCCGACGAAAATTACCCCAAGAGCGCAGCGACGATTCATCCAAGAGGTCACAAAAGACCCCACAACAACATCCAAAGAACTGCAGGCCTCACTTGCCTTAGTTAAAGTCAGTGTTCATGACTCCACCATAAAAAAAGAGACTGGACAAAAATGGCATGCATGGCAGAGTTCCAATACGAAAACCACTGCTGAGCAAAAAGAACATAAAGGCTCGTCTCAGTTTTGCCAGAAAACATCTTGATGATCACCAAGACTTTTGGGAGAACTGTGGACTGAGAAGACAAAAGTTGAAATTTTTGGAAGGTGTATGTCTCATTACATCTGGCATAGAAGTAACACAGCATTTCAGAAAAGGAACATCATACCAACAGTAAAATATGATGGTGATAGTGTGATGGTCTGGGGCTGTTTTGCCGCTTCAGGACATAGAAGACTTGCTGTGGTAAATGGAACCATGAATTCTGCTTTCTACCAAGAAATCCTGTTTGTGACCTCAAGCTGAAGCGCACTTAGGTTATTTAGCAGGAAAATCCAAAACACACCTCTGAATGGCTTAAGAAAAACAAAATTAAGACTTTGGAGAGGCCTAGTCAACGTCCTGACCTTAATCCGATTGAGATGCTTTGGCATGACCTTAAAAAGGTGGTTCATGCTCGGAAACCCTCCTATGTGACTGAATTACAACAATTTTGCAAAGATGAGTGGGCCAAAATTCCTCCAGAGCATTGTAAAAGACTCATTGCCAGTTATCACAAACGATTGATTGCAGTTGTGGCTGCTAAGGGTGGCCCAACCAGTTATTAGGTTTAGGGGGGGCAATCACTTTCATACAGGGCCCTGTAGGTTTGGATTTCTTTTTCCCTTAATAATGACCTTCATTTAAAAACTGCATTTTGTGCTTACTTGTGTTATTTTTGTCAAATATTTAAATTTGTTTTGTGATCTGAAACATTTAAGTGTGACAAACATGCAAAAAAATAAGAAATCAGGAAGTGGGCAAACACTTTCACACCTCTGTATTATAAGGAGCTATCACCAGTGGTGGCATAAAAGGTGAATTAAAGCAAAGAAAGCGTTCACATGCATCTTCCTTCACTGATAATTATGTTCTAGCAAGAGAGAAGGGAGAACTGAGCCACCATCTAATGACTGAACCCTTCTCTACTCATCAGAATGATGTGCCTCTTTATTACGATGCATATATACATGTCTTTGTCCTTGGAAATGAAGGCTCTGCAAACCATTATCATGGGCCATGTATGTCCCCTGGGGTGTAGGTTTTACCCTTTAATCTGTATCTATCTGTATTATCGGCAGAGAAGAATTTTTGGGAAAATGTGTAATCAGAAGGATAGATATTCCAAAAATGACTGATGATGATGATGATAATCCCCAAATACGGTATGTGAAATCTACATAACATAGCATGTCATGACTAATAATTTGTTACTTTCTTTTTTTAGGAAAATTGATAAATTCAAGAGAAATGTAATAAGCCAACAGGAATTCCGAGCAGCAATAGAGAGCAGGTATTATTCTATCAAATGACAATCATAGTAAGACATGGACATACATGCTACTAGTATGTTCTCCCACGGACCGGAATCTCCTGTCATATATTTATGGGTGGACAAAGACAAAAGAAGGACCCTTGTGCAGGAACAATATCTATGCCCTTTGCAGGCCAATAGCTCATCATAATGCTCCACTTTATGTGCTGGTTTGGAGGTATTAGTGGGCCATTTTACCTCTTAGGCCCCTGTGCGGCTGCACAGGTTGCACCAATGGTATGTCCGATCATGCATATACTGTACACTATATATGATTTTCTCGTCATAGACAATATTGTGGCACACTCCACGTTTGCTGTGTTGCATCAATATTCTTACCAAGAAACATTTTTTTTTAATGGTTGTGTAATTGTTAGGGTCACTATGTGAGGTGGATCCTCAAAGTCCAGTTGGACACATGGGCTATCAGGCAAATTAAGCATGCAAGAAACAGGTAGCTGAGGTACTTGAAGCCGCAGGTAGCCCGGAGATGTCCTTGAGACCGCAGACAGGCAGCAGAGGTACTGGAAGCCGCAGGCAGACTAAAGACGTCTGGGAGACCGCGGACAGGTCTCAGAGGTATTGAAAGCTGCAGTAAGACAGGAGACGTTCTGGAGACAGCAGGCAGGCAGCAGAGGTACTGAAAGCCAAAAACAAGTAGCAGAGGCACTGGAAGCTGCCGGCAAACTAGAGACGTCCAGGAAACCGCAGACAAGTGGCAGAGGTACTGGCAACTGCAAACAGGTCGTGACGCACCTACAAACTAAGACTTAATATCAAGACACAGGTGTGTGTCTTGGTAGGCCTTATATAAGCCTAGGTAGATGATCACCACATGGGAGTACGCCGGGCTGCTCACAAAGCCTGACGTGAAGCACAAGAAAGTTTAGCTGACTGGGGTGAAGCGAGCAGAGCCCAGACCCATGATAGGTGTGTGACAGTAATACAGTGAAAACATTGCAACGGAGCAGACAACTTGCAATCTACAGATGAGATGTGCTTTTTCCTTAGTGATTTGAGGGTAACCATCTTGAGACTTCTACTGTACTCTTCTCTTATTCTGTTTCAGTCACCAAACACACCATACCCAGTGAGGCCTACAACAGGCTCTGCTCTTCTTGGCTCCTGACAGTCCTAATAGTTCTCTGCTAGCCTGCTATGGCAGATACAACCCTATTTTAGTGCTGGCTTTGTTGCTTCCTCAGGTTCCTATTGATCAGACACCACCTCGTATCACTCAGCTGCTGACACTATTACAGTACACACAGTTTGGAGGATAAAATCACTTTTCTGTGATTTCGACCAAAACTGAGCAACCTGTCGCTCACATCTCCCATCTTCTCTCCTGAGAGAATGGCGGGGTCAGTGATACTCTCTGCTTCCACTTCACTATGTCCTCATCTAACATGCAGCACACACTCATCTATCACTCAGCCCACTCTTTCGTGCCATAAAAGTGTAACACATCTAGAACCTAACGTCAGTTAACCCCTTCTTGACAGAGTGAGGATACGGCACTCTTTTTAATATAAAGCTAACAAAGCAATAATGCAGACAGTGAGCTGTGGTAACAGATGCACTGACTCCCAAATAACAAAATATAAAGTAACACAATTGCTGAAAGGGGACAAATCGGTGAGACCTCTTCTTCCTACCACTTTACAAACTGATGATAAAAGTATCAGATTGTATATTCATATTTCACTTATTATTAATGTGATATTAGTTCGCACTATAGAAAAACACATTGGCTTATATTTATTTATCAATTTACACCAATTTTTGGCATAAACAGTACCGTAAAACTCATAAATCATAGTGAATGTTTTCCAATAACTGTACTAGAATATGCAACTTTTCTCTCATTCAAAAGATTTGAAAAATGCCTAGAATATTTACAGGGGTTAGGTTTTGGACAGATGTTGTAAGGCAGATACAAATTCTGGTACACATCTATGACTGTTCAGTGATGGATTTTCATTTTTTGACTTTCAGACACCACAAATGGACCACATTTATTAATAGGAAAACATTTTTTTTAATAAGTTTGCGCAATTCATTTAAACAATTATTTTTTTGGGAATTTTTAAATGACTGTTTTATTAAATATGGGACATTATCCCACAGGGTTAGTTTTCCCCTCCTGTACTGGATGGGGGCCAATCTTAAAGCAGCACTCCCATGTATATATTTTTTTTATTAAATGTGTGTATATGTGCATGTAATGTAGTGTGAGTGTATAAATATCCTCACCTACCGCTGCTCTGTGTCCAGCGCCGTTCTTCTCATTGACGTCACACCTCTGCAGAATGGCTGGGTCACGCTGCGGTCTTTGTGACCCAGAAGTTGCATCTACAATGTAAGCCTGTGGAGGTACCATAGGATTTCTGTCATTCAGAAGTGAAGCAGAACGGCTCTGGACACCAAAGAAAGCAGCGGTAGGTTAAGATATTAATACACTCACACTACATTACATGCACATATATACACATTTAATAAAACATATAGATGATTGAGTTTATTTCAAGGGATTATTCTCTTAATTGAATCCTTGGCTTCAGTTTGCCATAAAAAGCAAAACAAAATTGTGCAGTACTCACCTTTCCCAGGTTACAATGGTGAGTCTCTACCACTGTTCACATTGTCTAGCATTGGCTGCAGCGGTGACATAATGATGACCGCGCAGCCGGCAATCAGTAAAGGCCAATACCAAACACTGGTAACAGTGGTGGACAATTGCCGGTTTAACCCAGGAAAGGCGAGTACAGCGCGATTTTGTCTTTTTTAATAGCAAACTGCAGTTAGGGAAGAAATTTAATTGAAAGGGAACATCCCTTTTATTATTTTGGTTTAAATGTTGTTTGTACTCGGGCCGGGAACAAAACTCAATGGAATTTATTATTCTTTTTATAGCTGATTGTAGAAGCTATTGCACAGATTAAAATTGCAATGGTACTGATGAAAAAAGTTGCAACAAAATTGTAGAAACATGTCTTTTCTCCCATTAAAATTTGTCATGTAAAAAAATCATACCAAGAAGAAGAATTTCAGAAAATCTAATGTAACCCATAATCTGACAAATATAAATTAAAATAATGTGGTTGCTTGCATAAATATGCATTTACACTGCAAGGTAATCATTGTTAAAAATGCTTGTTTCATGATTATCTTACAATGTAAACAGGCTGCTGATCATCCAATGAACTAGCAAAATGCTCAGTCATCAGGTGAAATGATCTTTTATGTAGCATAAAAAAATCATCGTTCTCGGCAGTGTATCATCCTGTGTAAATAGGAATTACATCGCCGAGAACTATGGCAGCCTATGCACACTGGAAACAGGCATTCAAACGACCGCCGATCGGTAAAAGTTTACCGATTGGTAGTCATATAGTGTCACCAGTTCATCCATGTTAACGGACCCTTAGACTAGTACTTTGTTGAATAACCTTTGGAATTTAAAACAACATTCAGTCTTTTTGGGTAGGAGTTTATCAGCATGGCACATCTAGAATTGGCAATATTTTCCCACTCTTGCTTGCAGTAGCGCTCCAAATTTGTCAGAATGCAAGGGCATCTCCTATGTACAGAGTCATCTTCAGGTCAACCCCATATTTTTAAATTGGATTCAGGTCTGGGCTCTGGCTTGGCCATTCCCAAACTTTGATTTTCTGGTGAACCAATTCTTTTGTTGGTTTGGAGGTATGCTTAGGGTCATTGTCGTGCGGAAAGGTGAAATTCCTCTTCATCTTTATCTTTTTAGCTGAGGCCTCAAGATTTTGATGCAAAATTGATTGATATGTGGAACTATTCATAATTCCCTCCACCTTGACTAAGGCTCCAATTCCAGCTACTGAAAATCAGCCCCAAAACATAATGCTGCCACCCCCATGCTTCATGCTGGATATGGTGTTCCTTTGGTGATGCACAGTGTTGGCTTTGAGGGCTTGGATGTTTTTATTTTTAATAAAAGACTTCTATCTTGCCACCAAGGCTTTAGGACCATGGTTTTTGCTGTAACATCTGGAAAATCCTACTGTAGCTGCTAAGGCTTATGTGGGATTAATCATAATTAGTGTTGAGCGAGCATGCTCGACACTGCTCGGTACTCGCCCGAGCATCTCACTACTCGGGATGTTCGGCGAGCACCGAGCATTTTCGGGTTACTCGGGCGGGAGCTCAGGTCTCCGCCCTGCATGTTTGGCGCTCTTTACAGAGCCAATCAACATGCAGGGATTGCCAGCCAGTCACTGTAGTGCCGCAGCCATGTTGGTTGTGGGCATTACAGTGATTGGCTGGCCGCACAGCGTCACCTCGAGTATTTAAAACCGGGCGCCGCCATCTTGGACACAGTCGCTCCGGATCAGACAGTGTAGGGAGAGTGCTGCTGAGCTAGGGAGAGATTTATACTGTGAAATAGGTAGTGTAGGGTCTCTAAAGCCTGCAAAAATCAAACAAGCAGTCCTTCTGAGGACTAATATCCATCCCAGATATCAGGCAGGCATGCTGTATAGGAGACGCAGTGGTTATACCAACAAACACTGCATTACAGTTCTGTGTGCTGCTGCTCAAATTGCTAGACTTAGCCCCAGGAAAAAAATTTTATTCATCTAAATCCTCTTTTTTTTTTCCTCAGTCAGATTGTACAAATACCCGTCTTATTAACCTTTTGGTATCCCCCCCCAAAAAAAATAAAATAAATAAATATATAGAGTGTGTCTGTGAGTGTTCAGACACAAATATATCTGTTTAAAAGAGTCTGGTTTCGGCCAGATAACTAGAGCTGTGGTTTTGCAGTTCCACGGTTCAAATCTCTGTAGTATCCACCTTTTTGCCTTTTTTCCATAAAAAAACAGTTTGAGTGTCTCGCTGACTGTTCAGACACAAATATATCTGTTTGAAAGATTCTGGTGTAGGCCAGAGAAATAGAACTGTGGTTTTCCTCTTCCACGGTTCTAATCTCCTTTTTATTACCCTTTTGCCATTGATAGTGCGAGTGTAAGCTATTTTACTTCATTTACAATGGGCAAGGCGCGTGGCAAGGGACTTGGAACTGGACGTTCTGGTGATGGTGCGTGCAGAGGACGGGGCCGTGGCCAAGGTGAAAATGTGCCACAACCAACAGCCACATCTTCTCGCTCCCAGTTCTTGACCGAATTACTAGGGAAGCACACAACAACAAGACCACTATTGCGAACTGATCAGTGTGAACAGGTTATTAATTGGATAGCAGATAATACTTCCAGTCACCTGGGCACCACCACCTCCGGTCTGTCTTCCACACGGTCAAGTGTTAGTAGCCGTGAGTCTCGACCTCATACTCCTCCTCACCCTGATGCTCCTTCCTCCCACCATACTGAGTGTCGTCAAACAGCAACTGATTCCACAGTTGGACACTATGAAGAGCTGTTCACTGGTCCATTTCCATATTTAGGCCCCTCGCCTGCTCCGCTTGAAGTGGTGGAAGAGGAGATCCCATGTAGCGATGGCCAAATATTTGAACAGCCACGGCCACAGGAAGGCGACGCTGGCAATTTGTCACAAGAGGTGGACGATGACGAGACACAATTGCCACGAAGTGAGGAGGAGGACCGTTGTGCGTAAGTGGAAGAGGAGGAGGTGGTGGATGATCTAGTAACTGACCCAACGTGGCAGGAGGACACGCAGAGCGAGGCCAGCAGCACAGAGGGGGAGGGAGGCAGAGTACCCCAACAGGCAGGAAGAAGCAGTGTGGTGGCCGCAGACAGAAGGCGGGCAACCGTTCCCCGTAACACCAACACGAGGGATGTTGCCAGTACAACCTGTAGGTCTTCCAGAGTCTGGAATTTTTTTAAAAACTCTGCTGATATCCCCAAAAAGGCCATTTGTACCACCTGCCATGCCAGCATCAGCAGGGGTGACAAAACTACCAGCCTGACCACCACCAGCATGATCAGGTCAGCAAAGCACCCAACTTTGTGGGGTGAACCCCAGGGTCCACGACCAGTGTCAGCAGATGTCACCACTGCTTCTTCCGCTGTTGTGCGTGTAAGAGAACCCCCTGTTGTGCGTGCTAGGCAATCCCCTGTCCATACTGCATGTAAAGATGCCCCCTCCTCTCAGTCTTCACTTGTTATGGCAGTTTCTCAAGAAACAGCATCAACGTCCACGTCCCACCACAGCGTTCAATTGTCCATATCCCAGACCTTTGAACAAAAGCGCAAATTCGCAGCTAACGCCCCACAGGCCACAATCCTAAATTTGCACATTTCATGACTGCTTGCGTTGGAAATACTGCTTTTTAGGCTGGTGGAGACGGAATCCTTCCGCAACCTTATGGCGGTGGCTGTCCCTCGGTACTCGGTACCCAGCCGACACTATTTTGCCCGGTGTGCCATCCCCCCACTACACAAGCACGTGTCCCAAAACATCTGCCGTGCCCTCAACAACGCAGTTACTGGGAGAGTCCACCTGACAACAGACATGTGGACAAGTGCTTGTGGCCAGGGACGGTACATCTCCCTGACGGCACACTGGGTAAACATAGTGGAAGCCGGGACCCAGTCGGACCTTGGGACGGAACACATCCTCCCCACACCGAGGATTGCGGGCCCTATGTCAGTTAGAGTTGCCCCCACAGTGTACAGCTCCTGCGCATCATCCTCCTCCTCCTCATGTTCAGCCTCCATCTCAGATATCACCACATCAGTTACAAGCTGGAAGCACTGCAGTACTGCCTCAGCCAAGCTGCAACAGGCTGTGCTGAAACTCATAAGCTTAGGTGATAAACCTCACACTGCTTGTGAGTTGTGGACAGCTGTGAAAGAGCAGGCAGATCTGTGGCTGAGACCACTGAACCTACATCCAGGCATGGTCGTGTGTGACAATGGCCGTAACCTGGTGGCGGTCAGGCGAGATCACACACGTACCATGCCTGGCTCATGTGCTTAACCTTGTGGTTCAGCGGTTTCTTAAATCGTACCCCGAGTTGCCAGATCTGCTCGTCAAAGTATGCCGCCTGTCAGCTCATTTTCGGAAGTAGTCTACAGCTTCCGCCGCCCTTGCTGTGTTGCAGCAGCGTTTGCAGCTTCTGGTGTGTGATGTCCCCACACGTTAGAACTCTACCCTCCACATGTTGCAAAGGATTTGTGAGCAGAAGAGAGCAGTTGTGGAGTACCAGCTGCAACAAGGCCGTCAATATTCAGGTCAGACTCCACACATAAGACCTCAGGAGTGGACCTGGATGTCTGACATATGTACCATCCTGACAAACTTTGAGGAGTCCACCAAGATGGTGAGTGGCGACGACGCCATCCTTAGCGTCAGCATCCCACTTGTCTGTCTTTTGCAACGCTCTCTGCGGAGAATTAAAGAGGAGGCATTGCAACCAGAGTATGATGAGATGGATCAAGAAGCCGTAGCGGGCGATTACACACAGCCCAGCCTCATCTCATCCCCACGTGCATTGGGGGACAATGAGGGAGAGGAGGAGGAGGAAGAACAGGAGCTGGTATCATGCGCTGTAGACGGTAGTACCTGTACAACTGTCATACCGTTGGTTCAGCGTGGGTGGCCTTCGGACAGGGGGGGGGGGAGGAGGAGGAGAGCATGGTCAGTCGTCATCTTGGTGAGGACACGGAAGTCTTGCCTGTTAACCAGTCTGGCACGCATGGCTGACTTTATGTTACGCTGCCTTAACCGTGACCCTCGCGTTGTCAAAATGTTGGGTGACAGTCATTACTGGTTGGTGACACTTTTAGACCCCCGCTACAAGGAGAACTTTCACTCTCTTATTCCTGAGGTGGAGAGGTCTACAAAAATGGGGCAGTACCAGAAGGCCCTTGCTGCAGAACTGTTAAAAAAATTCCCATCTGAACAGAGGTCACAGTTCGTTGCCCAACCAAGGCGTACAGGTGAGAGAGATGCAACTCCAATCCAGCAGAGGCAGGGTAACACTGTCAACGTTCTGGGACAGTTTTGAGACCCGCCCAGCTTACAGGCACTGAGGCGCGGGGTACTCTCACAAGGAGTGGAAAGTTTCAAAAGATGGTGAGGGAGTACCTTGCCGACCCTACCAGCATCCTCCGTGATTCCTCTGTGCCTTTTAATTATTGGGTATCCAAGCTGGACACTTGGAATGAACTCGCTCTGTACGCCTTGGAGGTCCTGGCCTGCCCTGCCGCTAGCGTGTTATCGGAGCGTGTTTTTAGTGCTGCTGAGGGAATTATAACTGATAAGCGCACTCACCTGTCAACTGACAATGCTGACAAGCTGACCCTTATCAAAATGAGCAAGGGCTGGATTGGGCCAGACTTCTTATCACCACCAAATGACAGCAGAGTAACATAAAGTCAAATCCACTGTGTTATTTCGGGAGGTGTATTCCCATGCACCGCTTCACACCCACACATGGGTATACGCTTCCTCATTTCGGCTGTTTTTTGCTCTTCTCCTTATCCTCAGCCTCCACCACCACTATACCACCAGGGTGACCATGGTCCGTGTTGCCAGTATTGCAAGTTCCTCCGTCCTAATTTTTGGTAGCTTTTGCTTCGAAGGCATAGGCAAAGACTATGGGAGACCCACTCCCCAATAATGGGAATAATGTTTTTAATATGCTGTACTGCATGGCTCTTGTAAGGGGCATTAAAATCGTCTTTTTAAGCTACCGTGACCTCCATGCCTCTTCCAAGGGGCATTGATATTGTCTTTTTATTCCACTGTGACCTCCACGTGTCTTCCAAGGGGCATTGATATTGTCTTTTTATTCCACTGTGACCTCCACGTCTCTTCCAAGGGGCATTAAAACCGTCCTGTTAAACCACTCTGAACTCGACAGCTCTTCCAAGGGGTATTGAAATGTTGTTTTTAATTACCTCTAACCTCCACGACTCTTCCAACGGGCATTGCATTTCCTCCTAATTTTATTCAGCTTTTGCTTTTCAATGCATAGGTGAACACTAAGGGAGACCCACTCCCCAATAATGGGTGGAAGGTTTTTAGTACGCTGTAATCCACGTCTGTTTCAAGGGGCATTGCAGTTCCTCAATTTTTGGAAAGCCTTCCATTCACTGCTTAGGCCAACAGTGTACAGGAGATCCAGTTGCTATAAATAGAAAAAACGGTTTAGTTAAGGCCCTCTGACCTCCATGTCACTTCCAAGGGGCATTGCCTCAAAATTTTTGGTAGGCATTGCACTCACTGTATGCCCTATAACTGTGTAGCTGAACCGCTCCTTTTGGTACAGAAACATATCCTACGAGACATGTGTGGTTGACTGGCCTGATATTGATGTGAATGGTCCCTGTTCCTCCTGTTCTTTGTACTTTGCCACCACCTCATCCATCATTCATCACCTGAAGCTTTGTTTTAACGGGAGTCATAGAACTGGGATAGTAGCAGGAAAACATCCAGCAATCCTCGGAGGAGGTAGGATATGCACCAAAACGCTGACCACCTCAGGCCTAGCCGCTACTACATACATGCGCTTGCATTCCAAGGAACAGAAAGCTAAGGAGATGGATGGCCTCATGATCATGAATAATTTACTCATTGTGTAAGAGGCTGACCACTGCTGCTGTCTACCTTTTGAACTTTGTGTTGAAGCCTGATTGACCCAGGACCCGCAATCCTCTATGTCTGGAGGACGTGTTGCATCCCAGTGTCCAACTGTGTCCTGGCTTCCACAATATTAACCCAGTGTGAAGGCGTCAGTGAGATGGACCATCCCTGGCCACATTCACTTTTCCATGTGTTTGTGGTTAGGCTGTCCTTCCCACTAAATGCACTGGGGAGGGCACAGGTAATGTTTTGGTATGCGCGCTTGTGTATAAGGCGCACCGGGACAAATAAGGGCGGCTGGGGACCGTTTATGGACACCCAGCCGCCCCCAGGCGGCTGGGGACCGTGTGTGGGCACCCGGCCGCGGGGCGGCTGGGGACTGAGTATGGATACCAGGCCGCCGACACAGCCATGATGTGGTGGCCAGATTCTGCCTCCACATGCCTAAAAGGCCCAATTTCTAGTGCAAGCAAGCAAGCAGTATGGTATTGCAGCCTGGGGGTGGGTGGATGGCAGGCTGCATACTTGCGCTTGCATTGCAAGGAATGGGGGAGGTACAATTGAACACTGCCCTGGGACAAGGACTTGAACGGGGATAGTTGCAAGTCTGCAACGACAGGTGCAGGGTGGGAGGCATCTTCGCATGTGCCATGAACAGGGGGTTGACGTGCACACACTACAGCGGAATAGACTGTCCTTCCCACTAAATGCACTGGGGAGGGCACAGGTAATGTTTTTACCCTGGAAAGGAAGTTCCTTAACATATTTCACAGGAAAACAGTTTCAGTTTCGTTTTTGAACGTTTTATTGTGAGCCCGTATAAGTGGCTTAATACCTCTGAACACGTTGTTGACAGCAGTGACCTGGGGGTCAGAAATGCTTCCTGGGGTGATCCCCATGCTGTCCCCTTGTCATTTGAGCACTGTCACTATCGTTTTGGGCACCTTTTAGGTTTTCTACAGACTGCCGGGGGTGCCGCTGCAAAAATGCTCGGGTCTCCCATAGACTAACATTGGGCTCGTTGCTCGGGTCGAGCACCCGAGTATCACGGTGAGCTCGGCCCGAGCTTCAAGCACCCAAGCATTTTAGTGCTCGCTCAACACTAATCATAATCACTGTAATGGCAGCTGTATGCTGACTACTATTTGACATGAGTATAAATGTGATTGACTAATTCTAAACACAACCACATCCCCAATTATAAGAGCGTTCACACTTAGGCAACTGCATTATTTTAGTTGTTATTTTTATCGCCCCCCTCCCCAAAATGATTTAAAGAAGCACTCCTCCCATCAAAATTTTTATCCTACTAATATATTGCAATCATCATATTATATGGCACTTTGTACTTACAATTGCTCATTTTGCCTTTCTACCCAGATAATTCTTCTCTTTTCCATTAGGTCTATGACATCATGTGATTAAAAACAGACTAACTGAATCTTTCTACGCTCTATATAGAAACCGGAAGTCTCTTTTCCCTGCGTGAGTCATCACTGCAAGAGTCAGTGGCGGGGTGGGGAGCAACTCGGTCAGGAGTTGAAGAGGGGAATGATAAATGCAGGGACAAGAGACTTACTCTTCCTACATAGAGCAGAGAAAAGAGAAGAATTAGCTGGGTAGAAAGGAAAAATTAGCAATTGTAAGTTCACAGAGCTATATAATATGATGACTGCAATATACTAAGAGGATAAAAACTTTGATGGCAATGCTTCTTTGTTTCTAAATGGATTTGTACATAATATGAGTGACATTAAAGGTGGAAAAAAAGTTCTTAAAGGGAATCTGTCACCAGGTTTTTATCAACTAAACTGAGAGCATCATAATGTAGGGGAAGAGACTCTGATTCCAGCAGTGTGTCACTTACTGGGCTGCTTGCTGTAGTTTTAATAAAATCACTGTTTTCTCAGCAGGAGATAATCATTAGAGGACTAGTAAACCTGCAGCCAGATAGTTAAGCATATTCATGAGCTCTGTATAACGCCCCCCCCCCCCCCCCCCCCCCACCACTGATTAGTAGCTGCCTGTGTACATTGTACATGGGCAGAAAGCTGCCAATCAGTGCTCTGGTGGGGTTATACTGAGCTCAGCATTCAGAAACCCTGTAGATTTGCAGCAGATAAAACAGCGATTTTATCAATACAACAGCAAGCAGCCCAGTAAGTGATACATCGCTGGAATCAGGATCTCTGCCTCTAAATTATGTTGCTCTCAGATGGGGTAGCAGAAACCTGGTGACAGATTCTCTTTAAATGAGTCTCCTTGGTATGATTTTTTACATGACAAAAACCTGGCATTATAAACGGGGCATGTAGGACTTTTATATCCACTGTTTATATGCGTACATACAGAGTGTGAAATAAGTATTGAACATATCAATTTTTTTTAAGTAAATATATTTGCAACGGTGCTATTGATATGAAATCTAACCAGATGTCGGTAATAACCCATTGTAGCGCCGGCGTCCCTGCCCTCTGCTAGGCAGGGACGCTGTTCCCCTCACCTCTCTGCTCCGTGCCCGGCGTCCTCCTCCCGCTCTGCTGGCAGCGCGCGCTCCTTCCCGGCCACTGTGCTTAGGGCGCGCGCGCGCGCTCTCCCTCCCTCTTAAAGGGGCCGCGCGCGCCGTCCTAAGGAGTCCCCGGCCAATGGCCGGAGGACTTCACCATATATAAGGCACCTCCTCCAAAATGGAGGTGCCCGAGCAATGTTGTTGCACTGTTCACTACTCTGCTTCAGCCCTCAGGTCCCGTTGCCAGTTACCTGCCAGTTACCTGCCAGTTACCTGCCAGATTCCTGCCTGATTATCTGCTACCTGCCTGCTAGTCTGAGGTCCGACGGTCTGCCTTACTACTCCTGTCAGTCTGTCTAAGGACCAGCCTGCCCGCTCACCTGGGAGCGCACATCAGCCACCTGCCTGCTTGCCCGAGGTCCGACGGTCTGCCTTCCAACTCCTGTCAGTCTGTCTATGGACCAGCTTGCCCGCTCACCTGGGAGCACACACCTGCTACCTGCCTGCTAGTCTACCTGGAGGCTCCGCCGTCACGTGCTGTGACCACCTGCCTGTCCAGTGACTCCTGCTCACTCACCTGGGAGCGCTCATCTGCTGCCTGTCTGCTAGCCTACCTGGAGGCTCTGCCGTCACGTGCTGTGACCACCCGCCTGTCCAGAGACTTCTGCCCGCTCACCTGGGAGCGCTCATCTGCCGCCTGTCTGTTGGTCTTCCTGGAGGCTCCGCCGTCACATGCTGTGACCACCCGTTCATCCAGAGACTCTCGCCTGCTCACCTGGGAGCTCACGTCTATCATCAGCCGCCACAGGTCGTACCAACCCTTTACCTAGAGACTGCCCCGGTCACTTGCCGTGACCATCTGCCCGTTCATCCAGAGACTGCCCCGGTCACTTGCCGTGACCATCTGCCCGTTCATTCAGAGACTGCCCCGGTCACTTGCTGTGACCATCAGCCCGTTCATCCAGAAACTGCCCCGGTCACTTGCCGTGACCTCCAGCCCGTTCACTCAGAGACTGTCCCGGTCACCTGCTGTGACCTCCTGCCCGTCTTCCCTGGTCGCCACCCGCTCCCTTACAAGGACTGCCCCCTTGTATAGTAGCTCAGAGGTTCCGCCTCCCAGACCCGTTACAGTTTGCTCGGGCCATGGAACCCGGTGGCACCCAAGCTCCCTCGCTCTCGGACCTGTGTCATGAACTGTCCCGTCAAAGGTCCCAACAGGAGTCCATCCTGGGTCACCTGCGGAATGTCAATACTCGCCTGGACACTCTGACTGCTCCACCAGCAACCACCGCCAGTGCCATGTCTCGCAATCCGGCAGCTCCGCTGCCCACTAATACCATGGTATCCTACCCCGGACCCCGGCTTTCTGCACCTCCTCGCTTCGGAGGCGACTCCGCCCAGGCTCGGGGCTTCATAAATCAGTGCACCCTGCACTTTGAACTATTGTCCCACCAGTTTAACTCCGACCGGGCCAAAATTGCATTCATCATGTCCCATCTCACCGGGGAGGCCCTGGCCTGGCTAAATCCTCTATGGGAGAGAGGAGACCCCCTGGTGTCCAACTTGCCTGCTTTTCTCACGGCTTTCCGGAAAGTCTTCGACGAACCCGGACGGAAGACCTCATCCGCATCATCACTGCTACGCCTCCGTCAGGGAAGTCTCACCGTGGGCCAATATGCCATACGGTTCCGTACCCTTGCCTCGGAGCTGGCCTGGGATAACGACGCTCTGGTATCCGTCTTCTGGGAGGGTCTGTCCGGCCGTATTAAAGATGAACTTGCTGGTCGGGACATTCCTACCACTCTCGATGACCTAATAACTCTTGCAACCCGGATTGACCTACGGTTCCAGGAGCGTGCCAAAGAGGTCACCCGTGAGAGGAGGTTACCATGTCTAGCTCCTACTTTTCAGAAACCCGTCACTCCCTCCGTCTCTACCCAGGTACACTCTCCTGAGTCTATGCAGGTCGACCAGACCAAGATGGTCAAAACCCGTCAGGACTTACGCCGTGCCGAGGGGAGCTGCTTCTACTGTGGCAGTAAGGAGCACCGGATCCGTGCCTGCCCGGAGAGGTCGGGAAACGCCTGTGTCTAGGTTCGCTCAGAGAGGTCAACCTAGACAAGAATAAATCCTCTCCATCTCTGCTGCTGTCAGTCTCAATCGTCTGCGGGGAGAACCGTTATTTCGAACTAGCCCAACTTGACTCTGGAGCAGCCGGGAATCTTATTTCACAGTCCCTGGTAGAGAAATACCGCATCCCCACCAAACCTCTGGCTGTACCCTTGTCTGTTGCTGCCGTGGATGGGGGCCTCTTACCACGCCCCATCCAACTCATCACCGAATCCATTACTCTGCAGGTGGGAATGCTGCATTCTGAGAGTATCTCCTTTCATGTTCTGCCTGGACTCTCTCACGCCCTCTTGCTAGGCCTACCTTGGCTCCAGAGACATGCACCCGTGCTTGACTGGCAGACCGGAGAAGTCCTTCGCTGGGGACAAGACTGCCATAAGACCTGTCTGGTTCCCGTCCATCCCGTCCGTCCTTCTCCTACCCCAGCTAATCTACCTGGACTTCCGATTCCTTATTGGTCTTAAGCTGATGTCTTTAATAAAAAGGAAGCAGAGACACTACCTCCTCATAGACCATACGACTGCCCTATCGACCTGTTTCCTGGTACTACTCCTCCCCGTGGGCGTATTTATCCTTTATCCGCTGCTGAGACCCGGTCGATGTCCGAATATATTGAGGAGAATCTGGCCAGGGGATTCATCCGGAAATCTACCTCCCCGGCGGGAGCAGGCTTCTTTTTCGTCAAAAAGAAGGACGGCTCTCTCCGTCCCTGTATAGACTATAGAGGCCTTAACCAGATCACGGTGAAGAATAAGTACCCCCTTCCGCTCATTCCGGAGTTATTTGATCGTCTGAGGGGGGCTAGAATCTTCACCAAACTGGACCTCCGTGGGGCGTACAACCTGGTTCGTATCCGTCAGGGGGATGAATGGAAGACGGCATTCAACACCCGGGACGGCCACTATGAATATCTGGTAATGCCCTTTGGTCTCTGTAACGCTCCTGCCGTCTTTCAAGAGTTGGTCAATGACATCTTCCAGGACCTTCTCTACTCCTGCGTAGTGGTGTACCTGGACAACATCTTGGTCTTCTCTCCGGATCTCCAGACTCACCGGAGGGACGTTCGTCAGGTCCTGCTCAGGCTCAGGCAGAATCACCTCTTCGCTAAATACGAGAAGTGCCTCTTTGAGCAGACCTCGCTTCCGTTTTTGGGCTACATTATTTCTCAGACCGGCCTACGAATGGATCCAGAGAAACTGTCTGCCATCGAGAAATGGCCTCGACCGGAGGGGTTGAAGGCCATTCAGCGATTCCTGGGCTTCGCCAACTACTACCGCCTCTTCATACCACACTTCTCTTCCCGGACTGCCCCAATTTCCGCGCTCACCCGTAAGGGTACTAATCCCAAAGAGTGGCCGCCCGAAGCAGAGGAGGCCTTTCTTTCCCTAAAACAGGCCTTCTCTTCCGCCCCGGTGCTGCATCGCCCGGACGGCAACAAGCAGTTCTTCCTGGAAGTTGACGCCTCCTCCTCTGGAGCCGGAGCGGTACTTACTCAAAAATCATCTTCCGGGAGAATGGTAACTTGTGGCTTCTTCTCCAAACTCTTCTCCTCTTCTGAGCGCAACTATTCCATAGGAGACCGAGAGTTATTGGCCATCAAACTGGCATTGGAGGAGTGGCGTTACCTACTCGAGGGGGCTCTTCACCCGGTAATAATTTACACTGACCACAAGAACTTGGCTTACCTCCAGCATGCCCAGAGACTTAACCCGCGCCAAGCCCGGTGGTCCTTGTTTTTTGCTCGGTTTGATTTTGTTCTTCATTTTCGCCCGGCTGACAAAAACGTCAAAGCAGATGCCTTGTCCCGATCCTTTCTGGTGTCCGATCTCGAGGAAGAACCTAAACATATCATCGATCCCGCCAGAGTAATGCAGGTGGCTCCCGTGAGCCTAAATCGTCTCCCTCCCGGTAAGACGTTCGTATCAGTACCTGATCGGGAGAAGATCCTACACTGGGGTCACTCGTCTAAACTAGCTGGCCACGCAGGTCAGAAAAAGACCCTCCAGCTTATTGCCCGGCACTACTGGTGGCCTACCCTGCACAAGGACGTAATAGACTTTGTTTCTGCCTGTGTGTCCTGCGCCCGCAACAAAGTCCCGAGACACCTGCCAGCCGGTCGCCTTCTTCCGCTTCCTGTGCCTGCTGCCCCCTGGCAGCATATTGCTATGGACTTCATAACTGATCTCCCCGTCTCTGCCGGTTGTACGGTCATTTGGGTGGTCGCTGACCGCTTTTCCAAGATGGCTCACTTTATTCCCCTGCCTGGCCTCCCGTCTGCACCCGAGCTGGCTAAAGACTTTATCCGCCACATCTTCCGTCTTCATGGCCTGCCCCTCCACATCGTGTCGGATCGTGGGGTACAGTTCACCTCACGTTTCTGGAGAGCCACTTGTAAACTGCTAGACGTCACCCTGGACTTCTCTTCCGCTTACCACCCACAGTCCAATGGTCAAGTGGAGCGGATCAATCAGAACCTGACCAGTTACCTCCGGCACTTCGTTAATGCCCATCATTCTGACTGGGTGGATCTCCTACCATGGGCCGAGTTCTCCTATAACAATCACGAGAGCGAATCCTCCTCCAAATCCCCGTTTTTTGTAGTCTTCGGTCAACATCCTCGGATTCCTTTTCCTGTCTCCACCTCTGTGGACAACCCAGCTGCGGAATCTCTCGTTAGCAAATTTTCCTCCATTTGGGAGAGTACCCGATCCGCACTCCTTCAGTCGTCCGAACGGATAAAAAGACACGCTGACAAAAAACGCCTGGATCCTCCACAATTTCGTCCTGGAGATAAAGTCTGGCTCTCATCTAAATATGTCCGACTCAAGATACCTTCTTACAAGTTAGGGCCTCGGTTCATCGGTCCTCTGGAGGTCATCAGTCAGATCAACCCGGTGGCCTATAAATTAAAACTCCCGGCCAACTTACGGATCCCTAACTCCTTCCATGTATCTCTCCTCAAACCTGTGGTACTTAACTCTTAAGTCTACAGGTACGCCTCCTGCTCCGGTTTCTGCTGAGGACGAGTTTGAGGTAGAGAACATTCTTGCCACCAAAAGGGTAAGAGGAAAGACCTTTTTTCTAGTAGATTGGAGGGGGTTTGGTCCTGAGGAGAGAACGTGGGAGCCCCGGGAGAACATCCATGCCCCTCTTATCCTAGCTAAATTTCTGTCTGGCCTAAAAAAGGGGGGGCCTAAAGGGGGGGGTACTGTAGCGCCGGCGTCCCTGCCCTCTGCTAGGCAGGGACGCTGTTCCCCTCACCTCTCTGCTCTGTGCCCGGCGTCCTCCTCCCGCTCTGCTGGCAGCGCGCGCTCCTTCCCTGCCACTGTGCTTAGGGCGCGCGCGCTCTCCCTCTTAAAGGGGCCGCGCGCGCCGTCCTAAGGAGTCCCCGGCCAATGGCCGGAGGACTTCACCATATATAAGGCACCTCCTCCAAAATGGAGGTGCCCGAGCAATGTTGTTGCACTGTTCACTACTCTGCTTCAGCCCTCAGGTCCCGTTGCCAGTTACCTGCCAGTTACCTGCCAGTTACCTGCCAGTTACCTGCCAGATTCCTGCCTGATTATCTGCTACCTGCCTGCTAGTCTGAGGTCCGACGGTCTGCCTTACTACTCCTGTCAGTCTGTCTAAGGACCAGCCTGCCCGCTCACCTGGGAGCGCACATCAGCCACCTGCCTGCTTGCCCGAGGTCCGACGGTCTGCCTTCCAACTCCTGTCAGTCTGTCTATGGACCAGCTTGCCCGCTCACCTGGGAGCACACACCTGCTACCTGCCTGCTAGTCTAGCTGGAGGCTCCGCCGTCACGTGCTGTGACCACCTGCCTGTCCAGTGACTCCTGCTCACTCACCTGGGAGCGCTCATCTGCTGCCTGTCTGCTAGCCTACCTGGAGGCTCTGCCGTCACGTGCTGTGACCATCCGCCTGTCCAGAGACTTCTGCCCGCTCACCTGGGAGCGCTCATCTGCCGCCTGTCTGTTGGTCTTCCTGGAGGCTCCGCCGTCACATGCTGTGACCACCCGTTCATCCAGAGACTCTCGCCTGCTCACCTGGGAGCTCACGTCTATCATCAGCCGCCACAGGTCGTACCAACCCTTTACCTAGAGACTGCCCCGGTCACTTGCCGTGACCATCTGCCCGTTCATCCAGAGACTGCCCCGGTCACTTGCCGTGACCATCTGCCCGTTCATTCAGAGACTGCCCCGGTCACTTGCCGTGACCATCAGCCCGTTCATCCAGAGACTGCCCCGGTCACTTGCCGTGACCTCCAGCCCGTTCACTCAGAGACTGTCCCGGTCACCTGCTGTGACCTCCTGCCCGGCTTCCCTGGTCGCCACCCGCTCCCTTACAAGGACTGCCCCCTTGTATAGTAGCTCAGAGGTTCCGCCTCCCAGACCCGTTACACCCATCCAATCCACACAGGCAAAGAAATCAAACCATTGATGTCCATAAATTACGTTATATGTAATATGAGAAATGATACAGGGAAAAAGTATTGAACACATGAGGAAAGAGGTGCAAAAAGCCATGGAAAGTCATGATACCAGCTGAAATCGATCAATAATTAGAAAGCAATCCTGCCACATCGTGAAAAATAATATCAGCTGGTTAAACTGATAGCCCATAAAAAGGAGTTTTATTACCAAGGTGCCACACAAGAAACATCTCATAATGGGTAAAACCAGTGAGCTGTCTCAAGATTTTTGCAACCTTATTGTTGCAAAACATATTGGTTACAGAATATCTAAACTACTGAAGGTTCCAGTGAGCACTGTTGGGGCTGTAATATGGAAGTGGAAAGAAAATAATTTCACCATAAACGGGCCATGACCAGGTGCTCCCCCCTGATTTCAGACAGGGGAGTGAAAAGAATTATCAGAAGAATTGTCCAAGAGCCAAGGACCACCTGTGGAGAGCTACAGAAAGACCTGTAATTAGCAGATACAATTGTTTCAAAGAAAACAATTAAGTAATGCACTCAACCTCTATGGCCTGTATGCATGCTCACCATGCAAGACTCCATTGCTGAACAGAAAGCATGTTCAAGCGTGTTTACAGTTTGCTCAACAACATTTGGACAAGCCTGGGAAATACTGGGAGAATATAGTCTGATCAGATGAGACTCTTTGGATGCCATAATACACACCATGTTTGGAGGCCAGAAGGCACTGCATATTACCCCAAAAACACCATACCAATGGTGAAGTTTGGACATTCTTGATAAAAATTTGCTGCCATCTACAAAGATTATTATTATAACACCATTTTTCCATGGCGCTTTACATGTGAAAAAGGGGTATACATAGCAAAAACAATTACAATAATCTTGAACATAACGTGACGGCGATTGGTACAGGAGGAGCGAGGACCCTGCCCGTGAGGGCTCACAGTCTGCCAGGGATGGGTGAGGATACAGTAGGTGAGGGTAGGGCTGGTCCTGCAGCGGTATGGTGGAGCAATGGTTATTACAGGTTGTGGCCTTCAGGTTCCTTTTGAAGGTTTCCACGGTAGGTGAGAGTCTGATATGTTGGGGTAGAGAGTTCCAGAGTAGAGGGGATGTGCGGGAGAATTCTTGTATGCGATTGTGGGAAGAGGAGATAAGAGGGGGAGTAGAGAAGGAGATCTTGTGAGGATCGGAGGTTGCGTGCATGTATATACTAAGAGACTAGGTCACAGATGTAAGGAGGAGACAGGTTGTGGATGGCTTTGTATGCCATAGTTAGAGTTTTGAACTGGAGTATCTGAACAATGGGGGACAGGTGGATTAGCCGGGCAGCTGAGTTTAGGATAGATTGGAGGGGTGCGAGAGTGTTGGAAGAGTGGCCACAGAGCAGGAGGTTGCAGTAGGCGAGGCGGGAGATGATGAGGGCGTGTACTAGTGTTTTTGCAGATTTGTGGTTGAGGAATGTGCAGATCCGGGAGATATTTTTGAGTTGGAGTCGGCAGGAAGTGGAAAGGGCTTGGATATGTGGTTTGAAGGAGAGATTAGAGTCCAGGTTTACCCCAAGGCAGCGAGCTTGCAGGACTGGGGAGAGTGGACAGCCATTGACATTGATAGATAGGTCAGATGGGGGGGGTGAATGAGATGGTGGAAAGATGATGAATTCTGTTTTATCCATGTTAAGTTTTAGAAATTTTGCAGAGAAGAAGGATGAAATAGCGGGCAGACATTGTGGGATTTTGGTTAGTATGGAGGAGATATCGGGTCCAGAGAGGTAGATCTGTGTGTCATCAGCATAGAGGTGATACTGAAAGCCGTTAGACTCTATGAGCTGTCCCAGGCCGAAGGTGTAGATGGAGAAGAGCAGGGGTCCTAGAACTGAACCTTGGGGGACACCAACAGATAGGGGCGAGATGAGGAGGTGGTGTGTGAGTGGGAGACACTGAATGTCCTATCTGTTAGGTATGAAGAGGTCCAAGATAGGGCCAAGTCTGTGATGCCGAGAGATGAGAGAGTCTGTAGTAAGAGGGAATGGTCCACTGTATCGAAGGCAGATGACAGGTCTAGGAGTAGGAGGACAGAGTAGTGCCGCTTGGATTTGGCCGTTAGTAGGTCATTGGTGACTTTAGTCAGGGCAGTTTCAGTAAAATGGTGTGGTCGGAAGCCAGATTGTAGGCGGCCAAAGAGGGAGCAGGAGGGGAGGTAGGAGGACAGTTCAACATGGACATGTTGTTCCAGTAGTTTTGAGGATGATGATGAAGAAACGAGGGTGTACATTTCAGCAAGACAATGAAACTCCAAGGAAACTCTCAATTGGTTTCAGAGATAGAAAATAATGTTGCTACAATGGCCCAGCCAATCACCTGACCAGAATCTAATAGAAAATGTATGGAAGGAACTAAAGCTCAGAGTTCATAGAAGGAGCCCACGGTAGTTTCAAGATGTGAAGAGTGTTTGTGTGGAAGAATGGGCCAAAATCACAACTGAGTAATGCGACTAGTTTCTTCATGCAGGAGGCGTCTTAAATAGTGTTGAGCCACCCCCGTAGTGTTCGAGTTCGGTTCGGTTCGTCGAACACCCGTGTGTTCGCCGAACTGTTCGTCGAACTGTTCGTCGAACACCTTCGAACACCGTTAAAACCAATGGCAGGCAAACAAAAACACATAGAAACACATAGAAAACACCTTCAAAGGTGTCCAAAAGCTGACAAACTGCTCAGAAGACACAACTAACACATGGAAAAGTGACAAGTACATATAGTCATGCGAAAAGAAAAGAGGTGGAGGAGTAAAAGGAGGGGGAGACACAGATATAGGCATGTCATGCCCTTCTAAAATCCAAAAAGTGAGAAGCCGAGACGGCCAGTCCGCTCCTGCCCGTGCCACCTCCGTGTCGCCGGGTTTGTGCCAGAGCCGCGGTGAACCCTGACGGCCAGCCCCCCTCTCCCAATACTGGTGCCTGTCCGCTGGTGGGTCGAGAGAGCCCCCCTGTGGTGGAGGCAGCTCTAAGCTTTTTAATTTAAATTGTCCCTCTAATTTAAATGAATACACTTTAAATCCATTTACAAGGATCTATTGGAGGGCAAGTCTCATGCCAGCAGCCGCGTAATTCCAGCTCCAGTAGCGTCCACTAAAGCTGCTGCAGTTAAAAAGCTTTTATAAGGATCGAGCTCGGCTGTCCACCGCAAGGCATCCTAGTGCCAGTCCCAGCCCCTATGCCTTGGGGTGCCTCCTGATGCTCTTCACTAAATATCCCGTGGTCCCGAAGCATTTCCTTTGAAAAAATTAAGTGTCCAAACTACAGGTGGTGTAGCTTGCTTAACAGCCGGGATAATCCGCTGACTAGCAGACACTGCTACTAGGCACAAAGTATTTCCTGGGCTAGATGCAGTTAAAAATTTGTAAGTAGATACTCTCGTTGGATGCTGAGAAAGCATTCCATAGAGTCTCCTGGCACGCCATATATGATTCTCTTAAAAAGCTTGGGGTAGGGGTCTAGGGGACCCTTTTATAGCCAAAATCACGGCCCTGTATCACAATACGTCACCTAGGCTGAAGATAAATGGAACTGTAGCACCGAGGGCTCGGTTGCTACAGACGTATTGCACCTCACCCAGAGGTGTGATATCTCACTCTCAGATAAGGATGGAGTGTGGATCAGGACCCGACACCTGCATGCATTACACCACATTGCCGTGGGGCAGGGCGACCAATATGCCCCTGAGATGGGCACGACAGTCCCTGTCCCTGGCTGGAGTGGGGGGAGGGAACACTGAGGAAGGGGAACCCTGCAGTGCAGGAGCAGGGAGGAAGCAGTTCCTGGGTGCATTGAGAAGGGAGTATAAAAGGTGGGCACCATCTTAGTTCAGTGCAGAGAAGTCTGAGCAGAAGTGGCAGGGAGCAGGTGCTCTGCATGAGCTCTGCTCCGGAGGCGGGCCTAGTAACAGAGGCCCAGGCCTGCAAGAGGGAGAAGGAAGGAAGAGGAGCGGAGAAGGCTCCAGGAACGAGGAATGAAGGGATCCCAGGGGTGCGGACGGGCGAGTCGCCACCGCACGCCCGAATCCACCTGCGTGGAGGGGTCAGGCCAAAGGGGGAGACCGGTCCCCGAACTAGTGGAGGCAGGAAACGACCCTCAGCTAGAAACCGGAGGCTCTGACATTTTATGTGGCGCAGCCCCTTGCTCCACCCGCTAGGAAGGCACCACATAGGGTCAGGGAAACTGGCGCCAAGTTTACCAAGAGGAGGCCCGAGGCAGCCGGACAGAAGTGTTGGTAAGAAAGGCCAGACAAAGGACACACAAAGGGGGTCCTGTGAAGCGCTCCAAAGTTATCTGGGAGTTGTCTGAGCCCCTCACCTGGTGAGCACAGTACGACGTGGGCAGCCGTTACCTGCAGACGTGGTCTGGATAATAAGAACTGTGAGTAAAGGCCCTGAACTGCATCACTGACTCCGTGTCGTTACTGCTGCTGCCCTGCACCATCACCCCCATCCTCCGCATACACTGCCCTGAGGCTATACTCCTCCCGTGGGGAGTTATGCTACGCTCTGCTGCACCCACAACACCAGCCTTAGCGGTCTGCCCTGTAGCGGCGGTTCACTCTGACCGCAATCCACGGGTGGCGTAGTCAGACATTTAAACATCAAAACCACATAAATAGTTCCGCCACTGGTTTGACCGCCCTGAGCCACGGAACCGGATCGCCGCCACGAAGACTACAACCACCAGCATCCACCAAAAAGGGTCCGGCTCCGGGTGTCCCAAGGCCCAGGGGGTGCGTCAGAACATTTTCATCACCTTTCACAATCACCAATGGGACAAGGCAGGGATGTCCTCTGTCCCCTCTCTTATACATCCTAGTGACGGAGCACCTGCTCTCATCAATTCGCCATAACCCCAATATTAGGTGGATTGAGGTGGGAGGCACCGAGTACAAGTGCTCTCTATTTGCTGATGATGTCCTAGTATATATCACTCAATCACATATATCCATCCATGCTGTTATGGCTGAAATAGATCACTTTGTTACATGGTAAAATTTTAAAATCAATGCAGCGAAGTCTGAGGCCCTCGATGTCTCCCTCCCTAAATCCATATAGGATTCCATCCAGTCCAACTTTCCCTTTGCCTGGCCCTCACAGGGTATCAAATACTTAGGAATTCCTATTCATAGAGACCTCTCCCATCTATGTTATCTTAATTTTGGGCCCTTTATTGAACAATTCCATACAGACCACGGTTGGCAAGTTAGAACTGTAAGATTCACTACGTGAACCACTGGTGTTTTGTGGAAAAGCACATGTACACCGCGTTCCAAATTATTATGCAAAAAGTGTTTAGGAGTGATAAGGGAAGAATTTGTTTGTTTGTCAGTTAAACTCATTGATGGTGATGTGTGTCAGGGCTCTTTATATCACTGTAAGCAATTGCAGACACCTGTGCTAATTAGTTTGGCAGGTGTGTCCAATGAAAGGCAAGACTACTTAAGAAGGCTCTCTCACATTATTAAGCAGCCTACATTTTCTGCCAAAATGGGAAAGAAAAAGGATGTGTCGGCTGCTGAGAAGCAACAAATTGTGGAGTGTTTAGGTCAAGGCATGACTACAATCAACATTGTGCGATGATCAGGATGAAGTGTCTTGGCAATCAAGAAGTATGTAGCTGATTCACAGTACACACGTGTGCGTGCTGATAAGGGCAAATTGAGGACTCTTTCCTACAGGCAATTACGTCAGGTTGAAACAGCAGCGGCAAAAAAGCCTTGTCATAGCAGCAGACAAGTTTTTGAAGCTGCTTGTGCCTCCAACGTCCCCTGAACAACAAGATGCAGGGTCCTTCAGAGGTTTGCAGCTGTGCATATGCCATCCTGTCGACCTCCTCTATCCAGTTCACACAAGCAGAAACGGCTCCAGTGGGCCAAACATTACATGAAGACTGATTTCAAAACTGTTTTGTTCACGGATGAGTGCCGTGCAGCGCTCGATGGTCCAGATGAATGGAGTGGAGGATGGCTGGTTGATGGACACCCCACGCAAACACGGCTACAGCGCCAACAAGGAGGAGGTGGAGTAATGTTTTGGGCTGGAATCATGGGGAGAGAGATTGTCGGCCCCTTTAGGATCCCTGAAGGCGCTAAAGATGAACTCCATAATGTATGTGGATTTTCTCAAACAGCACTTCCTGCCATGGTTCAAGAAGAAGAACCGTGTATTTCACAGCAAGATCATTTTTCTGCATGATAATGCACCATCTCATGCTGCACATAAAACATCTGCATCTCTGGCTGATATGGGCATAAAAGGGGACAAACTTATGGTGTGACCCCCATGCTCCCCTGACCTCTACCCCATTCAGAACCTTTGGAGCATCATTAAAAGGAGTGTCTATGATGGCGGGAGGCAGTTCACATCTAAGCAACAGCTCTGGGAGGGTATTCTGTCCTCATGCAAAACAATTGAAGCAGAAACCATCCAAAACCTGACAAATTCAATGGACGAGAGAGTTCAGAAGCTCCTTTCGAACAAGGGGTCCTATGTGAAAATGTAACATCACCTAGAATAAAGTTTTGAGTTGAAAACTGTTTGATTTCAGTTTCTAACAACCTGCTAATGCTTATAATTTCAAAAATGACCATTTTTTTGGTCTTTATTAAAATGAAAAGGTTGATCGAAAAGTTTGGGGGATCTAAGAGTGTGGCAACCCAGTAGTCATGATTACTTCGAATTCTGACAATATGAGGGTCATGCTGCAGGTAGTGCAGCAAGAAGGCACTTATGTGTCTTGCGCATCTCGGAGCCCCAAAATTATTTTCCGGGCTAGATGCAGCTAAAAATTATTTTTAATTTTAAATCTGGTGAAGCTTATTATAGATGGCCTAATAGGATCAGTGCTGCACACTGCTACAAAGCCCAAATTATTTTCCAGTCAAGATACAGATAAACATGATTAGTAATTTGAAAGCTTAAAACGGTTGGTAGGGTGATTTTAACCAATCATCAAGCTTTTACTCTCCCCAGGATGACACAGGGGTAGAAAAGTCGTTTCGGATCCATGATTTGTTCATCTTTATGAACGTGAGCCTGTCTACATTATCAGTGGAGAGCCGCGTGCGCTTATCTGTCAGCACACCACCAGCAGCGCTGAACACACGTTCAGACAGAACGCTGGCTGCGGGGCATGACAAGATCTCCAAGGCGTAAGTGGCTAGCTCCGGCCATTTATCCAGATTGGAAGCCCAAAAAGAGCAAGGGTCCAGTGACACAGTCGTGGCTTCAATGTTTACTTGGAGATACTCCTGTACCATCGTCTCTAGGCGTTGACTATGTGTCAGACTTCTTGTCTCCTGTGGCCTTGCAAAGGATGGGCTAAAAAACTGGTGAAATGATTCCGCAAAATTGATGTTACCAGCAGATACTGTGGTTCTGTTACGGTTTGAGTGCTGAACACTTGACGGTCCCACGGTTGGCAAGTTGGAACTGTGAGATTCACTACGTGCACCACTGGTATTTTGTGGAAAAGCACATGTAAGATTCTGCAACAGTCTCTGCTGATACTCCTGCATGCGTGCATCCCTTTCTATGGCAGGAATAATTTCTGCAAATTTACTTTTGTACCGGGGATCTAACAGTGTGGCAACCCAGTAGTCAGGATTATTTCTAATTCTCACAATTCGAGGGTCATGTTGCAGGTAGTGCAGCAAGAAGGCACTCATGTGTGTTGCGCATCCAGGAGCACCAAGTCCCTGTTGTGTTGGTGGCGAGGTAGCAATCATGCTTCCTTCCTCTGTCCTCTCCCCCCAACCTCGCACAACAGAAATGTGATCAAGGTCTCCCTCATCTGATGAGTCTTCCATCAGTTCGTCCTCCACTTCTTCCTGGGTTCCTGCACCTTCCTCACTAGTTTGGCTGCTACCATGCGCCCTGGTAAAATCATCTCCCCCACCCTCACATGCCTGCCGCCTTGGTGCTGCCGACCGTCTGGACCTTGCAGATGTTAGCCCTTCCGCATACAACTCCTCCTCCTCTACTTCCTCCACCTCCTCTTGTGCCACCACCTGACTCCGAATTCTGTTTAACATGTGCTCCAGCATGTAAATCACCGGAATAGTCATGCTGATAATGGCATCGTCAGCACTAAACATCTTCGTCGCCATTTCAAAACTGTGCAGAAGGGTGCATAGGTCCCTGATCTGAGACCACTCCTCCAGCGTGATTTGCCCCACCTCTGAATCTCGTTGGCCCAGGCTATACGTCAGAACGTATTGCACCAGGGCTTGTCGGTGCTGCCACAGTCGCTGCAACATGTGCAGAGTTGAATTCCACCGGGTAGGCACATCGCATTTTAGCCGGTGAAGTGGCAGGCCCAACGACTTCTGTAGAGATGTAAGTCGCTGAGCTGCGGGATGCGAACGGCGGAAGTGAGCACACAGCGACCATGCCCTCTGCAGAAGGCCATCTAGTCTGGGATAGTGGGCTAAAAATTGCTGGACAACCAGGTTCAACACGTGAGCCATACAAGGCACGTGTGTGACATTGCCCCGGCGAAGGGCCGCACCCAGGTTTGCAGCATTGTCGCACACGGCCTTCCCTGGTTTCAGGTCCAGTGGAGACAACCATTCATGAAATTGGTTCTCCAGAGCTGACCACAACTCCTCAGCTGTGTGACTCACATTTCCCAGACATTTCAATGTAAAAACCGCCTGATGACGTTGAGCCCTACTGCCAGCATAGTAAGGAGGTGTGCAGGATCCCTTCTGCGCAGTTAGAAAGCTTGTGGCATGACCAGACAGGCTTTGGGTGCAGGTGGAAGACCGAGAGGAGGTTGAGGAGGCAGAAGCAGTGGAGGAAAAATGACATAAAGAGGATTGACGCACAACTCGTGGGGACGGCAAGACTTGGACAGCAGCCCCTTGTCCTGCTGTCACCATAGTTACCCAGTGCCCAGTCAGCGACATGTAACGCCCCTGTCCATGCCTACTCGTCCAAGTGTCTGTGGTGAAATGCACCCTGTCACACACAGAGTTTCTCAAAGAAGCGGTGATGTTGTGTGCGACATGCTGGTGGAGCGCAGGCACACCTTTCTTTGAGAAGTAGTGCCGACTGGGCATCTGGTACTGGGGCACTGCGACGGACATAAGGTCTCGAAAATCCTCTGTGTCCACCAGGCGGAAAGGCAGCATTTCTGTAGCCAAGAGCTTGCAGATGGTGAAATTCAACCTCTTAGCTTTCTCATGGCTAGGAGGAAATGGTCTTTTACTTGTCCACATCTGAGGGACCGAGGGCTGGCTATTGTGCTTAGACGGGGTTGATAAGGGTGTCCCCGGCAAACTGACGGTCTGTGAGGAAGATGCAGGCGGACATGTTAGGTTGCCTTGATCCAAAGGTGGTGCTATCGATGTCGAACAGCGCTCAAGACCAGCTGGTGTTACCACCTCCAAAGAAAATGATGACCTGCCAATCACGCTGGCTGTTGCGGGTAAAGAGGTGGCAGGTCTGCGCCCCAAAACAGGTGTGACTGCTGTCCCCCCAGTCACAGAGGATGAAGAGGCTGCGGATGCACAAGATATGGCAGACGGTGGTTGGCCCGGCCGGCTAGACCGCATTGTAGCACACTGAGCTTCCCACTGCAACTTATGCTTCATGTCCATGTGCCGGTTCATGCATGAAGTACTCAAACTATGTATTTTTTGGCCTCTACTTAGCTTTTGCTGACAAATGTTACAGATAACACGAGTTGGGTCATCTTTATCGATCTGAAAAAATGCCCAGGCTATGCAAGGCTTAGCACCCATGCGACCTGAAGAGCCACCACGACTTGTGGTGAGAGGCAGAGTTGTGTTTGAGGATGCAGTTGTTGACGTGCTTCCAGTACTACGTCTCTGTCCAGGAAGGCGCAACCTGACCTCGTCGTCACTAGCATCTTCCTCCACCTCCTCTGCTGACCTCATCTCTTGGCTGACTGTGGGTTGACAGTAAGTGGGATCTCCGACCTCATCATCATCACCCTGTGCGTTATCACACCCGTCGTCCTCAGAGCCAACCTGTTCCTGCCCTGACAAAAAACTAAAGTTGTCGCTCCAATCAGGTATTTGAGTCTTATCATCGTCTTCCTCATTGTCTCCACCAACAGGAGTTACAGTTTGGGAATGAGGGTCTACATTATGGTCAGAACCTTCTGCGTCTGGTCCTGGATCCGACTCATAAAGATTCTGGGCATCAGTGCAGATCATTTCCTCGTCTGGATTCACAGAAGCGCTGGAGTCGACCTCTGATTCCCAGGCTATAGTATGAGTAAACAGCTCTGCAGACTCAACCATCTGTTCTACCTCATACTCAGACGGGCAGCTGGAGATTTGGGAGCTGTGAGGAAGCAAGTGCGATTTGGGTGACACCTTTGAGGACTGGAGTATTTGTGATGTTGAAGTTGATGTGGAGGAGAGCCCACTTAAAGGAGCACTTGATATCCGTTGAAGCACCTGCTGTTTTTGTGCCTCATCTGGAATTTGTAGCGATTGGCGTGGCCGTAAGAAAGGGATCTTATCACATTGTCCGCTAAAAGAAGTAGACATTTTAGTTTGGCTGGAAGATGGTCTTTCTTCTGCACCTACCCCACGGACACAACCTTTTTTCCCCTTCCCAACACGCCTATTCCCCTTTCCACCAGCAGCAGGCCTTTTTCCACTCATTTTGGTGGTTAACTAATTCACAACTCTGGAGTTGTTTGCACAAAAAAACAATGGATGGTAACCGAGCAGAGCTGAGTGGCCAAACTGTGGTATTAGGCCAAAACTATTGGCTGGGTTAGATGCAGAAAAAAATTATTTTTAATTTGCAACCTGATGGAGGTCAGTATAGATGGACTAATAGACCAAGTCCCACACACCGCTAGAAGCCCAAATATTTTTTCAGAGCTAGATGCAGAAATTTTTTTTATTCAATTTGCAACCTGATGGAGGTCAGTATAGATGGACTAATAGACCAAGTCCCACACACTGCTAGAAGCCCAAATATTTTTTCAGAGCTAGATGCAGAAAAAAATTATTTTTAATTTGCAACCTGATGGAGGTCAGTATAGATGGACTAATAGACCAAGTCCCACACACTGCTAGAAGCCCAAATATTTTTTCAGAGCTAGATGCAGAAAAAAATTATTTTTAATTTGCAACCTGATGGAGGTCAGTATAGATGGACTAATAGACCAAGTCCCACACACTGCTAGAAGCCCAAATATTTTTTCAGAGCTAGATGCAGAAAAAAATTATTTTTAATTTGCAACCTGATGGAGGTCAGTATAGATGGACTAATAGAACAAGTCCCACACGCTGCTAGAAGCCCAAATATTTTTTCAGAGATAAATGAAGAAAAAAATTATTTTTAATTTGCAACCTGATGGAGGTCAGTATAGATGGACTAATAGACCAAGTCCCACACACTGCTAGAAGCCCAAATATTTTTTCAGAGCTAGATGCAGAAAAAAATTATTTTTAATTTGCAACCTGATGGAGGTCAGTATAGATGGACTAATAGAACAAGTCCCACACGCTGCTAGAAGCCCAAATATTTTTTCAGAGATAAATGAAGAAAAAAATTATTTTTAATTTGCAACCTGATGGAGGTCAGTATAGATGGACTAATAGACCAAGTCCCACACACTGCTAGAAGCCCAAATATTTTTTCAGAGCTAGATGCAGAAAAAAAATATTTTTAATTTGCAACCTGATGGAGGTCAGTATAGATGGACTAATAGACCAAGTCCCACACACCGCTAGAAGCCCAAATATTTTTTCAGAGCTAGATGCAGAAAAAAATTATATTCAATTTGCAACCTGCTGGAGGTCAGTATAGAAGGACTAATAGAACAAGTCCCACACACTGCTAGAAGCCCAAATATTTTTTCAGAGCTAAATGAAGAAAAAAATTATTTTTAATTTGCAACCTGATGGAGGTCAGTATAGATGGACTAATAGACCAAGTCCCACACACTGCTAGAAGCCCAAATATTTTTTCAGAGCTAGATGCAGAAAAAAATTATTTTTAATTTGCAACCTGATGGAGGTCAGTATAGATGGACTAATAGACCAAGTCCCACACACCGCTAGAAGCCCAAATATTTTTTCAGAGCTAGATGCAGAAAAAAATTATATTCAATTTGCAACCTGCTGGAGGTCAGTATAGAAGGACTAATAGAACAAGTCCCACACACTGCTAGAAGCCCAAATATTTTTTCAGAGCTAAATGAAGAAAAAAATTATTTTTAATTTGCAACCTGATGGAGGTCAGTATAGATGGACTAATAGACCAAGTCCCACACACTGCTAGAAGCCCAAATATTTTTTCAGAGCTAGATGCAGAAAAAAATTATATTCAGTTTGCAACCTGATGGAGGTCAGTATAGATGGACTAATAGAATGATGCTATGCCCAAAAGATTTTACTTCACTAGGTGCAGTAAAAAAATTGGTATTCTATACACAGGTGGTATATCTTGCAACACAGATAGGCTACTCCACTGACTAACACACTCTGCAATAGGCCAAAAAGGATTAGCTTTGCTAGATTCAGCCAAATGCTGTGAAAAAAACTTGCACAGCACTGGCACAGACCTGCCTGGCAAAAACTGATAGGAACTGATGTAACCTAGTCCTGAAAAGGACTCCAATTACAATTAGTCTTTACTCCCACAATCTATCTATTTAAGAGCACAGACCTGCCTGATAAAAGTCGTAGGAAATGCTGTAACCTAGTCCTTAAAAGGACTGCAATCACAACTATTCCCTACTCCCAAGCTATCTGTATATTTGTGCGAAAATTGGCTTGAAATTAACAAGGTATAGCGGACACAGCAACAGCGGTGCCGTCTAACACGCAGCTGCAGCAGTGAGAAAATGGTGGCGACGGGGAAAATGGCTTGGTCTTATAGGGCAAGGACATGTGACATACACTGCCAATCACACATGCCCTTGCTTGTGTGAAAAAAAGCACTTCGCTCCGTGTGTGCGCTGCTGATAGGCTGACAGATTGCACCTCCCCACTGTAAATGCGGGAAAGAGAAAAAAAAATGGAGATCTTCATTGTTCCTGCAGAGATCCATCCCCTGCCCCTCCCCCCGCCCCGCTGTACACTCAAACTGCGTATTAACATTAATTTTCATCATTACTGAGAAAAAAATCCAGTTATGATTTTGGTGCACGAACAGTTATCGAACATAACCTCGAACAGCCGAATTTTTCTCAAATTGTTCGTGTTCGCCGATCGGCTCGAACACCGCCCAAAACAGCTCGAATTTGAGATTGGCGAACAGTTCGAGTAGAACAACGCTCATCTCTAGTCTTAAAGCTGCCATCACCAACAAAGGCTTTTGTACAAAGTATTACATTTTAGTAAATGTGTTCAATAATGTTTCTCTGTGTCATTTCTCATTATTACACATAACTTCATTTCTGGATCTCTATGGTTTGATTTCTTTGCTGCTCTTTGCCTGTGTGGATTGGATGAGTTATTAGTTACTAACATCTGGTGAGAATTTCATGCCAATAGCACCTTTAGAAATATTTTTACCTAGAAAATTGGTGACATGTCCAATACTTATTTCACCCGATATATAGATATAGATATATATACAGTATATCTCCGGTGATTCCGTTTAATCGCTACCTGAAAAGATGGTAACTAATAGCAAGCTTTTGAGAACACTAAGGTCTCTTCATCAGGCTTAGTAGACTTGAGTAGTCTGGAAAGCTTGCTACTTGGTACCATATTTTCAGTTAGTCATTAAAAGGTATTAACCACAGAAGACTCTCAATTTTTTATATTTTTCCATCTACTGGCTAACACGGTACAATGATATATTTTCCTACACCGAAAAGGAAAAGTCTTAGAATTCTGAAAATCACAGATAGACATGTTAATGATATGCAAATGATGAAAAAAATTAAACAAAAATGTTAAAGCCTCTCAATTTATTCAGTATAGAGTATGAAAGCCACATGCAGAAATTCCCCGCACTTACATACATTGGGTGGTATCAGTGGGACTCATAATGGTTGTCTGAAGAATGTTCTGCCATGCCAAATGCAAATTCCAAACAATGATGTCCCAGATGTGCGCAATGGGAGATGCTGCAGGCCATGGTAACTGGTTAGACCATACAGGCTGCTCAAAGTAGCAGGAGCAACATGTGACCCTCTGTTGTCGTGTTGAAAAAACAGGTCCTGGGACACTTTGAAGAAACGCTGTACCACTGGTTCCACGACCAAGTCAATGTAACACCGAGCTGTTAATGTCCCTTGTATGAAGACAGGAGGGGTCCGGATACCGTACATTAAGACACCCTACTCCATGATCCCAGTAGTAGGACTGGAGAGATATTTCCTCATTAAGGCCTCTTCATGGCGTTGCCCACATGGTCTCCAGACTAATCTGCAGCTATCATTACATCCAAGACAAACGTGGGATTCATTGGTGAAGAGGATATACCTCCGTTCCAATGCCATTTTGCTCTGCATTATGAAAGTCTTTGAGAGCAGTCACGTGAGGTCAATGGAACAACTATATGTAGATGGACACCTCGAGCTGCCAGCAGCGGATCTTTATGATTTGCCCAAGTGCATTCAGCATGGCAGAACATTCCTCAGACAACCATTAATAACTTTATTGAGAACGTGTATTCCTGCTCATACTCAATACATCGAGATATTTTGGAAATTTTGTTTCTATTTTTGTATATTATAAATATATTTATCAATCCTATTATTTACATAATTCCACAACGACTTTTCCCTCTTAGTGTTGCAATTTAAATGTTGAGTGTGTATACTGTATATATATATATATATATATATATATATATGTATTTATATTGTAGTAGATCGACTCACTCAGCTTCTTAAAGAGGCAGTCACAGGAACTATTTCTGTTTAAAGTACGGCTGATTTATTGCAGTCCTCGTAAATCACATCACCAGAAAACGTAAATAGAGCCTTTGTCTGGCAGAAGGTAAAACATAACATAACAAGTCCAAACAATAGTGTTGTTTAGCCCACCTGGCTTTGGCGTCCTGTAAAGCCAAATCATAGTAGGCCTTTTGTGGCTCCCCCATTAAGTATGGCGCCAGGACTGTTCTGGAGTTTCTCTCTATCGGCGACCCTTTCAAAAATAGTTTAAAAGGCCTCTATGTCATCACCCGGGGTCATTTTCTGCAAGGCTCTCCTCACCGCCTTCCGGACAGAGAAATCATCAGCTGACATTGGAGTCGGAGCCACTGCAGTGCCACGAACCGCCTCTGTGAGTAAATCAATCTGCTGCTGCTGTTGTCGACTCTGCTGCTGGTACTGCTACTGCTGCTTTTGGAGCTGCTGCTGGTGTTGCTGCTGCTGCAGCTGTTGCATAAGCAACTTACTTGTCTCCTGTTGCTGCACCCGATGCTGCTGCAGTTGTTGTAGGTGTTGCTGGTGACGCGCCCCCTGGGACATATTCCTTTTTGAGGGGAATACCCGGCACCGGATCAGATGGGGGGTTGTAGTCTCCGAGCGGCTGTGACCCGGCCCGTGCCCAGGGCGTCAAGCTCAGTGTTATGTGGCAGTCCTACAGATGTTATTAAGAGTTCTTTTGTGTCGACTACGCCACCCGTTGTGATGCGGTCACTGTGGCCGCCGCTGCAGCAGGGTCCGCTGAGGCTGATGGTGGGTGCGCAGCTTGGTGAGATAACCCCCAACGGGAGGGGTATAGCCTCAGGGGGGACAGGTGCAGAGGATGGGGGTTGTGGTGGTGCAGTGCAGGCGGCAATGAAGACAGAGTCGGGTTGTGCAGTTAAGGGTGTTTACTTACTGCAGATGTTGTACTGGTCACTCCAGCTTCGAGTGACCACCTGAGCCGTGCTGCATCCACCAGGTCCTGGATCCAGCCAACCCCCAAACAAGTCCGGAGCGTGGCCCTGAGCTCTCCTTCTGTCCCGTTCTCTGGCCGTCCCCACCAGTGATCCACCTAGGTCCAGCTCCCTCGGGCCTTCTGTTGGGACACCCTTGGCCTTGGGTTCCCTGACCCTTCATGTGGTGTGCCTTCGGGGTGGATGTGATGGGTGACCGTGGCAAACGCTGCCCACGGTCTCCGGTCTCTGGCTAGGGTGTGTTTTCTGCCCCCCACCAGCTTGGGATCCGGTACCCTGTGCCGACTCTTCACCCGGGGATTTAAGTTGGGATCTTGGAGTCCTTTTCTGCTGTTTCCCCCTCTGGGTCTTTCTTCTCCTCTGCTCTCTGACTTGTTCTCTGCATCTGACCCTGATCTTAGTTGGTGCCCACCTTATATACACCCTCTATGTGTGAGCTCAGGTGACCAGCACCCAATGAGCTCCTAACTTTACCCAGGCTGCTCCCCCTATCTGCCCCTACACTACTTGGGATGTACCACCCCCCTCCCACTCCAGCCAGGAACAGACTCGGTCGTACCTGCACATTTCTAAGTGGGAGTACCGTCGGCCTGTTCCTCGGAAATGGGATGTGTGTAGTGCATGCAGCCTACCGAGCTCAGTTCCACACTCCTTCCTTACCCGGGAGTGGAATATCACACCTCTGGGTTGAGGTGCAATACCCCTGTAGCAGCCGAATCCTCAGGGTGCTACATTCCCCCCTGGTAAATCACAGCACGTCCTCGGGCTGTAAGACATAACACCAAAAACATACAAAATTTTTCATAAACATATAAAATATATGAAACATTATATATATAAAACTTTCTCGTCGCCTCTGGCTCCTCCTCCGGTCACTGTGCAACGTGTGACCGGGTAAAGTGCGACAGTCTCTCTGGAAAACTGGTTTTCCTATAAAACCAGTAGGGGGCGCTTTAGGAAGCGCAACTATATACAGGGGAAGTTGGCCGCTCTCAGTCCTCGGCCAGGTAAAGGGAAGGGAATGGCTGCTCACAGTCCTCAGCCTGGTATGGATTACGGAATAACGGGTAAAAAGTTCACTCATGCTGGTCCCAACGGGGACTATATATATGTAGCAACAGTTCCTTTGGTACCCGGTCGGGTAACTATTTACATCTACTGCTCTGCCGCACTCAACGGCGTCTTCCTCCTGCTCTTTGCTTGTAGCTGGTTGTAACTTCAGACCCGTCCGGGTCCTCTTGCTCCTCCTCCTCGCACCGCAACTCCTCCTCCGTCAGGCGGTGTACGTGGAGGGCGTAAGGTCCTTTGGCACACTTGTGCCGGGTAAAGGTGACCTCGTCTCCGATGTAGAGGTCACGACCTCTGTGCCCCTCCGGCAGATGGGACTCCACGTCTCTGCGCGTGACAAAGACGTCGCCGGGGGTGTTGTTGTCTCGGATGAAGCCCCACCCATGCTGCTGGTTGAACTTGATCACTGTCCCGATGGTGCGGGGACAATGCGCTGCACGGGGGTCCCTCCTGGTCCGGCTCTTCTGCTCGGCACTCCGTACTTGGGCCTGCTGTTCCCGGACCCGCCTCTCTCTCCGCTCCCTCGCAAACTCTTCGAGCTGCTGTCGGCAACACTCAGCACGCTCTGCTGCAGCTGCCCTGGTTTCCTGAGTGAACCCCATTAGGTCTTCTCCGGTGGGGTCCCACTCAAATTGGGCCTCTTCAAGCGGGGGCGAGATCCGTGCCACGGGCTTCGGAGCTGGAATCAGGGGTTCATCCAGGGGTCTTAGTCTCTGCTGCCGTTCCAGCTCATGGTATTCTTCGGGGCAGATGAAGGGCCGCCCGTCCGGCCATGTGAGCTGGCTGAACAAGTCCTCCCCCAGGTGTGGCACCCTTGGTTTTACGGGCGCGGGCGCGGTGGTGGTGGCGCCCGGGTTGCCCAGGCCTTGCGGCCAGGCCTGGGGCACCTGGAAGGTGAAGGGCACCGTTAGGACGGCGGCGCCCTGGGCTACCTGGCCTTGCGGCCAGGCCGGAGGCTCCGCGGAGGTAGGGGGCGCTGTTGGTGATGCGGCGCCCGGGGGTACTAGGCCTTGCGACCAGGCTGGTGGTATTTCCTGCTTTGTCACGCTCCGGGTCGAGGCACGTGACGTCACAGGGGTCGCTGCGGCGGCTTCCGGTCGGGGCCTAGTCCATAGCGGTGACATGGCGGCTACGGGCACAGCAGGGGGACTCTCGGGCTCTGCGACGGGGAGCTGGGGCAGGTGGGCGGTTTCCCGGCTTGGGGTATAGGCGTCCCCTTTACCTGCCTCCATGCGTTCGGCTCCCTTCTCGGCGCCGTCTCCGGCCTTTGGTCCTCCCGCGCCATCCTCAGAGGCGGTCTGCTTCCTCTTCCAGGGTAGCGTGCTCCGTTGACTGGTCTCAGCTTGCTGGGCCATCTCCCGGCTCCATTCCGCCAATATCTCGCGCTGTACCCGGGCCATCCTCCGTGCGAGGCCCTCCAGGGCAGTCTGTGCACACTCCCGGTCTCGGGGGAGCTGTGCAAGGACCTCCACTAGGCCTAGTGGGGTCGTGGTGTCTAGCAGGCTCCTGACCAACGGGTCGGTGCTGCTCTGCTCTTCTTCCAGCAGGCTCCTGGCCAGCGGGCCGGTGCTGCTCTGCTCTCCTTCCTCGGTCTCTAGCAGACTCCTGGCCAGCGGGCCGGTGCTGTTCTGCTTTCTCTCCATATCCGGGTAAGCTCCTCCGCTACTCCTCGTTAGACTTCTTGCCTCCGGGTGCGCTCGCTCCAGACTGCTCCAGGCGGCACCCATCTTCGTTCTTTTCTTTCGTCTCCTCCCACTTAGAGGGCGGTCCCGGGGCAACTCGGTGACTGTCAGCTCCAGGGGCAGTTCTTTCACGCTGACAGACACCTCCAGCATCACAGTCTCTGTTGGTGGGGGCGGTTTCCACTTTTGGCACCATTTTCTGTCCTGGCCCACGATGGGAGGCGGCCTCCTGCCCTCCTTTGGCACGCCCATAATGGCGTCCGCTGCTCTTCCAAGGCGGGAAATCTGCGGATTTGGCGGGAAGCGTCGCCCAGTGGCGGGAAACTCTGCAGATGGCGGGAACAAGCTGGAAATGGCGGACAATCGGCGGGAAACGACTGGTGATGGGGTCCGATGGCGTGGACCCTCCGGAACCGGCGGGAGACTTCTTTCTGAGGTAAACTTGCACTTTTCTTCAGGCACGCAGTACCCGGGTGTTGCGGGCACGTAATCCTGCCGACTACGCCAAAGTTGACGCGCCCCCTGGGACATATTCCTTTTTGAGGGGAATACCCGGCACCGGATCAGATGGGGGGTTGTAGTCTCCGAGCGGCTGTGACCCAGCCCGTGCCCAGGGCGTCAAGCTCAGTGTTATGTGGCAGTCCTACAGATGTTATTAAGAGTTCTTTTGTGTCGACTACGCCACCCGTTGTGATGCGGTCACTGTGGCCGCCGCTGCAGCAGGGTCCGCTGAGGCTGATGGTGGGTGCGCAGCTTGGTGAGATAACCCCCAACGGGAGGGGTATAGCCTCAGGGGGGACAGGTGCAGAGGATGGGGGTTGTGGTGGTGCAGTGCAGGCGGCAATGAAGACAGAGTCGGGTTGTGCAGTTAAGGGTGTTTACTTACTGCAGATGTTGTACTGGTCACTCCAGCTTCGAGTGACCACCCGAGCCGTGCTGCATCCACCAGGTCCTGGATCCAGCCAACCCCCAAACAAGTCCGGAGCGTGGCCCTGAGCTCTCCTTCTGTCCCGTTCTCTGGCCGTCCCCACCAGTGATCCACCTAGGTCCAGCTCCCTCGGGCCTTCTGTTGGGACACCCTTGGCCTTGGGTTCCCTGACCCTTCATGTGGTGTGCCTTCGGGGTGGATGTGATGGGTGACCGTGGCAAACGCTGCCCACGGTCTCCGGTCTCTGGCTAGGGTGTGTTTTCTGCCCCCCACCAGCTTGGGATCCGGTACCCTGTGCCGACTCTTCACCCGGGGATTTAAGTTGGGATCTTGGAGTCCTTTTCTGCTGTTTCCCCCTCTGGGTCTTTCTTCTCCTCTGCTCTCTGACTTGTTCTCTGCATCTGACCCTGATCTTAGTTGGTGCCCACCTTATATACACCCTCTATGTGTGAGCTCAGGTGACCAGCACCCAATGAGCTCCTAACTTTACCCAGACTGCTCCCCCTATCTGCCCCTACACTACTTGGGATGTACCACCCCCCTCCCACTCCAGCCAGGAACAGACTCGGTCGTACCTGCACATTTCTAAGTGGGAGTACCGTCGGCCTGTTCCTCGGAAATGGGATGTGTGTAGTGCATGCAGCCTACCGAGCTCAGTTCCACACTCCTTCCTTACCCGGGAGTGGAATATCACACCTCTGGGTTGAGGTGCAATACCCCTGTAGCAGCCGAATCCTCAGGGTGCTACACTGGTGCTGCTGGTGTTGGACTTGGACCAGGTGCTTAATCAGCTCCTCTATTTTGTCTGAACGCTGTTCAATGCTCATAGCCGCCTTCACACAGGACATGCAGTCTGTCTACAGCTGTCACACTTGCTTCCTGTGGATCTTGCCCGCATTCTCCACCAACTGTAGTAGATCGACTAACTCGGCTTCTTAAAGAGGCAGTCACAGGAACTATTTCTGTTTAAAGTACGGCTGATTTATTGCAGTCCTCATAAATCACATCACCAGAAAACGTAAATACAGTCTTTGTTCGGCAGAAGGTAAAACATAAAATAACAAGTCCATACAATAGTGCTGTTTTGCCCACCTGGCTTGAAGTTCAGCGTCCATGTCCTTTAGCAAAGGAATTCACACCAGGAGACCTGCAATCTCCATATTTTCAGTATTTCTGCCACAAACAGCTCAGAGATCTCACCTCCAGCTCACCACACACCCAAATGCTCTGCAAGGCTGTGTCTTTTCTATACCCCCAGTTCCTCCCTTTCTACAGGTGCTTTAATCACCGTAGGTTCAAGACGGTGGTTTAACCTAGTCGTGTGCTGGAAACTTTTCACTATGCACAATCACTGCAACTATCAATATCAGAGCTACACATCTCTCTCTCCAGTAACCTGCTAGTGACTCTGTCACATATTCCCCCCTCTGCGCAAAGTCGTTGGTTTTGGCACCTTCATTCACCAAACAGGGGAGTCTAAACAGGCATCTATGTTACTATGCAGCTTCCCAGGCCTGTATTGGCATGAAAGATGAAATTTTTCCTTCTTTTCCCCGATGGTACTCTTCTTTAAACTGGCATCTGCGTTACTATGCAGCTTCCCAGGCCTGTGTTTACATGAAAGATGAAATTTTTCCTTCTTTTTCCCGATGGTACTCTTCTTTGGGTTTATGGTATATTTGAAGCAACCATCAGGTGAAAAGGAGGTCATCTTCTTCTTGGCACTTTGATAGAAGATTTGCCAGTAACCCTTCGTCAGGTCCGGGGAGGTGATGTACCTGGCTGAACCTAGCTTCGATCTGAGTTCAACGTCGCGGGGTATCGGATACGAGTAATTTTTAGCTCCTTCCTTCAAAATCAATTGCGGCGGACTTCAGAAATTCTATACGGCTTTTGGTTCACCTGCACATGTGGCTCCATCAGGATTCGCCGTTCACCAACCTGCGTACATCTTGGTAGCTCTGAAAACCGGTCCCGGTTCCACTGAAGAAGTTCTCGACACTGTTGTTGCTGGGCTGGTGACAGTGTTTCTGCCACAGGGATGCCATTAATGTAACCTTCTGGTCTGTCCAGCCCACATGGAGTTTCAGCTTCGTTTCTTTGTTGCCCTGCCTTGACGGATAGCTACATGAGAGGATTTTGGAATAGAGAGGTGGTTGTGGTTAACAGGCAGGTGGGACAGGATTTGCAATATTTTTGGATTTCACGATGACATATGGGCCAATAGTATCTCTGCATGACCCTTTGTTGAGTTTTGTCCACTCCCAGATGACCACCCAAAACATGTGAATGGGATCTGTCCAACACCCTTTGTCTATAGGGTGCTGGTACCAATAATTGCTCCACTATCTCCTCCCTCATCTTCGTAACTTGATACAATAAGTCCCCCCTCAACATAAAATAGGGAAAATGGTGTCAGCCCCTGACTCTTGTGCTATTCCGTTTATGACGGTTACCTTATTGAATGCTTCTTTTAGTGAAAGGTCTCTATCTTGGGTGAGCCCCAATTTTTGTCTGGTCACCCCTATCTCAGGAATATCTGCCTCAGGGAATACTATTTTCTCCTCATTTCCCATTACACAAAAGGGAAATCCATCAGACTCTGGAGTTGGTGAGACTTTTTTAGGGCCAACCCATTTCTTACCCGAATAATCCAGGTCTCTGCCCCTCCCCCACAAGTCCCAAAACAACACAAAGTCCCGGCCTATGATGATTGGGTGCAACAAATCCGGGACTACTCCGACCTCATGGGACACGGTTCCTCATGCAGTCTCAATGACCACTCTGGCCACCGGATAGTCTTTAGTATCCCCGTGAATGCAGCGGATGCCAACATTCTTCCCAGGGATCAATTGGAGAGGGAGTGTGTCCCTCACGAGGGTCACCGAACTTCCTGAGTCCAGTAATCCAGTCATTTGCAGGCCATTCACTGTTACAGGAAAAGCTTGAGGCCCCTTAATGGGTGGACAGTCCACACTGCAAGCTGGATATGCGTAGAAGGAACATCGGCATTCCATGCTACAGTCCATTTGCTCGGTGGTCAGGGGACAATGAGCTGCTAAATGACCTGGACTGTGACATCTCCAGCAAATTACATCCCTTGATGATGGTCTTGGCATGACCTCTATCTCCGCCTTGGATTTTGGATGCACCACCCCTTTTTTAACCTCCGCCCCCCCAGGATGGAATGGGTTGTCTCCCCACGGACTCTTCAACACTCAGATACTTTTTGACCAGTCCAAAGGTATCGTCGTTCCGGGGATCTCCCTGGGCAACCCAGGTCTGCATCAGGCTCGGAAGAGAGTGCACAAAGCGGTCCATTACAACTCGCTCCACCATCTGCGCTGGAATCGAGGACTCCGGCTGGAACCACTTTTGGACAAGGTGCAGCAGATCAAACATTTGGGAGCGAGGGGGTTTGTCACGGTGATATGCCCAGCAATGGACCCGTTGTGCTCTGACAGACATTGTCACTCCCAAGCACGCCAAAATTTCTGTTTTCAATCTTTCATATTCTTTGGCGTCCTGTAAAGCCAAATCATAGTAGGCCTTTTGTGGCTCCCCCATTAAGTATGGCGCCAGGACTTCCGCCCACTGTTCTGGCGGGAGTTTCTCTCTATCGGCGACCCTTTCAAAAACGGTTAAAAAGGCCTCTATGTCATCACCCGGGGTCATTTTCTGCAAGGCTCTCCTCACCGCCTTCCAGACAGAGAAATCATCAGCTGACATTGGAGTCGGAGCCGCTGCAGTGCCACGAACCGCCTCTGTGAGTAAATCAATCTGCTGCTGCTGTTGTCGACTCTGCTGCTGGTACTGCTGCTGCTGCTGTTGGAGCTGCTGCTGGTGTTGCTGCTGCTGCAGCTGTTGCATAAGCAACTTACTTGTCTCCTGTTGCTGCACCCGATGCTGCTGCAGTTGTTGCTGGTGCTGCTGGTGTTGGATTTGGACCAGGTGCTTAATCAGCTCCTCTATTTTGTCTGAACGCTGTTCAATGCTCATAGCCGCCTTCACCCAGGACATGCAGTCTGTCTACAGCTGTCACACTTGCTTCCTGGGGATCTTGCCCGCATTCTCCACCAACTGTAGTAGATCGACTAACTCGGCTTCTTAAAGAGGCAGTCACAGGAACTATTTCTGTTTAAAGTACGGCTGATTTATTGCAGTCCTCATAAATCACATCACCAGAAAACGTAAATACAGTCTTTGTTCGGCAGAAGGTAAAACATAAAATAACAAGTCCATACAATAGTGCTGTTTTGCCCACCTTGGCTTGAAGTTCAGCGTCCATGTCCTTTAGCAAAGGAATTCACACCAGGAGACCTGCAATCTCCATATTTTCAGTATTTCTGCCACAAACAGCTCAGAGATCTCACCTCCAGCTCACCACACACCCAAATGCTCTGCAAGGCTGTGTCTTTTCTATACCCCCAGTTCCTCCCTTTCTACAGGTGCTTTAGGTGCTTTAATTACCGTAGGTTCAAGATGGTGGTTTAACCTAGTCGTGTGCTGGAAACTTTTCACTATGCACAATCACTGCAACTATCAATATCAGAGCCACACATCTCTCTCTCCAGTAACCTGCCAGTGACTCTGTCACAATATATACAGTACAGACCAAAAGTTTGGACACACCTTCTCATTTAAAGATTTTTCTGTATTTTCATGACTTTGAAAATTGCACATTCACACTGAAGGCATCAAAACTATGAATTAACACATGTGGAATTATATACTTAACAAAAAAGTGTGAAACAACTGAAAATATGTCTTATATTCTTGGTTCTTCAAAGTAGCCACCTTTTGCTTTGATGACTGCTTTGCACACTCTTGGCATTCTCTTGATGAGCTTCAAGAGGTAGTCACCGGAAATGGTTTTCACTTCACAGGTGTGCCCTGTCAGGTTTAATAAGTGGGATTTCTTGCCTTATAAATGGGGTTGGGACCATCAGTTGTGTTGTGCAGAAGTCTGGTGGATACACAGCTGATAGTCCTACTGAATAGACTGTTAGAATTTGTATTATGGCAAGAAAAAAGCAGCTAAGTAAAGAAAAACGAGTGGCCATCATTACTTTAAGAAATTAAGGTCAGTCAGTGCGAAAAATTGGGAAAACTTTGAAAGTGTCCCCAAGTGCAGTTGCAAAAACCATCAAGTGCTACAAAGAAACTGGCTCACATGAGGACCGCCCCAGGAAAGGAAGACCAAGAGTCACCTCTGCTTCTGAGGATAAGTTTATCCGAGTCACCAGCCTCAGAAATCGCAGGTTAACAGCAGCTCAGATTAGAGACCAGGTCAATGCCACACAGCGTTCTAGCAGCAGACACATCTCTAAAACAACTGTTAAGAGGAGACTTTGTGCAGCAGGCCTTCATGGTAAAATAGCTGCTAGGAAACCACTGCTAAGGACAGGCAACAAGCAGAAGAGACTTGTTTTGGCTAAAGAACACAAGGAATGAACATTAGACCAGTGGAAATCTGTGCTTTGGTCTGATGAGTCCAAATTTGAGATCTTTGGTTCCAACCACCGTGTCTTTGTGCGACGCAGAAAAGGTGAACAGATGGACTTCACATGCCTGGTTCCCACCGTGAAGCATGGAGGAGGAGGTGTGATGGTGTGGGGGTGCTTTGCTGGTGACACTGTTGGGGATTTATTCAAAATTGAAGGCATTCTGAACCAGCATGGCTACCACAGCATCTTGCAGCGGCATGCTATTCCATCCGGTTTGCGTTTAGTTGGACCATCATTTATTTTTCAACAGGACAATAACCCCAAACACACCTCTAGGCTGTGTAAGGGCTATTTGATCAAGAAGGAGAGTGATGGGGTGCTATGCCAGATGACCTGGCCTCCACAGTCACCAGACCTGAACCCAATCGAGATGGTTTGGGGTGAGCTGGACCGGAGAGTAAAGGCAAAAGGGCCAACAAGTGCTAAGCATCTCTGGGAACTCCTTCAAGATTGTTGGAAGAGCATTTCCGGTGACTACCTCTTGAAGCTCATCAAGAGAATGTCAAGAGTGTGCAAAGCATTCATCAAAGCAAAAGGTGGCTACTTTGAAGAACCTAGAATATAAGACATATTTTCAGTTGTTTCTCACTTTTTTGTTAAGTATATAATTCCACATGTGTTAATTCATAGTTTTGATGCCTTCAGTGTGAATGTACAATTTTCATAGTCATGAAAATACAGAAAAATCTTTAAATGAGAAGGTGTGTCCAAACTTTTGGTCTGTACTGTGTATATATATATATATATAAAACATTGGTCAAACTCTGATGACAGCTTTACACTCCTTTTGTCATTCTATTATTCTCTCAAGCAGCTTCATCAGATGGTCACCTGAAATTGTGGCGCCCCTGAGGGTTCAGTCGCCACAGAGGTACTGCACCTCACCCAGAGGTGTGGTATCTCCTTCTCCCAGGTAAGGAGGGAGTGCTGCCCGGAACCCCAACACCTGCATCCAACACTACACTGCTGCAGGCCGGCTGGAAGGGCAACATGCAATGTGTTTTCCTGCTGAGCCCTCTCCCTGGCTGGAGTGGGGGGAACCCAGAGGTAGGGGGGAACCAGTAGTGGGTGTGGGTGGAGGAAGCAGTTTAGCGGAGCATCATAGAAGGAGGTATAAAAAGGGAAGTCATCTTAGGGTGGCAGGAGAGGACAGAAGAAGGTTAGTCAGTGGGTGAAGTCAGTCAGGGAGCAGAGTCTCTTTAGGAGCTCTGCTCCATAAGTAGGGCCTAGTCCTAGAGGCCCAGGAGGGAAGCAGAGGAGTAGGCTCCGATCTAAAGAAGGGATCCCAGGGGGTACGGCAAGTGCGGGACAGCACCCGTACGCCCCGAATCTGTCAGAAGACAGAGGGATCGTAGGCCGCAAGAAGGGGACCAGCCCCTGGACCAGTCGTGTAACTCCAAATCTCGGCTGGAAAAACCGGGGGCTTCTGGCTTTCATAGACCAGTTGCCGCAGCCTTATTCTAATCTCCGTGAGGGTCAAGCAGGTCTGGGAACTCCAGCAAGACAGGAGGGACCTCAGAGCACCCGAGCGGGATTGAGAGTGGGGAAGCGCAGGGCAGGAGGGAGAAGACCCAGCGTGAAGACGTTCTAGCTAGGAACACAAGAAAGCGGAGTTCTGTCAGATGCTCCTAATCAGCCTGAGGAAGAGCTGAACCTCTGCCTGGTGAGCGCAGCGCGACGTGGGAGGCTGGCACCCGTACAGTGCACCAGTGGAACTTTCATAAAAACTGTGAGTAAAGACTTGGATGACTGCACCGTACTGCCTCAGTCCATTATTTCAGCTATGCCACCTTTCCCTCCCTGCACTACAACACCCAGTGCATCCCTCACTTTCTACGCTGCCCTGAGGCTCGCTCCACCTGTGGGGAGCCGTTCCATCATAAGCTGCCCTAACATCTGCCTTAGAGGACTGTCACAGCGCTGGTAGTCCTTACAGGTGGCGTCACGAACACTATACAAATCCCCTATAAATAATTCCCCTTTTGGGTGACCGCCCTGGGCCACTGACCGGGTCAGTCACCGTGATATCCCACACCAGCATTCAGAGGCCCGGCTGCCGAGTACCCCACGGCCCTGGGGGCAAGTCACTCCTTTGGTGTCACGAACAAGATAAAAATCCCCTATAACTAATTCCCCTTTTGGGTGACCGCCCTGGTCCACGGACCGGGTCAGCCACCGTGATATCCCCCACCAGCATTCAGAGGCCCGGCTGCCGAGTACCCCACAGCCCTGGGGGCGAGTCACTCCTCTGGCGTCACGAACAGGATATGTGACCAACCCGTTATCAGCGGGTATTGTGTGCCTAAGGAACTGTTTTTCTACATTGAATGTGTCGCCCGCCCCAGAAGAACGGGCGCCATTATGTGCGTGATCAAAGACAACAATATGGAACCTCCCATCGTGGGCCGGGTCCCAGAATGGCGCCAAAAGCACACCCTGCCCCTTGCAACAGTGACTGTCCGCATAGATGAGTCCGTCAAGGCAGGGAGGACGTCACAAGGAGTGACCGACAGCAAGCAGCCATGGGACCGCCCCCAAAAGGGGAGGGGAGGAAGAGAGAAAGAATGGAGACAGGGTGTGGTCTTAACCAGTCTAGACAGACCGCACCCGGCAGCCAGCATGGACGGAAGCCAGGATCCAGCCTCCGCCTCTGGCCTGCAGTGGCAAGCGACCTCCCTCACCCTGGAAGGGGGATGGCAGTAAATTGTCCCCGGAGGATGCGGAATTCCTCCAGAGTGAGATTCTGGAGCTGAGCCAGCAAGTAGAACGGGCCCAGCAAGCAGCGGTCACCAAGTGGAGGAGCGAGCTGCTAGAGAAATTGGCAGCACGGCAGAGAGCAGTACAGGATGCCAGCAGCGGCACCCCAGCCGCGGCGGAGCCCACTGAATACCAGGAGGCCGTGTGCAGCACAGGAGCAGGTAGGAAGAAATCCCCTGTCCCGGGCACTGCAAGCGCCGACCTGCTCCTGGGCCTCCTACACCAGCACTCCCCGTACCCCGCCATGCCCTCCCTGGAGCAGCTGCTCAGCCTGGAACCTCCACCCCCGGGTGCTGATCCTGAGGACCTTCTACTTGGTGCCCTCCCGGAACCTCCACTCCCGGGCGCCGAAGCCAGGAACAAGTGTGGCGCACCTGAGGGTTCAGTCGCCACAGAGGTACTGCACCTCACCCAGAGGTGTGGTATCTCCTTCTCTCAGGTAAGGAGGGAGTGCTGCCCGGAACCCCAACACCTGCATCCAACACTACACTGCTCCAGGCCAGCTGGAAGGGCAACATGCAATGTGTTTTCCTGCTGAGCCCTGTCCCTGGCTGGAGTGGGGGGAACCCAGAGGTAGAGGGGAACCAGTAGTTGGTGTGGGTGGAGGAAGCAGTTTAGCGGAGCATCATAGAAGGAGGTATAAAAAGGGAAGCCATCTTAGGGTGGCAGGAGAGGACAGAAGAAGGTTAGTCAGTGGGTGAAGTCAGTCAGGGAGCAGAGTCTCTTTAGGAGCTCTGCTCCATAAGTAGGGCCCAGTCCTAGGGGCCCAGGAGGGGAGCAGAGGAGTAGGCTCCGATCTAAAGAAGGGATCCCAGGGGGTACGGCGAGTGTGGGACAGCACCCGTACGCCCCGAATCTGTCAGAAGACAGAGGGATTGTAGGCCGCAAGAAGGGGACAGGCCCCTGGACCAGTCGTGTAACTCCAAGTCTCGGCTGGAAAAACCGGGGGCTTCTGGCTTTCATAGACCAGTTGCCGCAGCCTTATTCTAATCTCCGTGAGGGTCAAGCAGGTCTGGGAACTCCAGCAAGACAGGAGGGACCTCAGAGCACCCGAGCGGGATTGAGAGTGGGGAAGCGCAGGGCAGGAGGGAGAAGACCCAGCGTGAAGACGTTCTAGCTAGGAACACAAGAAAGCGGGGTTCCGTCAGGTGCTCCTAATCTGCCTGGGAAGAGCTGAACCACTGCCTGGTGAGCGCAGCGCAACTTGGGAGGCTGGCACCCGTACAGTGCACCAGTGGAACTTTCATAAAAGCTGTGAGTAAAGACTTGGATGACTGTACCGTACTGCCTCCGTCCATTATTTCAGCTACGCCATCTTTCCCTCCCTGCACTACAACGCCCAGTGCAACCCTCACTTTCTACGCTGCCCTGAGGCCCACTCCACCTGTGGGGAGCCGTTCCATCATAAGCTGCCCTAACATCTGCCTCAGAGGACTGTCGCAGTGCTCGTAGTCCTTACCAGGCACCACCGGTGGCGTCACGAACACTATACAAATCCCCTATAAATAATTCCACTTTTGGGTGACCGCCCTGGGCCACGGACCAGGTCAGCCACCGTGATATGCCCCACCAGCATTCAGAGGCCCGGCTGCCGAGTACCGCACGGCCCTGGGGGCGAGTCAAAATCACTTTTCAACAGTCGGGTGTCGCGGGTGTATCAGAGGTGACAGACAATCGCCCTGCAGTTGGTTGCAGGAGATCTCTACGTTTGGCATTACAGACATCTTCTTAGATGAGAGGCTGTCTCTAGGACCTAGCGGCTACCTCTCTCTGGTAATTAGCTCCCTGGCCTGGGTGTATATATACCTGGTGTGTCTGAGAGGGAGGTGCCGGCTATATTCATTTCTACTTGTGGATGCTTAGCAAGATCAGTACTTCGTCCTCTCTGTAGCTTGAGGACGAGTTCGTATTTTTCTGGAGTCGTCTAAAGCTAAGCATTCTCCCCCTGTTTGTCTACCCTTGTTCTCTATAGAGTTTAGTGGAGATCGATTAGTGCTCATCTCCTCCCATCCCTAGCCTTAGCCATACGCCAGAGAAAGACAGGGCGAGGCATGCGTGCGGCGATTGCTGAAGAGGCAATATAGGGACAGTAGTTGAGATAGGGTGACACTAGACCAGACTAGGGTTGTCCACTTTCCCCTTTTCCTAGTGACTGGGATCCCTTTCCCTCTTCCCTCTGTGTTGCACTAAGTCTTTCCCACACCTGGCGTAACATCGTGAAAGAGTTCTCAGAGCTGCTGAGCACTTGTTGGCTGCTTTTTCTTCACTCTGTGGTCCAACTCATCCCAAGCAATCTGGATTGGCACCATCCCTGTTCTTCTTTGTCACATAGCCCTTATATAGCCCTGAGGTTTGTTTTGGGTCATTTCTCTATTATAACAGAAATGATGGTCCTACTAAGTGCAAACCAGATGGAATATCATGTTGTAGCAGAATGCTGTGGTAGCACCTCCACACCTTCTCCTCCATTCTTCACAGTGGGCACCACACATGTGGGAACCATCCGCTCACCTTTTCTGTGTCTCAAAAAGACATAGCGGGTTGGTACCAAAATCTAAAATTTTGACTCATCAGACCACATTACAGTTTTCCACTGATCTGATGTCCAATCCTTGTATTGTTTGGTCCAAATGAGTTTCTTCTTGTTGGCAGTCCAACCTTGTACTGTATCGTCTTTGCAGCAATTTGAAAAGTCTACTTCTCTCTCTCTCTTCTGGACAGTTAATATTGAGCTGTGTCTGAAACTTGAAGTTTGTGTATTATTATGAGGGCTATTTTTTCAGCTGCTGGCAATGTGCAGTTTCTGAGGATGTTAACTCTAATGAAATTATCATCTGCAGCAAATGGAATCTTTTGGTCTTCCATTTCTGAAGTGGTCTTCATGAAAGCCAATTTCGTCATAGCATTTGTTGGTTTTCATGCCTGCACTTGATGATAACTTTAACTTTCTAGCTATTTTCAGGATTTACTGACATTCATGTCTTAAAGTAATGATGGGCTGTTGTTTCTCTTTACATGGTTGAGTGGTTCTGGCCATATTTTGGTTTATAACAGTGTTGGAATAGGGTTCAGCACTGTGCGGAGCTGTATACCAAACCTCTGCAAAACACTCCTGATGGTTGTAAACAATTTCTCAAGACTGGTGATTCCACAAATGAACTCTTGAAGCATGCCTGTTCATTGGAAGCCATTCCAGGTGAATAAATCTGGTCATCAGAGTAAAAGGGGGGTACTATGAGGAATCTAATGTTTAATACATATTATTGTTTGTTTCTCACGTGTTTCTTTACTCCATGTTCCCTTGTGTTTCCTTTGTGATTTTTATGCCTTCAGTTTTAGGCTATGTGCCCACGATGCAGAAATGCTCAGGATTTTTTCCTGAGCGTTTCTGCATCTCCCTGGCAGAAAAAACGCATGCGGATTGTACATGCGGATTGTACATGTGTTTTTCCTGCCAGGGACATGCGGAAATGAAGCGTTCTTCACATGCATTTCCGCATGCGGGTTATCAAGTGCTTTCCAAGCGATTTTAGCATCACTTGGAAAGTGCTTGTCAACTTGGTCACACTATATAAATCCGTGCAAGCGGCATGGATTTATATAGTGTGACCGTAAAAGAATGGTAAAAAATAAATCTATACTTACCTTCTGATGGCCCCCGGAGTCTTGATTCGATGCTTCTCGGCTTGCCGGCAGCTCGCGGTACACTACACTGAAGGACTTGCCGTCACATGACTATGACGTCAGCGCATGTATTTCAGTCCATCGCGAGCTGCCGGCAAGTGAAGACGAGCGCAGCGGGGGCCATCAGAAGGTAAATATAATATTTATTTTTTATTTTATTCTTTTTTTTACAGGTTCTATGGTACCCGGGTCCGGAGGAGAGTCTCCTGTCCTCCACACCCAGGTACCATCCCCACATTGAAACGCTTGGATTCCGTATGTACAGATGCAGTGATGCGGAATCCAAGCGTTCCAATCAAAGTCAATGGCGGAGAAAACGCAGCGCTTCCGCAAAATAATTGGTAGTGCTGCGTTTTTTTCCGCAATGATAATCCGCAGCGGAAATTTCCACAGCATGTGCACAGCACATGCGGATTATCATTGGGGAACATGGCAGGCCTTCTACCATGCGCTGGAGTAGAGGTGGGGAGCAGCTCAGCCAGTTACATCCGTATCAGTTTATCAGTACAAAGTTTTGACTGTTTTTGAGCATTTGACCAATATTTTACTACATTCTTGGGAAGCATGCAATAAATTATAGACGTTCTGATATATTTATTTGTGTAATAACAATATCACCCAGTACAATATTGTGGGTGTTTATATTTTTCTTTATTTTCCTATTTACAATTAATATTATTTTATTGCCCTTATATTTATAGATACATAAGATATATGATATTATATAGATGTTCGCAAGGACCTTTTTTAAATTGACTCTATATTTATACCTGAATTGATTTAAATTAATATAATCATGGCTTAGCTGGCTCCTCCCATTTTTAATATTTTAATCTTGTCTTTTATGTGTTTGTTTTTTATTGTGGCCTTTTTTATTAATAAAATAACTTTGTTTAATATTCAATAATTGTTTTTGCCTTTTTTTGGAATACTTTGTTTTGATATATACAGTATTTATGATATTCTGTGGCATTTGTTAGGTGAATATGTAGAAATATTATAGATACTTTACTCTAACATAGGCTATATATGAATCTATAATGTGCGCATTCCAATAAAAACAAAGGAAACCATTACATTAGCAGGTGTGTCCAAACATTTGACTGATTCTGTATATGTGTTTAGGAGATTGCACCCAAAGACATTACTTAGAAGGCTCACATACACCGGGTTCTACTGCTTGCTTGGTTATGTTGTAAGTCCCATTGATTTTAGATGGAGGTGTTGCATATTTTTGGTAAGGCATTCTCGCTTCTCCACTGTTATGTGAATACATCATAAAAGTCTTTGATGGGGATAATCCTTTTAATGCACTAAAAAAATATGTGCTTGGATATTTTCTTGAGTTGTTTGAAGTTTTCTTTTTTCTTTCTTTTTTTTTGTATTATTTTTGCTAGAAATGTTGCTCATCAGCAACTGGACTTTCCAGATGTAAGTGCATTTAGAAAACATCACCATGAATTACCTTAACCCTAATTCCAATACCAGCTCTCCTACTGTGTCACAGTAATGAGATAAATACATATTCAGTGATTTTATATTCAGTAATTAATAGTCATATATCACTATACAGACATTTTCCTCTTTCATATCATCATCATACTTATGAAATTTTATCCCCGCAGCAGGCATATTACATGTATTGCTTGCATTTCCAAGTGCACCAAAGTTTTTTTTCAGCAGATATATTATTGTGTTTAACCCAGAACTTGATATTTCTAAGTATTTGCACCCCCTCCTTCATCATCTTCCCCTGCTGCTCCTGTGCCTTCCTCTACACTGTCTCACAACCTCTGTCATCTTGATTCCCACTATTGTCTCCTAATCCCATCATTGTCTCAATGTTCCATCACTGTCTCCCATTCAGCCCTCATGCATAACAACCATTGTAGGAGTGTGGACGACTGACATAAAAATGAAAGTTTTATAGGGATGCTGTGGTCATTCATAGTAAAGCCTGTTGTATGTTAAGTACATGTCTGACTAGTTTCCTAGTTCAGCTGCCCTAATGCCACCAGTGAACGGGACACCTTGAATATGCATAGATACAGGAACAAATAGCTGTGGGAGACTGGCATGGTTCCCTAATGGCTCAACCAATAGCACAATTTGAGCTTGTAAAATGTATGTCTTGCATGAATATATATATATATATATATATATATATATATATATATATATATATATATATATATGACGTGCCCCCTGGGCCTGTGCTGTGCAGGGGGATACCCGGAGCCGGATCGCTGGGGGTTGTAGTTCTCCGTGGCGGTGACCCGGTCCGTGCCCAGGGCGGTCAAACCAGTGGCGGTCTTAAGTAATAACAATGTCCGACTACGCCACCCGTGGATTGCGGTCAGTGGGGACCGCCGCTGCGCTGCCGACCGCTGAGGCTGATGTTGTTTGCGCAGCCGAGTATGGGATAACTCCCCACGGGAGAAGTATTGCCTCAGGGCAACTAATGTGGATGATGGGAGTGATGGTGTGAGCGTCCCAGTAGTAATGGTGCTGGTGCGGCGATGAAACACAGAGACGTGTGGTGCAGTTCAGGGTCTTTACTGTTGGTATAAAGCAGACCCTCCCGGGAGTACTGGTTAGCAGTAGGGGCCTAGTCAGTCTGTGAGCAAGCAGGATCTCCCCTGGCCAGATGGAGTTGTAGGCCTCCCCGACTATCTGCACTCTTTCCTGGCTACCTTGCTCTATGCGGGTAGAAGTAGCCCACGTCCCTGAGTATACCATGTGGTGCTCACCCGTATGGCCGGTAACTTGGGGCCTTCCGTTAGCCTTCGCTTCACGACGGCGGTGCTGGTCCCTTGCTTGTGACCGTGCCTTCGGGTTTCTAAGGCCAGAGGACATGGAATCCCCTGCCGGTTGGATTCTGCTGCTGGACCTGGATGTCCCCACAGCCTCGGACTCCGTGTCCGGGTTAGTGTCTTCAGCCAAGGCGAGCTTTCTAGCTTCCAGCCTCTGGCACTCGCTCCTGCTCCTACAGAGCTCTTGTTGTAACTTTCCCTTTGTCTGCTGTCCTCCAGACCTGACTGCGTCTCTGTCTGGGACTTCACTCACTAATCCCGCCCCAGACCCAGTTTATAAGGGCAGATTCCTCCCCTCCCAGGTCTGGGTGGGCCGTGTTGCATGCTTAGGGCTCCTGACCAGAGAAACCTCCCACTTGCTCTCAGACATAATATCTCTATTACTGTGGTAACCAGACCCCTGGGGTGCCACATTCCCCCCTAGTAAATTTTAGTACTCCGGGACTAAACACATTTTTTAAAGAAACATAAATACAGGGTATGACAATAATACAATAACATATTTACAAGAAGCTTTAGTTCTGTAAAGATCACGGCGTGTCCGCAACCGGGTGTCCATATCACCCAAGGTGAAGTTTTAAGCGAAGTAGGGAACCTGTCCAAAGCAAACCCCTTGCGTTGGCCCTGGGCATGGCTGCAAGGCTGGAGCTAACTACTTTGGGTCGCAAGTAGGCCACGCCAAACAGGTTTTCTCTTCCGCGGCCGTCTTCGCAAGAGGCACCAAGGTGCAACTATCTACAAGCATTGTTCCGGTTATCCAGTGTCCATAACCTGTTAGTCCAAATAAATCTGCAGGGTAACTGAGAAACATAATTAATAACAGGCAACAAACATAAACCATAAATATTTTCAAGAAACAGGTAAATTCACAGTGCATTAGTTTAGATTCTCCAGCGAGCGGGCATTTGACCTCTAGTGACTCTAGTGGACCTAAGGAGCTCACTATCTGGTCCTGCACTACAGGGTGTAGGAGGTGTTATGGGTAAGCTGGGCAGCTGTCTGCGCACTCTTTGGCTCACTAGGGGAACGGCAGGCTCACTACTAGCAGAGGGTTGATTCTCCTGGTCTGCTGGTGTGGATTCTTCTGCCTCCTGGGCTGGCTGCTCTTCCAGCTGTACTTGGTCTTCTGTAGGCACTTGAGGGGCTGGCTGGAGAAAGGTGAGGACGGGCACCACGATAGCGTTGTTTACTTGTGTCCAGGACCGGGGAAAGTCTCCGAGTACGGTGCTGATCATTTCCTCCTTTTCCTCTACGGGTTGAGGGTCTTCCTGATCTTCATCCGTGCTTTGCAACTTCTCGGGGCACTTTTTTCAGGTGGTCTCTGGAGACAGTGGCTGTGGTCTCTCCTCCATCCTTGCTGATGACGTACACCTTTGGATTATTGTGGCTTGAGGGCAGTACGGTGTACGGGTCCTTTTCCCATTGGTCGTCCAACTTATGGAGCCGCCTTTTTCTTTTCAAGACCTGCTCTCCAGGTACCAGGGGAACAGCGGGAGCATGTTGGTTATAAGTCCTCTCCTGCCTTTCTCTTGATTGACAGAGACTTCGCTCGACGCTCTCTTGTACTTTCCGGTACTGCTGCTGCCGTTCTGTATCCCAGTCAGTCTCTGGAGAGGTGTCCTCGGGTATCAGGACTCCCATATCCAGGTCAACAGGCAGCTTACCAGGTCTTGCTCGCATTAGGTAAGCCGGGGTACAGTTGGTGGAGCCTACCGGGATGTGGTTATACAAGTCCACCAGATCGGGCAGTTTCTCAGGCCACAGACTGCGTTCTTCCAGGGGCAATGTTTTTAGCAGATCTATCACCACCTGGTTCATCTTCTCGCAGAGTCCATTGGTTTGGGGGTGATAGGGTGTTGTTCTTATCTTCTTGCAGCCATACAGGTTGCAAAACTCCTGGAAGACCTCCGCTTTAAAGGCTGGTCCTTGGTCCGTCAGCACTTGGTCCGGGTACCCGTGTGGGTGGCAGAAGTGCAGCTGGAAGGCTCTAGCTGCTGTTTGTGCTGTTAAGTCTTTGACGGGGACCACCACTAGGAATCGGGAGTAGTGATCCACGATGGTTAGGGCGTAGACATACCCGCTTCTGCTTGGAGCCAGTTTAACATGGTCCAGAGCGACCAGTTCCAGCGGCTGCCTGGTGATGATGGGCTGCAGGGGAGTCCTCTGGCTGGCACGGTCCCTTCTTCTTAGATTGCACGGGCCACAGTCTCTACACCATCTCTCAATGGCTCCTCTCATGCCTATCCAGTAGAACCGTTCACACAGCAGGAACTCCAGCTTCTTCCATCCGAAGTGCCCTGCCCCATTGTGGTAGGCCTCCAGCACCATAGCTGCGTCCCGTCTCGGTACCACCACCTGCCAGATCAGCTCATGTGTCCGGGAATTGACCATTCTGTGGCACAACTTCTCCTTGTAGAGGAACAGTCTGCTCTTCTCCGTCCACAGTTGCTTGGTCTCTTCCGGAGCGTCTGGGTCTAGGCGGGCGTCAGCCTGGGTCTGCATTTCCTTCACCAGACGGACTGCGGGGTCACTGTCTTGCGTCTCCGCCCAGTTGTAGTGGGGTAAGGGGTTGAACGTAGCGGATCACTGGCCCCTTACACGGTGGGAATACTGGGTAATCCCATGACGGTGAAATGCAGGGAGTTCGATCTCTTCCAATTCTTCTGGATCCTCACCTTCGTCCAGTAGGTTTGGCATCCTGGACAGGGCGTCCGCGTTGGTATTGGAGCGTCCTGCCCGGTATTTGATCGTGAACTCAAAATTGGACAGGCGGGCTATCCATCTCTGCTCCTTGGCACCCAGTCTTGCAGTGTCCAGATGTGTCAACGGGTTGTTGTCCTTGTACACGGTGAACCTGGAAGAGGCAAGGTAATGCTTAAAACGTTCGGTTACTGCCCACACCACTGCCAGGAACTCTAGCTTGAACGAGCTGTAATTCTCCGGGTTTCTTTCCGTAGGTCGCAGTTTTCGGCTGGCGTAAGCAATTACCCGTTCTCTCCCCTGCTGGATCTGGGACAGTACGGCTCCTAGCCCGATGTTGCTTGCGTCCGTGTAGAGGATAAAGGGCTGGCTGTAATCAGGGTACGCCAGGATTTCATCCCCCGTGAGGGCCATCTTCAGCTGGCGGAACGACTCCTCTTCCAGCTTTTCCCATTTGAAGGGTGGCTTCTGGTTTTTGGCCTTCCTGGACTGGCCTATCAGGAGGTCCTGCATAGGAGCTGCCTTCTTGGTAAAACCGGGAATGAATCTTCGGTAGTAGCCTACCAACCCGAGGAACTGCCGCACTTCCTTTATGCTGGATGGTCTTGGCCAGTCCTTAATCACGGTGATCTTGTCAGGGTCGGGGGCTACTCCGTCAGCACTCACCACGTGTCCCAGGTACTGTACCTTTGGCTTCAGTAGATGACACTTTGAGGGTTTTACCTTTAGGCCATAGTTTGCCAGGGCTTCAAACACTTCTGTCAGGTGTTCCAGATGGTCCTCATAGGTCTTGGAATAAACGATGACGTCGTCCAGGTATAATAGGACCGTCTCGAAGTTCCGGTGTCCCAGACAGCATTCCATCAACCGTTGGAAGGTTCCTGGTGTGTTGCAGAGCCCGAACGGCATACAGTTAAATTCGCTGAGTCCCATCGGGGTGGTGAATGCGGTCTTCTCCCGGTCCGCCTCTGCTACAGGAACCTGCCAGTACCCGCTAGTGAGATCCAAAGTAGAGAAGAAGTTAGCAGATTTTAATGCAGCTAAGGACTCTTCTATCCTTGGTAACGGGTACGCATCTTTGTGTGTGATACGGTTGACCTTCCTGTAGTCTACACACATCCTCATGGTGTTGTCTTTCTTTTTCACTAAGACTAGTGGAGCTGCCCAGGGGCTACAGCTGTCCCTAATTACCCCAGCCTCCTTCATGTCTTTTAGCATCCCCTTGGCGTGTTGATAGTGTGCAGGGGGTACGGGTCGGTATCTCTCCTTTATGGGAGGATGGTCTCCCGTGGGGATGTGATGTTCTACCCCCTTTACTCGCCCGAAGTCTAGCGGGTGTTTACTAAACACTCTCTCGTACTCTTGAACCACCCGATAGACTCTCTGTTTTTGGTGTGAGGGAGTGGAGTCAGTACCCAAATGCAGTTGCTGACACCAGTCCTCCAGTGGTTTCTTAGAGCCGTTACCTTCCTCTGGTTGAGATGGAGGCAAGGGTTCCACGGCCTGTACAGAATTCTGGTTTATGGTGAACAATTTGGCTAGCGTGGCATACCGGGGCAGGTATACTTCTCTCTCCCCGATATTGATGATGCGGACGGGCACCCTCCCATGGCGTACATCGACCACCCCCCGTGCTGTCAAAATGGTGGGCTTACTGTCTGAGTAGACGGGTTCTACCATTGCTTGGTAGTCTCTACCTCTTAGACCAATAGCTGCCCGGCACCAAATCATCATCTCACTTTTCGGGGGCATGGCAATAGGGAACGGGTCACACATTCTCACGCTACCTATCTCACCACCAGATAGTTCCACTTGTTGCCGCTTCATCAGTGCCCGGAACTCTTTTTGGAGCACACGCTGCTGGCAGGAACTGGCGTTCTTGGCAACCTGCTGCAAAATAAGAATCACCTCTGCAAGACAGTTTTCGATTACATTAGTACCTAGGGTTACTTTTGGGTGACTCTCGCGACGGTCAATGTCCACAATGATCAGTCCTTGTGCCAGCAGTTCAACTTTACCGACCTTGATGGTCACTTCCTTAAATCCTATCTGTGGCACGGGCTGACCATTGCTGGCGATAATGCTCAGGTCGTCATCTGGGTAGCGGGTTATGTCCGAGTCATTCCAGTACCGCTTGAAGAGCACGTACGGGATGGTGGTGACCTGTGACCCGGTGTCTAGTAGGGCACTCATAGGAATGCCATCCAGTACCACAGGCAAGACCGGACGTCCCCCTACGTATTTTTCACGCCAGTTCGATGGGCCTGATGATCTTATGCCATGGGGTTGGCCCTCTACCCCAGGTTGTGCCCATTTAAATGACAGTACCTTGCCATATGTCCGGGTTGATTGCAGCGGCGGCAGATGGGTCGTCCGTCCTCATTGTATCTGTCGCTGGGTGTTCCTCTGGCCGGTGGGGTCCTCTTCAGTCGGCGCCACGGGACGTCCTCCGGTCCGGATGCCAGCTGGATCTTTCCTGGAGAAGAGACCTGTAAAGACTGCACAGTTCTGGTTAGCGCGGCAACGCTTTTAGTCAGCTCTTGGACCTGATGGTGCAGGTCTGTAGCCGGGTCACTGTTTAAAGCCTGCGCATCAGCTCCCACAGGCCCTGCAGACAAGGGCGCCGTCTCCTGGTGGTAAGTGATAGCAGGGCGTCTGTGGGTCACAGCGCCACCTGGTGCTGGTTCTCGGAGCACCCGGATGGCTCTGTCCTTGAACTGTGCAAAGTCCAGGTCAGGGTCCTGTAAGGCCATTGTCCGCAACTGGGTTCGGTGGGCATTGCACAGTAGACCCTCAATAAATTGTTCAGTCAACAGCTTGTCTTCATTTCCCACGCTGTCAGGGTCTGCCTGCTTAATGGCTCTCAGGGCCTCTTGTAGGTTTAGAGCATAGTCCCTTATACTTTCATGTGCCCGTTGTTTGCACCCGTAAAATCTCAGTTTTATCTCGGCTGAGGTTCGGGTATCAAATGTGTCTTTCAGCCGGGCTAGTATTTCTCTGACAGTCCTCTTCTTCCCAGGTGACAAGGACTTTACCTCCCTTTGGGCTGCCCCGATTAACTGGGCCACCAGGATGCTCACTTTTTGCTCTTCTGTGAGGGGGTATACCTGGAAGAGGCTATCAAGTCTTTCCCTAAAGTCACTCAGGGTATGTGACTCTCCTGAGTACTGGGGTAGCCAAGTTGCCCCCGGGATATAGGGCATGGTGAATGGCATGACTGCTGCAGCGGTTGCGCTGGCGGTGGCTGTGGCAGTGGAGCTCCCCTTGGTGTCCGACATCCTCTTTCCCCCCTAGTGGACCGTGGCCTACCTTGCGATGCTCTTCTTCCGTAGGCCGCGGCTCCGCAGTCAATCGTCGGGGTAGAGGACCTGGCGTCGCGCTCCGATGACGTCAGCGTCGCTCTTCCTCCCTTCCAGGACCTTGCGCAGCGTCAGAGCGTGGGGCGGAGCGTGGGGCGGAGCTTCGGATCTCGCGCGCTTTCGGCGTCCACGCCCCTCTTCTTCCCACGCGGCGTCCCGAAGATGGCGTCCGAAGGCGGGAAGCAGCTGCGGATGGCGGGAAGAAGGCAGAAGAAGGCGGGAAACGGTCCAAGATGGCGTCTGATGGCGGGAATCGGCTCCGGATGACGGGAAATGACTCCGGACGGCGGGAAACTTCACCACAGGTAAGTTCAAAAGTCTTTTTCAGGCACGCAGTACTCGGTGGTTGGGCACGAAATCCTGCCGACTACGCCAAAGTTGACGCGCCCCCTGGGCCTGTGCTGTGCAGGGGGATACCCGGAGCCGGATCGCTGGGGGTTGTAGTTCTCCGTGGCGGTGACCCGGTCCGTGCCCAGGGCGGTCAAACCAGTGGCGGTCTTAAGTAATAACAATGTCCGACTACGCCACCCGTGGATTGCGGTCAGTGGGGACCGCCGCTGCGCTGCCGACCGCTGAGGCTGATGTTGTTTGCGCAGCCGAGTATGGGATAACTCCCCACGGGAGAAGTATTGCCTCAGGGCAGCTAATGTGGATGATGGGAGTGATGGTGTGAGCGTCCCAGTAGTAATGGTGCTGGTGCGGCGATGAAACACAGAGACGTGTGGTGCAGTTCAGGGTCTTTACTGATGGTATAAAGCAGACCCTCCCGGGAGTACTGGTTAGCAGTAGGGGCCTGGTCAGTCTGTGAGCAAGCAGGATCTCCCCTGGCCAGGTGGAGTTGTAGGCCTCCCCGACTATCTGCACTCTTTCCTGGCTACCTTGCTCTATGCGGGTAGAAGTAGCCCACGTCCCTGAGTATACCGTGTGGTGCTCACCCGTATGGCCGGTGACTTGGGGCCTTCCGTTAGCCTTCACTTCACGATGGCGGTGCTGGTCCCTTGCTTGTGACTGTGCCTTCGGGTTTTTAAGGCCAGAGGACATGGAATCCCCTGCCGGTTGGATTCTGCTGCTGGACCTGGATGTCCCCACAGCCTCGGACTCCGTGTCCGGGTTAGTGTCTTCAGCCAAGGTGAGCTTTCTAGCTTCCAGCCTCTGGCACTCGCTCCTGCTCCTACAGAGCTCCTGTTGTAACTTTCCCTGTGTCTGCTGTCCTCCAGACCTGACTGCGTCTCTGTCTGGGACTTCACTCACTAATCCCGCCCCAGACCCAGTTTATAAGGGCAGATTCCTCCCCTCCCAGGTCTGGGTGGGCCGTGTTGCATGCTTAGGGCTCCTGACCAGAGAAACCTCCCACTTGCTCTCAGACATAATATCTCTATTACTGTGGTAACCAGACCCCTGGGGTGCCACATATGAATCTTACCATCTAGCTAATTATAGAATAATATTAATGTTGGTGTATAGAAACATACTGGTAGCCATTAGCAAAGTGCATGCTTGTTTTTTATGCTTGTTTTTATCTTATCAATCAGACAATCCAACTGTAGGCTCCGTTCACATGTCCATTTATGTTTTCCATTTCTTCTGTTTAGAACAGACCACCAGAACAGATATAGGTATTTAGCATCCCTTGCATTGCTTTCTCAAATGGAAGCAGAAAAGTCCCAATAATTTACAGGTGGAAAGGTGCCAACTATTTTTTCCGGACCATTTTGGGGGCTTTTGTGTGAAATTATGCCCAATTATGCGGGTATATCTCAGTTTTTTCTTTATTGTTCCAATACACATGACGCGCCCAGGGGATGGGGATGACTCGGCGCCCGGGCCTTGTTGTTCATTTTGGGGATGCCGCGGTGGCTCCCAGGGCCGTACCCTGGGGTCACTCTTAAAAGCAAGGAATAATAGGGGAAAGGTGTATGGGAGAGGGGAAGTTCGTGACGCCACCCGTGGTGTCTGGTGAGACTCACCAGCGCTGCTACAGTCCTCTGAGGCCGGTGGTCAGGCAGCTTAGTTGGTGTGGCTCCCCACAGGTGGAGCGGGGCCTCAGGGCAGAGTAGGAGAAGGGATGCAGGACAGAGGGGACACTCACAACAGTTCACTTCAGTACCTTTACTGGTGGTGTTTCAGGCACGATCCAGGGCACTGTAGGGTGAAGGGTGCATTTCAGAACTCTCCCCAGTGAGCGGGTGTGGGGCCTCCTGTTTCTTGCCTTTTCCTGAAAAGTTTATGACCTGACTGGAGCTAGGTCTAACTGGGTCTCTGTCTCGCACCGGCTGACCGGGTGGTAGGGCCTTCTGTTGGAGTTCACACTCCCTGGTCTCTTGGGCCTCAGTGACTCCTGACCCTGGTATAACAGTCATCTTTTGGTGTTCCTGGGACATGTAGTTTGCCAGGGGTTCCGGTTGTTTCTGCTGGTCCTAGAGATCCTTGCAGACACGGACCCGGTGTCCGGTAAAGCTTGTGGGGTGAGCTGGTTAAGCTCCTCTGCCCCCTTTTTAGCTCACTTACTCCACTTGCCTTCGGCCGCGCTCGGGGCCCTCACTAGGCTGCACACTGGCAGTAGGCCTCGCTACTCTTCACCGCTCTTATGGCGTCGGCACGTCTTAGGCTCACTGACTGAGCTTTATGAGTCTGAAATCTCTCTAGAGGGACTGGAACTACCTCTGTCCCCTGAGGAAATTGTTCTCTAGACTGCCCTGCCTAGCTCCACCTTCCCTTTTATATCCCTATCTGGGCTCCCTCTGGTGGTCTGAGGTGGAAGGTGGAGGTGTGTGTATGCTATGAGGGCCTCATGTGGAGGAATCCGTCCATGCACCCCTCTAGGATCTGTGGCACCAATGCACAGCAGGGCGCCACACACACAAAGGAAATAAACATGTGTATAACAGAACCTGTGTAATTGCAATAATTTTCTGGGAGAAATACTTAATTTTCTGGAACAATTTTAAGGGTGACATCACTTTCGGCTATGACTGTATGTCCAGACAGACTCCATATAATCAGTGCAGCCGTCAACTTTCGTTTGACACAGGAATGCACAAGAGGCTAATTCTGCATATTTGTTCATAAAACATTTGAAAAAACATAAATGTACATGTGAACGGAGCCTTACTCTTTTTTTTTTTAAAGTTACATACAATATTCCTCCTTTTAGCAATTTTGTAAGATTGATTTCACATTTCTGGCTAAATGAGAAAAATGGACAAGAAATATAAACGAGATGGAATGCTATCTATTATGATCCTTTTTCCCTTAAAAAGGTTGTCCCATAAATCAGTGTTCCCCAAATCTAGTACCCACCAACAGACCATGCTTTCAGAATTTCCTTAGGTGATAATTCTATCATCTGTGCAATTCTAAGGTAATCCTGAAAGCATGGTCTGTTGGTGGGACTTGAGGACTGGAGTTGGAGAACAGTATCATAAATGACTTAAATCTCATTTCCACAGCCAGCCAAGATGTGATCTGTAGCTTAGTGAGAGATGTGCCGGAGTCTCTCTCTGAATGGAGTGACTGGGGAGTCAGTCAGTCTGCTGGATGTAGCAGCAGACCAACAACAAGTATCACTGGTTGCTATGGACAATAGTTGTTTTGTTTGACCGAGCTGGGGCTATCTCAGCCGTGTAGTATACTGCTTAGTTAGCGCCCAGACAAGGGAAGGAATTTGTGTTTGAGTTTGTTTTGGTGCTGTGCAATCTGTGGAAAGTAATAAAAACTGTGTGAGTTTGGGCCAAAACTGCATTGTCTCTGTGAACACTACCTAAGGCTTAATGCCTACCAGAAGGGTTAAAAATAAATTATTTGCGTGAATAATTTATTTTAACTATTTGTTATATACATGTTTATTTCCTGTGTGTGTATTGGAACAACACAAAAAAACAGAAAAAAAGTCAAATTGGACATGATCTCACACAAAACCCCAAAAGTGGGCCAGACAAAATTGTTGACACCTTTCCAAAATTGTGGGTAAACAACTTTGTTTCAAGCATGTGATCCTCATTCAAATTCACCTGTGGCAAGTAACAGGTGTGGGCAATATGAAAATCACACCAGAAACCAGTTGAAAAGGGGAGAAGCAGATTCAATCTTTGCATTGTGTGTCTGTGTGTGCCAAACTAAGCATGGAGAACAGAAAGAGGACAAGAGAACTGTCTAAGGACTTGAGAATCAAAATTCTTGACAATCTCAACAATCTCAAGGTTACAAATCTATCTCCAGAGATCTTGATGTTCCTTTGTCCACGGTGCGCAACATAATCAAGAAGTTTACAACCCATGTTTCTGTAGCTAATCTCCCTGGACATGGATTGCAGAGAAAAATTGATGAAAGGTTGCAGCGAAGGATAGTCCGAATGGTGGATAAGTAGCCCCAATCAAGTTCCAAAGAAATTCAAGCTGTCCAGCAGGATCAGGGTGCATCATTGTCAGATCGAACTATCTGTCGACATTTGAATGAAATGAAACACTATGGCAGTAGAACCTGGAAGATCCCACTGCTGACACAGGAACGTAAAAAAGCTAGACTGCTGTTTGCCAAAATGTATGTGAGTAGGCCAAAATCCTTCTGGGAAAGCGTCTTCTGGACAGATGAAACCAAGATAGAGCTTTTGGATTGGCACATCATTCTACTGTTTACCAAAACAGAACAGTACAGACAGTCAAATATGGTGGAGGTTCTAAAATGTTTTGGGGTAGTTTTGCTGCCTCGGCACTGGGTGCCTTGCCTGTGTGCAAGACATCATGAAATCTGAAGATTACTATAGGATTTTGGGTCGCAATGCAGTGCCCAGTGTCAGAAAGCTTGGTTTTCATCCTTGGTCATGGGTCTTCCAGCAGGACAATGACCCCAAACATACTTCAAGAAGCACCCAGAAATTTATGGAAACAAAGTGCTGGAGAGTTCTGAAGTGGCCAGCAATGAGTCCGGATGTAAAACCATGTGGATAGATCTTAAAATTGCTGTTGGGAGAAATCAACCTTCAAATATGAGAGACCTGGAGCAGTTTCATAAGAAGAATGGTCCAAAATTCCAGCTGAGAGGTGTAAGAAGCTTGTTGATGGTTATAGGAAGTGATTGATTGCAGTTATTCATTCCAAATGGTGTGCAACTAAATGTTAAGTTGAGGGTGCCAACAATTTTTTCCGGCCCATTTTTAGGTTTTGTGTGAAATTATGTCCAATTTGCCTTCTTTCTGTTTATTTTTGTGTTGTTCCAACACACACAAAGGAAATAAACATGTGTATAACAAAATATGTGTAATTGCAATAATTTTCTGGGAAAAATACTATATATATATGTATATATATATATATAGAAAGAGAGAGAGAGAATAGAGAGAGATAAAATTGAGAAGGATTTGACATCATAGGACAAATATCATGAATAAGTTAAAACAGAGAACAAATGTTTACATGTTTACATTGATATAGGCAAACACAGAATATCAATAATGTGTGTTTGGAGTGATTGGTAGTGAGAATATGTAACCAATGCTCCATTCACTGACTATAGGAGTAGTGCCCGCTAGTGATGATCGAGCATGCTCGTTACTCGAGATTTACGAGCATGCTCGGGCGAGCACCTATTATCTTCAGAGTGCCCGGGGGTTAAGTTTTCGTCGCTCCGTGAACATGATTTGTGATTGTTTGACAGCTTTAATACATGTGAGGAATGCTGGAAAAACAGGCATTCCTCACATGTATTAAAGCTGTCAAACAATCGCAAATCATGTTCAGGGAGCTAAGAAAACTTAACGCCTGAGAACGCTGAAGATAATAGGTGCTCGCCAGAGCATGCTCGTAACTCTCGAGTAACGAGCATGCTCGATCATCACTAGTGCCCGCACATTGTTCTTACCACTCCATTCACACAGGAACAACCCCTTTAGCCACCACAATATTGATAGACAGTATACAAAATCATGTAACATGCTTTTTATGACTAAAACAAACTAAATTAAAGTTGGTGGCTGTCAAATTCAAAACAAAATGGGATACGACACTGTGTCTGCAATAGAGATAGCAGCAGTAATGCTTTTGGGATTACGTGCCCAATAACACAGGACAGCCCTGTTTGTGCCTCATTGTCAGAGCTATTTTCCCTTGTCATTGCAATTGCATATAAAAAAATAATTAAAAAGTGAAAAAGAAACCAATAATAATAAAACAAACATATAAACAATGAATTAAACCATAACAAACTCCCTCTGCCCACCTGCATTGTCCAAAGTGCCTGCTCTAACTTTTTAGAAAAGAAGAAAAAAAAACATAACAGTGGACAAAACTGAGTTAGGCTGTATTCACATATAGCATAAATAGGGCTTTTTTTTCTACTGCCTTTTATCGCATGTTTTCTGCAGGTGTCAGGACCAAAATAATAATCTTCTCTGATTATTGTAGTATTGCTGCATTTGTCTTATGTTTTCCCCTTTATTTGATGCATTTTTGATGCAGATTTGAAGCAGCATTTTTGCAATGTGTTTTTTTTTTTTTTTTATAGAAAAGCTTTGATTCTGCACTTAAAAACGCAACTGTGTTTTCTGCATGTGTTTTATCTACATGTGTTTTTTCAGACTCCCCATAGAATCTTATAGAGAAACTACACAACAGTATCTTTAAATGTACAGTGGGCAGGAGTTTTCATGTAATCATATTCACTTTGTTTGGACAATTAAACGCAGCATATTTTCTGTACAAAAAAATGCATAATTTACGCTACGTGGGAACATGGCCTTATACAGGTTTGTAGAATAGATATTATACTTGCACTGATCAAATGCAGAAAGATTTAATTTTGACTTCAGATTGTCAGCAAGAGGAGATAAAATAGTGGGAGAAGTCCTGCACATTATTTCTTTACTTTATTTTTGGCCCCCTTCTTATACGTAAGTGGTCATGTGCCAACACAGGGAGGAGGTGGAGTGCTCTCCAGTGTGTCAGTTCCAGGGTCGGCAACAGCACCCAGCATACCCGGGGGAGTGCCGGGACCCAGATGGACTAGGGGAACACTCTGCCCAACTTGAAACATCTGCCATTCATTTGCAATGTATGTATGTGCACAACTGTTTTCTCTCCATCCAAGAACATCAGTCCAATTATGCTAATCAGACTTTGATCATAGTTTGATCAGTTTTATCATAGTGCGATATGATTTTCTCGGAGGTAGAGAGAAAAAAATAAAGTTTCTCCATTTCCTCCATGCATTCAGCCCATAAATGTCATCAGAGTGCGGTCCAATTTTTTTGATGGACCCATAGGCTTGAATGGGTGAGTGCCATCCGATTTTTCGGAGGCAAATCGTACATGCTGCGATTGTTTCAGACATGTGCGCGGCTCCATAGAATAACATGGGTGCGAGTGCTATCCGTCAAAACCACAGGTAGCACTTATTCGATTTATACGGTTGTGTGTACGAGCCCTACATAGCCATCACTCGAGTCTATCTGCTGCAGTCAGAGCTTGCTCTTAGATGCCACTATCAATCATGATAGTGACATTCAAGAGGTTAGTAATGGGGGAAGGTGTTCCTCCTAACACCGATCGACCTCCCCAGAACATGATCTTGGGGTACTGAAGGCACTGACATGGCAGTCAGGGGGGCATACTGAGGGCCTCTGTGTTTGATCTGTCTGACATAGGTGATAGGTAATTTTACAATACACTGAGCATTACAGTATTGTAGCGTATTGTACAAGTGATAACGTGTTCTCTGGTTCCAGAACCTTAAATTTCCATAAATGTAAATAGAATGTAAAAAAAAGCATATTTGGTGTCACACTGTGTATAACTGATCTAAGTAATAAAATATATCGTAATATTTAGAGAAAGAGAGAAAATTCCAAAGTTTGGGTCCCTATTGTTTTCAATGGGGTTCGGGTTCTGGGTCAAGTTCAGATACACTTCTGGTACCCAAACCAAACTTTAGACTAAAATCCGGGTCCGGAAACAGAAGTGGACTTACCAAAAAAGTAGGACAGCTGTAGAGCTTCCTAAAATAAATCATATTAATAAATTAAATTAATTTCAGTTTGAAACACATCCGAACCACTATTTATTAGGATGGGTCCTGTTTTTTAGGGGAGCAAAACAGCTGTGCGTTATTTAATTTAATGTTATTATTGGAATTACTATCTAGATAGTATAACTATCTATCTAGTTATTATCTGGAATTACTAGGACATTATGGTAACTTTTGGGATTGCAAAGAATTTCATATTCCTTGGCGTTTGATTAGTAGACATGTCAGTGAGAAACCTTTCATAGATCCAACAGGTCTATGAAGCAAAACGAAGAAAAAGCTTAAAAAAACCATCTGCTACTATTTTCCTGTAGGTTCTTTTACATATCTAAGATAATAAAATATTAAAGGTTTTCATAATCTGTGTAGATTTTACCTTCCCAGTTATTTTACTTTTTACACTTGCCCAACTCTTGCCCACATATCAGCGCTTGGAGTCCAAGCAGATGTCCTTCATACTAATCGTCTGCGTTCTTAATATCTTCATGTTGCCGAAATGTGGGTTTGTGATGCTAAATATTACTTCTCTTCATTTCATACGTCTCTAAAGGTTAATGCATTTAACCCCTGAAGAGCTGTGTGCGCCGATATAATTGCATTAAGTATATTACCATATTTTATTGTGAAGGGCTATATACCCTGTATGTACTTTATGGGGACAGAAAGAATTGCCTTTTATATGCTAATCGGCTGTGATATACATAACTTTACAGGACATTTAAGTAAGTGGCCTATTTAGTCCTGAGAAAGACATTTATGTCTGAAGCCATGACAGGGAATCTTTCTGTATTTTTACAAAGCTCTATTTTATTTACATAAATCTGTCAAAGTGATGAACAGTCTGCAGGATGAGCTGAATGGTTACTTTTGGCATAGCGTTCTTTACCCTTGCGACAAGTAAAGGAACTTTCTACTATTCCCATCCCCTCTGCAACCTTCTTCCATCAGAAGTCGGCTGCCCATTATCAGCCTCTCCACATAATGAATGAAGCCTTGTTCATCATTATTTTCTTAAATCATCCTGATTTATTCCTGTGTTTTAGGGATTATGCTTAAATTGTGCTCCGGGGGGAAGAAAACACTTATTTGCTCTTGAATACATACACCCACTTTTGGAATATATGCATGCAAGGTTTCTTAAGAGCTTTTTACAATATGCTTTCCAAATTCACTCCTTTTTCTCATGAAAAGCAATGTTTTTGTACATTTCCTTTCATGCTAACCAGGGCGAGTGAAAAGCCTTTTGAAGTGCTTGCTTGTTTAAGCAATATCACTGTTTTAGCCTAATGAATAAAGCCTTACAGATGGGACAATCCGACATGGCTCTGGATGCTGGTATCTCATCTGGCCAAGCTCTCCGTCAGGGTTTTGGGTTTGAAATTCTTTCACTGCTGAAAAACCTGATTAACCTTTTGATATTCACGTGTGTGCTCTGGCTGGCAAGGGGTAATGAGGTGACAAAGAGTTAATGGCAACCATATGCTTGGATTATTGAGGGTGCCTGCAAGCCAAACCAGCTCTGTGATTGACTGGCACTAACTTCTGTTCCAGGTTCGGTGTGGAGATTACTGATGAAGACTTTGAGCAGCTACTTGACAGAATCCCCCTTGACGAGGATGGGAATGTCAGATACCCTAACTTCATGGCAATGTTCGATTCTCGGTAATTAATATCTTCTGTTGATCTATTCATTGCAGGCAGTTTGTGCTTAGAATACGTCCACCACAAGCATTGCTATATACAATACTCCATTTACAACCATTCTTGAAGCATAGGCTGTCCATTTAAATGTGATATATTGCAAACTTTTAAGACCTTATAGTACCATTTTAATAAAATATAATCAGAGTAAAGTTGAACTTTGTAATTACTTCCAGAATTTTATGAATAAATTGACAAATTGGTGTTACTTTTCAACTCGTCACTAGATTGTGTTCCTACACAGTCTGGTACCATCAACAATGATAAAACAGTGTCAGAGTGTCTACTGTAGAAAGATATCCCACGAATAAGGAGAATAAGGAGAGATCTGCAAAAAGATTTGCACTACCATGGTCCTACATCTACTTTGATACTCTGTGGCAGCCAGACCAGGGCAGTGTGAACTTCCTCAGCTGCCACTCGAATGCCAAAATCCTGGGCGCCTTTTATGATACCTAAGCCTCATGCAATGTCATAATTTCACGTAGACCTAGTGATTGCAAGAGGCACCTCAGATGTTGGCTTTCCAGTGCCGGCCAAGAAGTTCTCAATGGCTTGGTCCGGCTGCCAGAGAGTGCCAAAATAAATCCTGGACCTGGTTGGGTTCTGTCAATCTCGTTGCATCTCTACCCAGAAGCAATAACAGAGAATAACAAAGAAATTGTACAATGCAGAAAAATTCATATATAACGTAGATACCAGGTCTGTTTAACCATACATCTATGGAATATTAAAAGTATATACCATGGAGAACAGGATCCCCTTACTATAGATCTTCAGTCTTGATCGCCAGTGGTGGTACTTCCAGAGTTATCAAAACAGTGAAGCAAGCTAGGTGGGAGAACTCATTTAAAAGTAACCTGTCAGGAGATTCATGCTGACCAAACCATGGCAGCATGAACCACAGCCTGTCTACACAATTGCAGCCAAGTATATTTTTGTCTTAAACCCTACAGCCGTAAACAGGGCTGGCTCCAGGTTTTTGTGGGCCCTGGGCGAAAGAGTCTCAGTGGGCCCCTTTAACACATACCACGATTCATGATGCACAGATACCGCAGAGAAATATATATATATATATATATATATATATATATAGTACAATGCCGAAGATTTCACTTCTTACATTACATGAGCGATATCTATTGTAAATTCCACAATAGCTCAGAAACCGGCGAATCGCTCCACAGAATACTGGCCCCCATAAAATGCTCCATACAGGATACTGGCCCCATATAACGCTTCATACAGGATACTGGCCCCCATATAACGCTCCATACAGGATACTGGCCCCCATATAACGCTCCATACAGAATACTGACCCCCATATAACGCTCCATACAGAATACTGGCCCCCATATAACGTTCCATGCAGGCTTTCCCCCCTTTATTATGCCCCATGCAGGCTGTTCCCCCCCATATAATGCCCCATGCAGGATGTCACCCCCCCTTATAATGCCCCATGAAGGATGTCACCCCCCCCTTATAATGCCCCATGCAGGATGTCACCCCCCCTTATAATGCCCCATGCATTATGTCACCCCCTCTTATAATGCCCCATGCATTATGTCACCCCCCTTATAATGCCCCATGCAGGATGTCACCCCCCTTATAATGCCCCATGCGTTATGTCACCCCCCTTATAATGCCCCATGCAGGATGTCACCTCTCCCGCCATATAATGCCCTATGCAGGATGTCACTCCCCCCCTTTTAATGCCCCATTCAGGATGTCACTTCCCCCCCTTTTAATGCCCCATGCAGGATGTCACCCCCCCCTTTTAATGCCCCATAAAGGATGTCACAACCCCTCCCCTTTAATGCCCCATGCAGGATGTCACAACCCCCCCCTTTAATTCCCCATGCAGGATGTCACACCCCCTCCTTTATAATGCCCCATGCAGGATGTCACCCCCCCTCCCTTATAATGCCCTATGCAGGATGTCACCCCCCCCTTTTAATGCCCCATACAGGATGTCACACCTGCCCTCTTATAATGCCCCATACAGGATGTCACACATGCCCCCTCCCTTATAATGCCCCATGCAGGATGTCATACCCCCCTCCCTTATAATGCCCCATGCAGGATGTCACCTCCCCTTTTAATGCCCCATACAGGATGTCACACACCCCCTCCCTTATAATGCCCCATGCAGGATGTCACCCCCCCCTTTTAATGCCCCATGCATGATGTCACCCCCCCTTATAATGCCCCATGCAGGATTTCACACACCTTCTTTTAATGCCCCATGCAGGATGTCACACACACCACCCTTATAATGCCCCATGCAGGATGTCACCCCCCCTCCCTTTTAATGCCCCATGCAGGATGTCACCCCCCCTCCCTTTTAATGCCCCATGCAGGGTATCACACACACCCTCCTCCCTTATAATACCCCCATGCCTCCATACATTAAAAAAAATCAAATACCTCACTCCTCACCTGCTGCCGCTGCTCTGGACTCCAGCGTCGCCGGTGTCTTCCCGCTCTGAGCTGTGACAGCTAAGGAGAGAGCGCAGTGTAAAGACGTCACCGCGCCCTCTGACCTGAGACGTCACAGTCAGAGGACGCAGAAGAGACTGGAGCTACTGCGGAGGCACGGGGAGGGGTAAGTATTGTTTCGCCGGCTGCTGGGGCCCTGAGCAAGCGGGGGTGGAGCGGGGGCTGACACCGCTCTCCTCCACTCACGGGTTCCATAGCGCGGCGGGGTGCCTGATGGCGAGTGGGCCCCCTCGCCTGTTGAGGGCCCCGGCACTTGCCCAGGTGCGCCGGGTGCTGATGCCAGCCCTGGCAGTAAAGCATATTGTAAAGAGAAACCATAGCCGGAGGAAAGACTAGTCCGGCTCCGCCCTTGGCCAACTATTCCCTGTGCTGCTGTCTGTGATTGACACGTCTCTCCCAATGTACAAGTTAGGCCACGGCCCCACTATCAGTATTTTTTCTCAGTAGTGGGAGCCAAAACCAGGTGAGGAACAATCGGAGAAAAGGTATAATAGAAACAAGTCACCAATTCTGCATTTATCACCCACTCCTGGTTTGGCTCTCACTCCTGAGAAAAAATACTGACAGAATACTGACCAAATACTGATAGTGGGGCCGTGGCCTTAGGGAGAGACCTGTCAATCGCCAGCCTCAGTGACTGGGAGAAGCTAGCCGGGAGTGGTACCGTACTAGTCTCCAATCTCCCCACGGTCCTTGCATCTTCTAAGAATATATTCTATGAAACACCTGAGCATTTCAGAAAATAATATACCCGGCTGCAATTCTTCAGCCAGGCTGTGATTCATGCTGCCTGGCAGGTTCCCTTTAAATAGTGGAAGGGCCATTCTCTTTAAGCCCCTGGCACCATTGCCAGTTTTCATTTTATTTGCATTTGCTTTTTCATCCCTACTTTCAAGAGGTAGCACTTTTTTCTCTCCACTTAGCCATATCAGTTCTTATTTATTGCAAGATGTGCTGTATTTTTTAATAACACCATTTAATTTACCACATAACATATTAAAAAATTCCTTGTGAGGTTAAATGGAAAATAACATTAATTCTTACATTTTTTTTATTATTGTGGGACTAGCTGTAGTTTTTATTATTACTATCTTGATGTTCATATGACTTTTTGATGACTTTGTATCCCATTTTTGAGGGGAGGCAAAGTAACAAAAAGCTGTAATTCTGTTTTTTTTTTGGGGGGGGGGGGTCACTTACCATGCAAAATATGTAATATGTTATTTAATTAGTTTGTACCATTACAGATGTTAGGTGTGTTTTGTAATGTTTATGTTGTTTTATATAACAACTGCAGAGATTTAAACTTGTATTTTTTATTACGCATAATATTTTCTTTTAATAGTTGTGCAGACTTCTGTTTTGAGCACTGGGGTTTTTGAAATGGGTTACTGATAATTGTATTTTCTGACTTGTCTATGAGGCATATTAAAGGATGATATTGGTAAGGTCATATGTATGGAACAGCATACAGCTTTTCTGAATTGAACAACAGATGTGTTGTAATGAGATAGAATTTGTATATGAGGTAGCATTTATCTCTACTGAGGACTTTAGGTGGCCTTTTTGTTTCTGTGTCTTGCATCCTCCTTCCTTCTACTTTATTTTTTCCTGATACATAATGTTGTATTTGTTCCCTCTCTTTCTGGATACATCCTCTTCATGTGATAGTTCCATGTCCTATCTGTCATTCTTATTACTGTTCAAAAAATGATCAAAACAGTTTCTTGATAATGATGCCAAAATGAATCCAGATTTATGGCTAATTCTGCACTATTGGCTTTCTCTATGCTCTGTATGCAGTATTAGTTTACAGTGGATAGAAAAGGTCTACACACCCCTGTTAAAATGCCAGGTTTTTGTCACGTAAAAATATTATATTAAGAAGAAGAATTTCAGAACTTTTTCCATCTTTAGCCCCTTTAAGACTGGGCAATTTTTCATTTTTGTGCTTTTGTGTTTTTCCTTTTAACAGAATGACCGTGACATCTAACAGGTTAACAGCCACAGGCGGAGCTCTGCTCCACTCATGGCTGTTAGAGGAAAATGATGGCTGATTATCACTACCATCATCTGCCGGCAAAGATATGGCGTCTAGCAGTATTTTCCTGATATTTTCTTAGTTTAATTTCACAGCAAAACGCCATGGTCCATAAACTGCTTACAACACAATAAAGGGATATCATTGTTGAAAGTTATCAATCAGGAGAAGGGTACAATTTTTTTTATAACTTATTAGATATACTATGGAACACTGTGAAGACAATCATTGAGAAGTGGATTTAATTTGACACATCAGTGACGTAATCTGGAACCTAAATAGTTCCAAATATCGTCAGTTTTGCATCAAAACATTCAGGCCTCTTCTAAAAAGCTGATGATGAAGAGGAGTTTCACCTTTCAGCACAACAACGACCCAAAGCATACCTCCAAATCAACAAAAGAGGTTCAACCAAAGAAGATCGAAGTTATGGATTAGCCAAGCAGCCCAGAGCTGAATACAATTGAAAATTTGTGGGTTGACCTAAAAAGATCGCACATTTTGGATGTACTATGCTGATAGACTTCCACCCAAAAAGACTGAATGCTATCATAAAGTCAAAGTGTACTTCTGCAGAGTATTAATCCAAGGAAATGCATATTTATGCAACCACGTTATTTTATTTGTTTTTTTACACCCGAAAAGATTTCAGTTTATTTTTCAATTGGATTTCACAAATTATAGGTGACATTAAAGTTGGAAAAAGGTCTGAAATAATTTTTTTTTTGTTTGACTTTTTTTTACATGATTGAAGCCTACCAGGGGAGTGTAGATTTTTTTTATATCCACTGTATATGTAATTGATCATATGAAATTGTAACTGCGCTCCCATTCTATAATATGAATTGTTTATCTTTTTCTTTTTTTAAATGGAATCGGTCAGCGGGATTTTACCCCCAAAATTATTTATATGTGCATGTAGCTCTTTCAAAGGCAAGTCCAGTAATTTCTTTACATGACCAGTCCGATCCTCTGTTACTCAAAAATCAGCATTTGAATTTTTATGCAAATGAGTCTGATGAGCTACTCGTAGATCTGAAGCCTCTGTCACTCCAGCTCTATTTCCCGCCCAGCACCACATCCTGCTGCTTAACTTACAGCCTTAATGCTGTGTGACTTCAGTCAAAAGAGTCATCAGTCAAGCAGGAGGAGGCAATGGGCAAATAGAGCTGGAATGACGAGGTTTCAGCCTTATACTAGCTCTTCAGCCTTATTGCATAACAATTCAAATGCTGATCTCTCAGTAGTGAAGGAAAGAACTGGCCATATAAAGGTAATGCTGGAATTGTCTTTGAAAGAGCTACATACACATATAAATACTGTAGTTTGGGGTATGAAATCCTGCTGACAGATTCCATCTAAATTGAAAACAAGTTGTGCTGAAGAGAGACAAAATTTGAAATCCCAGTCCTAGAACTATTTAGCACAGATATGGCTTGCCATCTATCCGGAAATTAAAGTTTTTCAAATCCTGTAAGAACTATCTTTTCTGAACTGTAGTATGTTCATCCTGCTTTGTTTTTGCAGTGTTTTTTTTTTTTCTACAAGAGCCGTCATGGTTATTTTTATAGCATTGAGGTCAGTAGGTGATATAAAAAAAATAGTAGGTACTGATATCACATTTGTTATCAGTTTCTCCATTAGTTTACCTCTAGAAAAAAGTAACATACAGAAAAAATATAGATATGAATCAATCCCTAAGGCTGTGTGCCCACGATGCTTTTTTTAAGTGTTTCCGCAGCAGCAAAAATGCTGCAGAAACGCTTAAAAAACGCATGGTAGAAGGCCTGCCATGTTCCCCAATGATAATCCGCATGTGCTGTGCACATGCTGCGGAAATTTCCGCTGCGGATTATCATTGCGGAAAAAAACGCAGCACTACCAATTATTTTGCGGAAGCGCTGCGTTTTCGCCGCCATTGACTTGCATTAGACCGCATGGATTCCGCATCACTGCATCTGTACATGCGGATTCCATGCGTTCCAATGTGCGGAAGGTACCCGGGTGTGGAGGAGAGGAGACTCTCCTCCGGACCCGGGTACCATAGAACCTGTAAAAAAAAGAATAAAATAAAAAAGAAATATTATATTTACCTTCTGATGGCCCTCGCTGCGCTCGTCCTCCCTTGCCGGCAACTCGCGGTGGACTGAAGGACCTGCGCTGACGTCATAGTCATGTGACGGCAGGTCCTTCAGTGTAGTGCACCGCGAGCTGACGGCAAGCCAGGACGGAGCGAAGCAAGACTGCGGGAGCCATCAGAAGGTAAGTATAGATTTATTTTTTATTTTTTACCATTCTTTAAGGTCACACTATATAAATCCATGCCTTTTGCATGGATTTATATAGTGTGACCAAGTTGACAAGTACTTTCCAAGTGATGCTAAAATCTCTTGGAAAGCGCTTGTCAACCCGCTTGCGGAAATGCATGTGAAAAACGCTTCACATCCGCATGTCCCTGGCAGGAAAACGCATGTACAATCCGCATGCGTTTTTTCTGCCAGGGAGATGCAGAAACGCTCAGGAAAAAATCCAAAGCATTTCTGCATCGTGGGCACATAGCCATAATGTATGAAAATACTATAATCTGAAAACCTATTTACACACCCCCAAGAGTATATTAAAAAATCATTTTTTTACGAGGTTTTCAGTTCTGATGGGGTTTATGATGCAGGTTTTGATGCATTTTTGAGGAATTTTTGAAACTTATTTTCATGTATTTTTTGCAGCCTTTTGACTTTGGTGTTATGTTTGGAGCTGACTCTACGAAGAATCAGCATCAAAGAAGTGACATATCGATTCTTTTTTTTGCAATTAAGTTTTAAAAACCTTTTGTAAACTATTTGCAAAGGGCAAAGTGACATGTAAAATATTTTCCCGTCTTGTGACCGTAAATCTGTTTTTCTGATCTTTTATTTCATATTTCAGATGACAATAAATGAGCATATAGATGCATATACTGTATATCTGTAACTTTTTCAGTCTTTTTATTGACTTTTTGGAAATTTACTGATCAATAAAAGCTGTCAAGATATATGACAAGACCTATAGATTTATAATTTCTAGTGACAACTAATACATTTAATCATTTTTGTCTCTAGTTTTGATTATTTCATAAACAGAAATATTGAGCCGGATACAACTTCCAATGTGAACATAGTCTCATTTATATTACATGTGTTAACACTGTCAACTTTGTCATCATTGTGTATTCTGCAAATCCTGCCAATATGCCTTACACTTGTTCTGACGCCCCTTTCTGTGTAGTATATTTGCTCTTTTTGTGATGGAGAACAGAAGTAAAATGTTGACTCAGGGGTTGATGGACGTCTGGTGTTTGAATAGCGGCGGCTTGTGTTACTAAAAAATAAAGAAAAGTACACAGTGCTATCAAATGGTCCGCGTTTAGGTAAAATATAAAGTATTTGTCTCCCTTATTCCAAAATGTTTCATTGCACTTGTCTGTTCACATGTTAGATATTGAGTCACGCTTTGTTGAGCAATTAAATCATCTTCTGCCAGACCTCCATAAGAAACCTTTGTGTGGTCCTGCTCTCAGATAGGCATCAGTCCCTAAGGTTGACAGGGGTATTTTTGATTTAACCCACACAAAATGTGTGTGTGTGGGAACTTGCAGGAAGTAAATCCAGTCTTAGGTCTAGATTTTTGTTCCTTCTATACATAGAAGGGAAAAGTGACGTTATAGATGCTACTGAAGTTAGTCCTACTCAAGCTTGGAAAGGACAAAAGAACAGTGTTGTTTGCGAGATGCATCCCGACTTATATATTCTTCCCATGTCAGTATAATCACTACTGGGAGGTAGCTCGATTAAGGATTACCATATCATTAATAGTATCCATGACTTTTGTTCAAAGGCTACTTGTGTAATGTTGCCTTGTGGATGAAGCACTTTAATCCTCTCAGCCGCAGCTGTAGAAAGGGGTCTTCCTTAGCTCCCCACACTGACTTTCCCTGTCCCCTTGGATCAGTTCTAAAAACAGACAGAAACAAGCGTCAGCTGAAAGACAGAAAAAAAAAAGAAACAATCATTCTACATTTCCACATTCATCTCCCAGCTTCAATCCCTGCCAATGTTTTCCATTCTTCTCCCTTTTCTCTAATAACCAGATCACCACTCGGATGGTGGTCAGATTAGGCGAAGAACAATACCATTTTAAATGTTAACTTTGCATCTCATTTTATTCACCTTGCATGAAAAGAAAGGCATCGTTTTGTTACTGTGTCAATGCATTACTCACACCCTCGCGTTTGCATCTCAGTTGATATTCCAGGAGACATCTTATTACCTCTAAAACAATTCGAAGATGTAAACGATGTTGCAAGATGATAATATAAATAATGCAATTAAAATTTATGTGAATTTCTGGTAATTGCAAAGTACCCGTTTTCCTCCAAGAGAAGAGTATATATATATATATATATATATATATATATATATATATATATATATATATATATATATACTGTGTGTATATACTGTGTATATATATATATATATATATATATATATATATATATATATATACACACAACACATTCTGGCATTTATTTTAAAAGCCAAAAATTCTGCAAAAATTGTGAATCAATGATTTTTAATGCATATGTTTATTTCAAATAATCTATTCGATATAGTTAAGAACAGCTACAATGAGTGTTTCTCAGTCTAGAAGGCCCAACGTGTCTTTCTATCACACATATAGACCATTGATATCACTGTACCAGGAAAGTTTGAACACTTCCCATTGGTTTCCCCCATAGATTACAACTGATTAAAGGGGACCCCTTACCTAAACATCCTGTAATCAAAATATCATCAAATAAAAAAGGATTTGAAGAAGCAGAAAACCGACTTAATTCTAGATTTTTCCTTTGGTAATTTTTTTCTTTTCCATTAAATCATTATTTGTGTCAAAGCCTGCAATTTGGATAAGGCATCAGACAACTAAGATTTCTTATGGACACATTGGTAAAACTTAATGAATAATTATAATTTTATATATCTATACTGAAAAGCAGATATGACCATCATCTATGATCTTTAAAATCATTATAATCACAATCACAGCGACCTGCTCAAGTACCGTAATAATGAAGAAAAACCAATATTGTATGTAGTTTTTCAATTTTACCCACAATTGATAACCATGCTCTCAATGCTCGTGGTAGACATACGATTCAGGGAGGAGGAATAATATTCTTGTGTACTCTTAAAGTATCACTGATAGTTTTTCATCCATTCATACATTCATGAAAACTGCAAAATAGTCTGAACATTATTAGGACAGATTAAGGATGCTTTTAGTTATTAGCTTTGTCATGTTTTTCACAAAGTGCATGGTGAAAAAAAAGAAACTGCCATTTTTATTACTAAATTATGTTATATTTATAGAGCAAATTAACTTTTTAACTACTGAGCCTTTCTGCCCATTTAAGATAAAAAAACAATGTCATATCATAGCTTCAAAAACTTGTTTAACCCCTTCACGACCTTCCCATATAGCTACTCTAAGGGGACTATTGAAGCCAGTAAAAAAGTAAGAAAAAAAAGTAAAAAAATATATAAAAAACCCCACAAAAGCTCAAATCACTGCCCTTTTGCACCATTGAAAATAAAACAACTAAAAAAATGCACATGTTTAGTATTGCTGCGTTCATAAATGTCCGATCTATCAAAATATTAAGTAAATTAATCAGATCGGTAAATGGCGTAATGAGAAATAAAATTGAAACGCCATAATTTTTTTTTTTTCTGCCTCTGCAACATTGTAATAATGAGCGATCAAAGCATTGTATCTACCCTAAAATGGTATCAATAAAAACACTAGAGCAAAAAAAAATACCTCACCCGGCCCAAGGTCACTAAAAATGGAGCCGCTACGGGTATTGGAAAAAAAAATTTCTTACAAATTTCGGATTTTTTTTTCATCACTTAAATAAAAATGAACCTATACATGTTTGGCATCGGCAAACTCATAGTGACCTAGGGAATCATATTTCCAGGTCAGTTTTACCATATAGTGAACATGGTAAATAAAACCCTAAAAAACAATTATGGAATTGCACTTTTTTTTGCAATTTCACTGCACTTTTTCTAGTACGCTATATGATAAAATAAATTATGTCAATCAAAAGCACAAGTAGTCCCACAAAAAAACAAGCCCTTATATGTCTATCTTCATAGAAAAATAAAAAAGTTGTGGCTCTGGGAAGAAGGGGAGCAAAAAAGAAAAACACAAAAACGGAAAATCGCAAGATCATGAAGGAGTTCAAGCTATTTATTTGTGTATGTGGTGGAAAAAAGATCTCGGTAGTTTTAGGGTTTGAGGTCAGTAATGCTGGAGGTCCATTGCTTTTTGATGGTCAGTAGTGATGTGCGAGTGTGCTCAGCACTGCTTAGTATGGCGAGCAGTGCTGAGTATCGCATGGTGCTCGAGTACTCGGAGCCCTGTAAGTGAATTATGAGGGAGAGAGAATTTGTCCGTCCTCTGGAAAGATGCTCGAGTTTGCCATTCACTTCCATTCGATCACGTCCGAGCGTCCGATCTGTCCGATTTGAGTACCGAGCACTCGAGCATTTCAGTGCTCGATCATCACTAATGGTCAGAATAGTAGAGTTTGTTGCATTATTCCTTTCAGTAAAAACGGACAGAAATATGATGGTTTTCTGACTGACTCGTCTGTTACACAGCACGATTCGTGTTTCTTCTGATAACAGAATCTTGTACTATGATATCTATACAGGACCTGCAACCGATATATATTGAAAAAATACTTTCAATATTACAGAGTATTTTATATAAATTACAGGATACCTACAGTATATTAAGCTATAAACTGAAATGACACTTCAGTGGATTACATAGTTAAATCTACAGCTGTAAGGCTCATCTAGTCGTCCTTGCTGCAATGTCTTCTCTCTTTATGGTAATTGGTTGTTAAGGAAAATCTGTCACCGCGTTGTTGCTATGTTATCTGAGAGTAGCATGATATACACGGTGTGTACAATTATTAGGCAATTTGTATTTTTGATTAATAATTTTATTATTGAACAACTACGGTGCTGTCGGTCAGTCCAAAAGGTTAATAAACCTGAAACCTGTAAAAGTGAGAATAATAACCAAACAACTCAAAATGTATAAAAATATATTTCTGACATATAAGAAAAAAATATCAGTGACCAATATAGCCTCCTTTTCTTTTCAATAACAATCATAAGCCTTCCATACATGGAGGCTGTCAGTTTCTTTCTGTTGATGATCAACTTTTTGGTGAGCACCAACCTCAGCCTCCCATATACTGGTGAGAGAGGTGACTGTTCTCCTTCACCGTAAATCTGCCATTTAAGAAGGGTCCACAAGTCTCAGTAGGGTATGGATCAGGTGAGGAAGGGGCCATGTCATTATTCTTTCATATTTAAAGGGGTTTTCCCACAAACAAAAGTACATTTTAATCAATAGATCTTGGAATAATAATAATTTCCACAATTGGATGTGTTTAAATAAAATGTTCCTGTGCTGAGATAATCTTATAAATGTGCTCCTGCTGTGTACTGTGTAATGGCTGTGTCTGATCGTACAGAGACATGGTCTGATCATACCACATCTCCTGGGCAGGGGAGGACACAAAAGAGTATACAGACATTACAGCAGGGGATCACAGCTGATTCGTTCTGTGAGGTAAAACATTTCCCTGCTTGTTTTTAAACAATGTTTTACTTCAAAGAAAGAATTATTTGCGATCCCGTGCTGTAATGTCTGTATACTCTTTTGCTCCCCTGCCCAGGAGATGTGGTATGATCAGACCGTGTCTCTGTACGATCAGACACAGCCATTACACAGTACACAGCAGGGGCACATTTATAAGATTATCTCAGCACAGGAACATTTTATTTAAATACATTCAATTGTGGAACTTGTTATTATTCCAAGATCTATTGATTAAAATGAGCTTTTGTTCCTGGGAAAACCCCTTTAAGTCCTTTACTGCAGTGGAGACTTTGATACATTCGATGAAGCATTGTCCTGCATAACAATCATTGTTTTGTTCAAACATGTGTAAGAGGGAAGACCGGGGTGTAAGTACTTTCAGAGCAAGGGATCCGGAACTGCCGGGGCCGTACCTTTTGTTGCAGGGGGAAGACAGACTGCAAGCAGAGGAGTCATGTGACAGGGAAGCAGGGGGTGTGTCGAGAGAGAGAGAGCTGGGAGGTCAGGTGATAGAGGGACTCGGTGGAGCCGGGCACGTGAGGTGCCGTGTTATGGACTAGGGGCTCAGCGGGTAAAGCTGGAGACCGCCCGCTGCCGCCAGAAGACAGAGCATTGTTTGGGTGGGGACGCCTGAAAAATCAACACCGGCATCAGCGTGCATCTGCCTTGTGAGGAGCGAGAGTCAGCTAAGTGGAAAAAAACGGTTTGACTCTGCTACATCCAGTTAAACTGTGAACTGTCAGTAATAGACTCTTACCTGCTTTTCCCTTGTTTTTCCCCTGATACTCCCTGCGTGGAGATTTACCCTGTTATTATAAACTTCCCCTGTTTATTAACCCCGTATTGGCTGCTCTGTGTTTCTGTGTCGCTGCATCTAAAGTGCCCGTGTTACATTTGGCGTAGTTGGCAGGATGCAGTCGTTAGACCCAGACACTGCAGAGCAGTCCATCCTGGGAGCCCCTAAATATAGCTTGCCGCTGGGGGCCATGCTCAGCAATCTCCCAAAGTTCACCGGGGACAATATGATGCTGTGGGACTGGATTGAGAGAGTTAGGAGTATGTTACGTATGCATCCGATGACCCCAGCTATGCAAGCCGAAATAGCCTTACAGGCCCTGGACGACGAGGCCCGACAATCCGTGATGTACCGCCCTCCCCATGACCGGGATACTGTAGAAAAAGTGGTGCGGATATTGGAGGAAATGCATGGGGATCCCACCAATGTAGGAGAGCTGAGGATACGACTGTTTCACCAAGTGCAGCAGGAGGGGGAGACTGTGACGCAGTATGTTATTGCCTTACAGAGGGTGCATGCCTATATCACTAGAAAAGACGACATGGGGAATTTGGGAATGGGCCCCCCTGACGTGATCTTAAGGGACCAGTTTGTGGCAGGCCTCAGGGATGAGCAGCTAAAGCAGGCCTTGCGGGAGCGCCTGGCCAACCCACGTATGACTTTTCTAGAAGTGGTGGCAGAGGCACGTGTGAGAGAGCAGGAGATGGGGGTGACGGCCCTGGCAGGGATGGTCCGGAGTAATGAGGTACCCACCCCTCCTGCAGCTGAACCGGAATGGGCTCGAGAGATGCGAATGGAGATACAGGAGATGCGAGATGAATGGTCCAGTCTCCAGAAGACCCCTGCCCCGACACCAGAGATACCCAGATCGATTGCCCCAGTTATGGAAAGAATTGAATGCAGGACCCCCCCTGCAGGAGAGTTTCGTAGAGAAGTGAGGCAGCCCTACACAGACAGAGACACGACCTGCTGGAAGTGTGGAGGCCCAGGACATTACGCCAGGGGCTGTGCTAGCCGAGGGCGGCCCCTGTCGCAGCAGCCGTTAAACTAGCGGGCTCCGTGTTCGGGGGACACAGCCCAGAGCCTGAGGAAGGGGACAGAAAAAGAGGAAGTCCCAAGGACTTAGTTTCCAGCAGCCCGACTGTCTGGGCCGAAATAAGCGGTCGGGCTGTTCACTGCCTGATTGACATGGGGTCCCAGGTGACTACGATGACAGAAGCCTACTTCCAACAGCGATTTCCTGAGATAGAGCGGCCTGAATGGGGACCAGTAATTAGACTCATGGCAGCTAATCAAATACCCATCCCGGTCGCAGGGGTGGTGTGGATGAAGATCCGAGTGTGTGGAAAAGATGTGGGAAAAAAAGGAGTCGTCCTGGTCGCAGGGGGAACCGGAAGTGGACCCCCGGTGACCCTCTGAATGAATGTGCTGAAAGAGATCTGGCAAATCCTGCTTAGTGAGCCGAAGAAGATTCCTCTAGACCAGTGGGACCCGCGAACTCCCCAAAGGAGGATATTTCAACAACTAATCCGAGCTGCCCAGGCTCAGGAGACGTCGAGTGAAGGGAAGATCCTGGGGAAAATAATAGTGCCAGCAGCTGCGGCGCTCACCTTACCGCCCGGGCAAACTGTACTCACGTTACCTGCACGGGCCTGCACACCTCTTGAGGGGGTCGAAGTTCAGATAGAACCAACATCGATGGACAAAGTACCCCCCAGACTCTTGGTGGCTTGAACACTGGCCACCGTCCAGGGTGGCAATGTTATAGTGCGGTGTGTTAATCTGGGCGAAGATGATCTCACACTCCCTCCCAGGGCGGAAATAGCCCAGATTCTGGGAATACCAGAGAAGTTGGTGCGACCTGATGTGGTAAAGCTGTCCGCTGTACGAGGAGACCCCTGGACTCTGGCGGTCACCGTGCCGCCAGAATCCCATCGGGCTAGTGCGATGCGGGGACAAAGAATCCTAGAACGAATGCGGGTTGAATTGACGGGACTTACACCTTGACAGGTGCAGCAGGTTGAGGAGGTGCTGGAGCGGTACCAGGAAGTCTTTGCTCGCCATAAGGATGATTTTGGTTGCACCGAAGCCATTACCCACGAGATTCCCACGGGGAGCGCTGCCCCAGTGTGGTAGAGATACCGGCAGATACCTCCCCAGATGTATAAAGAGGTTAAGGAGATGCTAGCCCATATGTTACAGAATGGTGTGATACGGGAGAGTCAGAGTCCGTGGGCAGCCCCGATTGTCCTGGTCCGGAAGAAAGATGGGACCCTGCGCTTCTGTGTGGACTATAGACGGCTGAATGCCTGACTCTTACCCACTACCCCGAATAGAAGAGTCCCTGTCGGCCTTAGGGAAGGCAAGATACTTCTCCTCTTTGGATCTGGCAGGTGCCCGTGGCCGAACATGACCGTGCAAAGACGGCGTTCATATTACCCATGGGACTGTTCGAGTTCAATCGGATGCCCTTCGGCCTGACTAATGCCTCTGGGACGTTCCAGCGTCTGATGGAGAGGTGCCTGGGCGCTTTGAACTTCGAGGCGACACTGATTTACCTTGACGACATAATTGTCTATGCCGCCACCTTCGAGGAGCACCTCCAGTGACTGGAGCAAGTACTGAGTCGTCTACAGAGTCATGGCCTAAAGGTGAAGCCCCAGAAGTGCCACATGTTCCGCCAAAAGATCGAATATCTCGGTCATACTGTGTCCGGTGAAGGAGTCAGGCCCACCCAGGAAAAGGTGTCCGCCGTACAGGAGTGGCCTACCCTGAAGACAGTGAAGGACGTTCGGGCCTTCCTGGGTCTTGCCGGGTACTACCGAAGATTCGTGAAGAACTTCATCCGCATAGCCAACCCATTGCTGGAGCTACTTAAGGGAGTGCCGGCTGGCTCCAAGAATCAGGCGATTCAGTGGGGAAGCAGCCCCTAAAAATGGCCCTGACCGAGGCCCCAATACTTACCTATGTGGATTTCTCCCAACCCTTCATACTCCACACTGGTGGGAGCCTACATGGTCTGGGAGCCGTGTTATCCCAAGTACAGGAGGGGAAAGAGTGCGTGATTGCGTACGCCAGCCGCTCCCTTCACGACTCCGAGAGGAACCCAGATAATTATAGCGCTTTCAAATTAGAGTTGCTGTCTCTGGTTTGGGCAATGACTGAGAAGTTTGCGGAGTATTTGTCCGGGTCCGAAGTACTGGTAGAACAGATAACAACCCGCTGGCCCACCTGGAGAATGCGAAATTGGGGGCCCTGGAACAGCGGTGGGTGGCCCGCATGGCCAGTTACCGGTATAAGATCGCCTACCGGCCTAAGGCAGAGAATACTCACGCCGACGCCCTCTCCAGAGTGACGTATGAACGGCCTGATCATGACCACGATGAAGATTTGGAGGCGGATGAGACCCCTAGCTTCCGAAGTTTCGTGGGACCGCTGGCTGCGGTGCAGGGACAGATCGGAGAGACGTCGGAAGAACAAGTGCTAGGACGGCCAAGAGATGACTGAATCCGACTTCAACAGACTGACAGAGAAGTTGCTCAATTACGTCAATGGGTGGCTTTGCGGCAAGTCCCCAGTCGAGAAGAGAGGAGTACCCTTTCCTCGGGAGCACTGAAAATGCTGGGACAATGGGAGAGACTGTGTTTGCGAGACGGGCTGCTGTACCAACGGGTGCAGCTACTGCGAGAGGTCGGGACCACCTGGCAAGTGATGATTCCAGAGAAGTTGGTCGGAGGCTCATGAACGAGGGGCTCACTTCGGACCAGAGAAGATGTTTCAGTGGTTGCAGAGGCTGGTGTATCATCCCCGACTGCGAGCAACAATAGAAGACACTTGTCGAAGATGTCGGAGCTGTGAGCTGGTAAAGCCTCCGGAGCAGGGGGTCCCCATACAAACTATTGTGACTTCTGCCCCCTTGGAGGTGCTGATGATCGACTATTTGACTGTTGGACCGGCGCATCTCGGGTATGAACATTGCCTGGAAATGACAGACCACTTCACCAAGTTTGCGGTAGTGACCCCGACCAGAGACCAGACCGCCGAGTCAGCTGCGCAGGCCATCTGCCGAGACTTCATTCGGGTGTACAGCTGCCCAAAGAGGATTCATTCTGATCAAGGCGCCTGCTTCCAAGGCTGGGTGATGGAAGAGCTGCACCGGTTGTACAAGATTGAGAAGTCACAGACTACTCCTTACCACCCTCAAGGAAATTGGGCCTGTGAATGCTTCAATCGGACACTGATCCAAATGCTCCGCACGTTGGAGGAAGATCGGAAGGTACAATGGCCTGAGTTTGTGGCCGAGCTGGTGTGGGTCAACAACCGAGTGAATAGTACGACGGGGTTCACTCCTTATACCATGCTGTTCGGACGAAAGGGGCGAGAGATCACCGAGTTAGAGCTGGACCCCGAGGAGGACTACCCACGGACGGGGGTGTCTTCCTGGGTCCGAGAACATCGGCATCGACTGCAGACCCTCCGATGGTTGGTACAACAAAAGTTTCAGGAGCTCAAACATCATGAGACATTGCCTCTTCGAGGGACAGCTCTGAGGCCCGGGGAGCGGGTGTTGGTTCGGGACAGGCGGCCCCGGGGCAAATTGAGTAGGCGGTGGGAACGGACCCCACACCGAGTGAAGCGCAGGATTGGCACTGAAGGACCTGTGTATGAAGTTCAACCCGAGGGGGCTGAAGGAGCCCCTACCAGAGTGGTTCATCGTAGTATGCAGCGACCCTGTCTGTCTAAAGATGACGAGGGTGGAGAAGAATCACCTGCTTCTAGAGAGGGAACTGTCACAGTTGCCCCAAGCCACGATGTGGACGATGAAGAGTTGTTGATTCTACCTCCGAGCCCCAGCACTCGATTACCTGCAGTCCCCAGTGCAGGCGGAGAGGGAACAACATCGGTTGAAGCCACCGGGCAGGCGGAGATTGGAAGTGACCCTGCACCCCCCATCGGTCAAACTGAGTTACGCCGGTCAGAACGGACAACAGCAGGAGTGCCTCCTCACCGTTACGATCAATTCATATGGTACCGTATCGTCCAGGAAGTCCAAGAATGTGAACGTTTGATGAAGGAACTCTCGCCCGTGGAATGGCGAGTTAAAGGAGAGCGGGAGTGTAAGGGGGAATACCGGGGTGTAAGTACTTTCAGAGCAAGGGATCCGGAACTGCCGGGGCCGTACCTTTTGTTGCAGGGGGAAGACAGACTGCAAGCAGAGGAGTCATGTGACAGGGAAGCAGGGGGTGTGTTGAGAGAGAGAGCTGGGAGGTCAGGTGAGAGAGGGACTCCTGGTGTGACTAGATGGAGGAAGAGACGAGTACGTTTTGCACAGGAAAGCGGAGCTGGATCCGTCTCAACAGAGCAGCGTGCGAGAGTCCAGGCTCCTGGCTCCAGGACTGGGAGCAAGAGCCGACTGCAGCGGACCGGAGGAGTCAGGCCGACTAGAGAAGAGACGCAGGGTCGGTGGAGCCGGGCACGTGAGGTGCCGTGTTATGGACTAGGGGCTCAGCGGGTAAAACCGGAGACCGCCCGCTGCCCAGAAGACAGAGCATTGTTTGGGTGGGGACGCCTGAAAAATCAACACCGGCATCAGCGTGCATCTGCCTTGTGAGGAGCGAGAGTCAGCTAAGTGGAAAAAAACTTGATTATAACCGGTTTGACTCTGCTACATCCAGTTAAACTGTGAACTGTCAGTGATAGACTCTTACCTGCTTTTCCCTTGTTTTTCCCCTGATACTCCCTGCGTGGAGATAGAATCATAGAATCATAGAATCATAGAATGGTAGAGTTGGAAGGGACCTCCTGGATCATCTGGTCCAACCCCCTGCTCAAAGCAGGATTCACTAGATCATCTCAGACAGATGTCTGTCCAGCCTCTGTTTGAAGACGTCCATTGAAGGGGAACTCACCACCTCTCGTGGCAGCCTGTTCCACTCATTAATCACCCTAACTGTCAAAAAGTTTTTTCTAATATCTAATCTGTGTCTCCTCCCATTTAGTTTCATCCCATTGCTTCTAGTCTTTCCTTGTGCAAATGAGAATAAAGATGTTCCTTCTACAATGTGACAGCCCTTGACATATTTGTAGACAGCTATTAAGTCTCCTCTCAGTCTTCTTTTTTGCAAGCTAAACATTCCTAAATCCTGCAACCGTTCCTCATAGGACATGGTTTGCAGACCAGTCACCATTCTGGTCGCTCTTCTCTGAACTTGCTCCAGTTTGTCTATGTCTTTTTTAAAATGTGGTGCCCAAAACTGTACACAGTATTCCAGAAGAGGTCTGACCAAAGAGGAGTAAAGACCGATAATGACTTCACGTGATCTAGACTGTATGCTTCTGTTAATACATCCCAGAATTGTATTTGCCTTTTTTGCTGCTGCATCACACTGTTGACTCATGTTCAGTCTATGATCTATTAGTATACCTAAGTCTTTTTCACATGTACTGTTGCTTAGCTCTATTCCTCCCATTCTGTATATGCTTTTTTCATTTTTATTGCCCAGATGTAGTACTTTGCATTTTTCCCTGTTAAAAAACATTCTGTTGGTTGCTGCCCACTGCTCCAGTTTATTTAGGTCTTTTTGAATCCTCTCTCTCTCTTCTCTAGTATTAGCTATCCCTCCTAGCTTTGTGTCATCAGCAAATTTAATCAGTTTACCCTCAATTCCTTCATCTAAATCATTGATAAAGATGTTGAACAATACAGGTCCCAGGACGGAGCCCTGTGGTACCCCACTTGAGACATTCATCCAGCTGGATGTGAAGCCATTTACAACCACCCTTTGAGTCCGATCACTAAGCCAGTTATGAATCCACCTAACAGTTGCCTGGTCCATTGCATACTTGGTCATTTTTTCAATAAGGATGGTGTGAGATACTTTGTCAAATGCTTTGCTGAAGTCAAGATATACTATATCTACAGCATTTCCCTGATCCACCCAGTCAGTGATTCTGTCATAGAAGGAAATTAAGTTAGTCTGACATGACTTGTTAGTTACAAACCCATGCTGACTCTGGTTAATCACTTCATTCTTATCCATGTACTTACATACATGTTGTTTAATAATTTGTTCAAAGATCTTTCCTGGTATAGAAGTCAGACTCACCGGCCTATAGTTCCCTGGGTCCACCTTCTTCCCCTTTTTGAAGATAGGAACAACATTTGCTCTTTTCCAGTCTTCTGGGACTTCTCCTGTTCTCCAAGAATTTTCAAAGATTATGGAGAGTGGTTCTAAAATTTCTTCTACGATCTCCTTCAGTACTCTGGGGTGTAATTCATCTGGACCTGGAGACTTGAACTCATTTATGTTAGCTAAATATTCCCTCACAATCTTTCTGTTTACAGATAACTTTGATTCCTCTATTCCTTTAAAAGGACAGTGAAGATCAGTTGATGTTACATTTTCTTTCTGAGAGAAAACAGATGCAAAATAGGAATTAAAAAGTTCGGCCTTCTCAACATCCTCTCTTACCATTTCTCCATTTTCATCCTGTAAAAATCCTATAGCATCTTTGACTTTTCTTTTACTTTTGACATACCCCCAAAATCCTTTTTTATTGCTTTTGACATCTCTTGCAAGCCTTAATTCATTGTCAGCTTTAGCTAACCTGATACGTGCCCTGCAGGATCTGCAGACTGCATTATAATCTTCTTTAGATATGCCTCCCTCTTTCCATTTAATAAACATTTCTTTCTTTCTTTTTAGCATGTGTTTAAGTTCTGTGTTCATCCATCCTGGTTTCCTTAAATGCTTCCCATTCTTCCTACTTTTCGGGATTGTTAACGATTGTGCTTTGAGAATCTCATTTTTAAAAATTTCCCATCCTTCCTGGACATTTTTGTCCTTAAGGACATCCAGCCATTGGATCCCTCCTATTCTCTTTCTGAGTCTCTTAAAATCTGCCTTTCTAAAATCTAACCTTGAAGTTTGAGTCTTCACATGTCTTCCTCCTCTAGTTATCCAAAATTCTATAATAGCATGATCGCTGCCTCCTAGGGTCCCAGCCACCTTTACCTCCTCAACCATTTCCTCCCTGTTTATAAGGATTAGATCCAAAGTAGCAGATCCCCTTGTTTTCTCCCCTACCTTTTGGAAGATAAAGTTGTCAGCAAGAGAGGATAAGAATTTGCTTGACCTGTTAGTTTTACTTGAGAGAGATTCCCAACAAATGTCTGGATAGTTGAAATCTCCCATGACCACTACGTCATATTTTTTGGAGAACTTGGTCATTTGATACATAAAGAGTTCATCCATATCTTCAGCTTGCCCAGGTGGCCTGTAGTAAATGCCTACAATGGTGTCCTTTCCATTGTTCTCTCCTTGTATTCTTACCCAAACAGTTTCCACAGAACTCCCAGTCTCTGAAGCTTCAATCTCTGTGCAGATATACGCTTTTCTAACATACAATGCAACACCTCCTCCTCGTTTATCAAGTCTGTTTCTTGCAAATAAGTTGTATCCTTTTAGCCTTTTATCCCAATCATGTGTATCGTCCCACCAAGTTTCAGTGATTCCAGTGACATCATATTCCTTTTCCTGCATTAGTAGTTCCAATTCTCCTTGTTTGTTGCCCATGCTTTGTGCATTTGTATAAAAACATTTTAGTTTGTGATTGGTTTCTCTTCCTCCCATATTTTTATTATTTAAATTGTTTTGTCTTTGTTCTTCCTTTCCACTTCCAGTAGCAGAGATCTCAATAGTATTTGTCAGCTGTATGGCTTTTTCTGGCCTTTTGCTTCCCTTCCCACATTGTTCTAGTTTAAAGCTCTTCTGATGAGTGTAGCAAGGCGACTTCCAAATACATGTTTTCCAGTCTTCGTAAGGTGCACCCCATCTCTAGCAAGTAGTCCATCGTATAGGTAATTCATTCCGTGATCCAGAAATCCAAATCCTTGTTGACGGCACCATCGACGTAGCCAGTTGTTCACCTGTAGAATCTTATTCCACCTCATTGTTCCATGGCCATCCACTGGGAGGATGGATGAGAAGACCACCTGCGCTCCCAATTCTTTCACTTTCTTGCCTAAGTCTTCAAAGTCACTGCAGATGGTTTCCAGGTCCTTTCTTGCGGTGTCATTTGTCCCCACATGTATTAGCAGGAATGGGTAGTGATCTGTAGGTCTGAAGAGTCTTGATATCCTGTCAGACACATCTTTAATTTTTGCTCCTGGAAGACAGCACATTTCTCTTGAGGTTATGTCTGGTCTGCAGATAGCGGCCTCTGTTCCTCTTAACAGGGAATCCCCCATGACCACCACTCTCCGTTTTTTCTTCACAACATTCTTCTTTACCCTGATTTTTACAGATTTACCCTGTTATTGTAAACTTCCCCTGTTTATTAACCCCGTATTGGCTGCTCTGTGTTTCTGTGTCGCTTCATCTAAAGTGCCCGTGTTACACATGCAGACTTTTTTCTGTACCACTGTTTGAAGAAATTGTCTTCTAAAGACCGGCAGTAGGTTTGGGAATTGATTTTGAGTCCATCTTCAACTCAAAATGGTCCAACTAGCTCATCTTTTATAATACCAGCCCATAGCAGTACCCCACCTCCACCTTGCTGGTGTCTGAGTCAAAGTAGAGGTCTGTATCCGTTAACGATCCAGCCACGGGCCCATCCGTTTGGTCCGTCAAGAGTCAATCTCATCTCTTCAGCCCATAAAACCTTTGAAAAATCTGTCTTCAGATATTTGACTTTTTTTTTGACTTTTCAGAGTTGGTTAAATCTCTTTTTTTGACCCATTTTACCTGAGGGAAGCTAGCTGCCTAATAATTCTGCACACCTTGATAAAGGTGTTGAATATTTAGGCCTCACTATCCTTTATTACACAAATACACATCATCTGATCTGCCTCATCCAATAAGGATTCAAATTTATACAGCGCAGAGTTGAGAAATCTGCATAAAAATTATCTTATGGCCAAAATACTAATAGTTCTGCACACACTATAGAGGCAAAGACCCTGATGCCAATCATGTCACTTACTGGGCTTCTTGTTGTAGTTTTGATAAAATTACTATTTTCTCTGCTGCAGATCTAGCAGTTCTCTGAATGCAGATATCTGTATAATCATGCCCACACCACTGATTGGATGCTTGCTGTGTACACTGTGCATAGGCTGAAAGATGCCAATCATTGGTGAGGATGTGGTTACACTACATAGCAGCAGGTCTACTAGTCCTCTAGTGATAATCTCTTGCTGATAAAACTGATTTTATCAAAACAACAGCAAGCAGCCCAGTAAGTGACATATATCTGGAATAAGGATCTCTGTCTCTACATTATGCTTTTGTGTCACCCAGGCCTGGATGCCACAAGTGTAATTAAAGCTGTGTCTGAGAGCAAGGGGGAGGTTCTCTGGTTAGGGGAACATTAGCATGCAATGCCTCCTGTCTCAGGCCAGTAGGGGGAGCAGGCTGCCCCTATAAAAGCTGGTACTGGGGACAGGGTTAGAGAGAACTGGACGACCTATCTGAGGATTCAGGTCCCAGAGCAGAGAGGGACAGCTGCATTGTAACCTAAGAGGAAGTGTGGCAGGAGGAGAGCCACAAGCCAGAGACAAGAGGCGAAGAGAGCCTGTCTTGGCAGAGAAAAGACTTAACTTTACCAGACTTTGGTGTCTGAGGCTTGAAGGATTCCACATCCCCCAGCAGAGAACCAGTCCGCAAGGGACTGTACATTCCTTGGCCTAAGAAGCCTGGAGGCCCTGCCACAACCGAAGGGACCAGTAAAGCCGTACAAGGCTGGGAGCAGAAAGGAACCCACGTCGCAGGCCATACAGGCGAGAATACACGGAAAGCTCGGAAACGTGGGCTGTTACTCTATAAGGAGGGGATAGCCAGAAGGAGCGCAGAAAGCACGGTAGGCCTACACCCTCACCCTGACCAGGGCCAATTTCCCCGTTGCTCTCAGACATCCAGGTCCCCTCCTAGCCGGGACTGTTTGTGGGTCAGTTTACCTGTTTTAGTAAAGACCCTGGACTGCAACCTGTTGTCTGTGTGCTCCTTGCTCCTCCAGCACTATCATCACTGGGACTCTCACTACCATCACTCCCACCATCCACTATACTGCCCTGGGGCCGCACTCTTCCCGTGGGGAGTCACACTACCCTAGCTGCACACCTCATCAGCCCCAGCGGTCTGCATGCAGCGGCGGTTCCTAATAACCGCAATCCACGGGTGGCGTAGTCGGACATAATTAATAACACATAACGGACTACCACTGGCCTGACCACCCTGAGCCACGGAACCGGGTTGCCACTACTACTCCCATCGTTTCCCTAATTGCCCGGATCCGAGTTCCCCACGGCCCAGGGGGCGAGTCAGCTTTGGCGTAGTCGGCAGGATTTCGTGCCCGCAACCACCGGGTACTGCGTGCCTGAAACAGACTTTTGTAACTTACCTGTGGAGTCGTTTCCCGCCATCCGGAGCCGATTCCCGCCATCAGACGCCATCTTGGACCGTTTCCCGCCGTCTTCTGCCGTCTTCCCGCCATCCGCAGCTGTTTCCCGCCATCGGACGCCATCTTCAGGACGCCGCGCGGGAAGAAGAGGGGCGTGGACGTCAAAACCGCGCGAGATCCGAAGCTCCGCCCCACGCTCCGACGCTGCGCAAGGTCCTGGAAGGGAGAGAGAGCGACGCTGACGTCATCAGGACGCGACGCCAGGTCCTCGTCCATAGCAGCAGCAGCGGAGCCGCGGCCTACAGAAGAGGATCGTCGGAAGGTAGGCCACGCTTAACTAGGGGGGAGGAAGATGTCGGACACAGAGGCCCCCACTACCACCAACGCAGCTGCAGCAGCGGTGATGCCCTTTTCCCTGCCCTACATCCCTGGAGCGGCCTGGCTGCCCAAATACTCAGGGGAGCCCCATGCCCTAACTGACTTCAAGGAAAGACTGTATAGTTTGTTCCAAGTTTACCCCCTGACAGAGGAAAAGAAGGTCAGTATATTGACAGGGCAGTTAACAGGCGCAGCCCAAAGGGAGGTAAAATCATGGCCCATTGAGGAGAAAGGGACTGTGAAGGGTATTCTGGCCCGGCTGCGGGGTACCTTTGATACACGTACCTCCGCTGAGATTAAAATGAGGTTCTATGGGTGTAAGCAGCGGGCACAGGACAGCATCAGAGACTATGCCCTAAATCTGCAGGAAGCCTTGAGGGCTATTCAACAAACTGACCCTGGCAGTGTGCAGGAAACCGATAAGCTGCTAACAGAGCAATTCATAGAGGGTCTGCTGTCCAGCGCCCACAGGGCCCAGCTGCGCCTCATGTTCTTTCAGAACCCCGACCTGACCTTTGCCCAATTTAAGGACAGGGCCATAAGGGTGCTCCGTGAATCTGCAACCAGTGGCGCTATAAACCCCCGGCGCCCTGCTATCACCTACCACCAGGAGGCGGCGCCCTCCTCTATGGACTCCGTGGAGGCTGATGCACAGGCCCTGAACCAAGCCCCGTCGAAAGGCCTGCACCACCAAGTCCAGGAGCTGACCAGGAGCGTCGCGGCGTTGACCAGGACCGTCCAGGCGTTGCAAGTGGACCCGTCAAGACCCATCGAGCTGGCTTCAAGTCCGGAGGATGTCCCGTGGCGTCGACAGAGGAGGATCCCGTCGTTCCGAGGGAGGCCCACAGACCGCTACGCAGAGGATGGACAGCCCATTTGCCGTCGATGCAACCAGCCCGGACACATTTCCAGGTACTGTAATTTAAACGGGTCCAACCTGGGGCAGAGGGCCAACCCCCAGGCATAAGATCACCAGGCCCTTACAATTGGCGTAATAAGTACGTTGTGGGGCGCCCGGTTTTACCCGTGGTGCTGGACGGTATCCCCATGAGCGCCTTGCTGGATACTGGGTCACAAGTAACCACTATCCCTTATGTACTTTTTAAGCAGTATTGGACTGATGCTGATATCACACGGTATCCAGACAGTAACTTGAGCATCATCGCCAGTAATGGCTTACCCGTGCCGCAGATGGGGTTCAAGGAGATGACCATTAAAATTGGTAAAGTTGAACTGCCGGCACAGGGAGTGATTATTGTGGACATTGACCGTCATGAAAGTCACCCTAAAATAACTGTGGGTACTAACATAATTGAAAATTGTCTTTCAGAGGTAATTGTAATCTTACAACAGGTGGCGGTGAATGCTAGTTCCAGCCAACAGAGAGTCCTCAACAAGGAGATAAAAGCCCTGATGAGACGGCAGCAGGTAGAACTGTCTGGTGGTGAGATCGGTAGCGTAAGACTCAGTGATCCATTCCCCATTTCCATGCCTCCCAAAAGTGAAATGATGATCTGATGTCGGACTGCAATCGGGTTGAGAGGTAGAGACTACCAAGCCATGGTAGAACCCGTGTACTCAGACAGCAGGCCCACCATTTTGACAGCCCGGGGGTGGTTGATGTCCGTCATGGGAGGGTGCCCGTCCGCATCCTCAACATTGGGGAGAGGGAAGTACACTTACCCAGGTACGCTACACTCGCCAAACTGTTTGTCGTCGAACACAAAGCTATCAGGGCCGTGGAACCCTTGCCTCCATCTCCACAGGCGGAGGGTAATGGCTCCCAGAAACAAAAGGAGGACTGGTGCCAGAAACTCCACGTGGGTGCTGACTCCACTCCCCTGCACCAAAAACAAGGAGTCTACCGGGTGGTACGGGAGTACGAGAGAGTCTTTAGTAAGCACCCGCTAGACTTCGGCAGAGTAAAAGGGATAGAACACCACATCCCCACAGGGAGCCACCCACCAATAAAAGAGAGGCACAGACCTGTACCCCCTGCACATTATCAGAACGCCAAGGGTATGCTAAGGGAGATGAAAGAAGCTGGGGTCATTAGAGACAGCTGTAGCCCCTGGGCAGCCCCCTTGGTTCTGGTCAAAAAGAAAGACGGCACCATGAGAATGTGCGTGGATTATAGACAAATCAACCGTATCACCCACAAAGACGCATATCCACTGCCTAGAATAGAGGAGTCTTTAGCCGCACTAAAATCTGCTAACTTCTTTTCTACTTTGGACCTTACTAGCGGGTACTGGCAGGTTCCTGTGGCAGAGGCTGACAAGGAGAAGACCGCCTTCACCACCCCGATGGGACTGAGTGAGTTCAACTGTATGCCTTTCGGGCTCTGCAACGCACCAGGGACCTTCCAGCGGCTGATGGAATGCTGTCTAGGGCACCGAAACTTCGAGACGGTCCTCCTTTACCTGGACGACGTGATCGTCTATTCGAAGACCTACAAGGACCATCTCAAGCACCTGGCTGAGGTGTTCGAAGCCCTGGCAGGCTATGGCCTGAAGGTGAAACCATCGAAGTGCCACCTGCTGAAACCAAAGGTCCAGTACCTAGGGCACGTGGTAAGCGCGGAAGGAGTGGCCCCCGACCCTGACAAGGTCACGGCAATCAAGAGCTGGCCAAGCCCCTCGAACATCAAAGAGGTGAGACAGTTTCTCGGGTTGGTAGGCTACTACCGAAGCTTCATCCCCGGGTTCACTAAGATGGCAGCTCCTATGCAGGACCTCCTGATCGGACAGTCCAAGTCCAGAAGTCAAAAGCCACCCTTCAAGTGGGATAAACCGGAAGAGGAGTCCTTCCGCCAGCTAAAGTTGGCCCTCACAGGGGATGAGATCCTGGCCTACCCTGATTATGGCCAGCCTTTCATTCTCCACACTGACGCCAGTAATGTGGGACTGGGAGCCGTACTGTCCCAAAACCAACAGGGCAGAGAACGGGTGATCGCATACGCCAGCCGGAAGCTGAGGCCCACCGAGAGGAACCCGGAGAATTACAGCTCCTTCAAGCTAGAATTCTTGGCGGTGGTGTGGGCCGTGACGGAACGCTTCAAGCATTACCTGGCCTCCGCGAAGTTCACCGTGTACACGGACAACAACCCGTTGACACACCTGGACAATGCAAGACTGGGTGCCCTGGAACAGCGGTGGATGGCCCGTCTCTCCAACTATGACTTCGTGATCAAGTACTGGGCAGGCAAAACCAACGCCAACGCGGACGCCCTATCAAGAATGCCTCACTTACCTGAAGGTGACGAAGACCCAGAAGAGCTGGAAGAGGTAGAACTCCCCGCGTTTCACCGGTACGGAGCCGCTCAACACTCTCACTGCGTGAAGGAGGAGGATCTAACAACTGTGATGATGAATCCCCTACCTCACCACAGCTGGGCCGAAACCCAAGATAGTGACCCTGCTGTCCGCCTGGTGAAAGATCTGCTGACCCGGGAAGACGCCCGCCTAGATCCAGATGCCCCAAAGGAAGCCAAGCAGCTATGGAAGGAGAAGAGCAAGCTGTTCCTCTACGAAGGCAAGTTGTGCAGAAGGATTGTCAACCACCGGACGCATGAGCTGACCTGGCAAGTCGTGGTCCCAAGGCGAGATGCAGCTATGGTCCTGGGGGCTTACCATGACAGAGCGGGACACTTCGGTTGGAAGAAACTGGAGTTCCTGCTAAGAGGAAGATTCTTTTGGGTCGGCATGAGAGGAGCTGTAGAAAAATGGTGCAGAGACTGTGGCCCTTGTCACCTGAGGAGGAAGGACCGCACCAGCCAGAAGACACCCTTGAGGCCCATCGTCACCACGCAGCCTCTTGAGCTGGTAGCTCTGGACCACGTCAAATTGGCTCCAAGCCGGTCCGGATACATCTATGCCCTGACAATCGTGGACCACTATTCCCGTTTTCTAGTGGTGGTCCCGGTAAAGGACTTGACAGCCCAAACAGCGGCCAGAGCCTTCCAGCAATACTTCTGCCGTCCACACGGGTATCCGGAACAGGTCCTGACAGACCAGGGTCCAGCGTTTGAAGCTGAAATCTTCCAGGAGTTCTGCAACCTCTATGGCTGTAAGAAGATTCGTACAACGCCTTACCACCCCCAAACCAATGGGATGTGTGAGAAGATGAACAATATAGTCATTGATCTCCTGAAGACGTTGCCCCTGGAGGAACGCAGCCTGTGGCCAGAAAAACTGCCGGACCTGATAGACATGTACAACAATATCCCGGTGAACGCTACAAACTGCACCCCGGCTTACCTGATGCGAGCTAGACCAGGTAAGCTGCCTGTAGACCTGGAGATGGGAGTCCTAATACCTGAGGACACCTCCCCGGATGCGGACTGGGATACGGAAAGGCAACTGCAGTACAAGAAGGTACAGGAGAGTGTGGAGAAGAGCCTGGCCCAGGTGAGAGAGAAGCAAGAAAGACTCTTCAATCAACACGCCCCTGCTAGTCCCCTAGAACCTGGTGAGCAAGTCCTAAAGCGGAAGAGAAGGCTACATAAGTTGGACGACCAGTGGAAAAGGGAACCCTACACCGTACTGCAGTCTGACCACGACAACCCAAAGGTGTGCGTGATCACCAAGGACGGAGGAGAAACCACTAGTGTCGTCTCCAGAGACCACCTCAAAAGGTGCCCCGAGCAACTCCGTAGTGCAGAAGAGGATCAGAGTGACCTTGAACCCGCAGAGGACAAGGAAGAAATGATCAGCACCGTTCTCGGAGAGTTCCCTCAGTCCTGGACTCGCATAAATGATGCTATAGTGGTACCCGTCCTGCATTTCCTGCAACCGGCACAGCAACAACCAACACCAGAGCCGGAAGGTGAAGAGGAGCAAGCGGTTCCAGAGGCAGAAGAGCCTGTTCCAGCAGCCCAGGAGAGTCAACCCTCTGCTGACAGTGAGCTTGCCATGCCTGCGGTAAGCCAAAGAACCCGCAGACAGCTGCCTGCCCTACCTGTACACCCAGCTGGTAGCTGTACCCCTAACGCTAGTGGGGAAAGCCAGGTTGGTCCACCACCAGACAGTGGGTTAAGGAGGTCAACCAGGAGCACAAAGGGGCAGATACCCGCTCGCTGGAGAATATAGAGCGCACTAAAATTGTAAATAACCCTGTTGCCAAATGTTGAATTGTTTGCCAAGTTACATGCATGTTCGGTAATTCTGTGTTTCAGTCTCTTGCAGCTACCGTAAGGACTCACAGGTTATGGACTTTTTATAACCGGGACCTTGTATGAACTGCATTCTGAGCCTAACCCAGGAATGAACTAAGACTGTGAAGGACTTGGGGTAGGACAGACCCCCACCTGGTTAAGGCTCCCGTTGTACTGGTGATATGGACTCCTGGTCACAGGCGACACTGTGACCTAAAGAACTCAATTTGTGCGCCGTCTGTCTATTAATGTTTTATTGTTATGCATATTGTCTTTGTTTACTGTTTAGTCCCGGAGTACTAAATTTCACTAGGGGGGAATGTGTCACCCAGGCCTGGATGCCACAAGTGTAATTAAAGCTGTGTCTGAGAGCAAGGGGGAGGTTCTCTGGTTAGGGGAACATTAGCATGCAATGCCTCCTGTCTCAGGCCAGTAGGGGGAGCAGGCTGCCCCTATAAAAGCTGGTACTGGGGACAGGGTTAGAGAGAACTGGACGACCTATCTGAGGATTCAGGTCCCAGAGCAGAGAGGGACAGCTGCATTGTAACCTAAGAGGAAGTGTGGCAGGAGGAGAGCCACAAGCCAGAGACAAGAGGCGAAGAGAGCCTGTCTTGGCAGAGAAAAGACTTAACTTTACCAGACTTTGGTGTCTGAGGCTGGAAGGATTCCACATCCCCCAGCAGAGAACCAGTCCGCAAGGGACTGTACATTCCTTGGCCTAAGAAGCCTGGAGGCCCTGCCACAACCGAAGGGACCAGTAAAGCCGTACAAGGCTGAGAGCAGAAAGGAACCCACGTCGCAGGCCATACAGGCGAGAATACACGGAAAGCTCGGAAACGTGGGCTGTTACTCTATAAGGAGGGGATAGCCAGAAGGAGCGCAGAAAGCACGGTAGGCCTACACCCTCACCCTGACCAGGGCCAATTTCCCCGTTGCTCTCAGACATCCAGGTCCCCTCCTAGCCGGGACTGTTTGTGGGTCAGTTTACCTGTTTTAGTAAAGACCCTGGACTGCAACCTGTTGTCTGTGTGCTCCTTGCTCCTCCAGCACTATCATCACTGGGACTCTCACTACCATCACTCCCACCATCCACTATACTGCCCTGGGGCCGCACTCTTCCCGTGGGGAGTCACACTACCCTAGCTGCACACCTCATCAGCCCCAGCGGTCTGCATGCAGCGGCGGTTCCTAATAACCGCAATCCACGGGTGGCGTAGTCGGACATAATTAATAACACATAACGGACTACCACTGGCCTGACCACCCTGAGCCACGGAACCGGGTTGCCACTACTACTCCCATCGTTTCCCTAATTGCCCGGATCCGAGTTCCCCACGGCCCAGGGGGCGAGTCACTTTTCTCAGATTTGCAGATAAAAATCTAGTGATCATAAGCAAAAATTGCTGTTTATACCAGGTACAAGATACGGTTATGATGGACAAATATGCTGCTTTATTAGCATGACATAACTACACCTGTGCTTGGATTTATGATTCACCAGCTAATAGAGCAGGTAAAATTTATTTCCATACTTAATACTTAAAATTGAAAATTAAAATATTAATAGAAAAAATGGAGGCAATATTAAGTATTGCTGGTTTCTGAACCCCAGAATTCTTAGAGGAAACATCAGAGTATCAGTTTCTGCCTCATCCTGTGTCCTGTTGAGTTCTTGTGTTGCTTGTCCCGTAGGGTCACATTGTACATGGAAACCCCACTGGGACGCTGCCTTAGGTCAGCATCAGAATGCTCATTCTCTGTACGCTCAGTGCCAGAGTCATTGTCTATGGACAAAGCTCTCTCGTGGCAGCCCAGCCAAACTGTGAAACTGCCCTCCGAATGGATATGTTATGTTATAATACTTGTATAACATCTTTATTGTGTCCTCCTGGCTGTAGTCTTCAATACAGATGTGCGATGCTCTGCATGACTGTAGTATTCTTACTGGTAGGTTTTAAAAGAACATCAGATTGCAGATTATAAGACAGCCGTATGCAAATAGTCTAACTTGAATTATGTTGTAAGTAATTTAAAGGTCATCCAGTGTTTCTAGCTGCCATCACTATGTGTTATAGTCACATCTAACAGGTAACAATTATTTTTATCTTAATTATTTTAACAGTGGGGATACCATGGTACCACGGCTAAATCTGAACCTTAAGGCTATGTTCACATGTTGTGCTTTTGCTGCAATTTTTTATGCAAATTAAAAGCTGCTTTTTACAGTGCCAGCAAAAGCTATGAGATTTCAGAAATCTCATGCGCACACTTGTTTGTTTTTTTTCCTGACTAAATTGGAAAACTGCAAACTTCAAATGCATCGTCAAATGAGCAGAGATATTAGTATTAGTGATATGTGTTAAACTAAACAATGCCCCACCAACTCAATGCCCTACCAATATGTGAAAGTAAAGAACGCCTGACCAAGTCAACTTTCCCCTGCTGTTTTTACATTTGCAATTGTGTATTTTTTTTCCATGAGCTCATATTTTTCTTCAGAATTGTCACTATTATTTCAGACATAGAATTTTTTTTCCACTAAATAATTTGATCAAATTGCCCATTTTTTCCAAAAATGTTTTATGGTTTAACATGGGTCTTGTATTGGTGGCCTAACACCTTGTATTGTTCATACTTGCATCCTGGGATCCTCAAAAACTCAGCAAAAAAACAAAGCAAAAACGCAGCTGGAAAAGCAGCAAAAAAGGCAGCAAACCTGCTGTTTGTCTACAGCTTTTTTACTGCCAAGAGATTAGGTTTTGGCGGCATAAAAAAGCAGCAAAAAAGCAATGTGTGAACATGGCCTTAATGTGCATTATATAGCGCTACTCAGATGTTGGAATTAACGTTGTCAGCTCCTAAGTGATAATAAAGGGTACCTAAAAATATACAGAAAAGCAATAATAGTGCAGGAGTTCATAAAATAATTATTTCTGCATACCACCAATTACTTTTCATTACTGTTTTTTCTGACTCCTTAATTTTTATGTACAGTGTAGGAGCTATCTCTGTACAATTACATTCTACAGTGTCCCAAACCAAAGACAGAGACAGCACATATGGTCAAACTGTGCTGAGAGTTAAAGCACAATTGGTATTATAAGTAATTTAGAAAAAAATTATTGTGTACACTCCTTCATTATAATTATTTTTTCTTGATAATTGGAGGTAGACTTGAGCAACAAGGTACTTTAGTCCAGCAGGAACATAGCATGACCCAGTCTTTTCCTGCAGGCCAGCAGCAGTAATGGGATCATAATGCACCTAAGCCATTTTGACAGTAATTCTTACAAAAGTTTCTAAAAAAAAAGTTTGTCATTTATTGATATTCTCTAAAATAATATTGCAGTCTCCTCAATTAGGAGCCTATGATACAGGGAGAACTTCAGAGAATCATCACAATGCTGTCTGTACAATTGAATACTATACTAATTAGCACATACTATGGAGGAACAATTAAAGGGGGTTGCCCACTTTAAAAATGTACTTGTGGTAGCAAAACTCCAGTTCCAGTTTCACTGTTGGTCCCAGTTCCCGGAGGTCCCCTGAACTTATAGCTATGTGTGAAGATGCTGAGTTGACTGCTCCTTTTAATAGCTAAGCCATCCTCTTCTCTGTGTATGCATTGGACATTACAGAGGAGACAGCTCATTCACAAGACCAATGGTAAAGCTGCCATTACCCACTTATAGGTGGCCCATCTCATTGCCTCCTTTTCCTACACATCTGAAAATCAGATTTATGTCTTCAGCTTGTGTGTCCAGATTTCTGGTTAAACCTATGCCATGTCCAGAGTATCAGGTTGATGACTTGCAACCTCCTTACTTACTGTACTTCTTATTGTCCTTGTTTCCATCTTGTGTCCATCAGTTGAATCTTCACTTCTACCTTTGCCCCAGCATGGAGCACTTTTCTGGAATTGACTTTTCCATATCCAGAGCCACCAATTTGTTTTATATCTGTATGTGTTTGCCAGACATCTTCACCCGATCATTTGTGGTCAATCAGTACCTATTTGAGGGAATCTGACTAGGTAAGTTTACACTTAAATATGGCACAGGTAAAGAATAGGAGAATGTTTTAGACTCTGCCACCTCATTAGTCAGCTCCAAAATAGTTGTGGCACTAAAGATTCCACCTTAGGTGAACATTGTTACATTTCCATCTATCCAAAGTTATCATGTAAGCTTCTTACACCTATGGATCCCCTTCCACAATATTTCATTGGGTGCTTTTAAAAGTCAGCATATTCCCCAACTCAATCACAATCAACCCTAGTGCAGCATCAACTCTATGCAATTCATGCGGAAACTTGTTGTCACATATAAGAATTATTTGTGTGCCTTGTTGTATTCAGTAGAAAATCTATACCTGTATTTATTGCCTTATCGACCTCCAATTCTTACCCTTTTCATAGCACTGTGTTACTAGGCACAACTTTTGTAGGATCTGCTATATTTCATTGAACATGTTGCTGTAGTTTATTTATGTCATTCCAAAATTACAAATGTTTATTTTAACGGGGGCAAACATTCAGAGTGAGAAGAGGTTGTCCTAGTAGTAGACAAACCCCTTTAAATGTACACCTCTGCCACATCTCCTATGAAATAGGTTATGTAAAGATGCTTTCAGTACCATGGACAACGCTAAACAAGTGGTTATTAGTGAGTTACTATCTGGAAATTGCACTGCAGTATAGAATGCCAATCCTTCAATCATCGGCATTGTGTGACCATATTACGCGCCAAACTGTCGGAATTTCCTCTGCATGTTAAAAGATCGATTTTGCTAAGGGTTACCACAATTACCATCTGGAAGTTGCAATACAGTTTACAATTCTCCTCTTTCAATCTTCCTAATTTTATAAAGATCATTTATAGTGAATAATACCTACTCTATTTGGGTATTTAGATCACATAATTACTACAAAAAGACCTTTCACTATTTCTCTTCTAACATGATGTATCATTTTCAGCTAACAACATTTTTTATTTAATTAATTAAAAAAAAAATCACATTTTCAGACAGCACTCCATTTATTTGTTGTATTCCGTAAAAATGGGTAAATATTACTTCAGTGTAAGTGTGTTAATATACTCAATGATCGCCTTCTTCCCCAGTTTCCAGTGTTGTTCCAGTCCTTTTTTGAGTCAAGTTATGAGGGTTCCAACCAGAAGGATCACACTGTGGTTTATGTGTGAGTCAGAAGTCGCTTTGACAATGTGAGGTTATGGAGTCTTGTTCTGACGCTCCACAGGCTTGCATTGTAAAGTGACTTCCAGCTCACATAGAGCCCTGTGTGATCCGGAGAGTCAGAAGAGCCATCATGTGCCTCAGAAGAGGGTCGGAGCAACACTGGAAACCAGAAAAATGGTGATTGGTGAGTAGATTAACACACTTATACAACACTACATTAACATTTACACAGGTTTTGGGATTTAAAAAATTAATGGGAGTGCTTCATTAAGTATTTCTTATGAAAGAACAGCAAAGTTGGACATATATTAAATAAATTACATGTTGCAAATTGTAAAGAAAACATGGCTTTTCAAGGCAAGGCAATTGGGTCTGGAAGCAGTGAGTGACAGTTTATCTGTCCAATCTAGGACAGGGACGTTCTGAGCTGTTAGTATGGTGATGGACAGCTCAGTCGTCCATTCGGAGGCTGGGGCATGCTGAGCTGTCAGTGTGTTGAGTGACAGTTCAGCCGTCCAATCAGGGCTGGGGCATCCTGGCTTTTCTCCATGTGTTTGTTATTCAAGTGATTACCTAGCTATTAAGCTGGCTCTCTGCCTCCAATTAGTGCCAGTTGTAGCTTAGCTCAAGTGGTGTGCACTTGTTCTGTACTCAGTTCCTGTATTTGATCTTTGTTGCTCGACATTAGTCCTTGCCTTTGACCATCCGTTTGCCTTGCCCTTTTGTCTTGATCCGCTATCTGCTGCCTTGTGACCTAAATACGCCTTTTCCTTACCCCTTTGTTTATGACGAGCCCTCTTGGTATCTGACCCCGGACCTATGGACTATACAATCTCATGGCTTCACCATGAGTAGTGACTGGTGTCTCATCGCAACTAGCATGAGACTTTTTTTCCCACCAGTAGGGACCGTTTACGCACACTGTGCGATCAAGTGACAAATCTGAACCAGGTTGTTCAGGATCTGACCAGGGAACACCAGAAACTAGAAATGATGCAGTTCCATTTGCATGGTCAGTTTTCTAGTGTGATGAGTGTTTCCCACAGCCCTCCGCTGCCAGCAGTAGTTTTGATGCCAGTATCTTCTGCAGTTGGTTTCTCCTGAACCAGTAATGGCCCTTCCCGATAAATTTTCGGGGGAGAAAAAAGTGTTTCAGGTGTTCAGGGAGAGCTGTAGACTATTTTTTTCCCTGCAACCCCGGTCCTCAGGGAATGAGTTCCAGCAGATGGGAATAATCCTGTCCTAATTACGAGGGGGTCCTCAGACTTGGGCATTTCCTTTGTCCCCACAAGCCCCCGAACGGTCATCTCTTTATGCTTTTTTTGATGCCTTAGGGTTAATCTACGATGAACCTGACAAAATCCAGGTTGTGGAGCAAAGATCATAAACCTAACACAGGGGGCCACACCGCTGAGGACTATAGTACCGAGTTCCGGAAATGGCCCACTGAAGTTCTGTGGAATGATACAACTGTCAGGTGTCAGTTTTGCCAAGGCTTTTCGGATACACTTAAGGATGCTCTGACTCTGCATACTCCACCCTTTTCTTTCGGAGACTCGATGTATCAGGTTATTCAGTTGGATCGCAGAATTCGGGAGAGGTGTGATGAGCGATCAAGGCAAAGCCAATAATATCTCTGTAGATATTGATGTGGCAGTACAAAGCAGGCTGGAGGTCGTTTTCATAGATATTTGGGGGTATGATATATCAAGTCTTGGGAGACATATTCAGCTGGGTCAATACCTCCTTACCCCATTCCAATTCATCATTGCATTGGATTTAGTGGCAAACTTACACACTAAAATGTGGTAAATACCTCTACATATTTTGCTAAGGAATATTAAAATTACTTGGGAAATATTGATACAGAGATAGGATTTGCAATACCAGCTCCCCAAAAATCTTCCCTTATGGAACAGATCACTCTCAGGTAGTCCTGCTGCAGAGGTGACCACAAACTTGTTGCGCTGTTCATGTGTCCTCCTCCTGTCACAACTTGGCGCCAACTGAGTTCTGCTTTGCTGTCCTGGCATTTTATGTTTAGCAATTGCACGACAGTTGTCACCTGACTTCCCTTCAAATTATTCCCTTCAGGGAACACACTATCAATCCATCAGTTCCTACCTATAAAGTCCAACCAGCAGAGGGCAGTATTTACTTTCAGGTGCTGTGAGATGTTGACTAGCTATATCTTCTGTTAGCCATACCCTTACATAAGCGCTGCACATGTTCTGCTGTCTCATAGCGATATTCAGCCTCCAAGGCAAAAAAGCTGTAAAGAAAAGAAAAGTGTTAATATCTCAAGAACGTCTGAAAATCCAACAATATACATCTGTGAAGATGGGAATAACCCTTCATTATCCAAGCACCTGGCCTCTGCCTGAGCCAGCCTTAAAAGGAGTTCACTGGTTTACCCGGGAAACCCACTGTGGACGTCTGAAAATGCAGGCGGCATTAGGAGAAGAGCACAAGGCCCAGTAATGAAGATGGGAGAGGTAACAGTTTGGGAATATTGTGAATATAAACTGATTAATTTCTACAAAGAAAAGATGGAGGTAAATATACCTGATGATATTCCACGGCCTAATATGCCTTTATGTTTCCCACTTGACCAAGTAAAATCAAACAGATTTGCAGAGTGCCTAAGATGTGGTAAGTCTTTTTTAGACTGGTATCCATGTCTATAGTGACGCGCCCCCTGGGCCGTGGGGTACCCGGTGCCGGGCCGGTAAATGCTGGGGGATGTCACAGTGGCGGTGACCCGATCCGTGACCCAGGGCGGTCAATAAAAAGGGGTTATTGATAGGGGATTTATAGTGATTGTATAAAGTTCATGACGCCACCTGTGGTATGCGGCTAAGGGAGCCGTCGCTGCGGAGCAGGTCCTCTGAAGCTGATGTTACTGCAGCAGGGATGGTGTGGCTCTCCACAGGTAGAGCTTAGCTCCAGGGCAGTGTAGATGTTATGGGTTATGCAGGGCTTTGTAGTGCAAGGGTTGATGGCGCAGCAATAATTAGTCCACAACTGAATGGCGGTTTCCTCTTCTCTTTACTGGCGGTGATTAGGCAAACCGGGTCTAGGGTACTGGCTAGAAGTGGAAGTCCGGGCAGCCTGGAAGCAAGTAAAGAATCCTCCTTGCCAGCTGAAGTTGGAGACCTACCCTTTCCACTAAACTCTTTGGCCCCGCTACTTGTAGCTGTGCAGTGGCCCTCGTCCCTGAGTGCAACGTTTCTGTGCTCACCCGTATGGCAGGCAGCTCGGGCATTGCTGGTGTGTCGCTCACACGTGGCGGTGATGGGCCCTGCGGTGCTGCTGAGCCTCCGGGCGTCTGCTGAGGTCAGGAGACCTGCAGTCTCCTGCCCTCCGGTTTCTACTGCTGGGCCTTCGGTGCCCCACAGCCTCGGACTCCCGTGTCGGGTTCTTCTGTGCTGGTTCTTCTGGGATGAGCTGCCGCGCAGCTCCAGTCCCCAGCTCCTCTGCCCTCAATGTCCTGACTTCAACTCCTCACACTAAGTCTAACTAACCTCGCCCCCAGATCCCAGTTGCCAAGGGGAGGAACTCCCCTTGCTGGTCTGGAGCCAGGAAAGTGTTGCATGCTTAGTAAAACCTGATTAGGGGACCCCTGCTTGCTTCCAGGCATGGCATCACCTCTTGTGAGGGAGGCAATGCCACTGTGGCAACCGGACCCCTGGGGTGCCACATTCCCCCCTAGTTAACTTCAGTACTCCCGGACTGAGGATACCTTTCAAAATTAACAAATAACAATAGCAGTTCACATTACAAACAGGTCAAAAATTTCAAACACCCAACAAAAATTGAAAGCAGTCACTGGGGATTGTCTTTTTCCGAATAACTGAAATTTGGCTGGTGGGAACCGCATCAACCCACTTTGTGTATTGTCCCTGGGAGTGGCTTCAGGGCACTCTTTCGTTGGGCCTGGTCTTCAGCCACGCCTGCGGTTTATTTTCTAGGCCAATTAGTAACTATATTCAATATTGTCCTGACCACACCTAGTCCTGTGGTCCAATTGTCCATAAATTCAACAAATATACTTTTGCAAGACTATTTAATGGGTACAACTATAAACAACATACACTTTAGTTCTCTTATACTTTATATTTTAGCTTCTCCAGCGAGCAGGGAGATGACCTTTTGTACTCCTGGTCGATCTACGTAGTACGTTAGTTGTCACTGCCCTACCCTGATCCCTAGTGTCTACCCCTGGTGTGGTGGATTTAGTGTGAATTACACTACGGGTAGTTTGAGGTAACACTGGTAGGCTGGGTAATCTACTACGAATTCTTTGACTCACCCTGGGTACGACAGGTTGACTGCTAGCAGAGGGTAGATTCTCCTGATCTGCTGCTGATGAAGCATCTGTCTCTGGGGCCGACTGGTCTTCCAGCTGTTCTGGGACTTCTGCAGCTTCCGGTGAGGCCGCTTGGAGAAAGGTAAGGACCGGTACTACAATTGCACTGTTCACCTGCGTCCAAGACCGGGGAAATTCTCCGAGTACTGTTTGGACCACTTCTTCCACTCCTTCTGTGGGCTGAGAGTTGTCTTGATCTTCTTCTGTGTGTTTCAACTGTTCAGGACAAATCTTCAAGTGGTCTCTTGAGACTGCCGCTGAAGTTTCCCCTCCATCTTTGCTGATGAGGCACACTTTGGTGTTGTCGTAATTTGAGGGTAGGATGGTGTATGGCTCAACCTCCCACTGGTCATCTAACTTGTGGACTCGTCTCTTCCTCTTAAGTACCTGTTCTCCAGGTGATAAGGGAATGGCAGGTGCGTGCTGATTGTAAGTTTTCTCTTGCTTCTGTCTCGCCTGGGACAAACTTCTCTCAACACATTCTTGCACCTTGCGGTATTGTTGCTGCCGCTTGGTATCCCAATACGCATCTGGTGAAGTCGTCTCTGGTGTTAGGACTCCCATGTCTAAGTCGATGGGTAGCTTACCAGGTCTTGCTCTCATCAGGTAAGCGGGTGTACAGTTGGTGGAGTCGTCCTGATTTTCTTGCAGCCTTACAAGTTACAGAATTCCTGGAACACCTCTGCTTCAAAGGCTGGACCTTGGTCGGTAAGCACCCGTTCAGGGTAACCGTGCGGGCGACAAAAGTGCTGCTGGAACGCTTTGGCTGCCATCTGAGCCATCTGGTCTTTTACTGGCACTACTACCAGGAACCGGGAGTAGTGGTCTACTATGGTTAGCGCGTAGACATGGCTTGACCTGCTTGGGGCTAGCTTCACGTGGTCCAAGGCTACCAGTTCAAGTGGTTGTTTGGTGATTATGGGCTGCAGGGGAGCCCTCTGGCTGTCACGGTCTTTCCGCCTCAGGTTGCATGGACCACATTCTCGACACCATCTCTCAATTGCTTTCCTCATGCCAGCCCAGTAGAATCGCTCACGTAGCAGGACTTCCAACTTCTTCCACCCGAAGTGTCCTGCTCCATCATGGTACGCTTCTAAGACCATTGGCGCATCCCGCCCCAGTTCGTGTGTCCGGGAGTTGATGCTTCTTCGACATAGCTTTCCTTCGTAGATGAACAGCTTGCCCTTCTCCTTCCACAACTGTTGGGTTTCCTGTGGAGCATCTGGATCAGCTTGTGTCAGCAACTCTTTGACTAGGCGGACAGCCGGGTCGCTATCCTGCGTTTCTGCCCATCCATGGTGGGGCAATGGGTTGAACGTGGCCTCATTGTTGGCGGAGCACTTGTCCCTTACACAGTGGGAGCACTGGGTCACCCCGTGACGATGGAAAGCGGGTAGCTCTATCTCCTCCAGCTCTTCTGGGTCTTCTCCCTCATCTGGCAAGTTGGGCATCCTGGACAGTGCATCAGCATTTGCATTTTTATGCCCCGCCCGATACTTGATAGTAAACTCATAGTGAGACAGTCGGGCCATCCATCGTTGTTCTAGGGCACTAAGCTTCTCAGTCTCCAGGTGCATCAGCGGGTTGTTATCTGTGAAGACTGTAAATCTGGAGGAGGCGAGATAGTGTTTGAAGCGCTCCGTTACAGCCCAGACTATGGCGAGAAACTCCAACTTGAAGGAACTGTAGTTGTCGGGGTTCCTTTCCGTGGGCCGGAGCTTCCTGCTGGCGTAGGAAATCACTCTCTCTCTGCCTTGTTGTACCTGGGACAGCACCGCTCCCAATCCCACGTTGCTGGCATCTGTATGAAGTATAAAGGGTTGGCCATAGTCGGGGTAGGCCAGGACTTCGCCTCCGGTCAGAGCCATCTTCAATCGGGTGAAAGATTCGCCTTCTGGTTTACCCCATTTGAACGGAGGTTTCGGTTTCTTGGACTGGCCTACCAGGAGGTCCTGCATGGGTGCTGCTATCTTGGTGAAACCCTTGATAAATCTCCTGTAGTAGCCTACCAGCCCGAGGAAGTGCCGCACTTCCTTGATATTGGAGGGTCTTTGCCAGTCCTTGATTACGGTGACTTTTTCTGGGTCTGGTGCTACACCTTCGGCACTTACCACATGACCTAGGTACTGCACCTTGGGCTTCAGCAGGTGGCACTTGGACAGCTTTACCTTCAGGCCAAAACCAGATAGGGCTTTGAACACCTCGGCCAGGTGCTCCAGGTGGTCTTCATATGTCTTCGAGTAGACAATTATGTCGTCCAGGTACAGCAGGACAGTTTCGAAGTTCTTGTGTCCTAGGCAGCGCTCCATTAACCGCTGGAAAGTTCCTGGGGCATTGCAGAGCCCGAATGGCATGCAGTTGAACTCGCTGAGGCCCAATGATGTTGTAAACGCGGTCTTTTCTTTGTCCCTCTCTGCCACAGGAACCTGCCAGTACCCACTGGTGAGATCCAAAGTGGAGAAATAATTAGCAGATCTTAGTGCAGCTAATGACTCCTCAATCCTGGGTAATGGGTAGGCGTCTTTATGTGTAATGCGGTTAACCTGCCTGTAATCAACACACATCCTCATTGTACCATCCTTCTTTCTAACGAGAACTAATGGAGCTGCCCAGGGGCTACAACTATCTCTGATCATCCCAGCCTCCTTCATCTCCCGTAACATGCCTTTGGCACATTGATAGTGAGCTGGGGGTACAGGCCAGTACCTCTCTTTAATGGGTGGATAATCTCCTGTGGGGATATGATGTTGGACCCCTTTTACCTGCCCAAAGTCTAATGGGTGTTTGCTGAAGACTCGCTCATATTCTTGGACCACCCGGTATACTCCATGCTTTTGCTGCAAAGGGGTGGAGTCAGTGCCTACTTGTAGCTTCTCACACCAATCCTCCATCTGCCCCTTGGAGCCGTTATCCTCCGCTGGTTTGGACCGAAGCCAGGGTTCCACTGTCTTTATTGAGTTGTTACTGACAGTGAATAGCTTAGCAAGGGTAGCATACCGGGATAAATGGACCTCTTTCTCCCCACAATTCAGGATGCGTATCGGTACTCTCCCATTGCGGACATCGACCACCCCCCTGGCTGTCAAGATGGTGGGCCTACTGTCAGAGTACACGGGTTCTACCAGGGCCTGATAATCTTGACCCCGGAGACCGATTGCTGCTCGACACCATATCAACATTTCACTCCTAGGGGGCATTGCAATGGGGAACGGATCACTCATCCTGACACTGCCAATTTCCCCTCCAGACAGCTCTACCTGTTGTCTTTTCATCAGGGCTCTGATCTTCTTCTGCAGAACTCGCTGCTGACTGGGACCTGTTGCAACAAAACAATAATTTCTCCAAGACAATTTTCTATCACATTAGTGCCTAAGGTTATCATGGGATGACTTTCTCGGCGATCAATATCAACAATAATCATTCCTTGTGATGGCAATTCTACTTTGCCAACTTTTATGGTCACCTCTTTATACCCCACCTGAGGCAAGGGCTGACCATTGCTGGCATAGATGCTAAGATGTTCATCTGGACGGCGGGTAATGTCTGAATCAGTCCAGTATTGTTTATAAAGGATATATGGCATCGTGGTCACCTGGGACCAGGCGTCCAGCAACGCGTTCATTGGGATGCCATCAAGCATGACAGGTAGGACCGGGCGTCCTCCCACGTACAGGGGTTGCTTGTTTAAATTACAGAACCTTGCATAGTGTCCCGCCTTTTGACAGAGGCGGCAGATGGGTTGTCCGTCCTGGTCGTAGCGATCGCTGTTCCTCCCTCTGGTCGGTGGAATTCTCTTCTGTCGTCGCCACGGGACGTCATCTGGACTGGAAGCCAGCTGGATCTTTTCCTTGGGAGACACTTGCATGGCCTGCACTGTTTTAGTTAGTGTAGCCACACTTTTGGTCAGCTCCTGGACCTGAAGGCGCAGGTCTGCAGATGGATCATTATCTAGGGTCTGCGCGTCAGCCTCCACAGGTTCTGGGGAAAAGGATGCCACCTCCTGGTGGTAGGTGATAGCTGGGCGCCGATGGGATGCAGGACCTCCTGGTGTTGATTCCCGCAGCACCCGGATGGCTCTGTCTTTAAATTGCGCAAAGTCCAGATCAGGATTTTGCAGAGCCATAATGCGCAGCTGTGTCCTGTGAGCGCTGGACAGGAGCCCCTCAATAAACTGCTCAGTTAGCAATCTGTCCTCATCATGCACACTGTCAGGGTCTACCTGTTTGATGGCCTGCAGCGCCTCCTGCAGGTTTAGAGCATAGTCCCGTACACTGTCCTGCACCCTTTGTTTGCACCCGTAAAACTTCATTTTAATTTCTGCTGCGGTGCTTGTGTCAAAGGTATCCTTCAAGTCGGGCCAGTATTTCTTGTACAGTGCCTTTGTCTCTGCCCGGCCAGGACTTCACCTCTCTCTGGGCTGCACCGATTAGCTGGCCTTTGAGGATGCTGACCTTTTGCTCCTCAGACAGGGGGTATACTTTAAACAAACTGCGCAGTCTCTCCTCAAAGACGTTCAGGGTGTGCAACTCCCCTGAGTACTGGGGCAACCAAGCCGCCCCCGGTATATATGGCATTGATAACGGCATCACAATGGCAGCGGCCGCGCCTGCGGCTGATCCCTCCTCCATGTTGGGCATCTTCCTCCCCCCCTAGTGAACCTCGGCCTGATCCTGGGCATCTGCTGACGTACCAGTATGCTGCTCTGCAGGCGGAGGGATCTCTTACCCGATGGTTCCGGATCGGGGCTTCTTTCTTCCCCCTCGGCGGGCGGCAAACCACGTGATAACACAGCTCAAAAAAATCTATGGCACACAGGACCCGGTTATACCGGGCTTCGTGAATCCTGTTTGTGACGCCAAGTTGACGCGCCCCCTGGGCCGTGGGGTACCCGGTGCCGGGTCGGTAAATGCTGGGGGATGTCACAGTGGCGGTGACCCGGTCCGTGACCCAGGGTGGTCAATAAAAAGGGGTTATTGATAGGGGATTTATAGTGATTGTATAAAGTTTGTGACGCCACCTGCGGTATGCGGCTAAGGGAGCCGCCGCTGTGGAGCTGGTCCTCTGGAGCTGATGTTACTGCAGCAGGGATGGTGTGGCTCTCCACAGGTAGAGCTTAGCTCCAGGGCTGTGTAGATGTTATGGTTTATGCTGGGCGTTGTAGTGCAAGGGTTGATGGCGCAGCAATAATTAGTCCACAACCGAATGGCGGTTTCCTCTTATCTTTACTGGCAGTGATTAGGCAAACCAGGACTAGGGTACTGGCTAGAAGTGGAAGTCCGGGCAGCCTGGAAGCAAGTAAAGAATCCTCCCTGCCAGGTGAAGTTGGAGGCCTACCCTTTCCACTAAACTCTTTGGCCCTGCTGCTTGTAGCCTTGCGGTGGCCCTCGTCCCTGAGTGCAACGTTTCTGTGCTCACCCGTATGGCAGGCAGCTCGGGCCTTGCTGGTGCATCGCTCCCACGTGGCGGTGCTGGGCCCTGCGGTGCTGCTGAGCCTCCGGGCGTCTGCTGGGGCCAGGACACCAGCAGTCTCCTGCCCTCCGGTTTCTACTGCTGGGCCTTCGGTGCCCCACAGCCTTGGACTCCCGTGTCCGGTTCTTCTGTGCTGGTTCTTCTGGGGTGTGCTGCCGCGCAGCTCCAGTCCCCAGCTCCTCTCTCCTCAACGTCCTGACTTCAACTCCTCACACTAAGTCTAACTAACCTCGCCCCCAGATCCCAGTTGCCAAGGGGAGGAACTCCCCTTGCTGGTCTGGAGCCAGGAAAGTGTTACATGCTTAGTAAAACCTGATTAGGGGACCCCTGCTTGCTTCCAGGTATGGCTTCACCACTTGTGAGGGAGGCAATGCCACTGTGGCAACCGGACCCCTGGGGTGCCACAATAGCATGCTCTTGAGAATTTTAGGGAGCGAGTGGGGAAGTGGAAGCCATTTCCAAGTAACATTACAAAATGTCATGGTGATTTTCCATAGAGTTCATAGGGCTCTCATATACCAGTGATTAATCATATACAGTGGGGAAATAAGTATTTGATACACTTTTGCAAGTTTTCCCACTGTAATGCAGCGACTTGCTGGCATTATGGTAATGGTCCAGGGTGTGTTTTACCTGACCATGTACCTTCCCCCTCAGGTGACTGGTCACATGACTGTGACATAGCACAGGTCCTGCGCGCACAGAATGTCTGTCTGATCACATGACTGTGACATCAGCAAGGTCCTGTCAATATGTGTGTGTGTGTGCACGGGATGCATATATAAACCCTGCTTGATGGGAGACAGGTGTGTTCTGTGAGAGAGGCGTAAGGCCTGTTCCCGTGTGTGTGGGACACCGACCATGTGAGGCCTAGTGAGGCCGAGTGAAGCCACCTGGGAAGCTGCAAAGCCACAGTGGTGGTGGATTATTGATGAAGAGTCCTGAAAGGCAGAGCCTGGATCCTGTGTGGATGTTAGTGGCCTTTGAGGGAACGACGGCTGGAGACCCCTACCTGGGAAGCCGCAAAGCCACAGTGGTGGCAAGCCTAATGGTCTGCAGCAGCTAAACCCGGCAAAGGTAATACCCTGTGTTATATGGACATTAATATGGACATTGCTATGTTATTACCTTGCTGAAGGCTGTACCTGGAGCAAGTGGGCCGGTCTGCCACTTGGCTCGTGAACATTATATATATATGTGTGTCGGCGTGCCACTGAGTTGGACCCGGTGAACTGTGGTTTATGAAGTGCAATAAACTGCAGCATTGTGAAATACCGGAAGGACATTGCTGGTGTGCTTTGATTTACCCGGTGCAGCGAGTATCCCCCATTATGATGACTAGTGGTGCCTTACATATGGTGGAGAATGCGGGCAACTGCAGCCCGGTTGCTAGGGGCAACTGCAGCCTGGTTGCTAGCGGCAACGACAATCCGGTTGCTAGGGGCAACTGCAGCCCGGTTGCTAGGGGCAACGGCACAGGACGAGTGTGGATTAAAGCATCTGGCTGCAACTCGGTGGGGTTGCGAAGATTGGCGTCGCACTCAAACCTGGTTTGCTGTGGCTCGGCGGGGCTCACGAAGTTTAAAGCATCTGGCTGCAACTCGGCGGGGTTGCGAAGGTTGTTGTCGCACTCAAATCCGGTTTTGCTGTGGCTCGGCGGGGCCACAAAATTTTTCTGGGGAGAGCGGTGTGTCAATAGTGTCCTGAGGAAATGCAGGAGCAGATAAAAATGGCTGTGAAAGGAGCAGCAACTGAGTCTGAAGCTATTGAGCGATTATAGCGATTAAAGTGCCTGTTAAAACCGGAGAAGGTATTTGAGAAACGTCTACTGGACATGAAACTGGACATGGTACAGGAACCACAGGAGCTGTGGGCACCATATGGAATGGCGGCAGTGGACCATTCTATGAACTCTCCGGGGGCGCCAGTGTTGTCCCAGAGTGCCCGGGGAGGTGGTAAGAGCTGTTGTGAACTGAGTCCTAAGACTATTATTGATTTTTCTTGTAAAAATTCCCCTGCCGGTGTGGTTGTTAAAAAGGGGGCGGAGTCTAAAAAAGGGGCGGTTGTTCAAAATAGCGTGGAGGATAGAAAATCAAAAAAAATTACTGGTGGTGGGTTGGTACCTCCTAAAAATGACAATGTGACCATTGATAACGGGGTAGCTCCAGTAGAAGGGGGTGACGTCAAAGTGGGAGGTGACCTGTTAGTCCACAACACCATGGGGAGTGACACAGACCCCGTAGCTGACGGTGACACTACGAAAGTAGAAGGAGAGGTCAGTCAGGAGGGGCTAGACGAGGTGAGAAAGTCCCCATCTCGTAGACGGCGCAAGGGCCACAAAAAGGTTGCTCCTGTAGACTTGGCTGAAAATGAAAATAAAGAGAATGTAGTACTGTGTGCCTTTGCTTTAAGTGTGGATCCTCCATTAGAGGTAGAAGAGGAGGTGACGTTGCCAGTAGCAACCTCCGGTACGGTACCGAGTCAGAAGGATCTGACAGCCCTGAAAGAGGAGGCGGCCAGTCGTGACCAAGAAAGAGCTGGAGCCTATCGGCCAGCAGGGTCAGAGTGACATGCACTGGCGATGTATTCGCACGAAGCGGTTTCTCCGGTTGAAGACGGAACAAGCCGTTAGACAACTGGAGTTGATGAGGAAAGCTCACAGTATGCGTGAAGAGGTCATCCGGGTGCCTCATGTTCTGGTGACGAAGCTCGTTGGGAGAAATGGTCGAGCCATGCAGGTGATGGTCAAGAAGTCTGGTGTAGTGAAAGTAAGCAGTCCACGTGATCGTCAGGACTGGATACCAGACGAAGACGGCATGGTATCATTCTCCGCTGTAGGAACAGAAGAAAGCCTGGGATATATGCGCATGCTGTTGGAGTACCGAGTGACCTACCTGTGAGAGGTAGAACAGGTGAATCTCGCTAGACTGCGAGTGGATAGACAGCATCATCTAAGTAGCAGAAGATGGCAGCCGTCTAGAAATTATGAGACCAGACAGAGAAAGGGCCCCCTAAATAACAGAACAGCTATAGCTGGAGTTAGGGACCTTTCAAGATGTCCTGAGAGTAGTGGGCGTGGGTTTAGAGGTAGTGAGACCTCCAGTAACTCAGGTTTGAGCAGCCCATACAAACGACCCAATAGAGGACGGGACAGTACGGAGTCGAAGCGGACCTTAGATACCAGGGCATGTGAGTCACACCGCTATATGACTGACCGCTGGGAGCGGGGGAGACCTGACAAGGTTACGACTGACCGCTGGGAGTGGGGGAGACCTGACAAGGTTACAACTGACCGCTGGGAGCGGGGGAGCTCTGACAAGGTTACGACCCGGAAAGGTGACCTGACGAAGTCAGTGACAGTGACAAATGGTAGGTCTCTAAGGAATGGGCTAATGTCGTTGACTAATGTTCCAGGGGCTGAGTAGCACAATTGTAAAGTACATGGTCTATATGTGAGCTGGGGGTTATAGTGATTGTGTATATTATGTGTTCAACCCCACAAGTTTGAACAGAGGGGGGGGATATGTAATGCAGCGACTTGCTGGCATTACGGTAATGGTCCAGGATGTGTTTTACCTGACCATGTACCTTCTCCCTCAGGTGACTGGTCACATGACTGTGACATAGCACAGGTCCTGCGCGCACAGAATGTCTGTCTGATCACATGACTGTGACATCAGCAAGGTCCTGTCAGTATGTGTGTGTGTGCACGGGATGCATATATAAACCCTGCTTGATGGGAGACAGGTGTGTTCTGTGAGAGAGGTGTAAGGCCTGTTCCCGTGTGTGTGGGACACCGACCGTGTGAGGCCTAGTGAGGCCGAGTGAAGCCTGGTGCCTGAAAGGTCGAGACTGGATCCTGTGTGGATGCTAGTGGCCTTGGAAGGCAGAGGTTTAAGGAAGAGTCCTGAAAGGCAGAGCCTGGATCCTGTGTGGATGTCAGTGGCCTTTGAGGGAACGACGGCTAGAGACCCCCACCTGGGAAGCTGCAAAGCCACAGTGGTGGTGGATTATTGATGAAGAGTCCTGAAAGGCAGAGCCTGGATCCTGTGTGGATGTCAGTGGCCTTTGAGGGAACGACGGCTGGAGACCCCTACCTGGGAAGCCGCAAAGCCACAGTGGTGGCAAGCCTAATGGACTGCAGCAGCTAAACCCGGCAAAGGTAATACCCTGTGTTATATGGACATTAATATGGACATTGCTATGTTATTACCTTGCTGAAGGCTGTACCTGGAGCAAGTGGGCCGGTCTGCCACTTGGCTCGTGAACATTATATATATATGTGTGTCGGCGTGCCACTGAGTTGGACCCGGTGAACTGTGGTTTATGAAGTGCAATAAACTGCAGCATTGTGAAATACCGGAAGGACATTGCTGGTGTGCTTTGATTTACCCGGTGCAGCGAGTATCCCCCATTATGATGACTAGTGCTGCCTTACACCACCTACAAAGAATGGAGAGGTCTGTAATTTTTTTTCACAGATACACTTCAACTGTGAGAGACAGAATCTTGAAAAAAATCCAGAAAATCACATTGTATGATTTTTACTTAATTAATTAGCATTTTTTTGCATGAAATAAGTATTTGATACAATAGAAAAAACAACTTAATATTTGGTACAGAAACCTTTGTTTGCAATTACAGATGTCAGATGTTTCCTGTAGTTCTTGACGAAGTTTGCAGACACTGCAGCAGGGATTTTGGCCCACTCCTCCATACAGATCTTCTCCAGATCTTTCAGGTTTCGGGGCAATTGCTGGGCAACATTGAGTTTCAGCTCCTTCCAAAGATTTTCTATTGGGTTCAGATCTAAAGACTGACTAGGCCACTCCAGGACCCTGAAATGCTTCTTATGGAGCCACTCCTTAGTTGCCCTGGCTGTGTGTTTCGGGTCATTGTCATACTGTAAGACCCGGTCGCGACCCATCTTCAGTGCTCCTACTGAGCGAAGGAGGTTCTTGGCCAAATCTTGCGATACATGACCCCATCCATCCTCCCTTCAATACAGTGCAGTCGTCCTGTCCCCTTTACAGAAAAGCACCCCCAAAGTATGATGTTTTCCCCACCATGCTTCACTGTTGGGGTGGTGTTCTTGGGGTTGCACTCATCCTTCTTTTTCCTCCAAGCACAGCGAGTGGAGTTGATTCCAAAAAGTTCTATTTTGGTCTCCTCTGACCACATGACCTTCTTCCATGCCTCCTCTGGATCATCCAGATGGTCATTGTTGAACTTCAAACGGGCCTGAACATGTGCTGGCGTGAGCAGGGGGACCTTGCGTGTCCTGCAGGATTTTAATCCATGACAGCGTAGTGTGTTACTAACGGTAATGTTTGAGACTGTTGTCCCAGCTCTCTTCAGGTCATTCACCAGTTCCCCTCGCGTAGATCTGGGCTGATTCTTGACTTTTCTCAGAATCATTCTTACCCCATGAGGCAAAATCTTACATGGAACCCCAGATCAAGGAAGACTGACAGTCACCTTGAGTTTCTTCCATTTTCTAATAATTGTGCCAATAGTTGTTGCTTTCTCACGAAGCTGCCTGCCTATTGTCCTGTAGCCCATCCCATCCTTGTGCAGGTCTACAATTTTGTCCCTGGTGTCCTTAGACAGCTCTTTGGTCTTGGCCATGGTGGAAAGGTTGGAATGTGATTGACTGAGTGTGAACCAGGTGTCTTTTATACAGGTAACGAGGTCAAACAGGTGTAATTATTACAGGTAATGAGCGCAGAGTAGGAGGGCTTCTTAAAGAAAAACTAACAGGTCTGTGAGAGACAGAATTCTTGCTGGTCGGTAGGTGATCAAATACTTAATTAAATTTCATTTTATTGGACGAAATATTTAAAAATCATACAATATGATTTTCTGTTTTTTTATTTTTAGATTCTGTCTCTCACCGTCAAAGTGTACCGACGATAAAAATTACAGACCTGTCCATTCTTTGTTGGTGGGAAAACTTGGCAGTGTATCAAATACTTATTTTCCCCACTGTAATTGTCATGGCGGAGGAACAATATCTAATCCAGGAATAGTTGCACGCAGACATACCTGACATACTGTAAGTTAAGCCCCCGTCTCACATAGCGAGATCACTAGCGAGATCGCTGCTGTGTCACGGTTTTTGTGACGCAACAGCGACCTCACCAGCGATGTCGCTATGTGTGACACTTTGCAACGATCAGGCTGATCGCTGCAAAGTGTCCTGGACCATTTTTTGGTCGTTGCTCTCCTGCTGGTCAGCACACATCGCTGTGTGTGACCAGCGGGAGCAGCGATCAGGCTGGTAACTATGGTAAACATCGGGTTACTAGGGGCACACCTAGTAACCCGTTGTTTATCATGGTTACGAGCCTGCTAAAGTGAGCGGTAACCTCCCGCTCACTGCAGCAGAGTGGTAACCATGATAAACAATGGGTTACTAGGAGCGCGTGTGCCCCTAGTAACCCGATGTTTATCATAGTTACCAGCCTGCTCCTGCTTCAGCAGGCTGGTAACCAGGAGCAGGACATCGTGGAAAGATTCTTTCCACGATGTCGCTGCTCCCCTGATCGTTGGTGAGCCTGCCTGTTTGACAGCTCACCAGCGACCACATAGCGACGCAGCAACGATCCCTGACAGGTCGTATCGTTGTCGGGATCGTTGCAGCGTCGCTAAGTATGATGGGGCCTTAAGGCTATAACATCCTGCCCCCCCCCCCCTCAACAGTAGAGATAACCAGTGCCCCTATCAGTAATTCAATGGACTTGGCTATGCTGTTTGCCAAAAATGTAAACAGCAGCACTCAGCTCCACGCAGCTGCTACAAGAACTAAAACAAAGTTTAATGATCACTTTTCATGATTTCTGACATGTCTGTTTTAATACATACCGTACTCATTTTTCACATTAATTAACAATTCTGGAGCATCTGAAGCAACTACGTGTTACCATTTCCCATGTCACATTGGTGTTTCTAATACTGTGAGCTCTGATTGGCCACTGTCAGAGTGTGTAGAGCCCCCCCCCCAATTGGTAACACCCAGTTGTCAATTTCTTGGAGAAATAACAAAAGAGCAGGATACCTTGGCATTATGAGAAATGATGCACCCCAATTATGGTATTTCATGATTTACATGCATTTTCTAAATAGTGTGCATAAGTGACCTCTGGTCTAATAGAGGTGAAGCATTTGCACTGCTGCTACATTGACACAGGGGACTTTTGGGACTCACAATCTCAAGAATATTTGGAGATCCAGCTGATATAATGTACAAGATCAATGTTATTTACAGTACAATCTTTTAAGCCAGAAAACATAAATGGTCAGCTGATTACTTCATCACATCAGATAATCCAGAGATCTGACCCAATAGTGTAAGTTGAAGCTTGTGGGCCCCAATGCAAAATCTCCAACAAGGCCCCAACTATCACAGGTCTTTAATAGTAATAGTTTTTCATATGAGCCAAAGGGACCCTTTGGGCCCCCTGATGCAATTGTAACCCTTGTACCCATTATAGTTATGCCCTTGATCTGATTCCACATATGTATTAAAGACATGAAAAAGCCACCAACAGAATGGATTTGTGACTAAATCTTTATACAAAAAAAAAATCAGGAATTTCTGTTTTGAAGATTCCAAGTATCCTGAATATGGGAATGAACGAATTTGGCACAAGCGGCCATATTTCTCCTGTGAATGGTCAGTGCACTTGTGTTACTGGAACTGCTGATAATTGGAATAGTGTGTAACATTAGCAGCCATCTCTATGACAAACGATCATGGCTGAGTATTGTTCAACAACCAGGATAAGTTGTCATTTTTCAAAAATTAATAAGACAGCAATCTTGGCAGTAAATGTCCAAGACTGAGTGGCCACTTTTCTATACGTTAAGTCACATAGGGATTATTCTAGTATTGACATAAGCATTCATTTGCTAATTAGCTGGACATTGAACAGCTAATACCCTAATGGCCTCTCTGCCCAACAGACTTGACTAAGTCCCCAATCCTTTACAATTATTTACAATACTTTTTTCTAACTTCCTTATGCTTCATAAATGCCAATGTTTTGATCGCCTTAAGGAAAAGAATGAGTTAAATGGACCAACATTTTAGCCCTGGCTCTAATACCGCCTCTTTTCACAGTCCCCTCAGCACCTGCAGGATATTTGCACATACATAAATAAATAAATTAACAATGAATAAATAATTTTAATCCTGCCACCTTTAAGATTTGATCCTTTGGCACTGGCTGTGTGTTTGCCAATTCCAAAGTCTTTTTGATACAGTCCTCAGATACTTGGTGTCTGTCAGGCAAATTTTGGGTATTGTTTTCGCTTGATTAGTTCTGTATGACCCAGGGTCACCCTCAAAATCCACATCACTCATCAGAACTTGGAAAGGCCTTCTTGCCTTTTAAAGGGATACAAAGTGCCTGCCATTCCTCCGGACAAAAGCCTGGGAGGTTTGTAGCATTTGGCCTTGTCAAGGCGTCTGTATTGCTCAGTGAAGCAGAGATAAAGCTCATTAGGGCACACCTCGATTTCTGCTGCACGGCTGTACAGTACTTGGCTATTGATTGTCTAAGAAGAATGATTCCACTGTATGTGCTAGTAGCTTGGCCAAGAACGAATCTTGGGATTCTACACAATGTATAACTGAGGGCGTCATATATCCTAACTCTATAGAGTATAATAATAATCTATACTCGTAATTTCTACGAGATATCTTTCTTGCTGGTTAGAAGTTTGCATCACAACCTCATGTATATTTGTTTCAGCCTACATGAATGTGGCTGTATGCCTTCATTTCTCTCTTTCTTTTTTTTTCTTATTTTCATTACTGTTTATTTGAATATTTTATTTGTCTTTTTTTTTCACTGAGTATAAAAAATATGTTGGACCTATATATAAGTTATTATTATTATTAATATTATATACTAAGGAAATAACAGAAAAAAAGTACCTTGTAGTTCTTGTTATGGTATAAATTCCTTGTATTTCTTCTATTAGGCCACTTAAAACAATGCCCCTTCTATCCATCCAATGTGCTTATTATTAAAGGGGTTATCTGGGATTAATTAATTTTTTTTTACTACGGGCCTAAGAACTAACAGGCAGGTAGTTGCTAAATCTCAGAGACTGCTTCTTCAGCTTATGCTGATGTCACATCCACAGAGCAGTGGCTTCTCTTCTGGGCTGCTCTGTTGACAGGGCATGACTGCCGATGTCATTCTGATTGAGCAGGCTGGGAGCAGGCTGTCAATCAGCTTGACATTGACAGTCACGCCCTGTCAACAGAGCAGCCCGGAAGAAGAAGAGCTCCTCTTTTGACGTGGAGCTGCTGAATCGCCGGCAGGAGCGGTTGATGACCGCTCTGAGCCGGCGCCAGGTAGAATAAGCAGGTAGTTGCCTCTGTTACCATCTACCTACCGGTTTGTTTTTAGGCCCATAGTAAAAAAAAAAAAAAAAATAGTCCTGGACAAAACCTTTAACAGTTCATGAAGTTCAGAGAATCTATGTTGGAGGCTGGGTGATCTGTGTTACCAGTACTTAGTATACATTGTAATACAAGTTACTATAATGTTATTGGCAATTTGTATTAAGAACTTGATTTTTCAAATATTTTTTCCTTCTGTAGATGGGGCGTGCCAAGTCTTTTTGACCAGCGATCAGTAGGAAACACAGCATTGGAAGAGGATAAGGAGCATGGAACTGGGAGAACACTGGAGCAGGTAAATATTTGTAATGAAAAGGATACTTGGAAATATTCTGAATGCGACAACATGATATATTTTTACCACAATATTAAATAAAATATTGTCATTCAATACTAGATGAGAAAAACTATCCCTATGTTACTCTAGATTGTCAGACAATACATAAGAAAAACATATAGCTCAAGGTACTGTGCACAAAAACAGGCAAAACACTACTGTTTCTACCTACATACAATTAGGGAAAGTCCATTTTCTAATTAGTATTGATACATTTATTTTATAAATTTACTTTATAAACGAAACATATATTTAAAAATATTTGTATTATAAATAATATAGCCCAGAAAGGTTTTTAAAATGAAGTAAAATGACTATAATAGCTTTCTCTTGGGTAAAATTGGAACACTAAGGTTATGTTCATGAATGGTGCATATGTTTTGGATTTTGCAATAAGGTTTGTGGGTGAAAATCCTTAGCATCAAAGAGCATACTGAGAAAAATATCAGGGGTGCGAATTTTAAAGCCACAGTATGTATGCAATGCATAGGGTGAAATCCACAGTAAATTCACATTAAAATCCACAATTCTATATGTAGCAAATGCAAAATTAACAAATGTAACAAAATGCAGATTTTTTTTATAGAAAAGTTGTACATGAGAACACACAAGCAAGCCATTTATTGTGATAAATTATTTTCCAAATTAAGGACAGAACAGAAACTAGCAAATGTACAGATCTTCCTTTACTTTAAATAAAGGGTAAAATAAGATAGTAAATACAATTCACTGAATCCAGCATGTTCCTATTATTGTGGCCAGCGAGCTCCCATGCATAGTGCCAACATCTGCACAGTGTAGCTGTAGTGTGTGCTAGTCAATAACACTGCAATGATTTTAGATAATTTTCTGTTTGTTATTTTTAAAAGCTGTTTCAGATTATTAAAAGCCTTGTCCATAAGAACTATTCAGGGGTGGAAAAAGAATTTGAAGATCTGGATGAAATGAATTCAAGACGTCTAAGTCAGGAGACTATGTACTTCCTTCTAAAACGGTGTGTACTACTCATAGATACAGTTTACTTATTTTACATCATAGGGGAGATACATGGTTAATACACTTTAATAATGACTTCCCTGTTTTAAAATGTTATTGGTGCACCAGAATGTATATAGTTCAGGTACAGAGTTAAGCCTCATTCAGAGGTTCGTTTTTTTTGTCAAACGTCATCAGGACGAAGAACTCTGATATACGTAACTCATTCTGCATTCAGAAAAAAACAGTGCACATGGACAGTAGTCAAAGATCAGGTAGGTGACTATATGTTTGTGTTTTTTTTCAGAGCATCACTAGCGACTACCTTATTAATATTATTCACAGACGTGAATTGAAAATACAATTTTGTTGAAATGTATTAAAACGGTATAATAGATAAAAAATCTGCTAGAGCCCTGTTTTAATATATATATATTGTGGTAAAGCGACTTGCTCGGCTCTCCGGAGGCAGACACAGGACACACAGTTTGGGTAAATTTCCTGCAGGTTTATTGTGCGGCATAAACTCCAGCAGCATCCCATAAAAATAAGCAGTCCCTCTTGGGGTTAATGGGAAAACAAAAGATGAAATATAACAGAGTCCTCTATCCAGCAAGGCCTTTGCCGGCTGCAGATAGTCCTGTGAAGTTTCAGCAACACCAGTCCTCCGGTGTTGCTCTCTGGCATCAGCCACACACAGCCTGGAGACTTCAATCTCCGGACCACACACTCCACACAGGAAAACATTTAAACCTTGTTCAGCCACACCTCTCTACATCATTCCCATAAAAGCACACCCTTTAAAAAAAAGGTAACCCCCAGCATATAACATACTGGCAGAAATTCCATAGGTCTTAGTTCACACAGGAGAGGATCCTTAGTGAAACATACCTCCCCTCGCATATAAAACCAGTGACTCTGTCACATATTCCCCCCCTCTGCCCAAAGCCGGGGGTTTGGGCACCTTCCGATACCAGACAGGGAATTCTAGAAAGGGCATTAGCGTTTCCGTGTAACTTCCCGGGCCAATGCTCTACGTGAAAGTTGAAGTCCTGAAGAGCTAGGAACCATCTAGTTACCCTGCCATTTTTACCCCTCTTTTCCCTCAACCATCTCAATGGGGCATGGTCTGACACCAACTTAAACTTCCGGCCTAGTAGGTAATATCTAAGAGTATCTACGGCCCACTTTATGGTTAGACACTCTTTCTCTACTATTGCGTAGTTCTTCTTGCATGACGAAAGTTTCCGTCTCAGATACAGGATGGGATGCTCTTCCCCATTTATCTCTTGAGAGAATACTGCTAGACCAACCTCTGAAGCATCTGTCTGAACCACAAACTCTTTCTTAAAGTCTGGTGCGACCAGTACCGACTATTTACACAGTGCTGACTTCAACAGTTGAAACGAGGTCCCTGCCTCCTCCGTCCACTTCACCATGGTTGACCTGGTGCCTTTTAGGAGATCTGTCAGTGGCGCAGCCATCATAGCAAAATTTGGGATAAACCGCCAGTAATATCCCACCATTCCCAGGAACGCTCTTACTTGTTTCTTGGAGAGCGGTTGGGGCCAGTTCTGGATTGCCTCCACTTTATTGACCTGTGGTTTTATTTCACCTCTCCCGACGACATAGCCAAAGTGTTTTGGCCTCCTCCTTTCCGACAGCACATTTTCTCGGATTTATGGCTGGATTTATGGTAAATCCAGCCTTCCTTAAAGCATCCAGAACGGCCTGTAGTTCAGGTAGATGGCTAGCCCAATCTGGGCTAAAGATTACAATGTCGTCAAGGTAGGCCACGGCATACTTCTTATGTGGGGCTAGGATCCGATCCATAGCCCTCTGGAAGGTGGCTGGGGTCCCCGGTAGTCCGAACGGCATCCGAATGTACTGGAAGCACCCATCAGGTGTCGAGAAAGCCGTCTTCTCCTTGGCCGTCTGGGACATAGGGATCTGCCAGTAGCCCTTTGTCGGATCAAGAGTGGTGATGTACCTCGCCGGTCCAAGCCTCTCGATGAGTTTGTCGACGCAGGGATACCTCATTCAACCGGCGGTAGTCATTACAAAATCTCCATTCTCCATTGGGTTTTGGCATGAGGACTATTGGGCTCGATCACCCACTCTTTGACTCCTCTATCACCCTGAGGTCTAACATCCTCTTCACCTCGGCTAAGATTACCTCCCGGCGTGCTTCCAGAATCCAGTACAGTTTGAGATTCACTCTTACGTGTGGCTCTGTTAGCATGTCATGTTCTACCACTTGAGTATGCCCCGGCAACTCTGAGAACAGCTTCCAATTCCACTGTAGTAGTTCTCAACACTGTTGCTTCTGGGCCGGCGATAGAGTCTCTGCTATAGTGACCTCCTCCACCTTGCTTTCGGGTGCGGCTCCCAGGCAAGAAATTTCCACAGGTTCCCGCCACGGCTTGAGCAAGTTCACATGGTATATTTGCTGCGGCTTTCTTCGGCCAGGCTGGTGGACTTTATAATTAACCTTGCTGACTTTCTCCACCACCTCGTACGGACCTTGCCATTTGGCCAGGAACTTGCTCTCGACGGTAGGGATTAGCACCAAAACACGGTCCCCAGGCTGGAACTGCCTCAGCCTCGCCGATCGGTTATAGACCCTTGCCTGAGCTTCCTGCGCCTGTAGGAAATGCGTTTTCACGATCGGCATCACTTTCGCTATTCTTTCCTGCATCTGCGCGACATGTTCAATGATGCTCTGGTGTGGCGTAGCCTCGGTTTCCCAGGTTTCCTTAGCGATGTCCAGGAGCCCTCACGGATGACGTCCATAAAGGGGCTCAAACGGAGAAAAAACAGTAGATGCTTGTGGAACCTCCCTTACCGAGAAGAGCAGGAAGGGCAGCAGGTAGTCCCAGTCCCGTCCATCCTTCTCTACGACATACTTTAGCATCGCTTTCAAGGTCTTGTTAAAGCGCTCTACTAAGCCGTTGGTCTGCGGATGGTAAACGGAGGTTTGCAGCTGGGTAATCTGGAGGACCTTGCACATCTCCTTCATTACCTTGCTCATCAATGGGGTCCCTTGGTATGTTAGGATTTCCTTCGGCAGACCGGTCCTGGCAAATATATGGACGAGCTCCCTGGCTATGCATTTACTCAACGAGTTCCTAAGTGGCACTGCTTCTGGATACCGGGTCGAATAGTCCATGATCACCAGGATATATTGGTGGCCTCGGGCTGATTTGACTAAGGGCCCTACTAGGTCCATTGCAATCCTCTCAAAGGGGATCCCTATCACCGGTAGTGGAACTAATGGACTACAGAAGCGGGAAGAGGGAGCAGTTATTTGGCAGGTGGGGCAGGACCTACAATAGTTCAGAATTTCTCAGTAACACCCTGGCCAATAAAACCTTCTCAGTATCCTCTCCTGAGTTTTCTCGCCCCCTAGGTGTCCCCCCAGAACATGTGAATGGACCATATCTAGTACCCTCCGTCTGTATGGCCCCGGCACTAACAGCTATTCCACTATCTCACTGCCCCTTAGTTTGGCCACCTGATATAGCAACTCCCCTTGCACTGCAAAGTGGGGGAACCTGGTGTCGGCCCCCGGCTCTTGGGCAACCCCATTGCATACATTAACCTGGTCAAACGCTCCCTTTAAGGTCAGGTCTCTAACTTGAGCAGTCCCAAAGTTCTCTCCGGACATATCTAACTCAGGGAGGTCGGCTTCCTCGGTCACAGTCTTGCCCTTGTCGTCGGCATGGACACACAGTGGGAACTTATCCACCTGAGACTTCGTTGTGGGTTCTTTTCCAGGAACCTGGCATTTGCCCACGCTACTTAGTCCGGTTCCCTTCCCCCAGAAGTCCCAAAATAAAGAAAAATCACAGCCCAGTATGACGGGATGTATCAGGTCCTTAACCACCCCGACTTTGTGGGACTGGGCACCACTTTCTGTTCCCACTGTCACTGTGGCCACAGGATAATTCTTGGCGTCCCCATGGATGCACCGAACGCCCACAGTTTTGGAAGGGATCAACTGGTGGGGAAGGGTAGCTCTGATTAAGGTCACCAGACTCCTATAGTCCAACAGTCCAAGCACCTTTACCCCATTAACGAACACAGCACACGCTTGCGGCCCCTTGCCGGGTCGACAGTCCACACTGCAGGCTGGATAAGCATAATAGGAGACCTGTCTGCCTAGGCTGCAGTCCATGGGCTCAGGGGACATATGACACCTGGTGGCTACGTGTCCAGGGTTGTGACACTGCCAACAGACTATATCTTTAGCAACAGTCCTTGTGGCACCTTCAGTGGGAGTTGGACGCCCCACAGAGGTGGCTCTAGACCCCTTCCGTGGTGAACCCGCCCCCTTTTGGGTATCCCAGTACGGAGAAGTGACTATATCCGGTTTCCCAAGGGATTTCTCAGCCACCTGGTACCTCTCTACAAGGCCGATGAAGTCATCTGCATTCTGGGGATCGCCTTGGGCAACCCAAGTCTGTACTGGCTTCAGAAGGGAGTGCATAAATCTATCAATCACCACCCGCTCGACCATCTGTACCAGAGTGGAAGACTCTGGCTGCAACCACTTCTGAACGAGATGCAGTAGGTCAAACATCTGCGAGCAAGGGGGCTTGTCGCTGGCATACGCCCAGTGGTGGACTCGCTGGGCTCTCACTGCCATATTTACTCCCAGGCATGTTAAGATCTCTGTCTTTACCTTGGCGTATTCCTTGGCATCCTGCAGTGCCAAGTCTTAACATGCCCCCGACAAATATGGTGCCAGAACCTCTGCCCACTGTTCTGGTGGAAGTCTCTCCCAATCAGCCACCCTCTCAAAGACTGTCAGAAATGTTTCTACATTATCCCCGGGGGTCATCTTCTGCATGGCTCGTCTTACCGCCTTCCTGACGTGGGAGTCATCAGTCAGCCCTGGGGTTGGGGCGGTTGTTCTGCCCTGGATGGCGTCCGCCAGAAGCTGTATTTGATGTTGCTGCTCCTGCTGGTGCTGCTGCTGCGCCTTTTGCTGCAACTGGATCTGTTGTAGTAACAGTTTGATCTTCTCCTGTTGAGCTTGCTGCTGCTGCAGCTCCCGGTGTTGCTGTAAGTGTTACAGGTGCTGCTGATGTTGCTGCTGCTGGCTTTGAACTAAATGCTTAATAAGCTCCTCCATGTTGCCGGACATCTCTGGCTGGCTGACGGCCTTCACCCAGGACATCTGACGCGCCCCCTGGGCCATGGGGTACTCGGTAGCCGGGCCGGTCATTGCTAGGGGAGATGTCACAGTGGCGGTGACCCACTGAGAGTGAGATACCACACCTCTGGGTGAGATGCAGTACCTCTGTGGCGACTGAACCCGCAGGGGCGCCACATACCCCCCTGGTAAAACACAGCACGTCCGCGGGCTGGAACAGAGTAAAACAAAGCAGTTTAAAGACATGCAAAATTTTTAGATGCATCACTTAGAAGAATTTTCAAACAACTTTTCTTCCCTTTATGGGAGCCACATTTCTTAAACGTTACAGGTTACTATATAAAACTTTTTAAAGAACATTTTTCTTCACACATATAAAACATTTCTCATATAAAACATTTTTCAGCTCAATACAGTGAGATACATAACTGGGTGTCCATCTCACTGGAGAAGGTGCAATTTGAGCAACATGAGGGACCCGTCCACAAACCCTCAACGTAGGCCCTGGGCGTGGCTGTAGGGGATCGGTGATCTGGTCGTTGGACCACGTCTTCGGCCACGCCAAACGGGTTTTTGTTCTGAGGTCAATTTTGTTGTATAAAACCAATAAGAAGCACTTTTAATAAGTGCAAACTCTTTACAAGTAAAATTTTTCAGTTATTCACCGTCCATAACCTATAAGTCTTTTTCTTACCAGGCAACTATAAAAACAAGAACTTTTCAAAACACTCAAGATTATTTCAATACCCTACCGGGTAACTATATACAGTTCAGTTCCACATACTGCCTTAGTAGTGGTGCTCCCTCCGGGGAGACACCTGTCTGCTGTAGGCTGGCCCAGTCGTGTCATCAGCCTCTGATTGCAGGGGCATGTCCTTTTCTTCCACTACCCTGTGGACGTTCAGGGCATACCATCCCCGCTCACCTCGGTACCTGGTGTAGGTGACGCGGTCACCAGGGTACAGATCTCTGTCTGGATGTCCTTCCTTGAGGTGGGACTCCACGTCCCTCCTGTTGACGAAGAGATCCGTCTCGGCCTGTGGCTCCCTGATGAAGCCCCAGCCGGCTTCCAGGTTAAACTTTACCACGGTCCCTTCTGTACGGGGACCGTGTGCGGCCTTCTTGGCTTTGCGGGCCCCGGCTTTCTCCTCCATATTCTTTGCCTCCATCTTTTCCCAGCGCACCCGCCTGATGCGCCGCTCCTTCTCTAGCTGCAGGAGCTCCCGCCGGCAATGCTCCTCTTGGCGTGCAGCCTCCCTACGGGTCTCCTGAGGAAAACCCATGAGATCCCCCCCTGGGTTATCCCACAGGAATTGGTCTCCCTCTTCCTGGTGGGCGACTGAGGACTCAGGAGTGGGCAGTAACGGGGGGCTCTGATCTTCCACCTCTGCGGACCAGTCCCAGGCCGTGCGTCTGTACACCTGGGCCGGTCGTTGCTTTGGGAGATGTCACAGTGGCGGTGACCCGGTCCGTGACCCAGGGCGGTCAATCAAAAAGGGAGAATATTTACAGGGGATTAATAGTTTTTATATGTATAGTTCGTGACGCCACCTGTGGTATGCAGCTATGTGGAGCTGCCGCTGCTATGCAGAACCTCTGGAGCGGGTGTTAGTGCAGCAGGGTTGGTTCAGCTCTCCACAGGTAGAGCTTAGCTCCAGGGCAGTGTAGATGGTATAGGTAGTGCTGGGCGTTGTAGTGCAGGGTTTGATGGAGCAGAAATAATCACAGAGACAATGGGATGCAGTCCTCAGGGTCTTTACTCACAGTTGTTGCAGTCCAAATTACAGGTACCAGCGTAACTTCCCTCGTCGTGCCGCGCTTACTCAGGAAGGGTATACAAGGGAGATACTTGGCACTCCTGAAGTTTTGGATGCTCAGATAGGATTCCACTCCGCTTATAGCTACAACAAGAATCTGGCACTCCAAATTTCAGTGAGAAAATTTCAAAAATAATTTCTTTATTATCATGATTCATCAAGATTAAGTTGATGTTTCAGCCTCATGCGGCCTTCATCAGAACTGTGAATATAATTAATACAAGTACATGTGAGTATAAACTCCATAGCTCAGCATATACAGGAAAATAATTAATACATGAATCAAAAATGTAAGGTGATAGTTACAGAGACGCTATGTAAAAAAGAAAACAATAATCAATCAAAGTCATTTTTGATATGGAGGATAATGGGTACATTCCATGGAGATGATAACCAGACATTTTTATTTTTTATTTCTTTTTTGTTTATTTACTTTTATTCCTTGTCCTTCTTTTTACTATTCTCTTTATCTTCCTCTATTCCTATCCTTTCTTTATTTTTTCCATTCACATCTTTCCACTACAATTTTTATTTTTATTCTTATTTTTATGCTAAGGAAAGAACTATTTTACATTCCCATTTTCTACCCATTTTTTATGTATATATTTTCATATCCGGATTTGCCTTTGTTTATCCCTTACTCTATGGGCTCCTACCTAACATCCTTTATGTAGCCAATATGATTACATTACATTCCCACCAATATATCAATATACATCCCCCGTTATTCTGCCCGGTGTTTCATCTTTACTCCCGAGGAGGCGCCGCACCACGCATCATGTGACCCCACTCAGAGCCCACCAATATGGCGCAGTGCGGCGACATTTTTTCTTCCTTTTACGTCACTTCCGGTGACGCGCATTGTAAATTATCACGTGACCCCGCGGCGCCTGATCAGCGCCGCATCCCGGAAGTGTGGGGACAGTATATAAACATGCCGTACATCTGGGGCATACAGCGCATTGCATACAGCACGGTAGCGCTTTTCTCCCCACAGCGCCTTTTACCGATACTCTGTCTCTCTCTCTCTGACCCTGGCGAGTAATGCTTAGTTACAGAGGCTGCACATAAGTGTCATGATACGGCTGTCTACACATGTATAGTGATTTATGCCATCTTACTCTCTCTTGCAGCCACTGGTTGATTCTCCTTGTACCCACTGGGCAGATCCTTGGTAACAATTGTCTTATACACTATTTCTTTTGTTGCTATGTTTATTATTCTGTCCTATGTCTGGTTATCATCTCCATGGAATGTAGCCATTATCTTACTCAGGAAGGGGTTCGGGCAACCCTCAGATATCTCCGGAGTACTTAACAGGACCCCCTTCTGTGTCCGCTCTCTGGCCGTCTCCCTGCACCTCATACCAAGTGTCCCAATCCGGTACCTGCGGGCCTTGTCGGGCGACGTCTGTTCCGTCCCCTGGGTCCTCTATAGCTACCTTCTTGGTGAGACTGATATGGACTGTTGGCTGCAGGACTTGAAATACTGCAGCCTCCGGTTTCTAGTTGAGAAATAAAGTGCTCTGCTAGTTGAGGGACCAGTCCCCTTTGTGTGGCCTGACCCCTCCACCTCCTTGTAGATTCTGGCGTACGGGTGGCCTCCAGCACTGCCCGTACCCATGGGGTCCCTTCCTCGTTCCTGGAGCCCTTCCTGCTCCTCTCCTTCTCCTTCAGTCCTGGGCCTCTCCTCAGGCCCTCTGCCTGAGCAGAGCTCCTGCAGAGCCCTGCTTCACTCACTGTAGACTGTTCTCACTGGACTGGACTGAACTGTCCACACAAGATGGCTTCTCTATATATACCTTCCTCTCATGTGCTCCCCTAAGCTACTTCCTCCACCCACACCCACTACATAGCTCCTCCCAACAGCTAGGGACCCGGGACTGTGCTGTCCCTTAGGAGCAATCTCGCCCTACCCCCACTGCGGGTATGTGTTGGATGCAGGTGTTAGGGTCCCGAGCTGTACTCCTTCCTTACCTGAGAGTGAGATACCACACTTCTGGGTGAGATGCAATACTTCTGGGTGAGATGCAATACCTCTGTGTCGACCGAACCCTCAGGGGCGCCACATACCCCCCTGGTAAAACACAGCACATCCGCGGGCTGGAACAGAGTAAAAACAGGGTATTTTACAGACATGCAATTTTTAGAATGCATTCGCATAGAAGATCATAAACAGAACATCTTTTCTTCCCTTTATGGGAGGCACTTTTTCTTGAACGTTACTGGTTACGTTTTTTATCAAAATGTTATGAGACTTTTTAAATAACATTTTTCTTCACATATAAAACAATTTTCAACAGGTTACAGCACGATCTGCAACCGGGTGTCCATTTTCTTTATCAAGGTGCAAACTAGCAAACAAGAGCTTGAGGGATCCGTCCAAAAACCCTCAACGTAGGCCCTGGGCGTGGATGCAGGGCATAGGTGATCTAGGTGTTGGACCACGTCATCGGCCATGCCAAACGGGTTTTTGTTCTGAGGTCATTTTGTTGTTGCATAAAACCAATAAGGTGCAGTTTAAGAAGTGAAATTATTTACAATGGAGAGTTTTTGGCTGCTCACAGTCCTCAGCCTACAAGTTCTGGTACCCTTACCGGGTAATCAAATAAACACAAAAATAAATCGGTCAAACTTGCAGTGTCTCTGCCATACCTTTCCAGGTAACTATATACAAGCAGCTTTTAGAGCAAACAGTTCAGCAGTGAAGTTCCCTCCGGGGAGGAAATTCCTAATTTTTGCAGGCTGACGCAGACGGGTCTTCAGCCTGGGGCTGCGGGGGCATGTCTTTTTTCTTTGCCACTCGATATACTTGAAGGGCGTACCAGCCGCGCTCGCCCCTGTGACGGGTAAATGTGACGTGGATAGAGGTTTCGGACGGGATGCCCCTGTTGGAGGTGGGGTTCTACATCCCGCCGGTTCACGAATACATCTCTGTCGGTGTGCGGCTCCCTCACAAAGCCCCACCCAGCGTCCAGATCGAACTTAACTACGATCCCCTCCAGACGGGGACTAGGGGTGGCAGCTCTTGCTTGGCGGGCCCGGGTTTTGGCCGCCATGTTCCGGGCCTCCATCTTTTCCCACCGCACCTGTCGGTCGTGACGTTCCGGCTCTAGCTGCAGGCTCTTCCGTCCGGAGGGCCTGGGTCTGCGTCTCCCATGGGAACCCCATGAGGTCCCCTTCCCGGTTATCCCACCGGAGCTCTTCTCCTCCTGGGTAGGTAACCGGGGGTGCAGGCGCAGGTGCTAGCGGGGGACTTTGCTGGTCCACATATCGGGCGGACCAGTCGTAGGTGGTGTTTCCATAGACCCACTCGGGTGCGGGGGCAGGTGGCTCTGGTAGAGGGCCCAGGAGCAGGTCGGCGGAGCAAGCGCCCGGGCACGGGGTCTCCGCCAGGGGGTCTGGGAGCCAGTCAGAGAAGCAGGTGCCCGGGACGGGAGACTCCGCCTGGAGACCGGGGAGGAGATCGGCAGAGCAGGCGCCCGGGGTTGGAGGTTCCGCCAGGGGGCCCAGGGGTAGGTCGGTGGAGCAGACGCCCGGGATCGGAGGTTCCGCCAGGGAGCCCAGGAGCAGACTAGCACTCTCAGCGCCCGGGACAGGGAGTCTCTCCTTACCTGCTCCCGTGGCCGCGCTTGTGCCGTCCTCTGCCTCCTGGCTCCGTTCAGGTTCCTCCGGGGCTGGGGCGCTGCTGGTGGAGTGCAGCGCTGGCTGCTGCCAGATCATCAGCTTCTCCAGCAGCTCCTTTTTCCAGCTGGCTATGGCGTCCTGCTGGGCCCTCTCCATTCTCCGGCCCAGCTCCTGGATTTCCACCTGGAGGAATTCAGTATCCTCCAGGGATAGCTCTGCCATGGCCTCCTCCAAGGTGAGAGGCCTTGCCGCCTGTTGCAGACCACGGAGGGGAGCTGGCTCCTGACTCTCCATCTTGCCCTCCGGGTGTGATCTGTCTGGGCTCCTGGAGACTCCGCCCTGTCTCCCAGGTTTCTTCTCTCCTCTCCCCTTTCGGGGGCGGTTCCATGGCAACTTGCTGTCGGACACACCTTGGGGCGGACCCCCAGCTGGATAGACATATGCACATACATGGTCACTGTTGCTCGGGGCGGGCCTCGCTTTTGGCGCCATTCTGGAACCCGGCCCACCATGGGAGGTGGTTTCTTGTTGTCTTCTGGCTCGCACATAATGGCGCCTGTTCTTCTGGGGCGGGCGCCACATTCAGTATATATATGACAGTCTCTAGGCGCACAATACCCGGAGATAACGGGTGAGTTCATATCCTGTTAGTGACGCCAAAGTTGACGCGCCCCCTGGGCCGTGGGGTACTCGGTGCCGGTCGTTGCTAGGGGAGATGTCACAGTGGCGGTGACCCGGTCCGTGACCCAGGGCGGTCAATCAAAAAGGGAGAATATTTACAGGGGATTAATAGTTTTTATATGTATAGTTCGTGACGCCACCTGTGGTATGCGGCTATGTGGAGTCTCCGCTGCTGTGCAGAACCTCTGGAGCGGGTGTTAGTGCAGCATGGTTGGTTCAGCTCTCCACAGGTAGAGCTTAGCTCCAGGACAGTGTAGATGGTATAGGTTGTGCTGGGCGTTGTAGTGCACGGTTTGATGGCGCAGCAATAATCACAGAGACAATGGGATGCAGTCCTCAGGGTCTTTACTCACGGTTGTTGCAGTCCAAGTTACAGGTACCAGCGTAACTTCCCTCGTCGTGCTGTGCTTACTCAGGAAAGGGTTCGGGCAACCTTCAGATATCTCCGGAGTACTTAACGGGACCCCCTTCTGTGTCCTCTCTCTGGCCATCTCCCTGCACCTCATACCAAGTGTCCCAATCCGGTACCTGCGGGCCTTGTCGGGCGACGTCTGTTCCGTCCCCTGGGTCCTCTATAGCTACCTTCTTGGTGAGACTGATATGGACTGTTGGCTGCAGGACTTGAAATACTGCAGCCTCCGGTTTCTAGTTGAGACATAAAGTGCTCTGCTAGTTGAGGGACCGGTCCCCTTTGTGTGGCCTGACCCCTCCACCTCCTAGTAGATTCGGGCGTACGGGTGGCCTCCAGCACTGCCCGTACCCCTGGGGTCCCTTCCTCGTTCCTGAAGACCTTCCTGCTCCTCTCCTTCTCCTTCAGTCCTGGGCCTCTCCTCAGGCCCTCTGCCTGAGCAGAGCTCCTGCAGAGCCCTGCTCCACTCACTGTAGACTATTCTCACTGTTCTGATTGGACAGGACTGAACTGTCCAAACAAGATGGCTTCTCTATATATACCTTCCTCTCATGTGCTCCCCTAAGCTACTTCCTCCACCCACACCCACTACATAGCTCCTCCCAACAGCTAGGGACCCGGGACTGTGCTCTCCCTTAGGAGCAATCTCGCCCTACCCCCACTGCGGGTATGAGTTGGATGCAGGTGTTAGGGTACCAAGCTGTACTCCTTCCTTACCTGAGAGTGAGATACCACACTTCTGGGTGAGATGCAATACTTCTGGGTGAGATGCAATACCTCTGTGGCGACCGAACCCTCAGGGGCGCCACAGCAGCACCCGGAGTGGATGGTTCTGGGCCCAGGAGCCGATCTCGGGCGTGAGCGCCCGGGGACGGAGGTCCTTGCAGAGGGACCAGGGACTGAGCAGCGTCAGTCGCATCCGGGACAGGAACCTCACTCCTACCTGCTCCCGCAACTGACACCTCCTGGTCTGTGTGCGGCTCTGCCGGGGCCGGGGCGCTGCCGGTCACTTGCAGCGCCGACTGCTGCCGGGTCATCAACTTCTCCATCAGCTCCACTCTCCAGGCAGCAATCACAGCTTGCTGGGCCTCTTCCATCCTCCTGCCCAGTTCTTGCATCTCATCCCGGATGAAGCTGGTGTCCTCCAGGGACAACTTTGTTAACATCCCCTCCACGGTGAGGGGTTCTGCCGCGGGCTGCAGACGACAAGACGGAGCTTCAGGTTGACCTCTCTCCATCTTGCCTGCCGGGTGTGGTCTGTCTAGACTGCTGGAGACCACACCCTGTCACTCTGGTTTCTTCTTTCTTCTCCCCTTTCTGGGGCGGTCCCATGGCTGCTTGCTGTCGGCCACACCCGGAGGCGGCTTCCCCAGACTGATGGACAGATCCAGGTATATGGCCACAGGTGCATGGGGCGGGTTGCGCTTTTGGCGCCATTCTGGGACCCGGCCCACGATGGGAGGTTCCTTGTTGTCCTTGATAACGCACATAATGGCGCCCGTTCTTCTGGGGCGGGCACCACATTCAGTATACAACACAGTCTCTAGGCGCACAATACCCGGTGATAACGAGTGGGTCCATATCCTGTTCGTGACGCCAAGTTGACGCGCCCCCTGGGACGTGGGGTACTCGGTAGCCGGGCCGGTCGTTGCTAGATGTCACAGTGGCGGTGACCCTGTCCCAGTCAATAAAAGGGGTTTTAAAGAAAAAGATTACAGTTTTTATGCTTAATGTTCGTGACGCCACCTGTGGTATGCGGCTATATGGAGCCGCCGCTGCGGAGCAGGTCCTCTGGAGCTGATGTTAATGCAGCAGAGTTGGTTCAGCTCTCCACAGGTAGAGCTAAGCTCCAGGGCGGTGCGGTGATGGTAGATGATGAAGTAACTGTGGTTGTGCAGTGTGGTGCAGGGGATGATGGCGCAGCAATGATTCACAGAGACAGTGGGGTGCAGTCTTCAGGGTTTACTCACAGTTCTCTCTTTGCTCCTGGTTACAACTGCCAGCTTATAACCTCCCACGTCGTGCTGCGTTCACCGGGCAGGGGTTCAGCAATCCCTCAGGTAATTCCAGAGTGCCTGACAGGACCCAGTTCTAGATGTCTTTCTCAGCCGTCTTCCTGTGCTGGCTCTCACCCTTCCTGCCCTGCACCTCGCAAATAGAGTCCCAAGCCGGTATCCTTGGATCTGTCTGGGCAACGTGGAGTTCCCTGGATCCTATGTGGTTACCTTTTTGGCGACTTGTGTGCGGATGTGGCAACTGCACCCTAAAAGTACAGAAGCCTCCGGTTTCTAGTTGAATGTTGTAATTCTCACTAGTTAGGGGCCGGTCCCCTTCTGCGGCTCAATCCCTCCACCGCCTGGTAGATTCGGGCATAAGGGTGGCCTCCAGCACTGCCCATATCCCTGGGATCCCTTCTTCACTCCTGGAGCCTTCCCTCTGCTCCCGTTCCTTCCTCCTCTCCTTCTCCTGGGCCTCACTCTCAGGCCCGCGCTTCCCTGAGCAGAGCTCCCGCAGAGCTCCTGCTCCCAACTCTTCCTCTGACTCAATCTCTCTCTAGAACCTTCCACCCTCTCTTTTATATTGCTTCTTACTGAGCTCCCCTGAACTACTTCCTCCACCCACACCCACTATATGGTTCCCCCTACTTTGGTTCCCCCCACTCCAGCCAGGGACAGGGCTCAGCAGAGGAGCAGCGCATCTTGCCCCTCCTGCCAGTCTGGAGTAGTGTAATTTTGGATGCAGGTGTTAGGGTCCCGGGCAGCACTCTATCCTTACCTGAAAGTGAGATACCACACCTCTGGGTGAGATGCAGTACCTCTGTGGCGACTGAACCCGCTGGGGCGCCACACATCCACCGTTCTCTGTGGCAGGTACACGTGGTCCTGGATGTTTGCCAGCGCTCTCACACCAACTGTGGTAAAGCGACTTGCTGGGCTCTCCGGGGGCAGACACAGGATACACGGTTTGGATAAACTTCCTGCGGGTTTATTGTGTGGTATAAACTCCAGCAGCGTCCCATAAAATTAAACAGTCCCTCTTGGGGTTAACGGGAAAACAAAAGATGAAATATAACAGAGTCTTCAAGCCATCAAGGCCTTTTCCGGCTGCAGATAGTCCTGTGAAGTTTCAGCAACACCAGTCCTCCGGTGTTGCTCTCTGGCATCAGCCACACACAGCCTGGATGCTTTAATCTCCAGACCACACACTCCACCCAGGAAAACAAACTGACTGAACATTTAAACCCTGTTCAGCCACACCCTGAGGGGGAGGTATGGGGAATGACTTCCCTCCCTCTCTATGTCATTCCCATAAAACCACACCCTTTAAAAAAAAAAGTAACCCCCAGTATATAACATGCTGGCAGAAATTCCGTAGGTCTTAGATCACACAGGAGAGGATCCTTAGTGACACATACCTCCCCTCGCATATAAAACCAGTGACTGTCAAAAAATATATATATATATACAGTGGTGGCCAAAAGTATTGGCACCCCTGCAATTCTGTCAGATAATACTCAGTTTCTTCCTGAAAATGATTGCAATCACAAATTCTTTGGTATTATTATCTTCATTTAATTTGTCTTCAATGAAAAAACACAAAAAGAATTGTCCTAAAGCCAAATTGGATACAATTCCACGCCAAACCTAAAAAAGGGGGTGGACAAAAGTATTGGCACTGTTTGAAAAATCATGTGATGCTTCTCTAATTCATGTAATTAACAGCACCTGTAACTTACCTGTGGCACCTAACAGGTGTTGGCAATAACTAAATCACACTTGCAGCCAGTTAACATGGATTAAAGTTGACTCAACCTCTGTCCTGTGTCCTTGTGTGTACCACATTGAGCATGGAGAAAAGAAAGAAGACCAAAGAACTGTCTGAGGACTTGAGAAACCAAATTGTGAGGAAGCATGAGCAATCTCAAGGCTACAAGTCCATCTCCAAAGACCTGAATGTTGCTGTGTCTTCCGTGCGCAGTGTCATCAAGAAGTTTAAAGCCCATGGCACTGTGGCTAACCTCCCTAGATGTGGACGGAAAAGAAAAATTGACGAGAGATTTCAACACAAGATTGTGCGGATGGTGGATAAGGAACCTCGACTAACATCCAAACAAGTTCAAGCTGCCCAGCAGTCCAAGGGTACAACAGTGTCAACCCGTACTATCCGTCGGCGTCTGAATGAAAAGGGACTGTATGGTAGGATACCCAGGAAGACCCCACTTCTTACCCCGAGACATAAAAAAGCCAGGCTGGAGTTTGCCAAAACTTACCTGAGAAAGCCTAAAACGTTTTGGAAGAATGTTCTCTGGTCAGATGAGACAAAAGTAGAGCTTTTTGGGAAAAAGCATCAACATAGAGTGTACAGGAAAAAAAAGAGGCATTCAAAGAAAAGAACACGGTCCCTACAGTCAAACATGGCGGAGGTTCCCTGATGTTTTGGGGTTGCTTTGCTGCCTCTGGCACTGGACTGCTTGACCGTGTGCATGGCATTATGAAGTCTGAAGACTACCAACAAATTTTGCAGCATAATGTAGGGCCCAGTGCGAGAAAGCTGGGTCTCCCTCAGAGGTCATGGGTCTTCCAGCAGGACAATGACCCAAAACATACTTCCAAAAGCACTATAAAATGGTTTGAGAGTAAGCACTGGAGACTTCTAAGGTGGCCAGCAATGAGTCCAGACCTGAATCCCATAGAACACCTGTGGAGAGATCTCAAAATGGCAGTTTGGAGAAGGCACCCTTCAAATATCAGGGACCTGGAGCAGTTTGCCAAAGAAGAATGGTCTACAATTCCAGCAGAACATTGTAAGAAACTCATTGATGGTTACCGGAAGCGGTTGTTCGCAGTTATTTTGGCTAAAGGTTGTGCAACCAAGTATTAGGCTGAGGGTGCCAATACTTTTGTCTGGCCCATTCTTGGAGTTTTGTGTGAAATGATCAATGATTTAAATTTGCTTCATTCTCTTTTGTGTTTTTTCCTTGCAAGCAAATTAAATGAAGATAATAATACCAAAGAATTTGTGATTGGAATCATTTTTAGGAAGAAACTGAGAATTATCTGACAGAATTGCAGGGGTGCCAATACTTTTGGCCACCACTGTATGTATATATATATATATATATATATATATATATATATATATATATATATATATATATATATATATATATATATATATATATATATATATATATATATATATATATATATATATAGGGTGGGCCATTTATATGGATACACCTAAATAAAATGGGAATGCTTGGTGATATTAACTTCCTGTTTGTGGCATATTAGTATATGGGAGGGGGAAAACTTTGTCATGTGACACATCAAACTTATTGAGAATTTCACGTCCGAATGAACTCTTTTAGAGCCTGGATGCTGGATTGAGAGTGATGCTTGTCTCTCCCAGAATTCCCCATAGGTGTTCAATTGGGTTCAGATCAGGAGACATATTTGACCACTAAATCACTTTCACCCTGTTCTTCAGAACTGCAACAGTTGCCTTAGATGTGTGTTTTGGATCATTGTCCTGTTGGGAAAGATCACCTCTACCAAGGTCATGGAGTGATTGTAGCATCTTCTCTTTCACTATAGAGCAGTACATCTGTGAATTCATGATACCATCAAAGAAAGGTTTCCAACACCAGGGGCACTCATGTGTATGGGCTTTAGGAGAGGCTGCTTTCAAGGATGACATCCATGTATGACATTCCTCTGCAGTGTGCGCGCTATTGTGTCACTGGAAACAATCGCCTCTGTTTGGTTTTCTACTTCTTTAGCTAACTGCAGTGAACCTGCATGTCAATTTTCTCCAACCCTTCATCAGAAGACACTCCTGTCTAGATGTTAACATTCGTGGTCAGCCTTAATGTCTCTGTGAAATGGTTGCAGTTCCATCTTTGATAAAATTTTGGTACCACTTTTGCTACAGTATTCTGATTGATAAGTAAAGCTTCGGTGATATTTTTACAGCCTTCATCTTTCTTGTGTTTAGAAATTATTTTCTTTCTCAGGTCTTGTGACATTTCTCTTCTATGTGGTGCCATTGCGGTGTACTCATTTTTACAACATAGTCTTGAATGAATTTGTTAGGAAAATTACGTTTTGGGTGTGCAAATATTTTATAATATTTTGCAGTATGGTATCCCATAGAAAATGTTGATTTTGAAGGGAAACTAAAGGTTTTCTAACAAATCTGTTGGGGTGTTCATATGTCCAGTTGTCATGGATCTATGTCTGTTTTATCTTTAATTTGTAACAAATCTTTTGTTGCTAGAGATGTCTATGAACAGCTTTAGTGTTCTGGACATTCGCAACATTCATGGTGCTTAAAAATTGATCCAGTAATGGATCAAAAAATAGATCAATGTAAAAAAATGGACATAGTTGTTATCCCTCTTTTTGGCTGGACAAAAATGTTGCGAAGACTATGTTTTTTGATCCAGCTAAAGTACAATTTGCAATGGGATTGCAGTCAAGCACAATGAATAAATCCTGTATTGTTTCATTTTATTTCCATGACCAATTAACCCCTCTCACAACTTGGTGTGCTGGAGAATTTTCCTAGGTTCATATCACTGAAGCTAATAACCTCAGTGACATATATCCCCATCCCCTCCAGTACTTTGCCAGTGACTTTGTCACATAGGTTTACTTGCTTTTGTCCCTAAATTCCTCCACCTTAAACCCAACCCAGCACAGTACTACAATCCAGTAAGTGAGAGCAAGGCTGTGGAGTCAGTAAGCCAAACCTCCGACTCCAACTCCGACTCCTCAATTTCCATGACACCGACTCCAACTCCGACTCCATGACTCCGACTCCCTCATACATGGCTCATGTTTAAGTGAAAAATTTACTGTAGCACAGATTCATCTCAGCTAAAAGCCAAGACCCTTAGATCAGGAATAGGACAGACATTTATAGGACATTTCATAACTTTCCCAAATTCTTATGAAAAAAATATTCCCCACAAACTGCATTGAACTACTGTACCCAATTTATTATATATTTTAGGAGTTGAAGTCGGTCCATTTTATACCGACTCCGACTCCACCAAAATGGACACCAACTCCGACTCCACGAGTGCGACTCCACAGCCCTAAGTGAGAGACCTGTCTTCAACCCGCGGTTCCACGTCCTATTACCCCTAGAGGAGCTAGTTTTCCACTATAGCCGTTACTTAGTTTGTCTGCTTGCTGATGCCTTGGAAATACTGCTCAGGGCACTCTCTTCATCTCACCTTTCCTGTTCCGTCCTGGCCCATTACCTCTCTGACTTGCAAACTCAGGGGCCGTACTGCCAGGTGTACATTCCCAGGACCCGTCTCCAGTGCATCACTCTGTCTTTCTGTTGCTCTTCCTTGTCTCTACTTTGGATCTCGCTATCCAGTGCCTCAGTCTCCACTCACGTCAGGGACATCCACGTCACGTGGCTCTGCTGACTAATCAGACCTTAGGTATGCTTTTACTGCAGGCTAAGCCCTATCTGACATTCTGACAGGAAACTGTCTGTCCCTTCACTTTAGCCCCTCCCACTCTGGGCTAGTCCCAGCTATTAACTCTAACTCTCCCTGCTGTCCGGCAGAACGCAACACTGTCACCAATATCGCAGGTCACAATATACATCAAAAATACATTTGTAACAATACACATGTCTTCAAGGGAAACGTGGGCAAAACTTCCATCTTCTTACACTATAATCTGCTATGTATTAAATCCATACAGGGCCTATTCTATATCATTTTATCTTTTTAGATATTACTACAACTTTTACAATTATTTCTGTGTGTTTTTTTTTTAACTTGAAGATTTGATATCCAGCCTGGAGTTACTCGAGGAGAGATCCGCAGACTTTGGAGCACATTTATTACTAACCAAGACAAAACTCTTGACTTCCTGGAGTTTGTGAGGCATTTCAGATACTCCCTCAAATCAGCATGCTATCCAAATGCAAAGATCTGCCCCCCAAAGAAAGGAGATGGAGATTTTTGGATCCGGTCTAAAAAGCTGAACTGTGACTCTGACATTCTTATAGATAACGTCCGTGCAAAGGTAAAGAGCATTAATTATCATTATCATTAACAGTAGAGGCTAATTCTAAAACTAGAATACAGCATGTGGAAAACCATGGTTAACTGCTGTAGTATATGAGGAACCAAACTCCAGAGTTAAAGAAGTCAAAGCCTGAAACATCAGTGATCACTGTGGAGGAGATGGGAGACACATAGATAGTGTAGTATGTAGTACAAAGTGGCTATTAGTAAAACAAAATAGCTCAGTGCTAAAAATATATATATATATACAGTATATGGTAAAAATAAGCATATATATATATATATATATATATATATATATATATATATATAGTACAGACCAAAAGTTTGGACACACCTTCTCATTTAAAGATTTTTTTTGGATTTTCATCACAATGAAAATTGTACATTCACACTGAAGGCATCAAAACTATGAATTAACACATGTGGAATTATATACTTAACAAAAAAGTGTGAAACAACTGAAAATATGTCTTATATTCTAGGTTCTTCAAAGTAGGCACCTTTTGCTTTGATGACTGCTTTGCACACACTTGGCATTCTCTTGATGAGCTTCAAGAGGTAGTCACCGGAAATGGTTTTCACTTCACAGGTGTGCCCTGTTAGGTTTAATAAGTGGGATTTCTTGCCTTATAAATGGGGTTGGGACCATCAGTTGTGTTGTACAGAATTCTGGTGGATACACAGCTGATAGTCCTACTGAATAGACTGTTAGAATTTGTATTATGGCAAGAAAAAAGCAGCTAAGTGATGAAAAACGAGTGGCCATCATTACTTTAAGAAATGAAGGTCAGTCAGTGTGAAAAATTGGGAAAACTTTGAAAGTGTCCCCAAGTGCAGTTGCAAAAACCATCAAGCGCTACAAAGAAACTGGCTCACATGAGGACCGCCCCAGGAAAGGAAGACCAAGAGTCACCTCTGCTTCTGAGGATAAGTTTATCCGAGTCACCAGCCTCAGAAATCGCAGGTTAACAGCAGCTCAGATTAGAGACCAGGTCAATGCCACACAGAGTTCTAGCAGCAGACACATCTCTTCAACAACTGTTAAGAGGAGACTTTGTGCAGCAGACCTTCATGGTAAAATAGCTGCTAGGAAACCACTGCTAAGGACAGGCAACAAGCAGAAGAGACTTGTTTGGGCTAAAGAACACAAGGAATGGACATTAGACCAGTGGAAATTTGTGCTTTGGTCTGATGAGTCCAAATTTGAGATCTTTGGTTCCAACCACTGTGTCTTTGTGCGACGCAGAAAAGGTGAAAGGATGGACTCTACATGACTGGTTCCCACCGTGAAGCATGGAGGAGGAGGTGTGATGGTGTGGGGGTGCTTTTCCAGTGACACTGTTGGGGATTTATTCAAAATTGAAGGCATATTGAACCAGTATGGCTACCACAGCATCTTGCAGCGGCATGCTATTCCATCCGGTTTGCGTTTAGTTGGACCATCATTTATTTTTCAACAGGACAATGACCCCAAACACACCTCCAGGCTGTGTAAGGGCTATTTGACCAAGGAGGAGAGTGATGGGGTGCTACGCCAGATGACCTGGCCTCCACAGTCACCAGACCTGAACCCAATCGAGATGGTTTGGGGTGAGCTGGACCGCAGAGTGAAGGCAAAAGGGCCAACAAGTGCTAAGCATCTCTGGGAACTCCTTCAAGATTGTTGGAAGAACATTTCCGGTGACTACCTCTTGAAGCTCATCAAGAGAATGCGAAGAGTGTGCAAAGCAGTCATCAAAGCAAAAGGTGGCTACTTTGAAGAACCTATAATATAAGACATATTTTCAGTTGTTTCACACTTTTTTGTTAAGTATATAATTCCACATGTGTTAATTCATAGTTTTGATGCCTTCAGTGTGAATGTACAATTTTCATAGTCATGAAAATACAGAAAAATCTTTAAATGAGAAGGTGTGTCCAAACTTGTGGTCTGTACTGTATATATATATATATATATATATATATATATATATATATATATATATATATTGGCTATTGAACCTGTTCTACCCCCGGGTGGCGAGCATTTTTATTAGTATATGGTCTCTCATCCTGTTATGTGCTGCCCCCATCCTGTTACCGAGCTGTCCGGCGCCATTTTGCTGAAGGCCGGATAGCACTATGCGCATGTGCCGATTCCGACGCCGCACTCCTTCCCCGGCCTCCAGACCGAACAGAGGTGCCGCGGCAACACTCCTCCCAGTCAGGAGTAAGTATGTAAGTATGGCGCCGGAGATCGCGGTATGTGTTCAGTGTCTATGCATACTGCGATTTCCAGCGCCATACACACTCCTCTTACCTGTAACGGCTCCATGCATTCTTCTGTCTGGAGCCAGACTGCACAGGCATGTCGCACTTTTCCAAAATTGTGGGTAAACAACTTTGTTTCAAGCATGGAATGCTTGTTCAAACTCACCTGTGGCAAGTAACAGGTGTGAGCAATATGAAAATCACACCTGGAACCAGATAAAAAGGGGGGGAAGTTGACTCAATCTTTGCATTGCGTGTATGTGTGTGTCACACTAAGCATGGGGAACAGATAGAGGAGGAAAAGAGAACTGTTCGAGGTCTTGAGAACCCAAATTGTTGAACAATATCAACAATCTCAAGGTTACAAGTCCATCTCCAGAGATCTTGATGTTCCTTTGTCCACGGTGTGCAACATAATCAAGGTTTACAACCCATGGCACTGTAGCTAATTTCCCTAGACGTGGATGGCAGAAAAAAGTGATAAAAGGTTGCAATGCAGGATAGTCTGGATGGTGGATAAGCCACCCAAATCATGTTCCAAAGAAATTCAAGCTGTCCGGTAGGCTCAGGGTACATCGGTGTCAGCGCAAACGATCCGTCGACATTTGAATGACATGAAACACTATGATAGGAGACCCAAGAAGACACCACTGCTGACACAGACATAAAAATGCTAGACTGCAGTTTGCCAAAATGTACTCGAGTAAGCCAAAATCCTTCTGGGAAAGCGTCTTGTGGACAGATGAGACCAAGATAGAGTTTTTTGGTAAAGCACATCATTCTACTGTTTATCGAAAACAGAATGAGGCCTATAAAGAAAAGAACACAGTACCTATAATCAAATATGGTGGATGTTCAAAGACGCTTTGTTTTTTTTTTGCTGCCTGTTGCACTGGGTGCCTTGACTGTGTGCAAGGCATCATGAAATGTGAAGATTACCAACGGATTTTGGGTCGCAATGTAGTGCCCATTGTCAGAAAGCTGGGTTTCCGTCCTCGGTCATGGGTCTTCTCAGCAGGACGATGACCCCAAACATACTTCAAGAAGCACCCAGAAATGGATGGAATCAAAGCGCTGGAGAGTTCTGAAGTGGCCAGCAATGAGTCCCGATAAAAATCCCATTGAACACCTGTGGAGAGATCTTAAAATTACTGTTGGGAGAAGGCACCCTTCACATATAAGAGACCTGGAGCAGTTTGCAAAAGATGAGTGGTCCATAATTCCAGTTGAGAGGTGTAAGAAGCTTGTTGATGGTTATAGGAAGTAAATGATTGCAGATATTTATTCCAAAGGGTGTGCAACCAAATATTAAGTTGAGGGTGCCAACAATTTTGTCCGGCCCATTTTTGGAGTTTTGTGTGAAATTATGTCCAAATTGCCTTTTTTTCTCTGTTTTTTGTGTTGTTCCAATGCACACAAAGGAAATAAACGTGTATAACAAAACATGTATAATTACAATAATTTTCTGGGAGAAATATTTCATTTTCTGGAACAATTTCAAGGGTGTCAACACTTTCGGTCATCACTGTATGCATACTACGTTATCCATTTATGGTAAGGTGTATGTCTGTTTATACATATATTTTAGGTGGAATATTTATGGGATGACCTCCGCAGAGAATTTGAAGATCTTGATCCTTATCAAACCGGATTTGTCAGCAAGGAAGAATTCAAAGATCTGTTATCTGAACTTTGCGTACATTTGAATGACTATGAACGTGAAATGTTATCAAAGAAGTTTCAATCTAATGGGGATGGCCGGTGAGTTATCACATATTTACGTCAATAATCATCTTACAATTTACTCATAGAAGTCGCCATAACAAATTGCTTAAATTTGCTAACAGTTCAATTTCTTTAATTCAGGATGAATTGGAATTTCTGATTTATCAGACAGTCGTAGAAAATTTTATAAAACTCATTTGTAAGAGTAGAGAATCTTTAGGGAAAAACTCCCAAATACATTTTCAAAGTAAAGACAACTTAGGTTAATTTCAAAGAATATGACACCTTAAGGAGCAACTTTTTTATTTGGATGCAAGTGCTTGGGGGTAAAATATTTTTTGCGGTTGAGATTCATTAATGAATCATTCCTATTAATTTTTTTATTCCCTAAACCTGTATAAATGTTAGTGTGTTAATACACTCACTGATCGCCATCTTCTCTGGTGTCCAGCGTCGTCACACAACGGCAATTCCTGATCACACTGGGATTTATGCTTGAGGAAGTCTGCTTTATAACATAAGTATATGAATCCTCGTTCTGAGACTCCTTAGACTTACATTTTAAAAGCCACAGAATGCAGTGTGAATGGTGCTGGATACCGGAGAAGACGGTGAGTATATTAATACACTGACGCTACATTAACAGTTACACAGGTTTTGGGAGAAAAAAAATTAATAGGAGTGCTTCTTTAAACATTTTGTGCAGTTTATCTACTATAGCCTTAGTGTTGCACTGTGTATCACTCACTCTCTGCTGTCTGCAGAATGAGTTAACTGAGTACTGTCAGTGAGCTCATTCTGAAGAGAGGTTTTTAATGCTTTTATCTGCCTTTTCCTGAGCTGCTCCCATCTGATATATGAACTCAACTTTGATGTGGTCTTTGGCCATAAATTAGCACAGAGGAGTTCACAAAAAGATAGATAAATGTTTTTCAATCTCACTTACAGAATGAGCTCGCAGATGGATTCTCAGATTATTACAATTAACAGTTTTTTTCTACTTGCTCTGCTTCTTCAGACATTTATTTTTTTTCGATGCATGTCTTTTTTGAGCCAGTATGGTAAATGTCCTACTTGGAAAGGCTTCAGTAACCGCCTAATATATACATAAAATCAGATGTCACTAATAAAGCCACTGTAGCGGACTCTTGAGTGATGCAGGACATTTCCTAGAAATCCAAATGTCATGTGCAGAGCAGAATGCCTTGGGCTTGATCCACATTATGTTTTAACACATCATTCAGTTTATACGTTATGAAACACATATAGAAATATTTATGAAGATATTTATTAATATTTTAAATGATTTGTTTTCCTTCATTTTATCTCAACTGTAGCATTTCCTACATTGAATTCCTAAAACCTTTTGTGCCCCACCGGCAAGCTTTGAAGACTAAAACCAATATGGAGGCTGTTATGCGGAGTTCACAGTCAGAGGCAGATCTATATGAAAATCATGGTAATGACCTGGGAATGCTGACGTCCAGGATGCGCAAGAAGGTAAATTCTCACCCAGAGTCACTGCAGTTGTATCTCATACAGAGCTATATAGTTAGAGCTGCACAGTAAAGAAGTCAATGTGCTGTGTTCACCGGTCTAAGACAGTTTTAGAAGCCTCTCAAGTTACAATAGCAGCTGGTTGATGGATATGAGCTGTATATAGATGATATAATATAAGCCTTAAAGCGTAACTGTCATTTTAATTTTTATCTAATTAGAATGTGGAGCAAGTGAATTTAATAATCTTTCAAATATACCTTATCAATGAAATCCAAAAGAAAACTTTTCAAAAAGATGTTCCCCTATGCTGCTTCTGAAGCATATCCGTATTGAGCTCCGCACACGATGAATATGTCTTTATAAGGGTGGGTGTGACGCTGAGTTACTTCTCACAGACAAGCCATGAGACGGGATAGTCAAGGAGTCCGAGATGAAAAGTCAGAGGGAATAGACAAAGGCGTAGTCAAGTAACTGTTCGAGGTCAAAATACCAGGAGGATAGTGGATCAGAGCAAAAGGATTAGACAAAAGAGGTCCAAGGTCAGGCAGCGATAGATCAATTTTGCTAGGCACAGGGAAAACAATCCACACAGAGCTGAAGCTATGGCAGACAGCTATATGGGACTGCCAGCCCAGTTTAATAGCATCTGCTGAGAGCTCAGCACTAGAGATGAGCGTTGTTCTACTCGAACTGTTCGCCAATCTCAAATTCGAGCTGTTTTGGGCGGTGTTCGAGCCGTTCGGCGAACACGAACAATTTGAGAAAAATTCGGCTGTTCGAGGTTATGTTCGATAACTGTTCGTGCACCAAAATCATAACTGGATTTTTTCTCAGTAATGATGAAAATTAATGTTAATACGCAGTTTGAGTGTACAGCGGGGTGGGGGGAGGGGCAGGGGATGGATCTCTGCAGGAACAATGAAGATCTCCATTTTTTTTTTCTCTTTCCCGCATTTACAGTGGGGAGGTGCAATCTGTCAGCCTATCAGCAGCGCACACACGGAGCGAAGTGCTTTTTTTCACACAAGCAAGGGCATGTGTCATTGGCAGTGTATGTCACATGTCCTTGCCCTATAAGACCAAGCCATTTTCCCCGTCGCCACCATTTTCTCACTGCTGCAGCTGCGTGTTAGACGGCACCGCTGTTGCTGTGTGCGCTATACCTTGTTAATTTCAAGCCAATTTTCGCACAAATATACAGATAGCTTGGGAGTAGGGAATAGTTGTGATTGCAGTCCTTTTAAGGACTAGGTTACAGCATTTCCTACGACTTTTATCAGGCAGGTCTGTGCTCTTAAATAGATAGGTTGTGGGAGTAAAGACTAATTGTAATTGGAGTCCTTTTCAGGACTAGGTTACATCAGTTCCTATCAGTTTTTGCCAGGCAGGTCTGTGCCAGTGCTGTGCAAGTTTTTTTCACAGCATTTGGCTGAATCTAGCAAAGCTAATCCTTTTTGGCCTATTGCAGAGTGTGTTAGTCAGTGGAGTAGCCTATCTGTGTTGCAAGATATACCACCTGTGTATAGAATACCAATTTTTTTACTGCACCTAGTGAAGTAAAATCTTTTGGGCATAGCATCATTCTATTAGTCCATCTATACTGACCTCCATCAGGTTGCAAACTGAATCTAATTTTTTTCTGCATCTAGCTCTGAAAAAATATTTGGCCTTCTAGCAGTGTGTCGGACTTTCTCTATTAGTCCATCTATACTGACCTCCATCAGGTTGCAAATTCAAAATAATTTTTATCTGCATCTACAGTACCTCTGAAAAAATATTTGGGCTTCTAGCTGTGTGTGGGACTTGTTCTATTAGTCCATCTATACTGACCTCCATCAGGTTGCAAACTGAATATATTTTTTTCTGCATCTACCTCTGAAAAAATATTGGGCTTCTAGCTGTGTGTGGGACTTGTTGTATTAGTCCATCTATACTGACCTCCATCAGGTTGCAAACTGAATATATTTTTTTCTGCATCTACCTCTGAAAAAATATTGGGCTTCTAGCTGTGTGTGGGACTTGTTGTATTAGTCCATCTATACTGACCTCCATCAGGTTGCAAACTGAATATATTTTTTTCTGCATCTACCTCTGAAAAAATATTGGGCTTCTAGCTGTGTGTGGGACTTGTTCTATTAGTCCATCTATACTGACCTCCATCAGGTTGCAAACTGAATATAATTTTTTTCTGCATCTAGCTCTGAAAAAATATTTGGCCTTCTAGTAGTGTGTCGGACTTTCTCTATTAGTCCATCTATACTGACCTCCATCAGGTTGCAAATTAAAAATAATTTTTATCTGCATCTACAGTACCTCTGAAAAAATATTTGGCCTTCTAGCAGTGTGTCGGACTTTCTCTATTAGTCCATCTATACTGACCTCCATCAGGTTGCAAATTCAAAATAATTTTTATCTGCATCTACAGTACCTCTGAAAAAATATTTGGGCTTCTAGCTGTGTGTGGGACTTGTTGTATTAGTCCATCTATACTGACCTCCATCAGGTTGCAAACTGAATATATTTTTTTCTGCATCTACCTCTGAAAAAATATTGGGCTTCTAGCTGTGTGTGGGTCTTGTTCTATTAATCCATCTATACAGACCTCCATCAGGTTGCAAACTGAATATAATTTTTTTCTGCATCTAGCTCTGAAAAAATATTTGGCCTTCTAGCAGTGTGTCGGACTTTCTCTATTAGTCCATCTATACTGACCTCCATCAGGTTGCAAATTCAAAATAATTTTTATCTGCATCTACAGTACCTCTGAAAAAATATTTGGGCTTCTAGCTGTGTGTGGGACTTGTTGTATTAGTCCATCTATACTGACCTCCATCAGGTTGCAAACTGAATATATTTTTTTCTGCATCTACCTCTGAAAAAATATTGGGCTTCTAGCTGTGTGTGGGACTTGTTGTATTAGTCCATCTATACTGACCTCCATCAGGTTGCAAACTGAATATATTTTTTTCTGCATCTACCTCTGAAAAAATATTGGGCTTCTAGCTGTGTGTGGGACTTGTTGTATTAGTCCATCTATACTGACCTCCATCAGGTTGCAAACTGAATATAATTTTTTTCTGCATCTAGCTCTGAAAAAATATTTGGCCTTCTAGTAGTGTGTCGGACTTTCTCTATTAGTCCATCTATACTGACCTCCATCAGGTTGCAAATTAAAAATAATTTTTATCTGCATCTACAGTACCTCTGAAAAAATATTTGGCCTTCTAGCAGTGTGTCGGACTTTCTCTATTAGTCCATCTATACTGACCTCCATCAGGTTGCAAATTCAAAATAATTTTTATCTGCATCTACAGTACCTCTGAAAAAATATTTGGGCTTCTAGCTGTGTGTGGGACTTGTTGTATTAGTCCATCTATACTGACCTCCATCAGGTTGCAAACTGAATATATTTTTTTCTGCATCTACCTCTGAAAAAATATTGGGCTTCTAGCTGTGTGTGGGACTTGTTGTATTAGTCCATCTATACTGACCTCCATCAGGTTGCAAACTGAATATATTTTTTTCTGCATCTACCTCTGAAAAAATATTGGGCTTCTAGCTGTGTGTGGGACTTGTTGTATTAGTCCATCTATACTGACCTCCATCAGGTTGCAAACTGAATATAATTTTTTTCTGCATCTAGCTCTGAAAAAATATTTGGCCTTCTAGTAGTGTGTCGGACTTTCTCTATTAGTCCGTCTATACTGACCTCCATCAGGTTGCAAATTAAAAATAATTTTTATCTGCATCTACAGTACCTCTGAAAAAATATTTGGCCTTCTAGCAGTGTGTCGGACTTTCTCTATTAGTCCATCTATACTGACCTCCATCAGGTTGCAAATTCAAAATAATTTTTATCTGCATCTACAGTACCTCTGAAAAAATATTTGGGCTTCTAGCTGTGTGTGGGACTTGTTGTATTAGTCCATCTATACTGACCTCCATCAGGTTGCAAACTGAATATATTTTTTTCTGCATCTACCTCTGAAAAAATATTGGGCTTCTAGCTGTGTGTGGGACTTGTTGTATTAGTCCATCTATACTGACCTCCATCAGGTTGCAAACTGAATATATTTTTTTCTGCATCTACCTCTGAAAAAATATTGGGCTTCTAGCTGTGTGTGGGTCTTGTTCTATTAATCCATCTATACAGACCTCCATCAGGTTGCAAACTGAATATAATTTTTTTCTGCATCTAGCTCTGAAAAAATATTTGGCCTTCTAGCAGTGTGTCGGACTTTCTCTATTAGTCCATCTATACTGACCTCCATCAGGTTGCAAATTCAAAATAATTTTTATCTGCATCTACAGTACCTCTGAAAAAATATTTGGGCTTCTAGCTGTATGTGGGACTTGTTGTATTAGTCCATCTATACTGACCTCCATCAGGTTGCAAACTGAATATATTTTTTTCTGCATCTACCTCTGAAAAAATATTGGGCTTCTAGCTGTGTGTGGGACTTGTTGTATTAGTCCATCTATACTGACCTCCATCAGGTTGCAAACTGAATATATTTTTTTCTGCATCTACCTCTGAAAAAATATTGGGCTTCTAGCTGTGTGTGGGACTTGTTGTATTAGTCCATCTATACTGACCTCCATCAGGTTGCAAACTGAATATAATTTTTTTCTGCATCTAGCTCTGAAAAAATATTTGGCCTTCTAGTAGTGTGTCGGACTTTCTCTATTAGTCCGTCTATACTGACCTCCATCAGGTTGCAAATTAAAAATAATTTTTATCTGCATCTACAGTACCTCTGAAAAAATATTTGGCCTTCTAGCAGTGTGTCGGACTTTCTCTATTAGTCCATCTATACTGACCTCCATCAGGTTGCAAATTCAAAATAATTTTTATCTGCATCTACAGTACCTCTGAAAAAATATTTGGGCTTCTAGCTGTGTGTGGGACTTGTTGTATTAGTCCATCTATACTGACCTCCATCAGGTTGCAAACTGAATATATTTTTTTCTGCATCTACCTCTGAAAAAATATTGGGCTTCTAGCTGTGTGTGGGTCTTGTTCTATTAATCCATCTATACTGACCTCCATCAGGTTGCAAACTGAATATAATTTTTTTCTGCATCTAACTCTGAAAAAATATTTGGCCTTCTAGTAGTGTGTGGGACTTTCTCTGTTAGTCCATCTATACTGACCTCCATCAGGTTGCAAACTGAATATATTTTTTTCTGCATCTACCTCTGAAAAAATATTGGGCTTCTAGCTGTGTGTGGGTCTTGTTCTATTAATCCATCTATACTGACCTCCATCAGGTTGCAAACTGAATATAATTTTTTTCTGCATCTAGCTCTGAAAAAATATTTGGCCTTCTAGTAGTGTGTCGGACTTTCTCTATTAGTCCATCTATACTGACCTCCATCAGGTTGCAAATTAAAAATAATTTTTATCTGCATCTACAGTACCTCTGAAAAAATATTTGGGCTTCTAGCTGTGTGTGGGACTTGTTGTATTAGTCCATCTATACTGACCTCCATCAGGTTGCAAACTGAATATATTTTTTTCTGCATCTACCTCTGAAAAAATATTGGGCTTCTAGCTGTGTGTGGGACTTGTTGTATTAGTCCATCTATACTGACCTCCATCAGGTTGCAAACTGAATATATTTTTTTCTGCATCTACCTCTGAAAAAATATTGGGCTTCTAGCTGTGTGTGGGACTTGTTGTATTAGTCCATCTATACTGACCTCCATCAGGTTGCAAACTGAATATATTTTTTTCTGCATCTACCTCTGAAAAAATATTGGGCTTCTAGCTGTGTGTGGGTCTTGTTCTATTAATCCATCTATACAGACCTCCATCAGGTTGCAAACTGAATCTAATTTTTTTCTGCATCTAGCTCTGAAAAAATATTTGGCCTTCTAGCAGTGTGTCGGACTTTCTCTATTAGTCCATCTATACTGACCTCCATCAGGTTGCAAATTCAAAATAATTTTTATCTGCATCTACAGTACCTCTGAAAAAATATTTGGGCTTCTAGCTGTGTGTGGGACTTGTTGTATTAGTCCATCTATACTGACCTCCATCAGGTTGCAAACTGAATATATTTTTTTCTGCATCTACCTCTGAAAAAATATTGGGCTTCTAGCTGTGTGTGGGACTTGTTGTATTAGTCCATCTATACTGACCTCCATCAGGTTGCAAATTGAATATAATTTTTTTCTGCATCTAACCCAGCCAATAGTTTTGGCCTAATACCACAGTTTGGCCACTCAGCTCTGCTTGGTTACCATCCATTGTTTTTCTGTGCAAACAACTCCAGAGTTGTGAATTAGTTAACCACCAAAATGAGTGGAAAAAGGCCTGCTGCTGGTGGAAAGGGGAATAGGCGTGTTGGGAAGGGGAAAAAAGGTTGTGTCCGTGGGGTAGGTGTTAAAGCAACAGTAACATCTGCAGAAGAAAGACCATCTTCCAGCCAAACTAAAATGTCTACTTCTTTTAGCGGACAATGTGATAAGATCCCTTTCTTACGGCCACGCCAATCGCTACAAATTCCAGATGAGGCACAAAAACAGCAGGTGCTTCAACGGATATCAAGTGCTCCTTTAAGTGGGCTCTCCTCCACATCAACTTCAACATCACAAATACTCCAGTCCTCAAAGGTGTCACCCAAATCGCACTTGCTTCCTCACAGCTCCCAAATCTCCAGCTGCCCGTCTGAGTATGAGGTAGAACAGATGGTTGAGTCTGCAGAGCTGTTTACTCATACTATAGCCTGGGAATCAGAGGTCGACTCCAGCGCTTCTGTGAATCCAGACGAGGAAATGATCTGCACTGATGCCCAAAATCTTTATGAGTCGGATCCAGGACCAGACGCAGAAGGTTATGACCATAATGTAGACCCTCATTCCCAAACTGTAACTCCTGTTGGTGGAGACAATGAGGAAGACGATGATAAGACTCAAATACCTGATTGGAGCGACAACTTTAGTTTTTTGTCAGGGCAGGAACAGGTTGGCTCTGAGGACGACGGGTGTGATAACACACAGGGTGATGATGATGAGGTTGGAGATCCCACTTACTGTCAACCCACAGTCAGCCAAGAGATGAGGTCAGCAGAGGAGGTGGAGGAAGATGCTAGTGACGACGAGGTCAGGTTGCGCCTTCCTGGACAGAGACGTAGTACTGGAAGCACGTCAACAACTGCATCCTCAAACACAACTCTGCCTCTCACCACAAGTCGTGGTGGCTCTTCAGGTCGCATGGGTGCTAAGCCTTGCATAGCCTGGGCATTTTTTCAGATTGATAAAGATGACCCAACTCGTGTTATCTGTAACATTTGTCAGCAAAAGCTAAGTAGAGGCCAAAAAATACATAGTTTGAGTACTTCATGCATGAACCGGCACATGGACATGAAGCATAAGTTGCAGTGGGAAGCTCAGTGTGCTACAATGCGGCCTAGCCGGCCGGGCCAACCACCGTCTGCCATATCTTGTGCATCCGCGGCCTCTTCATCCTCTGTGACTGGGGGGACAGCAGTCACACCTGTTTTGGGGCGCAGACCTGCCACCTCTTTACCCGCAACAGCCAGCGTGATTGGCAGGTCATCATTTTCTTTGGAGGTGGTAACACCAGCTGGTGTTGAGCGCTGTCCGACATCGATAGCACCACCTTTGGATCAAGGCAACCTAACATGTCCGCCTGCATCTTCCTCACAGACCGGCAGTTTGCCGGGGACACCCTTATCAACCCCGTCTAAGCACAATAGCCAGCCCTCGGTCCCTCAGATGTGGACAAGTAAAAGACCATTTCCTCCTAGCCATGAGAAAGCTAAGAGGTTGAATTTCACCATCTGCAAGCTCTTGGCTACAGAAATGCTGCCTTTCCGCCTGGTGGACACAGAGGATTTTCGAGACCTTATGTCCGTCGCAGTGCCCCAGTACCAGATGCCCAGTCGGCACTACTTCTCAAAGAAAGGTGTGCCTGCGCTCCACCAGCATGTCGCACACAACATCACCGCTTCTTTGAGAAACTCTGTGTGTGACAGGGTGCATTTCACCACAGACACTTGGACGAGTAGGCATGGACAGGGGCGTTACATGTCGCTGACTGGGCACTGGGTAACTATGGTGACAGCAGGACAAGGGGCTGCTGTCCAAGTCTTGCCGTCCCCACGAGTTGTGTGTCAGTCCTCTTTATGTCAAAGTTCCTCCACTGCTTCTGCCTCCTCAACCTCCTCTCGGTCTTCCACCTGCACCCAAAGCCTGTCTGGTCATGCCACAAGCTTTCTAACTGCGCAGAAGGGATCCTGCACACCTCCTTACTATGCTGGCAGTAGGGCTCAACGTCATCAGGCGGTTTTTACTTTGAAATGTCTGGGAAATGTGAGTCACACAGCTGAGGAGTTGTGGTCAGCTCTGGAGAACCAATTTCATGAATGGTTGTCTCCACTGGACCTGAAACCAGGGAAGGCCGTGTGCGACAATGCTGCAAACCTGGGTGCGGCCCTTCGCCGGGGCAATGTCACACACGTGCCTTGTATGGCTCACGTGTTGAACCTGGTTGTCCAGCAATTTTTAGCCCACTATCCCAGACTAGATGGCCTTCTGCAGAGGGCACGGTCGCTGTGTGCTCACTTCCGCCGTTCGCATCCCGCAGCTCAGCGACTTACATCTCTACAGAAGTCGTTGGGCCTGCCACTTCACCGGCTAAAATGCGATGTGCCTACCCGGTGGAATTCAACTCTGCACATGTTGCAGCGACTGTGGCAGCACCGACAAGCCCTGGTGCAATACGTTCTGACGTATAGCCTGGGCCAACGAGATTCAGAGGTGGGGCAAATCACGCTGGAGGAGTGGTCTCAGATCAGGGACCTATGCACCCTTCTGCACAGTTTTGAAATGGCGACGAAGATGTTTAGTGCTGACGATGCCATTATCAGCATGACTATTCCGGTGATTTACATGCTGGAGCACATGTTAAACAGAATTCGGAGTCAGGTGGTGGCACAAGAGGAGGTGGAGGAAGTAGAGGAGGAGGAGTTGTATGCGGAAGGGCTAACATCTGCAAGGTCCAGACGGTCGGCAGCACCAAGGCGGCAGGCATGTGAGGGTGGGGGAGATGGTTTTACCAGGGCGCATGGTAGCAGCCAAACTAGTGAGGAAGGTGCAGGAGCCCAGGAAGAAGTGGAGGACGAACTGATGGAAGACTCATCAGATGAGGGAGACCTTGATCACATTTCTGTTGTGCGAGGTTGGGGGGAGAGGACAGAGGAAGGAAGCATGATTGTTACCTCACCACCAACACAACAGGGACTTGGTGCTCCTGGATGCGCAACACACATGAGTGCCTTCTTGCTGCACTACCTGCAACATGACCCTCGAATTGTGAGAATTAGAAATAATCCTGACTACTGGGTTGCCACACTGTTAGATCCCCGGTACAAAAGTAAATTTGCAGAAATTATTCCTGCCATAGAAAGGGATGCACGCATGCAGGAGTATCAGCAGAGACTGTTGCAGAATCTTACATGTGCTTTTCCACAAAATACCAGTGGTGCACGTAGTGAATCTCACAGTTCCAACTTGCCAACCGTGGGACCGTCAAGTGTTCAGCACTCAAACCGTAACAGAACCACAGTATCTGCTGGTAACATCAATTTTGCGGAATCATTTCACCACTTTTTTAGCCCATCCTTTGCAAGGCCACAGGAGACAAGAAGTCTGACACATAGTCAACGCCTAGAGACGATGGTACAGGAGTATCTCCAAGTAAACATTGAAGCCACGACTGTGTCACTGGACCCTTGCTCTTTTTGGGCTTCCAATCTGGATAAATGGCCGGAGCTAGCCACTTACGCCTTGGAGATCTTGTCATGCCCCACAGCCAGCGTTCTGTCTGAACGTGTGTTCAGCGCTGCTGGTGGTGTGCTGACAGATAAGCGCACGCGGCTCTCCACTGATAATGTAGACAGACTCACGTTCATAAAGATGAACAAATCATGGATCCGAAACGACTTTTCTACCCCTGTGTCATCCTGGGGAGAGTAAAAGCTTGATGATTGGTTAAAATCACCCTACCAACCATTTTAAGCTTTCAAATTACTAATCATGTTTATCTGTATCTTGACTGGAAAATAATTTGGGCTTTGTAGCAGTGTGCAGCACTGATCCTATTAGGCCATCTATAATAAGCTCCACCAGATTTAAAATTAAAAATAATTTTTAGCTGCATCTAGCCCGGAAAATAATTTTGGGGCTCCGAGATGCACAAGACACATAAGTGCCTTCTTGCTGCACTACCTGCAGCATGACCCTCATATTGTCAGAATTCGAAGTAATCATGACTACTGGGTTGCCACACTCTTAGATCCCCCAAACTTTTCGATCAACCTTTTCATTTTAATAAAGACCAAAAAAATGGTCATTTTTGAAATTATAAGCATTAGCAGGTTGTTAGAAACTGAAATCAAACAGTTTTCAACTCAAAACTTTATTCTAGGTGATGTTACATTTTCACATAGGACCCCTTGTTCGAAAGGAGCTTCTGAACTCTCTCGTCCATTGAATTTGTCAGGTTTTGGATGGTTTCTGCTTCAATTGTTTTGCATGAGGACAGAATACCCTCCCAGAGCTGTTGCTTAGATGTGAACTGCCTCCCGCCATCATAGACACTCCTTTTAATGATGCTCCAAAGGTTCTGAATGGGGTAGAGGTCAGGGGAGCATGGGGGTCACACCATAAGTTTGTCCCCTTTTATGCCCATATCAGCCAGAGATGCAGATGTTTTATGTGCAGCATGAGATGGTGCATTATCATGCAGAAAAATGATCTTGCTGTGAAATACACGGTTCTTCTTCTTGAACCATGGCAGGAAGTGCTGTTTGAGAAAATCCACATACATTATGGAGTTCATCTTTAGCGCCTTCAGGGATCCTAAAGGGGCCGACAATCTCTCTCCCCATGATTCCAGCCCAAAACATTACTCCACCTCCTCCTTGTTGGCGCTGTAGCCGTGTTTGCGTGGGGTGTCCATCAACCAGCCATCCTCCACTCCATCCATCTGGACCATCGAGCGCTGCACGGCACTCATCCGTGAACAAAACAGTTTTGAAATCAGTCTTCATGTAATGTTTGGCCCACTTGAGCCGTTTCTGCTTGTGTGAAGTGGATAGAGGAGGTCGACAGGATGGCGTATGCACAGCTGCAAACCTCTGAAGGACCCTGCATCTTGTTGTTCGGGGGACGTTGGAGGCACCAGCAGCTTCAAAAACTTGTCTGCTGCTATGACAAGGCTTTCTTGCCGCTGCTCTTTTAACCTGACGTAATTGCCTGTAGGAAAGAGTCCTCAATTTGCCCTTATCAGCACGCACACGTGTGTACTGTGAATCAGCTACATACTTCTTGATTGCCAAGACACTTCATCCTGATCATCGCACAATGTTGATTGTAGTCATGCCTTGACCTAAACACTCCACAATTTGTTGCTTCTCAGCAGCCGACACATCCTTTTTCTTTCCCATTTTGGCAGAAAATGTAGGCTGCTTAATAATGTGAGAGAGCCTTCTTAAGTAGTCTTGCCTTTCATTGGACACACCTGCCAAACTAATTAGCACAGGTGTCTGCAATTGCTTACAGTGATATAAAGAGCCCTGACACACATCACCATCAATGAGTTTAACTGACAAACAAACAAATTCTTCCCTTATCACTCCTAAACACTTTTTGCATAATAATTTGGAACGCAGTGTACATGTGCTTTTCCACAAAACACCAGTGGTTCACGTAGTGAATCTTACAGTTCTAACTTGCCAACCGTGGTCTGTATGGAATTGTTCAATAAAGGGCCCAAAATTAAGATAACATAGATGGGAGAGGTCTCTATGAATAGGAATTCCTAAGTATTTGATACCCTGTGAGGGCCAGGCAAAGGGAAAGTTGGACTGGATGGAATCCTATATGGATTTGGGGAGGGAGACATCGAGGGCCTCAGACTTCGCTGCATTGATTTTAAAATTTTACCATGTAACAAAGTGATCTATTTCAGCCATAACAGCAGGGATGGATATATGTGATTGAGTGATATATACTAGGACATCATCAGCAAATAGAGAGCACTTGTACTCGGTGCCTCCCACCTCAATCCACCTAATATTGGGGTTATGGCGAATTGATGAGAGCAGGTGCTCCGTCACTAGGATGTATAAGAGAGGGGACAGAGGACATCCCTGCCTTGTCCCATTGGTGATTGTGAAAGGTGATGAAAATGTTCTGACGCACCCCCTGGGCCTTGGGACACCCGGAGCCGGACCCTTTTTGGTGGATGCTGGTGGTTGTAGTCTTCGTGGCGGCGACCCGGTTCCGTGGCTCAGGGCGGTCAAACCAGTGGCGGAACTATTTATGTGGTTTTGATGTTTAAATGTCCGACTACGCCACCCGTGGATTGCGGTCAGAGTGAACCGCCGCTACAGGGCAGACTGCTGAGGCTGGTGTTGTGGGTGCAGCAGAGCGTAGCATAACTCCCCACGGGAGGAGTATAGCCTCAGGGCAGTGTATGCGGAGGATGGGGGTGATGGTGCAGGGCAGCAGCAGTAACGACACGGAGTCAGTGATGCAGTCCAGGGCCTTTACTCACAGTTCTTATTATCCAGACCACGTCTGCAGGTAACGGCTGCCCACGTCGTACTGTGCTCACCAGGTGAGGGGCTCAGACAACTCCCAGATAACTTTGGAGCACTTCACAGGACCCCCTTTGTGTGTCCTTTGTCTGGCCTTTCTTACCAACACTTCTGTCCGGCTGCCTCGGGCCTCCTCTTGGTAAACTTGGCGCCAGTTTCCCTGACCCTATGTGGTGCCTTCCTAGCGGGTGTAGCGAGGGGCTGCGCCACATAAAATGTCAGAGCCTCTGGTTTCTAGCTGAGGGTCGTTTCCTGCCTCCACTAGTTCGGGGACCGGTCTCCCCCCTTGGCCTGACCCCTCCACGCAGGTGGATTCGGGCGTGCGGTGGCGACTCGCCCGTCCGCACCCCTGGGATCCCTTCATTCCTCGTTCCTGGAGCCTTCTCCGCTCCTCTTCCTTCCTTCTCCCTCTTCCAGGCCTGGGCCTCTGTTACTAGGCCCGCCTCTGGAGCAGAGCTCATGCAGAGCCCCTGCTCCCTGCCACTTCTGCTCAGACTTCTCTGCACTGAACTAAGATGGTGCCCACCTTTTATACTCCCTTCTCAATGCACCCAGGAACTGCTTCCTCCCTGCTCCTGCACTACAGGGTTCCCCTTCCTCAGTGTTCCCTCCCCCCACTCCAGCCAGGGACAGGGACTGTCGTGCCCATCTCAGGGGCATATTGGTCGCCCTGCCCCACGGCAATGTGGTGTAATGCATGCAGGTGTCGGGTCCTGATCCACACTCCATCCTTACCTGAGAGTGAGATATCACACCTCTGGGTGAGGTGCAATACGTCTGTAGCAACCAAGCCCTCAGGGTGCTACAGTTCCATTTATCTTCAGCCTAGGTGACGTATTGCGATACAGGGCCGTGATTTTGGCTATAAAAGGGTCCCCTAGACCCCTACCCCAAGCTTTTTAAGAGAATCATATATGGCGTGCCAGGAGACTCTATGGAATGCTTTCTCAGCATCCAACGAGAGTATCTAATTACAAATTTTTAACTGCATCTAGCCCAGGAAATACTTTGTGCCTAGTAGCAGTGTCTGCTAGTCAGCGGATTATCCCGGCTGTTAAGCAAGCTACACCACCTGTAGTTTAGACACTTAATTTTTTCAAAGGAAATGCTTCGGGACCATGGGATACTTAGTGAAGAGCATCAGGAGGCACCCCAAGGCATAGGGGCTGGGACTGGCAGTAGGATGCCTTGCGGTGGACAGCCGAGCTCGATCCTTATAAAAGCTTTTTAACTGCAGCAGTTTTAGTGGACGCTACTGGAGCTGGAATTACCGCGGCTGCTGGCATGAGACTTGCCCTCCAATAGATCCTTGTAAATGGATTTAAAGTGTATTCATTCAAATTAGAGAGACAATTTAAATTAAAAAGCTTAGAGCTGCCTCCACCACAGGGGGGCTCGCTCGACCCACCAGCGGACAGGCACAAGTATTGGGAGAGGGGGGCTGGCCGTCAGGGTTCACCGCGGCTCTGGCACAAACCCGGCGACACGGAGGTGGCACGGGCAGGAGCGGACTGGCCGTGTCGGCTTCTCACTTTTTGGATTTTAGAAGGGCATGACATGCCTATATCTGTGTCTCCCCCTCCTTTTACTCCTCCACCTCTTTTATTTTCGCATGACTATATGTACTTGTCACTTTTCCATGTGTTAGTTATGTCTTCTGAGCAGTTTGTCAGCTTTTGGACACCTTTGAAGGTGTTTTCTATGTGTTTCTATGTGTTTTTGTTTGCCTGCCATTGGTTTTAACGGTGTTCGAAGGTGTTCGACGAACAGTTCGGCGAACACACGGGTGTTCGACGAACCGAACCGAACTCGAACACTACGGGGGTGGCTCAACACTACTCAGCACCTCCCAGACTCATATTGGATGGCTGAGCTGTCAATAAAATCACAAACAGCTTAGCACCCCCTGCACTAGACGGAATAACTGAGCTATCAATCACTGCACAAACACACTGCGGGGTGAAATCATTCCAGTGGGGTCGGAAACATCGGCACTTCTCACTGTTCTTCTGTCAGCTTTTTCTCTTGTGCTGCCTGTGAATGATGAAAATTCCAGCAAATGTGCCTCAGGACTATCAATAACTCGGTGAAGTGCCAGTGTCACTGAGCACACAGGAACCGGCTGACAGAAGCTGTGTGGTAAACACTGAGGGAAAGTGCCGATGTTACCGAGCTCCTTTTGCACTGTCAGCTGATTGTCCTGTGTGTCTGTCCTATACACTGAGGAAAACTGCTGACATCACTGAGCACAACGGAACCAGCTGACAGGCAAAGGAGCTGTGTGCCGACAACTAACAGCTGACAGGGCTCAGCACTGTGCCGAAGACCGAGTTAACCTGCTGATGCACTGACAAACAGTACATCGGATACAGCCAGGAGCGTGCACGCTGTATAGGCTCCACCCCCACCCTTGGAAAGCTGTATTCAGTGTGTGTGGAACTGAATACGAATTTGCTTCAGAAACAGCATAGGAGGACATCTAGAAGATTTTTGAAAGGTTTTCTTTCAGATTTAATTAATAAAGTATATTTGAAAGATTATTAAAATTGCTTGCCCTAGATTATTTGTAATAAAAATTAAAACAACAGTTACGCTTTAAATGTCCAAGATGGGACTACCCCTTTTAGTCAATGTATCTATTCTAACTTTTGTGTCAGACTTAAAACAAATCGTACATTGTCAGATATATAGTCCTGCTCATCGTTATTGGCACCCATGAAGTTTAAGTACATAATGTGGAATATCTCCTGTAAAAAATGAATCAAGCAAAACTGTTTTTTTGCATAGAGCACTCGTGTTAAGTACTAAAGAGTAAATGAGAAACAATAATTTAAAACAAAAAACAATGGGAGGGAAAAATAGAAAAACCTAAAGCTTACTGTGTCACTGGTATTGGCGCCCTTTACATTTGTTTCGTAAGGAAACAGATTTTGACTCGCCTGTGGTAAATCACAAAAGAGATTCTCCTGTGATTAATTGTCGATGCCCATGTGACATGAATTAGCCAATGAATGATGACTTCATTGTTTTAAAAAGACACATGGTTGACCTTGTTCCTTTGTCACAATGGTGAAGACAAAGGAGCTGTCTGAGTACATCAGAACTGTTATTATTATAAAACACAAGACTTACAAAGGGTATAAGGTCATCTCCAATGATCTTGGTATCCCAGTTTCAATAGTGCACAATGTTATTAAGAGGTTTGCCAAGCATGGAACCGTCAAGAACGTGGGAGAAAGAGGAAAATTGACAAGAGATGTCTTCGAAGGTTGGTGCGAATGGTGGTAAAAACACCACGTCAAACATCCAAAGACCTGAAGGCCAATCTAGAATAGTCTGGGGTCATGGTTTCAACAAGTACCATACGCTGCACACTAAAACAAGCAGAGCTTTATGAGTGAATGCCAAGGAAGAAACCATTGCTGAAGAAAAGACATAAAAAGGAACGACTGATCTTTGCCACAGAGTACCTTGACAAACCACAATCCTTCTGGGAAAATGTTCTGTGGACAGATGAAACAAAAACAGAGCTTTGTGGCACTGCAAAGCAACAGTTTGTTTACAGACGGCGCAATGACGCTTATAAGGAAAAGAACGCCTTACCAACAGTTAAGCATAGTGGAGGATCCATTATGCTGTGGGGTTGCTTTGCTGCATCTGGTACTGGAGGCCTTGACCATATCACAGGAATCATGAAATCAGAGAATTATGAAGAGATTTTAGAGCGAAATGTCCTACCTAGTGTAAGAAAACTTGGTGTGAGTCGAAGATCATGGGTCCTCTAGCAAGACAATGACCCAAAGCACACATCCAAAAGTACACTGGAATGGTTGAAAAAGAAAAAATGGACTGTTATAAAATGGCCAGCAAAGAGTCCTGACCTCAATTCCATTGAAAATCTTTGGGTGAGCTGAAATCTGCCATTGGGAAAAAGACCCCTGCAAACATTCAAAAGATTGGACAAACTACAAAAGAAGAGTGAGAGAAAATTCCAGCTGAGAAGTGCAAGAAGCTTATAGATGACTACAAGAAACGCTTAGAGGCTGTCGGCGATGCCAAAGGGTGTGCAACCAAGTATTAATTAGGGGTGCCTTTATTGCTGCACATGCTGTTTATTCTGTTTCTTCTTTGAAACTGCAACATGAAAATTGAAAAACAATGTTTTATTGTTGTATTACTTTGGACCACTAAATAAAAATCCTGAGAATATAACTTTGGTACATTTCCATTTTTTTGTTCTGAAGATATTGTACAGTCTATGAAAAAAATTAAGGGGTGCCAATAAAGGTGAGCAGCACTGTAAGTAAGCAGTGCTATATGTTAGCACTGGAGTGTTCCTGAAAATATAACATCATCTGCTTTATGATTTATCATATTTGCTGTTTTTATAGTTAATTGATAGAAACTTAATGGTTCCCAAACCAACAGGATTGAACTTACTTGTATTTCTGAACGCCTACTGCCAGCAAGCAAAGTGCTCATCTGTCAGCTGATTTGATATTTTTTTATGGACACATGAACTAATGTCTGGAGCACCTTACCTGGGATTATGCTGACAATAATATTCATGGTACATGGAGGCAAAAAAAATCCTATTAACGATCATTCTGTCCCCCTGTGTTGGCTCATGTGAACAGGTCCATTAGGTGCAATCTGATTCTGTGCTGTAGCCTGTTTTCTGTTTTTGTAGTCTCTCTTGGATTCTCACAAAAATGCCGGAGTATTGCAACATGCTGCTCTATTTTGTACGGTAAAACGACATCATGACCAAATGGATCTTGTGATAGTCTATGAGGTCTGTCATTCGCGGCTGTTACTTTCAATGCTCTCCTGCTGTAACAGAACAGAACATCGGAAATAACAACACAGATGAGAACATACAGTAGCCTTTTATCTTTAAAGGTCTTTTCACACAGCGTTTTCTCCTACGTTCCAGATGCAGTAGACTACGTCTTGCTGTCCGCCTCCAATAGGCACATAATGCCGAAAATGTTTCACGACAGAGCACACAGTGACTCCTTCTGCACCATTATAGTCATTAGCCCTGTCAGCACATATGCCCGAATCCCGGTTTGTGGGGGATTTAGACGTAAACCCTGACGGGACCACTGAATGTAGAAGAATATGATGTGTGATAGAGCCCGAAGCTTGGATTCTTTACCTTAAGCCCCCGTCACACTAAGCGAGATCGCTAGCGAGATCGCTGCTGAGTCACAAGTTTTGTGATGCAACAGCGACCTCAGTAGCGATCTCGCTACGTTTGACACTTAGCAGCAACCAGGCCCCTGCTGTGAGTTCGCTCTTCGTGTCGGAATGGTCTGGACATTTCTTTGATCGTTGAGGCCCCGCTGGGTTGCATGTATTGGTGTGTTTGACACCTTACCAACGACCTTGTTGACGACTCAGACACAGAAACACATAGGCGTGCATCGTTCTACAGATCGTTACGGGTCGCCGCATCGCTGCTGCGTCGTTGGGAAGATCTGACTGTTTGACATCTCACCAGCGACCACATAGCGACGCAGCAACGATCCGTGACAGGTCGTATCGTTGTCGGGATCGCTATAGCGTCGCTTAGTGTGACGGGGCCTTTAGTCTCGTTGTTCCCTTTTCTTGTTCTCTCCCCAATCATTCACTGGATCTGCTTCATTCTAAAATGTCTTTGCACATTCTAGAAGTCTAAAGTGGCTGGAAATGACAGTCTGTTAGTAGAAGATGGCGGTCTTACCCCATCTCTTACTATAAAGGGTACCTGTCAAGTTAAACATGGTGTCTGATCTGTTGGCAGCCTTGTGTAGGACGAGAGGAGCTGTACAGATGTCTATTCATTCATATGTTTAATAGTTTAATATTGTACGGCCTCATTCAGATATCTGTTTTCCACATACATTTTCTAGTTACATTTTTCACGGGTAACATGTACCCATTATAAACTATGATGCTGTCCATGTCTGCAAAAAAATCATGTCTGTTTTTAATCCAAGTCATGGATCAAAATCCCCCCATATAAGTGTATGGGTCCGTGGAAATCCTGGACAGTATATGTATCCCATCATTGTGCTATCCATGTGCTGTCTGTTAATAACATTGCAATAGGTGGGGGAGGTTTGCAAATATTTTTTTTTGGTATACAAAAAATGACTGATGAGACCCTGATAGTAAAAACTGACGCACTGACCAAACACTGATGAAAATATGATCCAGCACATAAAAAAGGATATCTGAATGAAGCCTAAAGTCAATCATCATTGCCAAAAGTCTCATTTTGCCTTAAGTCGTCCTTTCCGTTTCCTCCAAGGACAGATTACTCTTTTTAGCGTTACTATATTGGGTGGTCAGTTTGGTAAATTTGACTAATGCATGAACTCTTGTTTCTTCCACCTGTTCCCTGCCCAGACATTTCTAATCCAGTTCCTACCCCAGACTGTGCTTTGTATGTGTGCATAATTATTGATGGCTGCGTAACACACTTGAAATGGACACCCAACAAATCACTAAAATAAAGCAGGGTGTACCTGCTACAGACTGAAAATGGGCGTCCCTTAATAATGACAGATTAGCTGAGGTTTTGTATTAATATAAAGAAGCTCACAGAGGACAGATATGAGGTCTTGACAATTTGCATTGGACACCCGCCTATATTATGTGCATGGTTGGCCATGCATGAAATGATAAACAGTGTGTCCTGAAAAGTACTGCATCATGCATGTATTGCCCTCCTTCCCCTTATTCACAGATGGAAATACTAAGCTTTCCTCAGTTAACCTCTTGTTCTTATTTAAGACCTACTGCTCCAGCTCAAGGTGCTTCCATTTAGGAAAATTTACAGTGATTATAAGTATCCTATTCTGTGCATGCAAGGACAATATTAATATTGTTACTTTATGTGCTGATAACATAACAAATGACTTGTGCATGTAATGAGGGCAACGTATGGTCATTACCAAAACTAGCAGTTAGCAAACAATGGGATCATTATCTGGTCACTTAATCTGGGATTGCCGGGATTGAAAGCTACAGGTTTGATACATAAAACCTAATATATACAGTTATGGCCAACATTTTTGAGACTGACACAAATTTTGATTTTCACAGCTGCTTCACTTGTTTTAGATATTTTAGGCAGATGTTTCTTTGGTCACTGAAGTATACTGAATACACATTTCATAAGTTTTTAAACTTTTATTGACAAAAAAAAAGTTTATGAAATGGCTCAGTATTTACAGTGTTGTCCTTTATTTTTCAAGACTCGTCCACTTCCCCCAGCAGCTGGATATCAGCTCCTGGGCCAAATCCTGACTTATGACAACCCATTCTTGTCTAATCACTGCTCAGAGTTTATCATTATTTATGTGTTGGTTTTTTTAGCCACACACTTTTTGAAGATTGACCACAGATTCTCCACGGGATTGAGATCTGGAGAGTTTCCTGGACATAGACCCAAAATGTCAATGTTTTGTTCACAGAGGCACTTTTTCCTTGTGACATGGTGTCATCATGTTGGAAAAAGCATTGCTCATCACCAAATTGCTCCTATATCATAGGGAGAAGTTACTCTTAGAGGATGATTAGATCCCATTCTTTATTCATGGCAGTGTTCTTAGGCAAAATTGTTAATGAGTCTACTCCCTTGTATCAGAAGCCCCCACATATGAATGGTCTCAGGATGCTTTACTGTTTCAGACACAGAACTTATTGCAGTGCTCACCTTTTCTTCTTCAGACAATCATTCTTCCAGATGTCCCAAACAGTCTGAAGGGGGCTTTATAAGAGAAAATAACTTTACCCTAGTTTTCTGCAGTCCAATCCCTGTACATCTTGCAGAGTCATTTTCTCCGATGAAGCCTCATTCAAACTACTCTCAAGTTATAGCGTTCTTCCTAGTTAGAGCTGTTTGAGGAGCAAACTCCCCGAACTGGTCAGCTTCTGCTATTCAAGCCTTCCACAAACGTATATCTCTTTTTTTCTACTACACCTGTCCTTCGTCATGTTGATGTTGACACACCGTTCTTTTTGGAAGTGTATGCCTCTGCTATTGGTGTATGCACAGTTCTCTCACAAAAATCTCTGGAGCCAGAAATCATCCCTGTGGACTCTTGTCCAAGAAATTTTCTCCAGCAGAACAGAATTACTCCATCAGTGATCATGAGCTCTTAGCTCTTCAAGAAGATGTTGCCATTCCTCAAGGGCTAATTTTATGGCTAAGTTTTCTGTGACCACCTATAAGGACCAAAAATATCTAGAATATCATCCGGCAGCCCATAGGCTGAATCCCTGCCAAGCTTTCCCTTTGACTTCTAAACAACATCAAAGCATCAATTCTTCTAGGTGCACAACTAGCACACAGGATTTGAAGGATTTCAGCAGGAAGGTTGTTCCATACAACTTGGAGAACTAACCGCAGAATTTCTATGGATGTAGATTTGAGCAAATCCTTCGGTCTTTTCATGTAATCCACACAGGCTTGATGATATTGAGATCAGTGCTCTGTTGTGGCCATATCATTATTTCCAGGACTTCTTGTTCTACTTTACACTGAAGATGGTTCTTAAAGTGAACTAAAACGATTTATGATGCTCAACTCATGGCCGCATTAATCATATTCTGGCTGCACAATTGCAGCCAGATATATTTTTCTCTGAAATGCTTTGGCAATTTATTGAAAAAATACTTAAAAAATCTCACCAGGGACTATAGCTAAAGATGAGACTAGTTGTGGATCACCATGGACGGCTTTACTCAGTGCTGCACCAGGTGGTTGACAGGTCTCTCGCTATGGAAAAGTTTTTTGAAGGTATAAGTCCCCTTACATCTGGAGTAAAATTGACAGTAAATTACACTATAAGAACAGTATACCAGCAGTCAAATATGGTCTTGGACAACTTGTCATAGTTGAAGGAACCAAGAATTTTTCTTTCTATCAAAGGTCTAAGGGATAAGGTTTCTCCTTGTGGAGAGTGACATACCGGCCCTGGCATGCCAATATAAGGAGGCTTATTCGCCATACAATGCTCCTCTGGGAAATTAAGTATGCACATTGCCTCTTCAGAGAGGAAGAGGACTAAAACTCTATAGCGCCACCTGTTGGAAGCGTTCCAACAATTGGCGCTATAGAGTTCTGAAGAGGCAATTTCCATTGTATTATATAACTAATACTTTAGATCAACTCATGCTCTTTCTGTTGTGTTAATAACATCATATTCTATAATTTATCCATTTAAATATGTTTTGACCTATGTAGAGTAAGATTAACAATTGTATAATGAAAAGTTCAGCAAGTTCCTAACAAAAAAATGTTAAATGCCTAACTTATAAGTAGTTTCAAACAATTTGGAGTAGAGTGTCATAGAGGATTGTTTCACTACATAAAATTGAATTAATCATTGAATGTGCAATATACTAGGTCACAGCAAAAAAAGACCTTGAATATGTTGAGGAATTGAAAAAAAAAATTATATTAGAAAGTTGCATATCTTTTCATTATATATTAATTACCCTTTATTTGTGTATCCCTCAAAACTTCTTTACAGACCACAGAGCTTGATTCTCAGTTCTATCCTATTAATATATTTGCACTGGGTATTGTTTACCATGAACATGTAAAAATGTAGATCCAATTCAAATCCCCTTATTCTTCTACATTTCAGCAATTGGGGTTCAATTTATAATTAAACTGAGGGGTTTTTTTTAGATCTGTTCACCATAACCTTGGAAATGGTTAATGAGGTTGTCCAGTACTCGGACATCGCCTTCTGAATCCCTATGTTTTCCACCGTAAAATGTCACGCGATCCCTGTGGCCAATCAGCGCTGGCTTCTCTCTCCTCCCCTCCTTCTGACAAATCAAGACATCTGGAGAAAGTGAGAGAGCAGACGCAGCTTTCACTTCCTTCAGATGTCTGATTTGTCCTTAGGAAAGGAGAGTGAAGCCAGCGCTGATTGCATGACATAACAATGCCACGCAATCCCCGGGAGAGCCAGTGCCAACACTGCTGGAAAGGCATTGGCACTGGAGGTGAGTATTAGGCTATGTTTCCACATGTTGTGTTTTTTTTCAGTCAGAAATCTGCAGCAAAACTAATCTCTGGGAGCAAATCAGCTGCGTCAAATCTGCAGGTTTTGCTGCATTTTTTCTATGCGTTTTTTTCACTGTCCTTCTGTCTCTATTTATGCATGAAACTGACCAGCAATTCTTATAGTGTGAACACATACCTGCTGCAATTACTACAAACACTGTAAAAAAGATAGAAAAAGCAGCAGCAATATATTATATTAGAAGGCAAAATGCATGAATACAATTAAAATATTTGGATCTAGACTGATTTGTCACTCAATAAAATGTACTTACAAAATGATGGCTTTTAGCGCATAATTTGGCCAATTCATGTGTGCCCATCAACCATGACAAGGTAACCTCCGTATGATGGGTAACTACGCTACCACTGGATATGCCACTCTTGGGCTATAAGCCTATATAAATGGACAACATGTCTCTGCTTAGGCTATTAAAAGCACCTGTGGGTCAGTGGGAGGCGTGCATAGTCAGAAAAGAGGCTGTCAAACCTCAATGTTAAATATAGCAAGAAACTGACCAGCAATTCGTATAGTGTGAACACATACATGCTGCAATGACTACAAACACTGTAAAAAAGATAGAAAAAGCAGCAGCAATATATTATATTAGAAGACAAAATGCAAGAATACATGAATACAATGAAAATATTTGGATCTAGACTGATTTGTCACTCAATGAAATGTACTTACAAAATTAAGATTTGACAGCCTCTTTTCTGACCATGCACTCCTCCCACTGACCCACAGGTGCTTTTAATAGCCTAAGCAGAGACATGTTGTCCATTTATATAGGCTTATAGCCCAAGAGTGGCATATCCAGTGGTAGCGTAGTTACCCATCAGACGGAGGTTACCTTGTCATGGTTGATGGGTACACATGAATTGGCCAAATTATGCGTTGAAAACCTTCATTTTGTAAGTACATTTCATTGAGTGACAAATCAGTCTAGATCCAAATATTTTCATTGTATTCATGCATTTTGCCTTCTAATATAATATATTGCTGCTGCTTTTTCTATCTTTTTTACTCTATTTATGCATGTACATAAAATTCTGTGAAAAAGGAACCCCATTCTATGTTTCCATCAAAAATGCTGAAAAAACTTACCTGCGTTTTTGGTGCATTTTTCAGCATTTTGTTCACCACCCATTACATCCTATGGGTGAAAAGCGCTGAAAAAACGCTGAAAGAAGTGAATGCTCCATTTTCCAAAATCCCAACCAAGGCACAAAATACGCAGCAAAAAAAAACAACAAGATGTGTGAACAGAGAATTTTAGTTTCTCATAGACTTTGCTGGTACTGCAAAACGCAGCTGAAAATTTTCATAAAAATCTGCTGCAAAATACGGTGCAAAACATAACATGTGGGAACATGGCCTAAGTGTTATTATTATACTGGGGTGAAAAATAGCAATTAATGAACAACCCTTTTAAATAGTCATAGGTTCCCATGTATACACAGGAGTTTAAACTTCCATTTTTTCTAATACGCAGCTGAAAGGAGAATGGAAGACTCTACGCAGAGCTTTCAAGAAGTTGGATATGGACAGCAGCGGCTACTTATCTCTTCCAGAATTTAGATCTGTTTTGAAGCTCTGCAACTTTGTACTTGATGAAGATGAGGTTTTTCACATCATGTCCAAATATGACCAGAATATGGATGGCCGCATCAATTACAAATCTTTTCTAGAGCACACTTGTAAGAAAGCGAGCCCTTCTAGTGCAACAACACCATTGGCAAACACTGCTTAAAGGTCTATTTTTTTTTCCTAAATTAACACAAAGATTGTTCTTTTATATTCCCATAATGGTGGTCCTTCAGCTGTTGAAGAGCAGAGGTTGTCTGAGCATGGCGGGGCTTATAATTTCATAGCACTGGAAAAACATCCAGCTGCTTATATCTCCTGTCCTGTTCTTCTAAGACTTCTCACTAATGAAAGTGATGAAACTAATGTGCTGTAGGTGAAACTCAAGTTTGTGAAAATATTCTATTTGAAAAATAAAGCAGAAAAATAATAAAACTTTTACAGTTATTTTGAAACTTTGTTTATAGAATTAACATTCATTCACATAATCCATTTTGTGTATGTAGCATCTTCTCTATCAATTTTTAAACAATTAATTTTCGATCCATTCACTTTTTTCTTAAAGGAATTTTCCAGGTGTTAAAGGGGTTTTCCAGACACCTATTAGATCAGCAAGTGTCTGATTCCTGGTAATCCAATTAGCTGTTTGAAGAGGCTGTAGTGCTCCACAACTACCAGGTGTAGTGGGTATTACAGCTCAGTAGTCTTCACTTAGAGTACCTAAACTTTTTTTTTAACTTAATTATCTTCCAGTCATTTCAAAGTTATAAATTTTAGTAATATACTTAATTATGTTATTTTTCTTCCTTCTCGTCCAAATATTATGCTGTGGTGCTGTTTGAATGCCCAGCCCATGCTCCTTTTAGAAGCTGCTTTCAACTGCTGCTCAGCAAGCTCTGAACACTATATTAAAACCGCTTGTCTACGGGAATTCTTCAGTCTCATTACTGGGGTAGGAAGCAGAGAGATTAAGAGAAGGAAAGTCCCTTACACAGAATGTTTGAATATAACTGTGTCAGATATTGCAGCATTGCCCAATTCAATTTTCAAGACCCTTAAAATTTTAGACGCTATGTTCCCAATAGAGGACTTCTGGAAAACCTCTTTAACTATTTACAACTCATTATTTAAGCTGTAATTTGTGTTTTCCACAGTTAATTTATATCCTGTCATTATGAATTTGGATTTATGATTTGATTTTGCATATTGACAGATAATTATATCTAGTGAATTTTTTTCAATCAAGAAAGATGCTCTCTACATTATTGAACAGCTTATACTATGCAGCACTGTTTTGTACAACTATGGAAATATAATTGATATAGATAAAATAAAGTTTTAATGTCCTGTCTGGATGGTTTATTATTTTAATTATTGCTTTGAATTTAAAGAGTAAGGAGGAGGAGGTGAGGTTAGGAAAGGGTATGGTGGATGAATGTAACGCTGGTGGACCCACTGCACCACGGGTCGGGCTTACTCTGAAGGGGTGTGATTAAGCGACTACCTGGTTTTTGCTAGAGCCTCTGGTGGTGAGGATAGGCTTGACCACAGGTAGTCACCAGATACCACTCCAGGGCAGTCCCCGAGACTGCAGCACCTGACTGGAGGGTCAGTGGAACTGGTACGCAGTACAAGAGGACAAAGACAAAAACATGGCCAGATGATCCAAGGTCATGGTGCAACGTGGCGCAGGATGGTAGTCGTGGGCCAGGTACTTGTCTCCTGTGGTCCGGCACATTACATGAAAGTGGGGGTCTTGGCTGGATATGTGGACTTGTGTCATAGAGACAGTACACCCGTGCAGGAAGCTGTAACCGATGATGCTGGTGGTTTGCCTGGACCAGATGTTAACCAGTTCATGAATGGAGACCACCATTTGAAATTAAACTTCTTTTTACTGAGGAATAACTTGATATGAACTATATGCAGCAGATAGTAGGCATTTATCTTCAAGGAGGTTTCTTTAACCACAAGCGACATGAACAGACACATCTCCTTCTTCCCTGAAAACACTGTCTTTTCCACTTACGTCCTCTACTCTTTGCACGGCCCAGCACACTATCTTGGCAGCTTCCATTTTCCGCTGTGGGGACTGCACGAGTTGAGGTTTAACGCTACGACCTGTATTCCTCTGTGGGGACCGGATGGGTCGAGGAGTTACGCTACAGTCCCTCACAGCTACTCTCAGTTTCCATACTACAAGAGTCATAGACTCCATCCTGTAGCAACATGTCCTGTGATTTCTCTGTAGGAGAGGATGTGTCCCAATATGGTGATACTTGACTTTCTTTACTGTAGACGCTTAGTAGCTATGATGACATACATATTATGTTGCTTTTGCTTCCCTTTATTATTGCCTTCCATTACCTCTCTAACAAAGACTTCATACTGTCTTGCTAGGCTTCCTGCCCCAGGCCCCGATATTCTTTCTCTCACTCTCTCTGTCTCGATACTGGACTGCTACTTGCTTCTCTTCTCTGCTATCTTTTTTCTTACAGGCTCTTACTATCTGCTCAAGTAGTTCCTCTCTTGCCACAGGGACACCCACTGCATGCAGCACTGCTCACACTAGAACTGAGGTCTTTACTCTGCACACTCTGGGCTCTTTCTGACTAACTACCAGGAAGTCCTTTCTGATCCTGCTGCATAGCCCTTCCCTCTCTGGGCTAAACTCTTGACTTAACTCTGTCTTACCCTACACACTGTCTGGTGCTGGGCAGACTATTACAATGTTATTGCCATCTTGCGGCCATTATACTTAACATCACATAACATTACGTATTACACAGTACACAGTACACATTACACTGTATAACATTACATGAAGGCTACTCAATGTGTTCATCCCCCTACAGTAGCAGGCAGCACAGGTTCAAGATACGTGTCAGAGGTCAGGAGCGGAGAGGTCAGACAGGATGGGTAGGCATGCAAAAACTCGGCACTCAAGGGTAAGCAAGCCGGGTTAGTAATGGAAGAAACAGAAGTACACAAGCACAAACAGATCACTAGCAGGGCAAACAGGCTAGGAACCAACATCCGGGCCAGGAGTGGTGAATGGAGCTCCCAGATCTTGAGCCAGCTGACACAGGAATGGCACAGCAGGGTTAAATTCCTGCAGAGACTGGCCATGCCCCCTAAGGCAAAATGGAAACTACCCTAAGATGCAACAGTGCTGCAAGAGGCAAAATTCAGAGAGGCATGAGATGGCCACGGTGAGTAGGGTGGCGCAGAGGAGGCATACAGGTTACCACCGTGACAGTACCCCACTCCTTATGCCCCTCTTTCTTTAGGCCAGGCCACCAACGAAACATCACAGGAAAGGTAGGGGTCCAGGCAGTTTTGGCAGGCGTGCTACTAGACTCAATTCTCCTCTGAGTTGAAGCCACGGTCTTAATCAGAGGGGGGTCTCTTACAGGAGAAACGTCAACAACCTTTGCCGGGTTAAAGATGTGGGATTCCTCCTCAGAATCAGACGCATCATAAGTCTCAGGCAATGAAGGCAGGTCCAAAGGCATGGGAGACAGGGACTTGGGCGAGACCTTGGCAAGGCAGTTGGTAGCACACAACGATCCCCATTGAAGAACCTGACCGGTGGAGCAGTCAACAACTGGGTGAAGACCCAGAAGAATGGAGTCCACAGAGCTAGGTAGCACATAAAAAGAGATTTTTTCAGAGTGCTGGGTTTCAATTTACAGGGTGACAGGTAGTGTGACATGACAAATGGGCTCCGCCAGGGGTTGCCCAGAAATGGAGGCAACAACCAGGAGACGAACAAGCTGTTGCATAGGAAGCTGAAGCTGACGAATTAGGTCGGAATGGATGATGTTGGCAATGGATCCGGAGTCTAAAGGGGCTGCCGCGGAGAGAGAACGCTCTCTCCAAATCAAGGTGACTTGGGTCAAAAGTTTCAGAAAGCTAACTTTCCCATCCAGGGTCATCTCTCCAACTGTCCCAAGGTGCTGGAGGCCTCCAGGCCTCACTAGGCACTGGCAAACATAATGTCTCTCGCCTCCACAGTACATTCACATGTTGTCACGATACCTTCACTGTTGCTCTTGTACAGAGTGTTTGGCTCACCCTACCTGCATTAGCTTTTCAACAGGAAGTGGTGCTTGTGGCAGCAAAGGGTACTGAAAGGTTGGAACTGACCTGGGAGGTTCTCTGAAAAAAGCAGACTCTTGAGCTTGTTCTAGAGCTTGCTCATGGAAACAGAGATCAATTCTGGTAGTGAGGTGTATAAGCATGTACCCACAGACTTGTATGTGGGCACGTACACCAAATACACTCACAGTATGCTGCAATTGTTTGCAGATAGTTTGCCAAAAGACATGAGGGAGTCTCCCCAAATATATGGAGGAAGGTGCTGTGGAAGGGGGAGAGCAAAACTCAAAGGACTGGCGATCCATCACAATTGAATATAAAAATATAAATTTTATTGAACATAACAATTGGGGTGAATAAACATATACAAAGTCACACTGTGGATAAAAATGATGCGCGCAGTAAAGACAGAGATATCATACAACTATGATTGTCACGATATGTTTGGTAATCAAATTATCAAAAATTAATAGTAAAAATCGGTATTCCTGACATGTACATATTGACCTGTTTATTAACCTGCACACTGATGCTAAAAGTATCTATCATATTGCAGTATTTAGTAGAAAGGTAATAATTGTCATATATTCACATTGCAATAGTCTGCCCGTGGGCAGGTGGATATCATCATATACAGCAGGAATTACCTCAGAATAGACTGCCACGTGCGCACCAACCCCGACGCGCGTTTCGGCGACCAGCCTTTGTCAAGGGGTGTATAGAAAGTGACTAGTGACTCGTTCCCTGGGCCGTGGGGTACTCGGAACCGGGCAATAGGGAGACGATGGGGGTAGTAGTGGCGACCCGGTCCCGTGGCTCAGGGTGGTCAGACCCGTGGCAGTCTTTTAGATGTTTGAGATAATGTCCGACTACGCCACCCGTGGATTGTGGTTATTAGGAACCGCCGCTGCAGGGCAGACCGCTGGGGCCGATGATGTGTGCAGCTGGGATGGTATGACTCCCCACGGGAAGAGTACGGACCCAGGGCAGTGTAGTGGATGGTGGGAGTGATGGTGGTGAGAGTCCCAGTACCGGTAGTGCCGGAGGAGCGAAAAAGCACACAGACAACGTACTGCAGTCCAGGGTCTTTACTCACGGTTAATATCCAAGTCACTTCAGCTGGCAATGACTGCCCGAGCCGTGCTGCGTCCACCAGGTGAGGGGCTCGGTCAACTCCCAGGCAGCTCAGGAATATGGCACAGGACCCCCTTCTTTCCTTTCTCTGGCCTGCCTCACCAGTGACCCACTTTTGTCCAGCTGCCGCGGACTTGTGCGGGTAAACGTGGGCCCCGTTCCCCGCTGTCCTATATGGTGCCTTCCTAGCAGGTTTGATGAGGTGTCGCACCAATAAATGATCACGACGTCCGGTCTTTGGCTGAGGGTAGTTTCTCCTCCACCAACTTGGGATCCGGCACCCTTAATCTGCCTGACCCTTCCCCCTGTATTCTCGTGGGTTCTTAGGGTCCCTTCTTCCTTCTTGTTCCTGAGCCCTTCTGTTTCTTCCTCTCTTTCTTTGCTGTTCCTTTCTGTTTCTGTTCCTTTCTGTTCTTGTTCCTTTCTGTTCCTGGCCCTCTCCTCAGGCCTGCCTCATGGAGCTGGGCCCAGACTGAGCCACAGCTCCCTGTCAGACCTCTCTGGCCGAACTCCTTCTCTCTCTTCTCCTCCTGCTTGAACTGACCCAGAACTAAGATGGAGCCCACCTTTTATACCTCCCTCTAGAAACATGAGCCCAGGTGACCAGCAACCAATGGGCCCCTTCCTATGCTCAGGAACCAACCCCTATCTGCTCCTACAGCACTGGGTATTCCACCCCCCTCCCCACTCCAGCCAGGGACATAGTCGGTCGTGCCTGCACTTCTGTCTAGTGGGAGCACCGTTGAGCTGTCCCTCGGAAATGGGGTGTGTGTGCTGTATGCAGCTAACTGAGCCCTGGTCCATACTCCATCCTTATCCGGGAGTGGAATACCACACCTCTGGCAGAGGTGCAATACCCCTGTAGCGGCCGAACCCTCGGGGTCGCTACATTCCCCCCTGGTAAACCACAGCACGTCCTCGGGCTGGAAAAGAGCAAAAACAGTTAATTACAGAACATGCAAACTTTTTCAAAACTTTTCACATCAGGAAACAGGCAACACGGTGCAATTCCCTTTATGCGACACACTTTTCTTTCACTAGGCATTATAAAATATTTTCAACACTACTGGAACTCTTTTGTCACTTGTCATATAAAACGGTTTCAAGATTATGTAAAACATTTTCTAGCAGCATATTAAACTCTTCATATAAAACAATTTTAGGCAAAACACATTCTTGTATTCTTGGATCATGGCCGCGGTGCAACTTGCGACCAGGTGTTCTTCCCTCTTAAAGGTGCAACAGTCCAGCAGATTTATCTTGAGGTAGACGTTGCAGTCTTTTTTTATAAAACCAGTAGGGGGCGCTTTAGGAAGCGCAACTATTTACAGGGACGGCCGCTCTCAGTCCTCGGCCAGTTTTGGGGAGGGGAATGGCTGCTCACAGTCCTCAGCCTGGTAGGGGATATAGGGAATAACTTTCACGCAGTCAACAGTTCCATAACAGTCCCAATGGGGACCACACTTTACTCTGGAAACAGTTCCAAAACAGCTCTCTGTACCCAGACGGGTAACTATGTACACTGGTATGCCACTGCTCACTGGTAGCGATACCCTCCAGCTGCTCCTTGCTCCTCATAATCTTCAGGCCCGTCCGGGCCCTCTCGGTACTCGGGGTCCGAGTGGTACTGCTCCTCCTCTTCTACCACTCTGTGGACGTGGAGGGCGTACCATCCCTTCACGCCTTGGTGTCGGGTGTAAGACACCACATCCCCTGGATATAGATCCCGCCCTCGATGACCTTCTGGCAGGTGGCTTTCTACATCCCTCTGGGTCACAAATATGTCACTGATGGTGTCGGGATCTCGGATGAAGCCCCAGCCATGCTCCATCTGAAATTTCACGACAGTCCCGGTGACTCGGGGACCGCGGGCAGTTCGGGGATCTCGCCGGGCCTTCATTTTCTGCTCCGCACTTCGGGCCTGCAACTTCTCCTGCTTCACGCGCCGCTCTCGCTGCTCCCTCTCGAACATCTCCAGCTGTTGGCGGCAGGCCTCCCGTCGGCTGGCTGCGTCCGCCCGTGTTTCTTGCGTGAACCCCATCAGGTCCTCTCTGGTTGGATCCCACTCGTACTGAGCATCCTCCAACGGAAGCTGGGAGACTTCCAGAGGCTCCGGAGCGGGTATGAGGGGTTCAGATGGTACTCCAGCCTCCGCGGACGGGCTTCTCCGAAGGCGGGGGTTAACATACTCGGGGGGCCAGATGAAAGGAAGCCCATCCGGACCAGTATGTTGGGCGAAAAGATCTGCGCCCAGAGGTGGTGCTGCAGAGGCAGGGGGCGCGAGCGGGTTGGCGGCGCCCGGGGGTACTCGGCCTTGCGACCAGGCCCGCTGTGGTAATTTCCTGGTTGCACCCGGGGATGGCACAGCGGAAGCAGGGGGCTCTGGCGGGGCAGCGGCGCCCGGGGGCGCTAGGCCTTGCGACCAGGTCTGCGATGGTGGTCTCTTGATCACGCCCAGAGTCAGAGGACACGGCGTGGGGCGGGGCTGGCTGGCGGCGTCGACGGCCTGGGAACCAGTTGGTAGCGGTGGAGGCATGGTGTCGACGGCGGGTTCAGGTACGTTGGGCTCCGCAACAAGGTGCAGGGGCAGGTCGGCGGCCCCCGGGTTCGGGGTAGGGGCGTCTCCGTTACCTGCCTCTGCTGTCGCGGCCTCCTCCGCGGCGTCGTCCTCTGCCTCCGCTCTGTTTTCATCTCCCTCGATGACTGGTGTGCTGCTGGATGTCGTCGGTGCCTCCTGCTGCGGGATCAAGGCCCGCCGGGTCATCTCCTCCTTCCACCCGGCAATCACGTCCCGCTGCGCCTGGACCATCCTCCGGTCCAGCTCCTCCAGCGCAGCGCGCGCATACTCGGGGTCTTCCTTGGGGAGGTGTTCTAGCAGCTCCGTGAAGCTGCATGGTGGTTCAGCCTGCAGCAGGCCTCTCGCCAAGGTGTTGGAGCTGGCTCCTCTCTCCATCTCCGGGTGTGGTCTGGCCAGACTGATCCAGACCACCCCCTGCCCCACAGTTTTCTTCTCTTTCCGCCCCCATGGGGGGTGGTCCTGGGGCATTCTGCTGACAATCACTCTCAGGGGCAGCCCCCCCACGTTGACGGACATTTCCACAGCCGTACTCATGGCTGTTGGGGGTGGACTCCTTCTTTGGCGCCACTCTGGGACCTGGCCCACGATGGGAGGTGGCCTCCTGCCGTCTTTCGGCATGCACATCATGGCGCTCGTTCTTCTGGGGCGGGCGCCATCTTTAATACAATAAAACAGTCTCTTTTCAGGCGCGCAGTACCCGTTGTTAGCAGGCACGAAATCCTGCCGACTACGCCAAAGCTGACTCGCCCCCTGGGCCGTGGGGTACTCGGAACCGGGCAATAGGGAGACGATGGGGGTAGTAGTGGCGACCCGGTCCCGTGGCTCAGGGTGGTCAGACCCGTGGCTGTCTTTTAGATGTTTGAGATAATGTCCGACTACGCCACCCGTGGATTGCGGTTATTAGGAACCGCTGCTGCAGGGCAGACCGCTGGGGCCGATGATGTGTGCAGCTGGGATGGTATGACTCCCCACGGGAAGAGTACGGCCCCAGGGCAGTGTAGTGGATGGTGGGAGTGATGGTGTTGAGAGTCCCAGTACCGGTAGTGCCGGAGGAGCGAAAAAGCACACAGACAAGGTACTGCAGTCCAGGGTCTTTACTCACGGTAAATATCCAAGTCACTTCAGCTGGCAATGACTGCCCGAGCCGTGCTGCGTCCACCAGATGAGGGGCTCGGTCAACTCCCAGGCAGCTCAAGAATATGGCACAGGACCCCCTTCTTTCCTTTCTCTGGCCTGCCTCACCAGTGACCCACTTTTGTCCAGCTGCCGCGGACTTGTGCGGGTAAACGTGGGCCCCGTTCCCCGCTGTCCTATATGGTGCCTTCCTAGCAGGTTTGATGAGGTGTCGCACCAATAAATGATCACGACGTCCGGTCTTTGGCTGAGGGTAGTTTCTCCTCCACCAACTTGGGATCCGGCACCCTTAATCTGCCTGACCCTTCACCCTGTATTCTCGTGGGTTCTTAGGGTCCCTTCTTCCTTCTTGTTCCTGAGCCCTTCTGTTTCTTCCTCTCTTTCTTTGCTGTTCCTTTCTGTTTCTGTTCCTTTCTGTTCTTGTTCCTTTCTGTCCCTGGCCCTCTCCTCAGGCCTGCCTCATGGAGCTGGGCCCAGACTGAGCCACAGCTCCCTGTCAGCCCTCTCTGGCCGAACTCCTTCTCTCTCTTCTCCTCCTGCTTGAACTGACCCAGAACTAAGATGGTGCCCACCTTTTATACCTCCCTCTAGAAACATGAGCCCAGGTGACCAGCAACCAATGGGCCCCTTCCTATGCTCAGGAACCAACCCCTATCTGCTCCTACAGCACTGGGTATTCCACCCCCCTCCCCACTCCAGCCAGGGACATAGTCGGTCGTGCCTGCACTTCTGTCTAGTGGGAGCACCGTTGAGCTGTCCCTCGGAAATGGGGTGTGTGTGCAGTATGCAGCTAACTGAGCCCTGGTCCATACTCCATCCTTATCCGGGAGTGGAATACCACACCTCTGGCAGAGGTGCAATACCCCTGTAGCGGCCGAACCCTCGGGGCACTACACTAGTGCAGGATTTAAAAAGGAAACGCCGACCAATCATGTGTTGATAATTACATTACACCTCTCACAATTCATTCACCTGCATATAATACCGGCATTTGAATTTTAGCATGGCGCCAAGGAGTTCCCATGGATGCATTGCGTGAACCGGAAATAATGTAATCTATCACCATGGTCACAAATGTGTATGTCAAGGAAGTACCACCCATGTACCCAGAGATGCAGTGCGCCCACCAGAAGTGACGCATCCCATGGATGCATTGCGTGAACCGGAAATGATGTAATCGATCACCATGGGCACCAATGAAGGTGCTGTGGGCAGATGAGTCCAAAATGGAACTTTTGCGCTACCAAGGTAAACTCTATGTCTGGCTCCAAACCAACACAGCTCATCACCCCAAGAACACCATTCCCACAGTGAAACATGGTGGTGGTAGCACCATGCTATGGGGATTCCCCACACTGTTTTCACTTTGGCATATGACTCGCCCCCTGGGCCTGTGCTGTGCAGGGGATACCCGGAGCCGGATCGCTGGGGGTTGTAGTCCTCCGTGGCTGTGACCCGGTCCGTGCCCAGGGCGGTCAAACCAGTGGCAGTCTTAGTAATGTGACAAATGTCCGACTACGCCACCCGTGGATTGCGGTCAATGGGGACCGCCGCTGCAGGGCAGACCGCTGAGGCTGATATTATGTGTGCAGCTTAGAATGGGATGACTCCCCACGGGAGGAGTATAGCCTCAGGGCAGTTAGTGTGAATGATGGTGGGAGTGATGGTGTGAGCGTCCCAGTACTAACGGTGCTGGTGCGGCGATGAAACACAGAGACTTGTAATTGCAGTTTCCAATGCTTTACTCACAGTTGTTATTCGGTCAATCCTGCAGGCGATGACGGCCCAAGCCGTGCTGCGTCCACCAGGTGAGGGACTCGGTCAACTCCCAGGCAATTCCAGAGCGTGGCACAGGGCTCCCTTCTCTACCTTTCTCTGGCCGTCCCCACCAGTGACCCACCTTTGTCCAGCTTCCTCGGGCCTTCTATTGGCGAAACCTATCTCCGGTTTCCCTGACCCTATGCGGTATGCTTTCCTGGTGGATGTAGTGGGGGGTCGCACCAAGATGTGGTGACGACCTCCGGTCTTTGGCTGAGGAATCTGTTGCCTCCACCAATTTGGGTTCCGGTACCCTGCTCTGCCAACCCTTCACCCTGTATCTCCTGGGCATATGGGGTTCCTTCTTTACTCTCGTCTCTGGGCCTTTCTCTGTGTTCCTTGCTTCCTTTCTCCTCTGTTCCAGTTCCTTTCTTACTTTCCTTTCCGTTCCTTCTCCTCTCTCTTTCTGCTGTTTCAGGCCTGCCTCTGGAGCTGGGCCCAGACTGAGCCACAGCTCCCTGTCAGCCCTCTCTGGCTGAACTCCTTCTCTCACAGAACTGAACACTGTTCTAAGATGGTGCCCACCTTTTATACCTCCCTCTATGTGTGAGCCCAGGTGACCAGCAACCAATGGGCTCCTACCTATGCCCAGAGACCCACCCCTATCTGCTCCTACACCACTGGGTTTTCCTTCCCCTCCCCACTCCAGCCAGGGACAGATGCTGTCGTGCCTGCACTTCCGTGGGAGCACCGTTGAGCTGTCCCTCGGAAATGGGGTGTGTGTGGTGCATGCAGCCTAACGAGCCCTAGTCCACACTCCATCCTTACCCGGGAGTGGAACATCACACCTCTGGTTTGAGGTGCAATACCCCTGTAGCAGCCGAGTCCTCGGGGTGCTACACATACATAGGGTAGGACAATCAGGCTTTACATTCCCTCATCATGGTTATGGGTAAGTTTGGAACCACAAAAAAACAAACTTATTGTTTAAATTTAATATATGAAAAAGGGTAAAGTACTTACAAAGTTACAAAAAGATAAAATAACAAAAATACATATACACAAGGCAGAAACAGTACAAAAATAAAATGCTACAGAAACATCTTATGGATTGGATCCGCGATATCTTCTAGCAGGAGGAGTCAATGTGGAAATTTGAACAGACCTAGAATTCACATTGTCTCTCCTGGGTCTGTCAAAGAGTTTTTCCAAAGTGAGAGATTTTAATTGGTCCTATCCACACCCATCACCCCTCCTCCTGGTCAGGTAAGAGGAGGGTGGCAAAGTGTAATCCAGGAAAAATGGGTGAAGGATATCATTCTAATTTATGTCATATTTTACGACCGGAAGCTCTTAGTGGAATAATATTACCGTAATATTTCCCAACATACTTTTACCATCCTAGATGTGATGTCCCTGGTATGGACTGGAGACATCCAATCTACCTAAGGACAATTATCTTCCCTTGCATATATTAGTATCTCTTTGCTAGCAAGGAAATACGCATGGAGTAGATTGGCATACTCCTAGTTTACTTATCTACTCCCAGGAGAAGACGCTGCGAAGTGTCCAGGAATATCAGATTTTTATATATCTAATCCATAACACAATCCATAACAATATTATATATAGAGGTGCAATTGCCTACAAATTCTTGAACAGTCTGGAAAAATAGTGTCTGTTAAAAAAAAATTGTTGACCATGATTTTTTTTAACTGGAGGAACTTATACTGGTTAATATGATTGGAGCTATTATGAAAAAAAAAATATATAGGTTGGTAGTTATAATTATATATCTTATAATTATGCCCTTTATTTAAAAAAACAAAACAAGAAGCATCGCCAGAATTGCTTTTTTTATGCATTCTCTAATATAAAAAAAATTCAATTCATGGAAATGAAAATGATCATATTTACCTTAAAGCGGATTTGTCACCAGGACACAGCTGGACAGTTTTTGCTGTTACTTTATTCCTGCTGCTCCCCTGAGTATACTGTTTTGATTTCTTTAATTTTTTTTTTTAACCTGCCATATGCTTTTAGAGATATGGACCTTTTTATTTACTAATTATTATGGTCTTTATCAAGGGGTCGTAACTCACATAAAATTCAGAGATTAGTCTTTAAGCCAGCTCTGCATCACCATGAGAGCAACGCCCCTTTGGTAAAATCCATAAAAATTAGCACCAAATGAAACCGTATGTGAGATTTAAAAATAAAAAATAAATAAAAAAAATCAGAATATTCAGGGGAGCAGCGGAACTAAAATAAGAGCAAAAACTGTTTACTTCTGACCTGGTGACAAGTCCTCTTTAAATGGTATCTAAAAAATATGGTTCATCCAGTAAAAATAATGAACACGTTATTAGGTGAGCTTCAGGTAGGACGTTTTGGTGCAGGAGCTGTGACTTATTGGACATGACATAAATGACAAATAGATTTTAGAAAAAAAAAAATTATATTGGCAGGTTACACCTTTTTAACTTATTCTGCTCTTCCCTGGACACTGGGCACAATCCGCACCCACTCAAACGTACGTCAAGGCTTCCTTTCAAGCTCTTCCTAGCTTTTGGTCGGGGATAAGATTAGTGCTTGTTCCTTGCACTACAGGCAGCTGCCAGAGAGGCACCTGCACTGCTTATTCTATAGAGGTCCCAGTGGCTTTGGAATAGATTGTGGTGGTTTGGTTTCAGCATGGTGATCTGTTTGTTCAATAACGCTTGGGAGCACAAGTGAGCTCTGTATTAAGGAAAAGAAGGGGAGTCCTATGCAGACTCAAGACTTCGAGCTTGGTAAAAAGGGAATCATGTAGCTTTGTTCCAGAGAACAGTGAAGAACCTTTGATTTCATGGAGATGATGATATTTATTCTTGCCTACTCAAGGGTGAAACCCAAGAAACAAGGGATTGTCCCATTCAGGGACATTGCAATGAATTAGCTCCAAAAAAACATGGCCAGCTTTTTCCTTTCTTTTTTTTTATGTAGGGATTTGATTGGAAATCGGCCGTACACAACTTATTTAAAGAAAAGAGGTAAAACAAGGAATTCATGCATTGTGAGAGCAGAGGAAACATGTTTAATCACAATCTGGTTTCAATCAATCTCCCTCTGTTAAGCTGATCAAACATTTTTAATCTTTTTTTTTTCCGGGAAAGCCTTAACTGTGTCAGGTTCGACTTTTGCCCAAGAAGTGGTTTGAGTGTTTAGAGGTGTCAAACAACCAACAGCACAATACAGCGGCACAAAATGAGCGCATTGGTAGAATGACAGTGTGTAATAGATGGAGCCATATGTAAAGCCACCATTATGACTTCACAAAATCATCAGCATATTTCATAGATTTCCTTCTTTCTCTTTAAAGAGACTGCTGATTAAGTGACAACTCTAGTCTGCAGTTGTATGTAACTCAGCCATAGCCCTACATATTGCAGGTGAAAAATCACTACCAAAAGGATGCATGTAGTCTCAATGTGTGACGCCTCTACTCAGAAAGCCCGTGTTTTACCCTGGATGTTGGGGGACTCGGTGTCGGACCCTGTGGTGAAGAGATGGGATGCAGCCGTGTCCCGGGCCCGACCCGTGCTCAGGGCCGTCACATTAGAAAGAGATGGTGTGGGCTTGTCCGGGTTGAGTGACTGATTAACGACTACGCCACCTGTGGTGCCTGGTGAAGGGTCACCAGCGCCGCTAGCAGTCCGCTGAGGCCTGGTGTCGTGGTGCCTAAAGGTATTACTGCTCCCCACAGGCGGAGCAAGGCCTCAGGGCAGGCAAACGGGAAAGAGAGGGGGTAGTAGTGCGGGGAGTACGGGCACCGCGTCGCATGGTATGGCGCGTAATGAACAGTTCGGAGGCCATAGGGGTGAACTTCCAAGGCTTTACTCACTCAGAGATGACAGCGGGAAGGTGACTCCCTGCTCCCCGCGGAGTCCTGCGGCCACCAGGGACGGGGGTCCGACTACCTCCAAGAAAGTCCAGTGTTCGGTAGCGTCCCTACACCAGAGTGTTCCTGCACTACAGACTTCACCCTTTCCAGTCTGTGCGTGTGTAGGTAGGCCAGGTCCCCCTCTGAGCTCCTCTCAGGACTAGGGCACGGGTGGCAATTCCTCTCCATCCGATGCCCGATGGGATCCTGAGAGCCTAACCGGGCTTTCCCGTCCTGGACGTAGAGTACGAGGTCGGGTGTCGGGGGCCGGTACCCCTCTTGCAGCCGGAATCCCTCTGAATAGATCAGGTAGGCGAGGAAAGGTGGCGTGCTCCGCTCCGTCTGCATCCTCCCCGGGACCCATTTGCTAGGGAGCCACACTCTAAAGCTCCCGGACCTTCTTGATCTTGGTCCTCGGCCGGGTTGAGACATTCCTTGTCTGCAACCTACCTCTCGTCCCATGGCCCAGGTACGAGGGCTGTGTCCCTTGCCGGTGCAGGCCCACACAGGATCTGCGCTCCCGGAGGGAAGTCACATTACACACAGTATTTTGACAGCACAGTGACAGCCGACAGACTAGCAAGGGCTAGACTGATGGACCACAGAAGAACCAACTAACAAGGACTGAAAGACGGACCAAAAAGAACCAGCAGAAGGACCAAGATCAAAGATGGCATTCTATTAAGTATGAAATTTGAAGTGTAACCAACTAGTTATTCCTCCACCCTCACCCACTAACTGGTTCCTACCACTTTGTGTTCCCCAGTCTCCCTGTAACCAGGGGAGCAGCACCTAGTGCATAATAGCTCCCTCTGGTGGAATGTAGTGTTGGATGCAAAAGGCTAGGTCACAACCATCACACTGGCCTTACCTCAGAGGAGGAACACCACACTCCATTGGAGAAGTGCAGCATTCCTGTGGCGGTCGAACCCTCAGGGGCGCCACAAATGGGTTTTGGCAAAAACAGTTGAACATCTGTTTGGGAACCTCCTGACTCCCCTACATCATCTGTAAATGGAATTTCAACACCTAATCCTTTTGTTTTCAGGGAAGATCAGCTACCATCAGAGGTGTCTGATAGCAGCTTCTTCCACTCTGACCACTGATCATAGCATTCACTTGTAAGGAGGAGTTGAAGGAGAAGGTGAAAGATACCTGCTTAACTAACATTCGACCAATAGGTAACTTATGTGTGTGGCCAGCTTTAACTAGGCGTCTTAATCGCTGAATCTTTTTGTAACACACTTCCGAGCTCCCCTGCACAGTTCCCCTTCTCCCTCCCTGCTTCCTTGTGTTGTGCGCGCCACACTTCCCAGTGCACGCGTAGTGCGAGCACACCCCCATGCTCTTGAAAGACCAGCGTGCACACCTGCTAAGATTCCCCCAGCCAATAGCTGGGAGACATTTTGAATAGAAGGCACCCTCCCCAATAGGGAGGTGCCGAAGCAAGATTGTATCATTAGTATGTAGTAGAACTAGTGAGTTGTGAGGTCCCCTGGTCTTTGTGGGGCCAGTGTCCTGAACCCGTAGTCCCTGGTCCTTGTGTACCCAGTCCTGAACCCTGAAGCCGCTCTGGCGGTAACTGAATCTCTAGCCGAGACTTGTGTGTCTGAACGTGTGCCTATCCGTGTACTCAGTATATTCGGACTGCTAAAACCAGTCTCCGAATCAGCCCTGTCTGAGACTCCGTGTCAGTAACCGTTCTGCAGTGAATCTTGAACCTAGCAGTCTGAACAGAGCACGAGTCAGTGTCCTTGTCAGTAACCATTCTGCCAGAGGATCCAGAACCTAGTAGTCTGAATGGAGCCCAAGTCCATATCCGTGTCAGCGAACCTGACTCTTGGGGTCAGCAGGTGCAGTACCGGGGACTGCCTAGGAGTGGTACCTGACAGCTACCTGCAGCTCAACCCTGACTCCACCATCAGGAGCTCCAGTAAACCCCAGGTAGCCGCTTAGCTACGCCCCTTCCTAGGTAAACCCAGTCCTATGGCACGGTGGGTCCACGAACCACGTGCGCCACCTGTGGGAGTGACACTTTTTCTTGCGGTGTAACCTTGAATCCCTCCATTCATTTTAACGTAATATAGTCTCATAAGTAGAATTATCCGTCAGCTAGCCAAGTATTCTCAAATTGTAAAAATAGATGTATATTAAACCATTAAGTCCAGAAATATTTGGACAGAGACCGAATCTACTGGATTTGGGCTCTGAATGCCATTATTTTTTCTTTAAAATAAAACAACTGAGATACAATTGAAGTGTAGACTTTCAGGTTTAATTAATGGGACTGAACTTAAATAGCCTATGAAATGTTTAGGAATTACAACCGTTTTTCCACAAAACCTCCTCATTTCAGGGGCTCAAAAGTAATTGGACAAATAAACTTTACCATAAATAAAATGTTCATTTTTAATACTGTGTAGAGAATAATGTGCAGGCAAAGACTGCCTGAAGTCTGGAAGCCATGGACATCAACAAACGCTGTGTTTTCTACTTTGTGATGCTTTGCCACGCCTTTACTGCAGCTGACTTCAGTTGTTGCTTGTTTGTGGGTCTTTCTGCCTTAAGTTTTTGTCTTAAGCATGTGAAATGTTGCTCAATGGTGTTAAGATCTGGTGATTGACTCGGCCATTGCAGAACATTCCACTTATTCGCCTTAAAAACTCCTGGGTTGCTTTCTCAGTATGTTTTGGGTCATTGTCCATCTGTACTGTGAAGTGTCATCCAATCAACCTTGCTGCATTTGGTTGAATCTGAGCAGAAAGTATCGCCATGTACACTTCAGAATTCATCCGGCTGCTTCTGTCTTCAGTCACATCATCAATAAACACTAGTGACCCAGTGCCATTGGCAGCCATGCATGCCCATGTCATCACACTGCCTCCACCATGTTTTACAGAGGATGTGGTGTGCTTTGGTTCATGAGTTGTTCCAAGCCTTCTCCATCCTTTCTTCTTCCCATCATTCTGGCATAGGTTGATCTTAGGTTTGTAACATCACCGCCGGCATGCCTGCATGGCTTCCCATCCCCCACCATGCAGGGACACGGACTTACTCACCACCCTGTGCAGTGTGTTCCTTGTCCTCTGCTTGCTGTTGATGCTTCCTGGCTGCATGCTTAGGGCGGCCGTTCAAGCACTTCCTGATTCTTAAAGGAACAGAGCGCTCAATCCTAATGTGTCCCCAGCCTATTGCTGGGAGGCACTTGGTACTTAAAGCACCTCCACCTGTAGGGAGGAACCTGAGCAACACTCTCTTTCAGTGCATTTGTGCAACTGCTGAGTTGCCAGGTCCTGTTCTGTTTGTCTCCCTGTTTCTGCCACCCTGGTGGCTGAGTACCCAGGCCTGAACCCTGAACCTGTTTGTACCTATGTCAGTTCTTGTCTGAATTGGGACCTATCCCTGAACCTGTTTGTATCTGTGTCTTTCCCTTCACCTCTTGTGTCTGAAACCTGCAGTGTCTGAACCTGTACTTATCCCTGAAATCTGCAGTGTCTGAACGAGTGCATATCTCTTATCTGTTTAGTGATTTAGTGCTTAGTGTTTTGTAAATGCCCTGTATGAACTTGTTCCAGTCTCCCTTATCCTTACCTATACTTGTATGCATCTTGTGTGAATCTGACTCTGTCTATTCCTTGTGAACAGAGTCCTGCCCTGCCTGGCTACGTCTGCCGTTTCCTTCCCTGGCCGCATCTGCAGTTTCCTTGCTTGTTTGTCCCGTCTGAACTGGGTCCTGCCCATGTCTGCCTGTATACCAGCCGGACCTGCCCGCACCTGCCAGTGCTTATCTGTATACCAGCCGAACCTGCCTGTACCTGCCAGTGTGAATCAGTATTCCAGCCGAACCTTCCACTACCGACATACCTCGTTGAGGGTCAGCAGCCGTGTGTCTGAGGTCTGCCCTGCTGTAGCACCTGGTTCCAACCCTCCCAGGCTCTTCTACACAGTCAGTTGTTATGCATCCAAGGTCACTCTGGGAGTGGCACTTAGTCACGCCCCTCCAGGCACACCTCGGTCCGTGGCACAATTGGACCACAATCCACATTTGCGCTACACAGTCTGAGCGTGAGCGTAACAAGTTTCATCTGTCCAAAGAATGCTTTTCCAAAGTTGGGCTGGCTTCTTTAGATGTTTTTTGAGAAAGTCTAACCTGGCCTTTCTATTTTTAAGGCTGATTAATGGTTTGCACCCTGTGGTGAACTCTGTGTATTTGCTCTCATGAAGTCTTCTCATTATAGCAGACTCAGATACTGAAACACCTACTTCTTGGAGAGAAATTTTCACTTGGGTGGATGTTGTGAAGGGTTTTTCTTCTCCATGGAAAGGAATCTGCGATCATCAACCGCTGTTGTCTTCCGTCGATGTCCAGGCCTTTTTGAGTTCCCAAGTTCACCAGTGCACTCTTTTTTTTGCAGTATGTACCAAACTGTTGATATGGCCTTTCCTAAAATTTCTAGTATCTCTGTAATAGATTTCTTCTTTTTTATCAGCCTAATGATGGTCTGTTTCTATTCCATTGAGAGCTCCTTTGACCGCATGTCGTGGGTTCACAGCAACAGCTTCCAAATGCAAATGCATGTTTTCTATCTGGATTCAATAAATAGACGTTTTTTCACAGTGCCTACAATGTTTAGAGGTTCTCTGTATTTTTGGGTTATTTTCCCATACCTCTTGTATCTGAATATTTTCTACACAAGTTATGCGTTTTAAGTGTTTTTAAAAAAAAATTTGTTCGTTTGTGTGTTGCTGATGTATTATTAATAAAAAATGTTTTTGATATCTTGCATTATATCTGGAAGTACATGGTCTTTTGTTTGCCTTACGCCCTTTTCTCTTCTTTAAACTGACTTTTAATCCTAGACTTTTTCAAATGGAATTCTTTAGCTGCCCTGATTAACCCTCTACCAGGCTGACATTACTGCCTCCAATACTACCATTGCTGCCTACCCATGATTGTTACCCAGCTTCTCCAGACTTCTGGAAAATCGACATAATCATAGAAAAAAATCAACAGGCAGATATCTTTTCAAAACAAAACATAAAACTAGTGTAGAAATGTAAGAGTGTGTCCTGGACAAATATGCTCTGCTTCCCTCACTACTAAAACGGGCACGTTTTTATGTATTTCTGGTGCATAGAATGACAAGAGCACTATTGTGAACTGTTTATGTGTAATAACGTGAATGACATAATATGTACAGTCATGGCCAAAAGTATTGAGAATGAGACAAATAGTAATTTTTCCAAAGTTTACTGCTTCATTTTTTGTAATGGCAATATGCATATACTCCTGAATGTCAAAGAGTGATCAGCTTAACAGCAATTACTGTACTTGCAAAGTCAATATTTGCCCAGAAAATGAACTTTAACCCCCAAAACACATTTCAACATCATTGCAGTCCTGCCTTAAAAGGAGCAGCTAACATCGTTTTAGTGATTGATCCATTAACACAGGTGTGGGTGTTGATGAGGACAGGGCTGGCGATCAATCAGTCATGATTAAGTAAGAATGACATCACTGGACACTTTAAAAGGAGGCTGGTTCTTGGTATCATTGCTTCTCTTCAGTTAACCATGGTTATCTCTAAAGAAACACGTGCAGCCATCACTGCACTGCACAAAAATGGCCTAACAGGGAAGAGTATCGCAGCTACAAAGATTGCACCTCAGTCAACAATCTATCGCATCATCAAGAACTTCAAGGAGAGAGCTTCCATTGTTGTCAAAAAGGCTCCAGGGCACCCAAGAAAGACCAGCAAGCGCCAGGACCGTATCTTAAAACTGTTTCAGCTGCGGGATCGGACTACAAGCAGTGCCGAGCTTGCTCAGGAATGGCAGCAGGCTGGTGTGAGTGCTTCTGCACGCACTGTGAGGCGGAGACTCTTTGAGCAAGGGCTGGTTTCAAGGAGGGCAGCAAAGAAGCCACTTCTCTCCAGAAAAAACATCAGGGACCGACTGATATTCTGCAAAAGGTACAGGGAGTGGACTGCTGAGGACTGGGGCAAAGTAATTTTCTCTGATGAATCCCCATTTCGATTGTTTGGGACATCTGGAAAATAGCTTATTCGGAGAAGAAGAGGTGAGCGCTACCACCAGTCTTGTCTCATGCCAACTGTAAAGCATCCTGAAACCATTCATGTGTGGGGTTGCTTCTCAGCCAAGGGAATCGGCTCACTCACAGTCTTGCCTAAAAACACAGCCATGAATAAAGAATGGTACCAGAATGTCCTCCAAGAGCAACTTCTCCCAACCGTCCAAGAGCAGTTTGGCGCCCAACAATGCCTTTTCCAGCATGATGGAGCACCTTGCCATAAAGCAAAGGTGTTAACTAAATGGCTCATGGAACAAAACATAGAGATTTTGGGTCCATGGCCTGGAAACTCCCCAGATCTTAATCCCATTGAGAACTTGTGGTCAATCATCAAGAGACCGGTGGACAAACAAAAACCAACAAATTCTGGCAAAATGCAAGCATTGATTATGCAAGAATGGACTGCTATCAGTCAGGATTTGGTCCAAAAGTTGATTGAGAGCATGCCAGGGAGAATTACAGAGGTCTTGAAGAAGAAGGGGCAACACTGCAAATATTTACTTGCTGCATTAACTCATTCTAACTGTCAATATAACCTATTGGTACTCATAATATGATTGCAATAATATTTCTGTATGTGATATAAACATCAGACAAACACTAATAAAAACCAGAGGCCAGCAGATCATGTGAAAATATAATTTTGGTGTCATTCTCAAAACTTTTGGCCATGACTGTACAATGCTGTAGGATGTTATAAGTGTTTATTATGTGGATGACTCAAATATGTTAAGTATAGGGAAAGTATAGCACTACGATAAAGTGTTAGACATAGATAGGAATGGGAAGTGCAGTGGAGGGCACAATAGAACCAGGAAATAGATAGATATAGCATAGGAACAGTTAAAGTGTTAGGGAGCTGCCCCAATTTGGGAGGGGCAGGCTTGGTTAAAAGGGAGAACATTTTCTTCTGCTTTAAATATATGAGGAGATAAGATAGAAAAGAGTGATTAGAGAAGTCTAAAGCCCCCGTCTCACATAGCGATATCGCTAGCGATATCGCTGCTGAGTCACGGTTTTGGTGACTCACCAGCGACCTCACCAGCGATGTCGCTGTGTGTGACACTTTGCAACGATCAGGCCCCTGCTGTGAGGTCGCTGATCGTTGCAAAGTGTCCTGGACCATTTTTTGGTCGTTGGCCTCCCGCTGGCCAGCACACATCGCTGTGTGTGACCAGCGGGACCAACGATCTGGCTGGTAACTATGGTAAACATCGGGTTACTAGGGGCACGCGCGCACTTAGTAACCCGCTGTTTACCATGGATACCACTCTGCTACGGTGCACGGAGGCTCCCGCGCACCGTAGCAGAGTGGTATCCATGGTAAACAGCGGGTTACTAGGGGCACACGCGCACTTAGTAACCCGATGTTTACCATAGTTACCAGCCTGCTCCTGCTTGCAGCAGGCTGGTAACGGGAGCAGGACATCGTGGAACGATTCTTTCCATGATATCGCTGCTCCCCTGATCGCTGGTGAGCCTGCCTGTTTGACAGCTCACCAGCGATGTATTAGCGATGCAGCAACGATCCCTGACAGGTCGTATCGTTGTCGGGATCGCTGCTGCATCACTTAGTGTGACGGGGCCCTAAGGCCAGAGGGCTGAGAAGCACAGAAAAGTACAAGCTTTAGGGGCAGCATGCGGACGGCAACCACTAACTCTAGTGGACCTTCCCAGGACGTCCGGGGCCTATGGCGTGAATTAGGCACAGAAGCGAGTGCCTTATTAACTTTCCAGAAGGAAGGAAGCCGGACAGGAAGCCATGTCAGAGAAGTGGGTTGGAACCCATGGGAGCTGCAGAGCCGGATAGAGTATTCCAGGGACCCAGGGTTCCAGACCAGAAAGGGATCACTCAAGCTGAAAAAGAAGCGACTATAATAGCATACTGTGCTGTGAATAAGATGGAGTTTGGACTGTTCAGTAAACTTTTATTATTCACCTATGGGTGAGTCAAGTGTTTTCCTACTTCACAGGATCATTACTTTATTAAATTCATGCAGTCTATTAATATCATCTCACAGAACTTATTGTATCACAGAATTCATGGGGGCAGAGGAAGGGAGGATGTGTCAGTCAGCTTGGTAACAGAAAAAAAAGTGAGGCCCTTCGTGACCCTTATAGCAAGACTCAGGCTGGCCGTACCCTGACTTGTAATTTTTGTTATCCGTAATGACTGAATGATTGCTTTGGTCTTCAATATAACGTGATATAAAAAACTGTGTAAGACACCGACTTAAACAGTTCTTAAAAAATCTGGTTTGACATGTCAGACTTGTGTGTGCCAAACAGATGTGCACTGTTTCAAAAGAAGACCAGATCATGAATTTGTCATTTCAGCTTATGGCATTGTCATCCAGAACATCAACGCTGGAAGATAAGTCATTAACTGCTACTGAACTGACCATAGATTATAAATGTCCGGTTGGTCCACAAATAACTCTGCAATGACATCTTAGAATGTCAATGCATATTAAGCAGCTGCACAAGATTGTGAGGAGCACAGCCAGAATCCCCATGGAGAAGGGAGAGCTATATACATAGTGCTGAATAAGCACTGGGTATTTAGTATTGGAGGCGCTAGCTGCACTTCCTTCTCTGGACCCAGTGATCATGTGATCACCAAGTGCTGGATGGAACAGAATTTGCTAGGTTCTAGCAGACCCAGATCAGTTCAATCAGGAGGCTTGATTTTCCCTGTAACTGGAGCTAATATATCAGCCCCAGTTACAGGAGAAATCAAATATAAAAAATGGTTTTAAAGGGAATCTCTCACCAGAAAAAAACGCTATTAACCTGCAGATATAGGGTTAATCTGCAGTTTAATAGCATTACTAACCTACCTGGCGCCCACACTTAGCCAAACACTGCGGGGAGAAAATAAACTATATTCTCCTGAGCAGCATTTCGGGTTCAGTCACAGGGTGGCTGTAAACTGCACCCCCTGGACCAGCAGCCAGCCAGCTCCAATGCAGAGCCAGTGTCAGTCAGGGTTACAGCCGCCGCGGTGACTGACCCTGTGCCAGCGCCACCACTGTGACTGAAACTGGAACACTGAAGGGGGAATAAAGTTCATTTTCTCCCTGCAGCATTTGGCTAAGTGCGGGAGCCGGGCAGGTTAGTAATGCTATTAACATGCAGGTTAATAGCATTTTTTCTGGTGACAAGTTCCCTTTAAATGGTTCCTTGGTTATATGTGCTGAAGGGAATCTGTCATCAGGTTCTGCCTACCTGTCTGAGAGCAGCATGATGCAGGGGAAGAGACACTGATTCCAGAGATGTATCACTTACTAGGCTGCTTGCTGTAATTTTTATGAAATCACAATTTTATCTGTTGCAGATGTACCAGTTCTCATAATGCTGAGCACTGTATAAACAGGTTTACACCACTGATTGGCAGCTTTCTGTGTACACTGTGCATAGGCACAAAGCTGTCAATCAGTGGTTGGGGCGCGGTTATACAGAGCTCATAAATATGGAGGGCTACGTGGCAGTAGGTTTACTAGTCCTCTAGTGATAATCTCCTGCTGATAAAACAGTGCTTTTATCAAAACTACAGCAAGCAACCCAGTAAGTGACATATCGATGAAATCAGGGTCTCTGTCTCTACATTATGCTGCTCTCAAATTAGGTGACAAAAACCTGATGACAGATTCCCTTTGAGCACTCCTCAACCCATCCCTCTGCACTTGAGTGACAGATCTAGCAACCGTCCTGGAACACACTACAGCTGTCACTCAAAAGCAGTTTAAATAATCTCCAAAAATCTTTTATGACTATATCTAAGGGCACAATGTGTAAACAAATAAAAAAATAATAATAATTTATAAAAGCAATAAAAATAAAACAAAAGTAAAAAAAAGAAACTTGCTAATTTTGAGAAAAGTACCATTGATAAATTGGTATCTATTGGTGGGATTCCAGGAATCATGGTATTATAATGTTTATGTATTAATATCATTCGGTGAGAGTTATTACTGTAGTCTCTTATGTGCCATCTAATAAGCAGAACAAGCTATTATTGTTCTTTTAACACATCAAAAGCCCCTTTATCTGCAGGACCCCTATGCAGCTGCCCTTGGTGTACAAACTGTATGATCCCCCACCCCTTGTATTTTTAATACAGACTGTACAAAGTGTTATTTATTATAATATCCCACAGACAAACTTTGGCTTTATGCATTGGAATTATTATGCAGCAAGTTAATAAAACTTCCACCAAAATCTAAGAAAGTCTAAAGAAGCAACACACAAGGAGTGCACAAACTTTTATTACAAATTTACAGTATAAATATATCTAACTCTGTACAAAGGCTTTTGCAGAAGAGAAAGTTTTGCATTTCAATAAATTAATGACCACATTACAATTTACAAGTATTTACATAATAATGGTGATTTTGACCCTCGGTGGCTGCTGCTGAGCAGCGTGACAAAGGGCTCATCACAGGGAGCAGAGCGTTCTCCGTGGGGTGGTGCTGGTACAAAGTTTGGTCAGATCATTAGGAGTCATTAAACTTTCATTTTCTCTTTTAGGACATTTCGAAGTAACTATATAATGATATTGTGTACAATGTTTAACCCCCTTAAAATAATTCATGGCTAAGTGCAGGAGGCTCGGTTTAGTCTGGATAGCCCATAAGGGACAATTAAGGCTGCAATATCAGCAGCAAAATGCAACATAAGGTCTTACCCTTCTGTGTTAGGAGGTGGTAATTGTGCAAATTAAATGGTGCCAATAACCAGCAATCAGATTCTGCCTATTATTTCAATAGGGCAGGTGTGAGCAAAGATCTGATAGGTGGGTGCTGATGGGACCAAGACTTTTTTATTTATGGTCGCAGATGATTTTCGTGACATATGAATGATTATTTTTTCCACCCACAAGTCTTTTGCACATTGTGTATATGAGCCATGGAGGGTGAGGATCACAGGACAGCAGGATGCTGGGCACTGTGCATGCTGAAGCTATTGGCATGGGAATGCCCCAGCAGATTGAGATAATGCCTGTCCAGGCTCTGCATTGGTGATAAGAAGCTAGTGTGTTGAGTCTGCTGTGGCGGCGTGCATGGGATGGGCATGGTGGCGGGACCTGTGAGATAATTGAGTGTGGGGCTCCTGGTGGTGCTATGCCATGAAAATGATCCACCCGGACTTTGAGTAAATGTGGAGTCACCAGGGCTTGGATAATCAGGTGGAGAAGAATGAAGTTGGCAAGACATTTCCACATCCTGCAAAGAGCTGAACAGAGGCTCGGTGGTTAAATGTGCCTTAGACTGGAGGAAAGCAACAATTCGGGCATACTTGGTGTCCTTGGTTTCCATCCTTTCTACTGTGGTTAAGTAGTGGACCAGGTTTTTCATGCATTCATGATAGCCGTAATGGAAATAATTGGCAAATTCAGAGAGAAGATCTGTTGGGAGGCAAAAGTAGAAATAAGTGTGGGGCCGAGATGATACAAGAAATCATATAAACTGCACAAGACTTCTTATATATATTTATAAATTATGGAGATTAAATATAAACAAACAAAACTATCTGTGGAGAATATAAAACCAGACAATACCTCACCTTTATCTCTCCCCCTTGGAAAATCAGCAGCATGTAACGCTCTAAGGTACTGGACAGTCATTTCCAAAATTTCAGCTTTTTCCAGTTTTCCGGAATTCTGCAGATGAGACATGGATGTGCTTTATACAGACATCACAAGGGGAACATTCTGATAATGGAGTTGGGCGCTATAAACATCACAAACAAAATCTTTCTGCGGCTTTAAGTTAAATCTGATTCCAGGAATTGCATGAAACTACTGGCGCCATCTAAAGGGAACCTGACAGCAACTTTACCTCCTCCGAAATCTCTGCAGCGCACTAACCCAGAACATAAAGCGTATTATCAGTGACCATTCATTACTGTATAGGTCGGGAAGACTGAAGTATTGGTATCTAGCTTCATATTTAAAGATTTATTGGAGAAGTTGTCATGGAAAACAATGAGAAAATAGGTGAAAATAGATAGATAGATAGAGAGATAGATAGAGGGATAGATAGACAGATAGATAGATAGATAGAGGGATAGATAGATAGAGGGATAGATAGATAGATAGATAGATAGATAGATAGATAGATAGATAGATAGATAGAGGGATAGATAGATAGAGGGATAGATAGATAGAGGGATAGATAGATAGAGGGATAGATAGATAGATAGATAGATAGATAGATAGATAGATAGATAGATAGATAGAGGGATAGATAGATAGAGGGATAGATAGATAGAGGGATAGATAGATAGAGGGATAGATAGATAGAGGGATAGATAGATGGATAGATAGATAGATAGATAGATAGATAGATAGAGGGATAGATAGATAGAGGGATAGATAGATAGAGGGATAGATAGATAGATAGAGGGATAGATAGATAGATAGAGGGATAGATAGAGGGATAGATAGATAGATAGATAGATAGATAGATAGATAGATAGATAGATAGATAGAGGGATAGATAGATGGAGAGATAGATAGATAGATAGATAGATAGATAGATAGATAGATAGAGGGATAGATAGATAGATAGATAGATAGATAGATAGATAGATAGAGGGATAGATAGATGGAGAGATAGATAGATAGATAGATAGATAGATAGATAGATAGATAGATAGATAGATAGATAGATAGATAGATAGAGGGATAGATAGATAGATAGATAGATAGATAGATAGAGGGATAGATAGATAGATAGATAGATAGATAGATAGATAGATAGATAGATAGATAGAGGGATAGATAGATAGATAGATAGATAGATAGATAGATAGATAGATAGATAGATAGATAGAGGGATAGATAGATAGATAGATAGATAGATAGATAGATAGATAGATAGATAGAGGGATAGATAGATAGAGGGATAGATAGATAGATAGATAGATAGATAGATAGATAGAGGGATAGATAGATAGATATAGATAGAGGGATAGATAGATAGATAGATAGATAAATAGGGAGATAGATAGATATATGAATAGATAGATAGATAATAGATCGATAGTAGGTTGATATGGAATAGACAGGCAGATGATTAGACAGGCAGATGATGGCAGCATGGCTGAGCTGGCCCAGCAGGCTGGCTGGACTCACCTGTTTGGCTAGAGCCATTGGCACAGTCTTTCCCAGCTCACTCAGGCACCGGTTGATCCTGTCCCTCCTCCTCTTCTCTATGACTTTGTGGGACACGGGGGTCCTCTGGAAAGAGACAATGACAGGTAGATTAGTGCCCGGGTGGCAGGTGGCTGCGGGCTGCCATTGCCCCTCTGCACTCACTCTGCGCTCCTTGACTCTGGCGATCATGGCCGGTGTCCCCATCAGCCCGAGGTCCATGCTGCCGTGTGCGCCGGGTACTGTCTGCTCTCCCACCCGGGCTGCGCTTATAAAGCGATCACTTATCAGCCGGGCGCATTCAGGGATTAGAGGTGCAGAGAATGGGGGGCGGGCTGATACCAGGCGAGACGGCGCTAACAGCGCACAAATCCCTGTGTGGGACGGGGGGCTGCCGGGGAGGGGGCCACAAACGTTGTTAATCCACGTGGCCTCTGATGGACAAGTGATAAGGCGGACAGAGGTGAGAGCAGCCCACCTTCCACCGTGCGCCCCCCGGAGGAGCGCGCTGCCTGACCCTGTGCAATGTCAAGTGCCGGCAGCCGAGGCTGGTGCAGCGCCATAGCCTCCCATTATCCAGGGCTTACACTCATCTCAGCCCTGCTGCACACAGATCTAGAAGTGGTGAAGTCTGGGGCTCCTGTGTCTGCCCCCCCAATGTATGTCTGCTAATGATTACCTGAAGGACTTACAGAAGGACATAACTTGCAATTCCACCATGGAGTGTTCGGCCGCGGTCACACACAGCGTTTTCTGTTATCTGAGATAATTGGAGCGATTATGCTAATCAGAGTGTGATCCAATTTTCTCGGATGAGGAGAAGATGGAAAAAATTTTTTTCCATCTTCTCCATTCTGTCAGTCAGATGTCATCCAAGTGCAGTCGGATGTTTTCCATGGGCTCATTGACTTGTATGGCTGAGTGCGATCAGAATATCGGATGCAAGTCACGCATGCTGCAATTTTCTTTCCCTCAGATGGACTCTGTCCATGGAAACGATCACATATGTGCACGGCCCCCTAGAATAACATGGGTCAGAGTGCCGTCCGATGTTTTGTCAGATCGCACTCGGATCAGAAATACGGCCGTCTTCCCCAGCACGTAATACAAATAAATAGCCGTGGCACAGTAATAATGGCTCATGTACAACTGTGGGGAACATATGATTCCAAATTTGTTACCAAATGCGTGCGCTTTGTCAATGGCTTTAGTAAAAGAAACCATCTGCTAATAGATTAGTTGGTCTCATGGTTTACAAACATGGAGATTTACCAAACTAAATGTATGGAACAAAAGCAGTACACGCCATGTAAAGGCTCGCTCAGACTGGCGTATAGCCGGCGTATAACACGGACGATATCGGATAGCACTAAGCCCAATGTTATACTATGGAGCCGACTAGCATTTATTTTCTCATGCTGAGGCGACATAAGAAAAGAATTGCTGCATGGTGCGATTGGCAGCGTATGTCAGGCGGCACGCACCCATACAGGTCTGTGAGTGCGTCCAAAACATCAGACTGCACTCGGATGCCAACCGAGTGCAGTGCGATTACTGCAGACACCGGCAATGGAGGAGAAGGAGAAATTACTTTCTCAGTCTCCTCCGCTCCTGTGCTGTGATTCTCATGCGACAGGATCGGAGCACAGAGCACTGACACGCGGATCACACAGCGGAGCAGGAGCCGAGTATCATTAGCATATCACATCTGATGCTATGCGCTAATGTGACCCCGGCCTAACAGAATCATCCAGTGGTGGACACATTTTACTACTCCTGTAAGACATGCCACCTTTTCTAGACAGTTTTGAAAAAATGTGGTTTACAGAGGCAGAAAACAGACCGCACCTTCTGCCCCCCGCAGTAGCTACGCTACTGTGCTCACTACATTGTAATCATATTTATTTTCTTCATTAATGTGGCGTCATCATATTCCACAGCATTTAAAAACATTATCATCACTGTCCCCATTGGGGCTCCCAAGCTACAATTATGATATAATAGATTTCATAGTAAAGACCTGGAAAAGACCTAGTGATCTACTATCAACATCTGATTCTCCATGGATGAGCCGCATACATTGCATTGATCTCTATGTACAGTGTGTGAATCACAGTGTGAGAAGTCACACATATAGAGACTAAAGTATACTTTGTGCCCGTAACAGCTGGTGTGGAGGTGTGAGCAAGTGTAAAGCAAAAACACAAGCTCTATGGATACAGAAAAATGGTTATAGTGCCGGAGTGTGCACAATAATTGTATTTCTAAATCACTTTTATTATTGCTTTTACTTTGAATAAATCCATACAATGACTTAGATACCTTAGGGGCACAGACCAACTTGTGTTAGCTTTTTGGCTATTGTTTCCATGCTGCGGAGCGTAATGTAAGGGCTCATTCAGACGGCAGTGAGTTTCATCAATATTTTTTATCCGAGTTTGCTCAGTGGGTCAGATTTTACCATCAGAGTTTGGTCCTTGTTTCAATAGTTTTTCTCGGATGAGAAATAAAAAAAACGTCTCTCTATCTTTTAAATCTAGCAGTCTGTGAAAGGCAGGCGGCACTCAAATGGCATCCGAGTGCTGTACAATTATTTTTCATAGACCTATAGACTTGTATTGAGGATTTTGATTCAATACTAGATAATAGATTAATATCGCACGTCTCCACGATTTCACTCAGTCTGCAAAAACTTACAGACATTTGAGCAGCCCCAGTCACTCTTATAGGTACAAGTGCTGTACACAGATAGCACTCATACACAACAAACAGATGTGTGAATGGGACCTAAAGGTTACAGTTCTAATGGCTGCGAGGCATTTAGTAACAGAGCTAACCTGCAACGTGGCTCCCAGCCAATAGCTGGGAGGCATCTTGTATATAAGCTGCCCTCCCCCTATAGGGAGGTGCCAAGCAACACAGTGAATCATTAGTGAGTGAGGTGGTCTCCTAGTGAAGTCCCCTGGTCCTTGAGTGGCCAGTCCTGAAACTGAAGTCCCTGGTCCTGCTGTGGCCAATCCTGAACCCGAAGTCCCTGGTCCTTGTGGGGCCAGTCCTGAACCTGAAGTCCCTGGTCCTGTTGCGGCCAGTCCTGAACCCGAAGTCCCTGGTGCTTGTGGGGCCAGTCCTGAACCTGAAGTCCCTGGTCCTGCTAGGGCCAGTCCTGAACCTGAAGTCCCTGGTCCTGCTAGGGCCAGTCCTGAACCTGAAGTCCCTGGTCCTGCTGCAGCCAGTCCTGAACCCGAAGTCCCCTGATCCTTGTGCAGCCAGTCCTGAACCCGAAGTCCCCTGATCCTTGTGCAGCCAGTCCTGAACCCGAAGTCCCCTGATCCTTGTGCGGTCAGTCCTGAACCCGAAGTCCCTGGTCTTGGTGCGGCCAGTACTGAACCCGAAGTCCCTGATCCTGGTGCGGCCAGTACTGAACCCAAAGTCCCTGGTGCTTGTGGGGCCAGTCCTGAACCCGAAGTCCCCTGATCCTTGTGCAGCCAGTCCTGAACCCGAAGTCCCCTGATCCTTGTGCGGTCAGTCCTGAACCCGAAGTCCCTGGTCTTGGTGCGGCCAGTACTGAACCCGAAGTCCCTGATCCTGGTGCGGCCAGTACTGAACCCAAAGTCCCTGGTGCTTGTGGGGCCAGTCCTGAACCTGAAGTCCCTGGTCCTGCTAGGGCCAGTTCTGAACCTGAAGTCCCTGGTCCTGCTGCAGCCAGTCCTGAACCCGAAGTCCCCTGGTTCTTGTGCAACCAGTCCTGAACCCGAAGTCCCCTGATCCTTGTGCAGCCAGTCCTGAACCCGAAGTCCCCTGATCCTTGTGCGGTCAGTCCTGAACCCGAAGTCCCTGGTCTTGGTGCGACCTGTCCTGAACCCGAAGTCTGTGCTCCTGGTGCGGCCAGTTCTGAACCCGAAGTCCCTGCTCCTGGTGCGGCCAGTCCTGAACCCGAAGTCCCTAGTCCTAGTGTGGGAGGTGCCTGAACCTCATCTGCGGCCAGTCCCTGAATCAGTATCTGAGTATCCCGTATATCTGGACTGCTACAACCAGTCTCCAAATCAGCCCTGTCTGAGTGTCCGTGTCAGTAACCATTCTGCAAGAGGATCCAGAACTTAGTAGTCTGAATGGATTCCGAGTCCATATCCGTGTCTGCGTACCTGACCTCTGGGGTCAGCAGTTGCAGTACCGGGGACTGCCTAGGAGCGGTATCCGATGGCTACCTGCAGCAAAACCTGACCCCACCATCAGGAGCTCCAGTGAACACCTGGTAGCCTCTTAGCTACGCCCCTCCTAGGTAAGCCCAGCCCCATGGCACAGTGGGTCCACAAACCACGTGCGCCACCTGCGTGCGTAACACACTTATTGGGAGAATAACTTTGTGATCCAGCATCACAAATATAAAACATCAAATAAAAACATATAAAGGGGAGGGTTAGGTAGGTGTTTGTCCTGGGAAAAAGTAAGTATTTCTGACCTATCTCTTGCTCCTACCTATATTCTCCATCACCCTTAGCGCCACTTGCTGCCCCTCAATCTCAATCCACAGCCTCAAATCTTCAGATGAACCTAACTCACACCTGTCTACACATGAAACAGAAGCAATAAAAAAGGAAGAAGAGAACCGACCATAGAGTCCCAAATATCAAATAAAGTGAAAAGTTGTATATTTATTAATTACAGGTGACAACAGATGGATAGCAGACCAAATACATAATGATACAATGATTAAAAACATCTAAAAACAGGGGCGCATGTCCGAGTGATATACAGAACAATTCATGTTGGGAACAAAAATTAAATAATAAATAAATACAGTAAATAAAGAATCAAATCAATGAATCACAGATGTATATATGAATACATATAGGTAACCAGTGCACACAAAATATTAATTTAGTACACAGAAGGTAATATACAAGCGCCTTCGTCAGGGCATTGTTTGTAAGTATTTGACACCTCTGACATATGCCAACTATGTGGTTCAATGCATATTGAATATTCCATGTGCACATTGTTGCACCGACCTTCACTCTATCACAGATGTATTTCTGACCACCTTTTGTGGCATTTGGTTGCCATATGGTTTCTCCTCCCTCTCCCCTCCACTATATGGGTGTATGACATACATTGTGCAATTTTGCACATGTGTGGAGAGATTGATGTTGATATACCATATACTATATATTATATACTTTGTACATTCTCTTGGGGAAAGAGGGAGATATTAGATGCATTTGCACTTTATATATTGTATATTACCTTCTGTGTACTAAATTAATATTTTGTGTGCACTAGTTACCTATATGTATTCATATATACATCTGTGATTCATTGATTTGATTCTTTATTTATTTATTTATTTATTATTTAATTTTTGTTCCCAACATGAATTGTTCTGTATATCACTCGGACATGCGCCCCTGTTTTTAGATGTTTTTAATCATTGTATCATTATGTATTTGGTCTGCTATCCATCTGTTGTCACCTGTAATTAATAAATATACAACTTTCCACTTTATTTGATATTTGGAACTCTATGGTCGGTTCTCTTCTTCATTTTTTATTGTTGATTTTTTTTCCGACTGTCCCCTTGGCTTATATTGGTGCGTAATTCTGGTTGGTGCAATAATTTACATATATATCGTCAATATATGGAAACCTCTTTTATTTTTATTTATATCTATCCATATCATCTCCGGAAATATACTTCTTCTGGCATCCTTGTATTGTGTTATTACATGAAACAGAAGCCTAGTGACCATTCCTCTAGACCAAAGGTCTCAAACACAAAGCCCTTCGGGTATGACGTCACTGCCATGCGCAGATATCAGATATGCTGGCCTCTGATTGGCCGACGGCTGGCATTGGTAATGCTGTACTGGGAGACTGTCTCTGCGCAGTGCGCGGCAATGCAGCGCTGCTGTTGGCGGCTCCTCCTGGACCAGGTCGGGATCGTCAAGGGGCCTGACTCTGTGGTGCCTGCGGACCACATGAGCAGAAAGGATGCCGAGGGAACGGAGGACAGGTGAGAATAATTTTTTTTTTCTTCTCTTTTATGTGTGTGAAGAACAGCACAATAGGGGACATAGCCACAACTTGGGGACCTGCATGGGGGACATAGCCACAACATGGGGACATAGCCACAGCATGGCGACATTGATGGGGACATAGCCACAACATGGGAACCTGGATGGGGACATAACAACAATATGAGGACCTGGATGGGGACATAGCCTCAACATGGGGACATAGCCACAACATGGGGACATTGATGGGGACATAGCCACAATATGGGGACCTGGATGGGGACATAGCCACAATATGGGGATCTTGATTGTGACATAGCCACAAGATGAGGACCTGGATGGTGACATATCTACAATATGGGGACCTGGATGGGGCATATCTACAATACGGGGACATATCTACAATATGGGGACCTGGATGGGGACATACCTACAATATGGGGACCTGGATGGTGACATATGTACAATATGGGGACATACCAACAATATGGGGACCTGGATGGGGACATAGCCACAATATGGGGACCTGGATGGGAACATAGCCACAATATGGGGACCTGGATGGGAACATAGCCACAATATGGGGACCTGGATGGGGACATTGCCAGAAGATGAGGACCTGGATGGTGACGTATCTACAATATGGGGACATATCTACAATATGGGGAACTGGATGGGGGCATATCTACAATATGGGGACATACCTACAATATGGGGACCTGGACGGGGACATAGCCACAATATGAGGGCCTGGATTGGGGACATTACTACAAGATGGGAACATTACTCCATGATGAGGACCAGGATGGGGCATTACTCCAAGATGGGGACCAGTATGGGCACATTACTACAAAATGAGGACCAGGATGGAGAACATTACGGCAAGATGTTTGCCAGAATTACTATATGGTGCTAATTGTAAGACAATATTAATGTATGTGGCCAATTGGGGGAAACCAAAAAATAAGTTAAAAATAAAGCATGAAAAATATTTTGGCACTAAAAATGCTGTTTTATATATAAACTAAAGTAAACACAAAAAGGTGCACGTTTATTATCGCCACATCCATTACGACCCAAGCTATAAAAAAAATAAAATAAACACGGCAAAAATGTTCAAAAGGTGTACACGAAAAAATGGTATCACTAAAAATGTTACTTTGACCTGCAAAGAATGCGGCCCCCCAAATTCAAATTTTTTCCATGTGCGGCCCATATACCCAGCCGAGTTTGAGACCCCTGCTCTAGACAAAGAAACAGTTATCTGCAGAAGAACTGGATGCACAGCTGGACACCTACAATGCCAGGATGGACACCAGCTAATCTTTCCCCATGTTCCTGTGCCGCAGTTCTAGCTCTAGACATCGTTTCTACTCAACTGTTTTGCTTTTATTTCTGATAGGTTTTAAACTAATGTAAAGTTGCACAGTGTATGGTGGTGGCCCCATACGTTCTGCGTCATCTTAGCCTGATCAACTCTCAGAAATAACCACCATTACAATTAGTCCCCTTTTACTGCCCGCCTTCCTTGAAATTAGGTTCTAATGGACCCACTTATGTCTTTTTGCTGCCTAATTAAATAGTCTTCGGCCCAATAAGGAGTTCACATGCTATCACTAGTTCCCCAAAAAACATTACCAAACAGTCACACTCATACATTATGCAAAAAAATTCTAGCTATGGACAATTTTTAATAAACAACACCTATTTTACATACTATAATTCCATACATAGACAGTAGTCTGACTTACTCACAATGCAATACTCCCCGAGCTGGAGTCCACCAGACCCTAACTCCTCCAGTGTGTATCCAGGCCAACCATGCTGCTTTAACTGCCCCTCTGGGGAGTCACTGGACCTCCATCTGCTCAACCATTCTGACAGCTTGGCCCAACATCTTGGGGAGCCGCCCTAAACTATCATCCCCCAACATGCCAGTCTATCGCTGCCATAACCTAGACACCTGTATCAGGACTGTAGCATCATGTTCCGCCATTAAAAAAGTTAGGCTCCCTTTCCATTACTACCTGCTTTTTACACCCATGACTTAACAATCCTCTATATCATCATGTAGTATACTATTACTAAAGTCCAAACTTATTTCATATTTGTACTCCATCATACAGTACCTGTAAAGCTCTGGGCAATGGCTCACAATGCCATCATCAATAAACCCCATGAAGTCATGTATAGCTTTGTTAACCTTACTCTTCACTTTTTCTCAATGGTGTCATTTGATGTTGTGGCTCTCCAATACTTCCTTTGTATAATCCCATACCAAATCACTTCGACATGTGGCCATATTTTTTTCCAGTGTGCCATATACTGCTTGATATGCTTGACCAGCTGCAGGACTTTTAACCTGGTTAGGTCATGCCCCCTACATGGATAATAATCCAGTCTTGAGATCTGCCTCGGGCTTCTTCTGCTACCATTTTTCACATCTGACGCCATTTCAGGCCCCTTCTCCCGAACCACTGGACCATGATCCTGTTCTCTGGTAATCCCAGCTGCAAACCATATGGTCATCCTTCAGCTCTCTGTGCAGTCAAGTAGATGAAGGAGTGATCAATTATTATTATTATTATTTATTATTATAGCGCCATTTATTCCATGGCGCTTTACATGTGAAAAAGGGGGTATAATACAAGAACAATTTCAATAATCTTGAACACAATGTGACAGCGACTGGTACAGGCAGAGCGAGGACCCTGCCCGCGAGGGCTCACAATCTACGAGGGATGGGTGAGGATACAGTAGGTGAGGGTAGAGCTGGTCGTGCAGCGGTATGGTGGAGCGGTGGTTACTGCAGGTTGTAGGCTTGTCGGAAGAGGTGGGTCTTCAGGTTCCTTTTGAAGGTTTCCACGGTAGGCGAGAGTCTGATACGTTGGGGTAGAGAGTTCCAGAGTAGGGCGGAAGCACGGGAGAAATCTTGTATACGGTTGTGGGAGGAGGAGATAAGAGGGGAGTAGAGCAGGAGATCTTGTGAGGATCGGAGGTTGCGTGCAGGTATGTAACGGGAGACTAGGTCGGAGATATATGGAGGAGACAGGTTGTGAATGGCTTTGTATGTCATGGTTAGGGTTTTGAACTGGAGTCTCTGAGCAATGGGGAGCCAGTGAAGAGATTGACAGAGAGGAGAGGCCAGGGAATAGCGGGGGGACAGGTTGATTAGTCGAGCAGCAGAGTTTATGATAGATTGGAGGGGTGCGAGAGTGTTAGAGGGGAGGCCACAGAGCAGGAGGTTGCAGTAGTCAAGGCGGGAGATGATGAGGGCGTGCACTAGTGTTTTTGCAGATTCATGGTTTAGGAATGTGCGGATCCGGGAGATATTTTTAAGTTGGAGTCGGCAGGAAGTGGAAAGGGCTTGGATATGTGGTTTGAAGGAGAGTTCCGAGTCCAGGGTTACCCCGAGGCAGCGAGTTTGAGGGACTGGGGAGAGTGGGCAGCCATTGACTATGATGGATAGGTCAGTTGGGAGGGTTGAATGAGATGGCGGAAAGATGATGAATTCTGTTTTGTCCATGTTAAGTTTTAGAAATCTAGCAGAGAAGAAGGATGAAATAGCAGACAGACATTGTGGGATTTTGGTTAATACGGAGGTGATATCGGGTCCAGAGAGGTAGATCTGTGTGTCATCAGCATAGAGGTGATAATGAAAGCCATGAGACTCTATGAGCTGTCCCAGGCCTAAGGTGTAGATGGAGAAGAGCAGGGGTCCTAGAACTGAACCTTGGGGGACACCGACAGATAGGGGGCGAGATGAAGAGGTGGTGTGTGAGTGGGAGACACTGAATGTCCGGTCTGTTAGGTATGAGGAGATCCAGGATAGGGCCAAGTCTGTGATGCCGAGAGATGAGAGAGTCTGTAGTAAGAGGGAATGGTCCACTGTGTCAAAGGCAGATGACAGGTCTAGGAGGAGGAGGACAGAGTAGTGTCGCTTAGATTTGGCGGTTAGTAGGTCGTTTGTGACTTTAGTCAGTGCAGTTTCAGTAGAATGGTGCGGTCGGAAACCAGATTGTAGGCGGTCAAAGAGGGAGCAGGAGGAGAGGTGGGAGGACAGTTCAGAATGGACATGTTGTTCCAGTAGTTTTGAGGCATAGAGGAGAAGTGATATGGGGCAATAGCTAGACACAGAGGATGGGTCAAGGGAGGGCTTTTTGAGGATGGGTGTGATTGAGGCATGTTTGAAATATGAGGGGAAGACACCAGTTGTTAGTGACAGGTTGAAGAGGTGGGCTAGGGCTGGGATGAAGATAGTGGTAAGGTTTGGGATGAGGTGGGACGGGATTGGGTCAAGTTTACAGGTGGTGAGGTGTGATTTGGAGAGTAAGGAGGAAAGTTGATCTTCAGAAATGGTGGAGAATGTAGTTTTGGAGGAGGAGGGTTGAGTAGGTGTGGGGAGGGGCTGTGGGGGCTTTAGGCAAAAGCTTTGTCTGATGGTGTCAATCTTCTGCTTGAAGAATGAGGCAAAGTCTTCGGCTGAAATAAGAGGAGAGGGAGGAGGCACTGGGGGACGGAGGAGAGAATTGAAGGTGTTGAATAGTTGTTTGGGGTTGTGGGACAGGGAGGATATGAGAGATGTGAAGTATGTTTGTTTTGCTGCAGTGAGTGTGGACTTGAAGGTAGTGAGGGACTGTTTGAATGCGATGGAGTGTTCATGGGAGTGGGACCTTTTCCATCTACGTTCAGCAGCCCTGGAGGCCCGTCGCAGTTCTTTAGTTAGGCTGGTGTGCCAGGGTTGTCTGTTGATTGTGCGAGTCTTGGTATGCATGAGGGGGGCGACCGAATCGAGAGCTGCAGCTGTTGTGGTGTTGTATAAAGTGGCAGCAGCATCTGCATCATGTAAGGAACTAATGTCTGTAAGAGGGAGGAGGGATTCAGAGAGAGAGTGTAGGTCAAGGTGTTTGAGATTTCTACGAGCGTATTCAAGTTTGTGGAGTGGGGATTGTTGCCCCGGGGAGGAGAGAGAAGAGAATGTGAGTAGGTTGTGGTCAGAGAGAGGGAGAGGTGAGTTAGAGAGGTTAGATAGGGAACAGAGGCGGGTGAAGATGAGGTCCAGCGTGTGGCCGTCTTTGTGGGTGGGTGTGGAAGACCACTGGGTAAGACCAAAGGAGGAAGTGAGGGATAGAAGCTTAGAGGCAGCTGAGAGGGAAGTATCAATGGGGATGTTAAAGTCGCCCATGAGGATAGTGGGGATGTCAACAGAGAGGAAATGAAGTAGCCAGGTGGTGAAGTGGTCAAAGAAAGTGGTGGCTGATCCTGGGGGGGCGGTAGATGACAGCCAGTTGGAGGTTGGAGGGGGAGTAGATGCGCACACAGTGCACTTCAAAAGACGGGAGAGTAATTGCGGGCGGCAGTGGGATCTGGGTGAAGGAGCAGTTTTCTGAGAGGAGGAAACCTATTCCTCCACCGTGCTTGCCGTTGGGGCGGGGGGTATGGGAGAGGTGGAATCCGCCATACGAAAGTGCAGCAGGAGAGGTTGTGTCGGAGGGGGTGAGCCAGGTTTCAGTGATTCCGAGGAAGGAAAGCTTGTTAGTGATGAAGAGATCGTGAATGTAGGAAAGTTTATTGCAGACAGAGCGAGCGTTCCATAGAGCTCCTGTTAGTGGAACTGGGGAAGCGGGGGCTGGGCGGATGGGTGTAAGGTTAGAAGGGTTACGAGAGTTTGGGATAGATCGGGGGTAGGAGGTGGAAGTGAATGTAGGGATGTGGTGAGGAGGGCCAGGATTTGGAGAGATGTCGCCGGCAGTAAGGAGGAGCAGAGAAAGCGTTATTAGGTGGGAGCAGGAGAGGGCATGAGGTGGCTGTCTGTGTTTGGAGACAAAGGATTACCCACAACAACTTGAACTCTGATTAAAATGAACACACAAAGTTGGTTCCCATGCAGAGAACACACAGTCTTATGGAAAACATTGGACCTCTGCCTGCCTACCTTATTGATCTCTTCAACCCCAAATCCTACTGCTGCTTCATCTCATTCTGCACTTATTCTACATTAATGCATCCCAACCTTATCCTTATTCAACCTTACTCCATTTGTTGCCCTTTTTAGTATTTGCTGAAACTGAAAAAGGGATTGCCCCACTCCAGACTGGGAAATCTTGTACACAGTACACTGGGAAAATCTCCCCTTCTTCTCTCTTCAAAATTATCCACATCCCTTTTCCATCATGATCTGTTTTTGATTTTGCAATAAAACACCTTACTCTGTCTCCTTACGCTTTCAAATCTTCACTTCTCAATCCCCATTCTCCTTTCTATGAACCTGCTACCAATTCTACCATTGTAAAAGCACCTGCAAATGCCCCCGCTCAGCATTCCCCCCCAAAAAAACCTCATAAACCATTGATCTGAATGCATATGTAACGAATATTATTTTCTCTGTTCCTCTAAACCCATTCTCACTTCATTAAACCAAGTAAAACGTTTTTACCAAACTAAGTCCTCCTTCAATGCCCTTGTTATCCTTATTTTATGCCAACTTTCCTTTAACCAGTTGTAATCATCTGCAATTTTCTTGAAAACATCTTCCCCATGGGTATAACCCAAGACCACGCACCCCATTCGTACATATTTGCCAACAAATAAAGTCCTGTTAAGATAATAACCTGCAAACCTAAAATGTTCAGCCTAAACACTGACTTTATGTCACCTTTTGCCATCATTGCGCCCTAACTGCTATTATTACTATGTTAACTGCACTTTCAAAAGATTGGTAATGCACCTCTATTACTGCCCCATCCCCCTCGAATATGACTTATGCTGGATAGTGCGGTATACATCTTCCTTCTTTGTCAAACTCCCCAATGGTGAACAAACCTCCCCTTCAAATGGACAAAGTCTTCCTTACATTGGCCATGTGTCTGAGCACTGAACACCTTGTGCTTCTGGGCTCTCCAAGGAGGCTGCAGTTCTGGAATATGACAGCTCTGGGGGATAATGGCTTCCTGGTCACGTAATGTTTACTTCTTCTCCAATACTTGGCAGTTAGGCTATGTTCACACACATTGGGTTTTTCAGCGTATTTTGCTGCAGATTTTTATGCAAATTTTCAGCTGTGTTTTGCAGTAACATCAAAGTCTATGAGAAACCAGAATTCTCTGTTCCCACATCTTGTTTGTTTTTTTTTGCTGCGTATTTTGTGCCTTGGTTGGGTTTTTGGAAAATAGAGCATTCACTTCTTTCAGCGTTTTTTCACCCATAGGAAGTAATGGGTGGTGAAAAAAATGCACCAAAAAATTCAGGTACATTTTTTCAGCGTTTTTGATGGCAAAATAGAATGGGGTTCTTTTTTTCACAGAACTTTATGTACACGCATAAATAGAGACAGAAGGACAGTGAAAAAAAAACGCTAAAAAAATGCGTTTTTGCCGCAGCTGATTTCCTGCCAGAGATCAGTTTTGCCGCAGATATATAACGTAAAAAAACACAACATGTGGGAACACAGCCTTAATGTTCGTATTTTTTTTCCAACACATTTTTTGCAACCCTGTTGACTATTTGTAACAGCATTTTTAATGGTTCTTTGGTCACCCCCAATATCTTAGCAATTTCATGAGTGCTACATTCCTCTGTAAGACGTGTAACAATTTTGGGGTTTTCAGATTTACAGTGCCTTACAAAAGTATTCCCCCCCACATTGCGCTTTTCCCTAATTTGTTACATTACAACCTGTGTTTAAATATTTTTGTAATTCGATTTGTGTGTGATGCATCTGGACTAAATAGTTTAAGTTGGTGAAGTGAAGTGAGAAAAATATAGGCATAAATTAAATTTATGGGATCAAATAACTAAAAATTAGCATGTGCATGTGTATTCAGCCTTTTACTATGAAGCCCCTAAAAATTTCTGGTGCAAGCAATTTCCTTTCAGAAGTCACATGCTTAGTGAAAGGAAGTCCAACTGTGTGCAATCTAAGTGACACATGGTTTGTCACTATATACATTTTACCTTTTCTGAAAGGCCACAGAGGCTGCAACACCATTAAGCAAGAGGCACCACTAACCAAACAACACCATGAAGAACAAGGAGATCTCTAAACAAGTCTGGAATAAAGTTAAGAAGTACAAGTCAGGGTTCGGTTATAAAAAAAATATCCCAATCTCTGATGATCCCCGGAGCACCATCAAATCCATTATCATCAAATGGAAAGAACATGGTACCATAACAAACCTAACAAGAGAGGGCCGTCCACTAAAACTGTCAGCCCTGGCAACGAGGGCATAAATCAGAGAGGCAGCACAGAGACCAAAAGTAACCCTGAAGGAGCTGCAGAGTTTCCAAACAGAGACTGGAGTATCTGTCCATACGACCACAATAAGCCATACACTCCATAGAGGTGGGCTTTATGGAAGAGTAGCCAGAAAAAGCTTTTACTTACAAAAAATTGTAAGGCTCATTTTGAGTTTGTCAAAAGACATGTGGGAGACTCCCCAAATGTATGGAGGAAGGTGCTGTGGTCAGATGAGGTCAAACTTTAACTTTTTGGCTACCAAGGTAAACAATGTCTGGTGTCAAACCAACACAGCTCATCACCCCAAGAACACCATCCTCACAGTGAAATATGATGGTGGCAGCATCATGCTATGGGGATGTTTTTCGGCAGCAAAGGCAGGGAAAATGGTCCAAGTCGAGGAGAAGATGGATGTTGCGAAATACAGACATATTTTTGAGCAAAACATGTTTCAGTCTGTCAGTGATTTGAGACTGGGATGGAGGTTCACCTTCCAACAATTCAGAGACCCAAGGCACACTGCAAAAGCAAAACTTGAGTGCATTATGTGGAAACATATTAATGTTTTGGAGTGACCTAGTCAAAGCCCAGACCTTAATCCAATTGAGAATCTGTGGTCAGACTTGAAGATTGCTGTTCACCACAGGAAACCTTCTAACTTGAAGTAGCTGGAGCAGTTTTGCCTTGATGAATGACTTTAGGGGGGTGAATAGTTATGCACTCTAAAGTTTTCAGTTATTTTGTCCTGTTTGTTGTTTGCTGCACACCAAAAAGAAAATGTTCACAGTTGTAGGCATGATCTTTACATGAATTGATGTAATCCCTCAAAAAACAGTGAAATTCCATGTTTTGAGGTAGCAAAACAATTTTGACAAGACTGAGTTTCATAGAACATTTTTAACCCATAACAAGAAACTAAGGTTAGTAATATAACTTTCATTATAAAATTTTCAGTTTTACTCAAATTAGTTGATGCAAAAATGAATACACCCCATATCAGAAACTACTACATATAGCATTTTGTATGACCTCCATGATTTTTATAGATAGCACCTTCTAGACATGAAAAGTTGGCAACATATTGTAACATCTATCTTTTTCCATTCCTCAAGAAGGATGGAGAGTGATGCCTAACTTGTCTTTTCAGAATTTCCACATACGTGTCTGGTTGCGATTAGATCAGGAGACATACTTGGCCACTGATTCACTTTTACCCTGTTCTTAAGAAATACAATAATGGACTTAGATGTGTGTTTTGGATCATTGACATTTTGGAAAAGTGCATGTCTACCAAGGGCGTGGAGTGACTGTAGCATTTTCTCTCTCAATACAGAGCGGTAAATCTGTGGATTCATGATACCATCAATGAAATGTAGCTCCACAACACCAAAGAAAAAACCTGAAGGTCTGAACTGAAACGTAAGTTGATGTGCATGCAAAATGTAAATGCATGTTCACACAAGGCCATTAAACAGAGAGAAACCAAGAACAAGAAAAATACCCAAATAACTGAAAGTAGATGTATAAATAGCACAGTGCAAAAATAATAATAAATAATAAAGGGTATTTAGTTAACATAATTTTGATCAAAATAATGTGAAAGCCATCCTGCCACTTCACGGCAAATCTTATGGGACAGTCCTAACTCGAATATTAAAAACCTTACCATTTGTCAAGTGACATACATATGGACAAGGGCAGAGAGACTGATCCCTAGTGTAAGCATAAAACCGAGGCAAAATGAGCGTCTCAGCCCAGACAAAGGGCGGCCACACCCTTTTATATGCACTAAAGCATACTGACTGCAAAGAAAAAACAAACCTGAAGGTCTGAATACTGACTGCAAAGAAAAAACAAACCTGAAGGTCTGAACTGAAACGTAAGTTGATGTGCATGCAAAATGTAAATGCATGTTCACACAAGGCCATTAAACAGAGAGAAACCAAGAACAAGAAAAATACCCAAATAACTGAAAGTAGATGTATAAATAGCACAGTGCAAAAATAATAATAAATAATAAAGGGTATTTAGTTAACATAATTTTGATCAAAATAATGTGAAAGCCATCCTGCCACTTCACGGCAAATCTTATGGGACAGTCCTAACTCGAATATTAAAAACCTTACCATTTGTCAAGTGACATACATATGGACAAGGGCAGAGAGACTGATCCCTAGTGTAAGCATAAAACCGAGGCAAAATGAGCGTCTCAGCCCAGACAAAGGGCGGCCACACCCTTTTATATGCACTAAAGCATACTGACTGCAAAGAAAAAACAAACCTGAAGGTCTGAATACTGACTGCAAAGAAAAAACAAACCTGAAGGTCTGAACTGAAACGTAAGTTGATGTGCATGCAAAATGTAAATGCATGTTCACACAAGGCCATTAAACAGAGAGAAACCAAGAACAAGAAAAATACCCAAATAACTGAAAGTAGATGTATAAATAGCACAGTGCAAAAATAATAATAAATAATAAAGGGTATTTAGTTAACATAATTTTGATCAAAATAATGTGAAAGCCATCCCGCAACTTCACGGCAACCCTTATGGGACAGTCCTAACTCGAATATTAAAAACCTTACCATTTGTCAAGTGACACATATGGACAAGGGCAGAGAGACTGATCCCTAGTGTAAGCATAAAACCGAGGCAAAATGAGCGTCTCAGCCCAGACAAAGGGCGGCCACACCCTTTTATATGCACTAAAGCATACTGACTGCAAAGAAAAAACCTGAAGGTCTGAACTGAAACGTAAGTTGATGTGCATGCAAAATGTAAATGCATGTTCACACAAAGCCATTAAACAGAGCGAAACCAAGAACAAGAAAAATACCCAAATAACTGAAAGTAGATGTATAAATAGCACAGTGCAAAAATAATAATAAATAATAAAGGGTATTTAGTTAACATAATTTTGATCAAAATAATGTGAAAGCCATCCCGCCACTTCACGGCAAATCTTATGGGACAGTCCTAACTCGAATATTAAAAACCTTACCATTTGTCAAGTGACACATATGGACAAGGGCAGAGAGACTGATCCCTAGTGTAAGCATAAAACCGAGGCAAAATGAGCGTCTCAGCCCAGACAAAGGGCGGCCACACCCTTTTATATGCACTAAAGCATACTGACTGCAAAGAAAAAACCTGAAGGTCTGAACTGAAAAGTAAGTTGATGTGCATGCAAAATGTAAATGCATGTTCACACAAGGCCATTAAACAGAGAGAAACCAAGAACAAGAAAAATACCCAAATAACTGAAAGTAGATGTATAAATAGCACAGTGCAAAAATAATAATAAATAATAAAGGGTATTTAGTTAACATAATTTTGATCAAAATAATGTGAAAGCCATCCCGCCACTTCACGGCAACCCTTATGGGACAGTCCTAACTCGAATATTAAAAACCTTACCATTTGTCAAGTGACATACATATGGACAAGGGCAGAGAGACTGATCCCTAGTGTAAGCATAAAACCGAGGAAAAATGAGCGTCTCAGCCCAGACAAAGGGCGGCCACACCCTTTTATATGCACTAAAGCATACTGACTGCAAAGAAAAAACCTGAAGGTCTGAACTGAAACGTAAGTTGATGTGCATGCAAAATGTAAATGCATGTTCACACAAGGCCATTAAACAGAGAGAAACCAAGAACAAGAAAAATACCCAAATAACTGAAAGTAGATGTATAAATAGCACAGTGCAAAAATAATAATAAATAATAAAGGGTATTTAGTTAACATAATTTTGATCAAAATAATGTGAAAGCCATCCCGCAACTTCACGGCAACCCTTATGGGACAGTCCTAACTCGAATATTAAAAACCTTACCATTTGTCAAGTGACATACGTATGGACAAGGGCAGAGAGACTGATCCCTAGTGTAAGCATAAAACCGAGGCAAAATGAGCGTCTCAGCCCAGACAAAGGGCGGCCACACCCTTTTATATGCACTAAAGCATACTGACTGCAAAGAAAAAACCTGAAGGTCTGAACTGAAACGTAAGTTGATGTGCATGCAAAATGTAAATGCATGTTCACACAAGGCCATTAAACAGAGAGAAACCAAGAACAAGAAAAATACCCAAATAACTGAAAGTAGATGTATAAATAGCACAGTGCAAAAATAATAATAAATAATAAAGGGTATTTAGTTAACATAATTTTGATCAAAATAATGTGAAAGCCATCCCGCCACTTCACGGCAACCCTTATGGGACAGTCCTAACTCGAATATTAAAAACCTTACCATTTGTCAAGTGACATACATATGGACAAGGGCAGAGAGACTGATCCCTAGTGTAAGCATAAAACCGAGGCAAAATGAGCGTCTCAGCCCAGACAAAGGGCGGCCACACCCTTTTATATGCATTAAAGCATACTGACTGCAAAGAAAAAACCTGAAGGTCTGAACTGAAACGTAAGTTGATGTGCATGCAAAATGTAAATGCATGTTCACACAAGGCCATTAAACAGAGAGAAACCAAGAACAAGAAAAATACCCAAATAACTGAAAGTAGATGTATAAATAGCACAGTGCAAAAATAATAATAAATAATAAAGGGTATTTAGTTAACATAATTTTGATCAAAATAATGTGAAAGCCATCCCGCCACTTCACGGCAACCCTTATGGGACAGTCCTAACTCGAATATTAAAAACCTTACCATTTGTCAAGTGACATACATATGGACAAGGGCAGAGAGACTGATCCCTAGTGTAAGCATAAAACCGAGGCAAAATGAGCGTCTCAGCCCAGACAAAGGGCGGCCACACCCTTTTATATGCACTAAAGCATACTGACTGCAAAGAAAAAACCTGAAGGTCTGAACTGAAACGTAAGTTGATGTGCATGCAAAATGTAAATGCATGTTCACACAAGGCCATTAAACAGAGAGAAACCAAGAACAAGAAAAATACCCAAATAACTGAAAGTAGATGTATAAATAGCACAGTGCAAAAATAATAATAAATAATAAAGGGTATTTAGTTAACATAATTTTGATCAAAATAATGTGAAAGCCATCCCGCCACTTCACGGCAACCCTTATGGGACAGTCCTAACTCGAATATTAAAAACCTTACCATTTGTCAAGTGACATACATATGGACAAGGGCAGAGAGACTGATCCCTAGTGTAAGCATAAAACCGAGGCAAAATGAGCGTCTCAGCCCAGACAAAGGGCGGCCACACCCTTTTATATGCACTAAAGCATACTGACTGCAAAGAAAAAACCTGAAGGTCTGAACTGAAACGTAAGTTGATGTGCATGCAAAATGTAAATGCATGTTCACCCAAGGCCATTAAACAGAGAGAAACCAAGAACAAGAAAAATACCCAAATAACTGAAAGTAGATGTATAAATAGCACAGTGCAAAAATAATAATAAATAATAAAGGGTATTTAGTTAACATAATTTTGATCAAAATAATGTGAAAGCCATCCCGCCACTTCACGGCAACCCTTATGGGACAGTCCTAACTCGAATATTAAAAACCTTACCATTTGTCAAGTGACATACATATGGACAAGGGCAGAGAGACTGATCCCTAGTGTAAGCATAAAACCGAGGCAAAATGAGCGTCTCAGCCCAGACAAAGGGCGGCCACACCCTTTTATATGCACTAAAGCATACTGACTGCAAAGAAAAAACCTGAAGGTCTGAACTGAAACGTAAGTTGATGTGCATGCAAAATGTAAATGCATGTTCACACAAGGCCATTAAACAGAGAGAAACCAAGAACAAGAAAAATACCCAAATAACTGAAAGTAGATGTATAAATAGCACAGTGCAAAAATAATAATAAATAATAAAGGGTATTTAGTTAACATAATTTTGATCAAAATAATGTGAAAGCCATCCCGCAACTTCACGGCAACCCTTATGGGACAGTCCTAACTCGAATATTAAAAACCTTACCATTTGTCAAGTGACATACGTATGGACAAGGGCAGAGAGACTGATCCCTAGTGTAAGCATAAAACCGAGGCAAAATGAGCGTCTCAGCCCAGACAAAGGGCGGCCACACCCTTTTATATGCACTAAAGCATACTGACTGCAAAGAAAAAACCTGAAGGTCTGAACTGAAACGTAAGTTGATGTGCATGCAAAATGTAAATGCATGTTCACACAAGGCCATTAAACAGAGAGAAACCAAGAACAAGAAAAATACCCAAATAACTGAAAGTAGATGTATAAATAGCACAGTGCAAAAATAATAATAAATAATAAAGGGTATTTAGTTAACATAATTTTGATCAAAATAATGTGAAATCCATCCCGCCACTTCACGGCAACCCTTATGGGACAGTCCTAACTCGAATATTAAAAACCTTACCATTTGTCAAGTGACATACATATGGACAAGGGCAGAGAGACTGATCCCTAGTGTAAGCATAAAAGCGAGGCAAAATGAGCGTCTCAGCCCAGACAAATGGCGGCCACACCCTTTTATATGCACTAAAGCATACTGACTGCAAAGAAAAAATCTGAAGGTCTGAACTGAAACGTAAGTTGATGTGCATGCAAAATGTAAATGCATGTTCACACAAGGCCTTGTAAAATGCTCTCCTCTTCCTCCTTAACACCGACCATGAGAGAAAAGCTGCGAGACAAAGCATCCGCTTTAACATTCTTGGTACCCGGGATGTAAGTAACGGAAAAATTAAACCGCGAGAAAAAAAGTGCCCACCTAGCCTGACGGGCATTCAAGCGCTTGGCAGCATCAAGATAGATCAGATTTTTATGATCAGTGAAAACCTGAATGGGAAATTCAGCACCTTCCAAGAGGTGACGCCAGTGTTCAAATGCGAGTTTAATCGCCAGCAATTCCCGATTACCAATATCGTAATTAAGTTCAGTCTCAGAAAATTTTTTTGAAAAAAAGGCACAGGGATGTACTCCTTCCTTGTTTTCCTGAGACAACACCGCACCGACCCCCACCGAAGAAGCATCAACCTCAACCAAAAACGGCTTAGTCACATCAGGCTGCATAAGGATGGGAGCAGAGGTGAACCTCTCCTTTAGAAACACAAAAGCTTCAATGGCCTCAGAAGTCCACTGAAACGCATTAGCACCTTTCCTGGTGAGATCGGTCAGCGGTTTGACAATAATAGAAAATTTTTTTATGAATTTTCTGTAATAATTGGCGAAACCCAAAAACCTCTGTATCGATTTCAAACCAATAGGCCTAGGCCATTCCTGCACAGCTTGAACTTTAACCGGGTCCATCTCAAAACCTTCACTGGAGATAATGTAGCCCAAAAAACTAATTCTCTGTACAGCGAACTCACATTTCTCCAGCTTAGCAAAAAGCGAATTGTCCATTAATAACTGTAATACCTCACGTACGCTCCGCCAATGAGACTCCAGATCAGGCGAATAAATCAGAATGTCATCCAAATACACAACCACATTTTTGCCGATTAAAGGTCTAAGGATGTCATTAATAAGATTCTGAAAAAATGCTGGAGCATTGGTAAGACCAAAAGGCATCACCAGATTCTCAAAATGACCCACAGGAGTGTTAAAAGCAGTCTTCCATTCATCACCCTCCTTCATGCGCAACAAATTGTATGCCCCCCGGAGATCAATTTTAGAGAACCACTTGGCCCCCACTAACTGGTTAAATAAATCAGGAATCAATGGCAGTGGGTAAGGATTGCGTACAGTAATTTTATTAATCTCACGAAAGTCCAGACAAGGACGTAAACCGCCATCTTTTTTTTTTACAAAAAAAATCCAACAGCCACAGGAGACTTGGAAGGCCTAATGTGACCGGCGGCCAAGCTTGTCTGTATGTATTCCTCCAAAGCCTTTCTCTCAGGAATAGTAAGATTAAATAAACGACTTTTAGGAAGAGTCGCTCCAGGGACAAATTCAATGGTACAATCATAGTCTCTATGGGGAGGCAAAATTTGTGACTCCTCCTCAGAAAAAACTCTCCAAAAATCCTGAATAGGTACAGGCAATTCCCCTTTTTCCACCGCAGCAATACGTCCGTTACAACACTTGTCATAACACTTAGGGCTCCAGGACTTAATTTCATTGGTAGACCAATCCAGTACAGGATTGTGCAATTTTAACCAGGGTAACCCCAATATTACTGGAGAAGGCAAATTATCCAATACCACCAAATCCAAATTCTCTTGATGAATACCATTAATAGTGAGGGGAAATTCACAGACCTTATGAGTAACACTCTTCAAGGGAGAGCCATCAACAGAAACCACAGCAATAGGGGATGACAAAGTTTTAGGTTCTAATCTAAGTTTTTCCAAGAATCCCCCATCAATCACATTCAGAGTAGAACCACAATCCACAAATACCCGAAATTCAATTAATTCATCCTGAGCAGCGGTAGTAGCAGATAGGAAAACTCCCTTAGAATTTAAACAGGCAATACGTGCATGACTGACCATTTTTTTTTCTTCATACGAAGCACACAGTTCTTAATAAAATGACCAGAATTTCCGCAATAGAAGCACAAGCCTTCAGAAAATCTGCGGTCTTTTTCCTGAGAGCGGGGTGCCATCGCTCCAATCTCCATCGGCTCTCCATTGTCAGCACAGACCCTCTCAGGACTCGGAGCTGACATAGCAGAGGATTTGCTCTCATTAACCCTTGCACGCAGTCTCCTGTCCACCCGTATAGCTAATTGCATTGCCTCCTGCAAGTTTCCAGGTGTGGGATAAGCAATCAGTAAATCCTTAACCCTTTCACCTAGCCCTGCAAGAAACAAGCTTTTCAAAGCTGAATTGTTCCACCCCACCTGGGCAGACCACCGACGGAAGTGAGAACAATATTTTTCCACATTACCTGATCCCTGCCTCAAACGTCTCAATTCAGACTCAGCAGATGAGACACGATCAGGATCATCGTACAACAAACCCAAAGCAGAAAAAAAACTATCCACTGATCTAAAGCACGGATCACTAGGTTGGAGAGAGAAGGCCCATCTCTGAGGATCTTTGCGCAAAAGTGACAT